>NC_136059.1:1733338240-1733938240 GCF_964261635.1 Lissotriton helveticus | reverse complement strand
ACTAGCATTCAAGATGGCGCTTGAAAATACCAATCGAGAATTCCCCACACTCATAGTGTGCGATTCGTATTATTGCGTTCAGTCTTACAATGAATACTTGCAGATCTGGCTTCAGAATGGCTTCAAGGATGCGAAAGGTGGCACAATCAAGCATAAAATGCTATGGGAACAAGTAGCTCTTTTACAAAAAGAACTACCAAAGACTCACGTGATACATACACTGAGTCATCAACGTGATGGCGTTCACGTTGCAGGGAATTCATTGGCTGATGAGGCCGCGAAGGCAGCCGTGCAAACGGCTTCCGTAGCTGCCATCACCCGGTCAAAAACAAAAATAGACAGCGAAATATTACAAGCTGTCAGCGCTTCAGAAAAGGATTCGATAGAACCACTCCCTAAAGGCTTTCCAGTAAAATACTCATACATAACTGATGCAAACAATGTTCCTTTTGCTCGAATCCCTGGAGTGGGGGATAGGGCAATTCCAAACATGGAACATAGGTTAGGACTAATAATAGCGGCACACGAAGGGCTTGCTTCTATCCATGCTGGCGTCTCAGCCACAGTATCATTATTAAAACAGAGATACTGGTGGCCACAAATGAGAAGACAAACGAGGAACTATGTTCTAGAATGTGAAATATGTCAAAAAATGAAAGTATCAACGGTGAGACGTCCAGCGCAGACGCCCCTTCTAATCTCGGATAAACCATTAGCCTGTGTTTATCTAGACCACTGCGGTCCCTTACAAAGGGATGGTAACTATAAATATATCTTGGTTGCAGTGGACTCATGCACGAGATTTATATGGATGTGGCCCCAGCGAACGGCTGACGCCAGAACTGTTATAAAAGATTTGCGAGTCTTTATCGGCACATACGCAATTGGCATGCTGCATTCGGACAATGGTCCTGCTTTTAGCTCTCGGGCTTATAAGGAGGCCATGGTCAGCATGGGCGTGCAATTGCGGTACTCTTGTCCATTTCACCCTGAGGGGAACGGAATTGTTGAAAGAAAAAAACGTGACATAAAGCAATCTATAACGGCAAAGGTATTAGGTTCGGGAGCTGGGTGGGTCAAACATCTAATAAGTGTCCAACGTAGTCTAAATAACTTGCCAAGAAATTCTCTGAAGGGATTCAGTCCGTACGAATTATTATTTGGAACTAGGATGTTGATCTCTGACCTTGATAGTCAGACTTCAGTGGTTAAAGAAAAAAGCTTTGATGTCAAAGACCGTTTGGCTATTTTGCAGGACTTAAACAAAACAAGAAAAGACCTGAGCAACATACAGTTGAAAGAACAGCCAACAACCACTGAAGAATCACCACCTGTCCCAGCAAGACCTGTCTGGATTCCAAAAGTCGGGGATCTAGTCAGGGAGAAGATCGCGGTAAAGAAGGAATTTGGGCCTTCTTACAGAAAAGCAGTTCCTGTCTTGTCTGTCAACGGGACAAGATCAGTTGTACTACCGCCACTTGCTGGAAAAAAGGAGAACCGAGTTGTATCCATCGACCTGGTAAAACCACAACATGTGACCGATAACAAACAGTAGGCCAAGTGGACTCCCAATAAGTAGCAGAACACCAAGGTTTGCTACCAGTACAGAGGTCCTAACAAAGAGGCTCATCACATTCGAAACGCCTACAGAAGAACAACAAGGACTATGCAACAATGCAATAGAACTAAGACCTCTGAAAACCCAAATAAAAACATTTAGCAGAGACACACCAATCTACAATGAAGTACCAAGTGACAATGCAAGAAACAAAAATCCTGAAGCAATTGGAACAATTGACAGAACTGCATCCGGGTACTTCATCAACTTCGATGATTCCTCTGAAGGCTTCAGTGAATCAAAGACACAGCCATCATCAAAATCCTTTAAAGACAAAGCTAAGGAACTTTTGAAACAACTGAAAGAAACATATCTGATTTCTCCATGGATTGAATTTTGGGTGGGTTTTGGTGCATTTATCCTCATACTTTGGCTCATCATGGTTTTTACTTTGGGACGCTTCATTGAGGGAAAATATGCTAAAATGGACACAGCAAGTCAGAACATCAACTTGGTCCTCAAACCACACACATCTTCACACGTCGAGAAAAGAGAACTTTCTTCAGCCAACTTCACAGCCAATCCGATACCTGGTGGGGTAGCCTGGGACAACACTGACTATGAAATTTATGGTCCGGTCGAGATCCTGAAATATCCACACCAAATTAAGATCTCCTTGAGTGACTTTGCAATACCAAACTCATTTGCTGATGATTGGGACTTCGAAAGCATTAATAACATGATGTCTGATCTAGTAATGTCTGCTAAATTTACAAAACATGATTATTTGCAAGGTTCTACAAATTATGATAGTATGTATTGCTATAACCATTATGGTAACCACTTTTTACATAAATCTGCACAACCTAGAAATGTTTTAAATTATAATCAATGGGAACATTGTGCTACACCTCCAAAAGGGAGCTCTAGAACCGTTTATGACAAATATTCATATTTTTCAGGTTTTAACACAAGTAATGCTGAAACATTTTATTTTAAATTGTCAAACAAGACAGGGATGAAAACCATGATAACCAACACAAAATTGATATATTCAGATTCAATCTTTGAAAAAATGAATACTTTTGGATTTGATTATTGGGACAAAAATGTTGATTTGAAAAGTGTTTGGGGTACAAAAGAATGGCAAGTACAGGGTTTAGAAGCTTTGTTTAGAGCCTGCATGATCCCAGAACAAATGATATTTTTAAATGACACTGTTCAACAAACCACCTGTCTTGGCTTAGCCAAAATCAAAGATTTAAATAAACCGTCTATTCCAAAGCCAATAATGTTTAGCAATAGCTCTGATACAGATGAAGAGATAGACGTAAACCATATATTAAACCAAAACAGAACACATCCTGATTGGAAACAATGGTTGATCTGGCCCACAGATACAAATAACTGTCAAGACAGATTCCTGAATAAAACACAGGGGTTCAGAATGACCAGGCCAGACCCTAGATATCCACAAAGACATCACCCAGGGATAATAACAACCTACAGTGTGGGCAAATTATGCCTTCAATGGCTACAAACTTCCACACTGCCTGAAATTAAGCAACACCTAACTTTACTTACTGATGGTGCTGACTTGCGTGATTTCATAATGGGACCACGCAAACAGCGTCAAAAGCGTTTCATAGCAGCCTCTGTATATGCAGCATACAATGAGGCCTGGAAGGTAACTCAAATTGAGACAGCAGAAAGAATACGGGAAATTGACCGTATCAATTTGGAAAAATCACTTTCTGTAGTGGACAATGGGTTAATGACTCTGTCCTCCAGAATTTTTTCATTGGACAGCATTGTGTCTTCAGCAATCGATATATTATCGCAAGACTTACTGTTATTACAACATGGTCAGTCACAATTGCGTTCTATTGTACAGCTTGGCTGGACGTTGCAAAATCTGCGTTCAGGCTATGTGCCTTGGCGTTTAATCAACACAACGTCACTATTCCAAATCTTTAACCTTACTGATAGACAAATCGGTATGGCGCAAAAGGGTGCTGATTATACAATCTTGAGCATTGAAAAACTAGAAAGATTACCAATGACAATGTCAGAACGACCTGTCAGTGAATGGATAATACACGGAATCATAAATATTCCAATCTCAACCTTCAGGTTTCAATACTGCCAAAAATATATACAGGCTGGCATGTACGAGAAATTGGGAAAGGGGTACCTTAAAACAACTTGGAACCTGCCCTATTCACATGCATGTGTCAGTAATAAAGGACAGAAAGTGTTTCTTAGTGGCAACAATTGTGCTATGTCACTAAGCGGCACGCTTCTGTGTAACGGAATTAGTTTGCATGGAGCCTGTGAAGGGAATTCATACAACCTTTCATGTCACCAGCAAGGCGCACCTGCAACTGAAATAGAACCATTCTTTCAAAGACTCTATAATGGGAGTTACATTCTTATTGTAGACCGCAGATGTTGTAGTCTTATGCCCGGGACTCCTTATCTAGTCACTACGACTGCGAAGGTCAAGTGCTGTGGACGTTCTTTGTTCCCCAGCTCCTTTCCAGACAGGGAGGCAAGGGCATGGCCCAATTTGAAAATTACTTCTATTCGAATAGATACTTTAAGCAGAATGAAAACAGTGCTTCTTCAGACGCCTACAAGGCTCACGTCATCAAAAGAAACGTATGATCTACAAGTCGCAAGGACGACTGCAGAGATACATACATTATTATCGACTAATTCCCCCGTACATTTCGCGGAAATCCTGAGCGAAATCTTAAATATTTCTGATACCACTGGGGTCTCAAAGGTATTTAAGACAGTATTTTCGATGGCATTAACACCATTCAAAGCCATACTGGGTATTTTTCCAGATTTCGTCCATTCGATTTTTGTCGGACTTCCCCTGATCCTGGGACTAATTGCAGGAATCCTATTCTTAGTCCTTATTTTTCGTTATGGCAACCCATGTCACAGATCAAACTCTCGCGACAATGGAAGATACGATCCTAGCCATTGGATACCGGGACCGGATATAAAAAATCCTGGGACTCTCCCGGCTTAGAGACCTGAACATGACTTGGTTTCTATCATTTCGACCAATGTGGCAAAGGTGTGTTTTACCTGTACTAAGGTGTCTGCTATGCGGAGAAGAATGCGTGTTAGACACCTGTCTGACGCTACAATCGGATGCGCCAGTGGATGCAGATACATTGTTGGTTCCTACCAAGGTTCACGCTTTGTGCTGCCCTCAAAGGCTGCCAATCCTGATGACGGCATTCCTGGAATCTTCACCACTACGATTGAAGAGTAGTGAAGTTCAAGATGAAAGCAGCATCGAACAGGTACGACCTTCTGTCAGCAATGCGAATCAGAATGTCAATGCAGACAATCATGCGCACGAATGCATGGTTACCCCTATTTCCGACTTAGTGGAACTTTCCCATGAAGCTGTTGACAGTTTTTTCGAAAGCCTTAATGATATGATGTTCTCTCCTGAACAGAAATAGAGACTTTTGAGCAAGCTCGCACACGGCGTTCCCTGAATTCGGCCTTCAACTTTAAAAATAAAGTCACTTGAACAATTCTTCCCACCAGTTCACGGACAACAATTTTTTAGCAGACCCAAATTATTTTTCACAAAAATTTTCGGGACACTTATCTTCTGCTTAAAGTAAGAAACTATTCCTAGAGAACTAAGATTTCTATTTTTAGATACTTTATAAACTTTAGTTGCCCGCTGATATGTTCACAAATTTTTATTATGTGATGAAATGGTCTCGAACTTCCTTTCTGTATAGCCATATTAAGAGCCATTTCATGTGTATTTCTCATATACCAAATAAGCAATAATGTCAACAAATGCGTGTTTACTTTAGCGTTTAATTCATAGCTTAAGTGCATACAATATATATGACTGCAATTTTTCAGTATATTTGAAAATTTCAAAATGCATTTATGTATTTTGGGGTGGTAAGGTATACACTATACTCTATAGTATGTTGTACTATGTTATACTATGCATAGATTAGTAGATATGACCATAGTTAGCGTGGAGTGGGTGTCATGTATTCCTATAGGTTCTGAATCGATCCCCCTATTCCTGACCCTATTCTGGTTAAACTAACTATCAAGTTAACTAACAGTCAGCCCATGAGGCAAGAAAAGCCCCCATGATGCAGATACCGTTATCTGACGCAGTCACACTACGGCACAGGAACGTGTTATCTGATTAGGTCATAACGCTTGAGATCTAATTAGACAAGCGACATTCCTCCAGCCCCTGATAAGGCATACGACGTTCTCATAACAAATCAAACCTATGACAACCTGGAAAATCCGTGCGGCCATTGTTTTGATTTCACAGAGAACTTTAGTAAAGAATGTGCTAACGAGCAAGTCGTATGACATCTTTATTGACGTATCTATGTCCATCCTTACGTCAATCTCGGCACCTTTAAGGTATAAATATTGCCGATCTTGCCCTATGCAAACACACGCGTGGTGACAAGACGGAGCAGCCATATTTGCCGAAGCCGAGAGCAGAAGCAGACCCCGCTGGCAGCAGCCCCGCCTTCCTGACGCGCTGAGAGACGCGCTGCTATCTCAAGCCGAGAGACCCAGCACCGGCGCTTCTGGGCAGCCCTCGCAGGCAGCCTGGAATATCGAGAGCAGAGAAAGAGATACCATTCCTCATTCATCCTAACTTCCAGGTACAGAACTGAATAACCCCTCACAGAGAATTCTTTAGTTATTCACTTGGCAAAAACAAACTTAACTTAAACTGTAACTTTCTATTCCCGCCCACGCATTAGACTTAGGTCAGGTACACGGGGTAGGCGTATTTAGAAACACCAGTTGAGTACGTTTAGTCAAATGCATATGTGTATGTAAATATATTTTAATCATTTAAAACATCATATGGCTCAGAAACCATATCAATGTTTTTACAGTATTATTTTATACTATTGCTTTTAATGTATGCACTTTACTTAACTATAAGTATTGCAATAATATCGATCCATTTCTCTTGTACGAGAAAAGAGACTGATCAATAAATAACACCTTTTTATTGAACACGCCCGTCTCTTCCTTTTCTCTACAATCTGATGAGACTAAGAATGCACGTACTGACTGAGTAAAATAATTGCCTTGTGCTCACACGACTCTCGAGATTGACTCTTGATTAGGGGAGAGCAAAGTTGTCATGTTCTATGGTTGTCAGAAACTAAATCCCTTCTTGTCTAATCAGGGAAGTTCATTCCTCCTTGAACATTCGAGAAAGTTTCTAGCGAACTCTGAGCTACGCTGGCAAACCCAAAACTTAAGTCTAGTATCGACAGTAGTAGACCTAGTTAACGTCTGGCCTAGGCCTTTACTGCTGTAGGTATTATTCCAATGCGCAGAGCCTATTGGGAAAATAGGAGCTACACTACACCATCAAGGGTCCATCTCCACAGTAGCAGCTATTAGCACGAGGGCCATTTCCTATTCATAACTACCCAAATACGCTGGCATAACACCTGCGACTCTCCAAAAACCTCCTGGGCAGGCCATGGAGGAATGCAGTCAAATGCACTGAGCTGTCATTCATCCAACCTGGATCAAGAAACCTGGTGGTGTGTAGAAAGAGCCACACTGTCCCAACCCCCTCCTTAGCAACTAGTGACATGCAGACTTTACACCATTACGGTTACTAAACTGGTTTGTGGGCACTGGCATTAGTTCTTGTTAGAAAAGGGTATATTGGGACACTATGTCCGCAATGCCCAATTGGCGCTGCGGGTCAATCTGTCTCCACTACAAATACTTCAATGTTTGGAGGTATAAGGAGGGAGGGGGTTGTTTTAGTTTTAGGTTCTATTTGCTGTTTTCTGAAGTTGGCGCACTGAGCATTCCTAATGGGCGACACTACACCTCCACTCCTTCATTACACTTCTCCTCCTAGATGACCACAAATGTTAACGCAACCCTGAACACCAGATTAACCTCATGTCCTGGTACATGAACACCCTATTACTAAAATGAAAAGAACCGCGGTACTCAGCAGTTCAAAATGGCTTCAGGCTAATATCCTATTTATCCTGGAGGCCCACCTGCTGGGGAACAAAACCCTATTTTTGGCCCGATATGTCTACACACAGGTCTACTGTTATAAGGCCACCTCCGATATGAGGCTCAAGTAGGTATGGTCTGACACAGAAGGTGACCCAGGCTATGTGCTAGACAAATGGGTGTTCCAAGAGGCAACTCTACACCAAGTGCTCTATAGGGAGAAAACTCTGCAGCCACTTCCCCTGGTAACAAAGGTCGTCATCCAGACATGGAAAAGTGCCCTGACAGCCATAGGTTGGGACAAGAAGTTCACAGGTCAGCCACCACTGTAGGAGGGATCTACCCTTCGGCAAGTGGCCGCACTGGAAGGTTTCCACAAATGGGACACCATTGGCATCACCACAGTTGGGTACCTGATGGAGGGCACTATACTATAATCTTATCAGATACTACAGGGTGAATTAGCCCTGCACCACTAGTTCTATAATTATTTACAAGTAAGGCCTGCTTTAACTCCATTACTCACAGGGCTAGACGATCTTCCAGAATACAATCTCCTAGAGGCCAAACTGCTTATAGAGGAATTAGAATACCAAAAAATATTAAGTATGCCACCTGAAATGTTCACAACACTATGAATAGCTTGGAAACAAGATGTAGGAACCCTCAAGGGCAGAGATTGGGTAGAGGCTAGGGCATCCCTAAGGCAAGCAGCGATAGTCACATGGCTTCACCTCATCCAAATAAATTACGTTCACAGAACATACCTTATGAGAAACCAGCTCAAACAGATGGTGCTACCAGCTTCCCCTTTCTGCCTAGGGTGCAAAACACAAGACAGAACCTTCCTTCACACCACATGTTGCTGTACAAAACTGTGCATGTATTGGGGACTTGTATATTCTTGCCTTGATCTCATATTGGACCATCCCATTGCCCATGATCCCAAATTGATCATACTCCATATCACCAACGACCTAGCCCTGGGTCGTAAAGGGCTGATGTTGCTTTAATATGGATTACCAGTGTCAAAGTGGGACATAGCATGGCATTGAAAAGCAGAGACCCCACCGTCGATCGCAGAATGAAAAAGGGGACTGGACTGGTGTATGACGAGGTAGTAGGCAGTATACTAGGGCAGAGGGTACTCCCAGAAACATGCGAAGGTAAGGTAGACACCGGTTGAGTGCAGGGGCATTACTATTAAAAGAAGTAATCCCTACACAATGACTATCGACGCAGAAATCAGAAAGTACGTGGGACCCGGGCTGCAGACGGCAAACATTGAACAGATTTAGATGTACTGTCTGGGGTGCAGGGGACGGTGGGGTTCAGGGAATATAACACTTTTGTTGTATTGTTCCTATATTACATTTGGATATACTTTGTTGCAAAAAATCAATGAAATGTGTTATAAAAAAAAACAGAATGTTATTTAGCATTTTCAACACAGCAGTTCTTTAATGGCCAAGTTATCATTGTCTAGTCCTCTTGCGTTATGACTTGTTTCTTGGTACATTAATGCAATCTCAGTCTAAGATGACGTCAATAATGATTAGAAGCTAAATTGGCATGAAAGTGTGACATTTAAAGTCTTTCTTTAGTAATAGCTGTCTGTCCTCGATGGCAGGGGGTAAATAATACCTTGTTTGAATAGTTCTCATTCACAGATGATCCAGAATGAGGAGCGAACACACAACACTTGATTTACAAGATGTATGGAAGTGGCACAATAAAAAACAGATCCTGAATGTCCTGAAGCGGAAGTCATGGACTATAAGAGTTTCATAGAAAACAAGTGTGTCTGGGTACTGACCAATCATACAAAAACTCCAGGAATGGATAACGTCGCAAACTCTTTCCGCAGAGGGCCAACGGCTGTAAAAATATCTTCAAAATAGCAAATCCACTACTGTGAAACCAAGAAAATTGTATGCTGGGAATGCCAAAATTTAGAAGAATTTTTAAATCAGGCTATAGAAAGCTATACTTTCAGTTTGTGGTGTGGATGGGAGGCAGCTTAAATGCTAAGATAGCATTATAGGAGGATAAAATCCAATATGGTATCAAGAAGAGCAACTAGAGCACTGAGCATCAGACATAGAGGTGTGGCGCCGCGGCCAGGGCGACTGACGCTGGAATCTGGGGACCACGGTTCGATCCCCGGCTCCGGCGGCAGGTTAGCCCAGCACCATGTGACTCTGGGCAATAGCTCGCTTAATCTTCCCGACGGCCCCCAGCGCCTAGAGACCCTTACGGGTGATTGTGCGCTTTACAAATGTGGACTTTACTTTACATACTTATGAGAAAATGGTCACAAAAGAAGAAGGCCTCTCAATTTTTCTCCAAGATGTGGCTTATCTCAACAATAAACACAGAGGGCCTCATTTATGAGGTGACGCATCTCTGCGTGAAAGCAGCGATGTGTCACTTCTCAGTGCGCCCTCCTTGCGACATGATTGATGCGTCATATTTACTGTATGAGTCATCATGTCGCAAGGAGTTACAGATACGTCAGGAGAAAAATTGACTCATTGCTGGAGTGTGTCACAAAAGTGACGCAACTCCAGCACTGCGTCCTTTCACAGAAAGGGCTTGCATCAGTCTTACGCCTGCTGGGAGGCAGGCGTAAGATATTGACGCATTTGCACCCTACAAGTGGCGCAGTGAAATCTGGTAGATTTCACTGCGTTACTTCTATGAGGATTACTTACGTGGGAACGCCCACCCTGCATACGTTATACCTGACGCTGGTATAATGTAGTGCAGGGGTTTACAAAGTGATGCAGCTGGTTAGATGCGTCACTTTGTAAATAGGGTGCAACAGGAGGCATGTTTTACGCCGCCGATGCGTCACAAAAAATGATGCAACGGAAGAGCAAAACTGTCGCAAGTCCTCATAAATAAGGCCCCGAATATCTTGGAATCACATGTACTGGCATTTTGCAATGGTCATGCAGTGTCTACATGGTGGGGGTGCCCAGTGTCGGGAAATTAAAGAAAAACAGCATTAGCTGGAACTCCAACAATATAGAGGATATTTCACTATGGCTATCCTTCTCAGAAGCAGAGACGGAATGGAAATGTTTTGTATCTGTCTTGGACTCACCAGAAGAACAAGTCCATTGTTCTACCAACCTATCTTTAGCTTTCCCTTCCATCTTCAAGCTCTGAATTTAAGGGACCTCCAAGCTAGCAAGTTTACTTGCTCATCAGGTAAGACAACCAAATACCCCAAACCCTTTGGTCTACTGGTTTGACTTAAAGTACCCCCCGGCAAAAAAAAAAAGAGATAGCTTCACAGCCATCCAGTTTTACTCTCCAGTATATTATCACACAAAAACCCCTATTTCGACTTAATATGAATGAAGAAAGCTTTTTGGGTAGCCCACTGGGAGAAATTCAAGGAAGCAAGAAAAGCAAATTACTCACACATTTTCCAGGCCTCTGGGGACTGACTACTTTTATCATGGAACATAGCAGGATGTGGTCACATCGCAGCTGACCCTGATATAAGATACCAGTTTAAAAAAACTTCCAAGGAATGGGAGATTTCTGCTTGCCAATCATTATAAAGAAGCAGCAGAAAACTGCCTTTCTTCTGAACAGCCATTAGTTTCAGAAAACAGAAGAAGGAAAGGCTTGGTCTATTAGGAAAGGGGTCCACAGGAGATTAATGAAAACCAATAGCTACCCAAAGCTAAGAACCTAATAAGGCATTCCCTTCGTCCCTGATGAATAAGCCCTTTGTTTTCTGTTTTTTTTTTCCAATACTTTCTCCATCCCTAGTTGGTTGCTTACTTTTCCTTTCCAATCTTCATTCTTTATACCCTAATTATTATAGCTACTTCTCATCCTTAATCATTCTCCAAATATTCCTTGATATGCTTCTGTTTTGTTTTAATTAATACTGAAGCAATATGCCTTCAGTTTTTTTTACTCTAGCCATGGCCAATGGCTAAATCCAAAATAAAAGCTGAAACAGGAAGATCCATTTTGTAGGCCAGTATGTCATCGGATGCGGTTTATGTAGTGCTTGTCGGCTGATAAGACTTCTCAAATAAAGTACTATCAAGTAGGAGATAAAGCCTGTGGATGCCTCCTGGCGATGAAACTGCCTATTGCCATGAGACTAGCTGTCATTGCTATTGACTATAGGATATTTGCTATTGGCTGATCAGGCCTTCAGGGCCGGCACCCTCCGACAGGAAGCTGGTTTGTTCCACCTTCCACAAGGAGTTAATTAATGAGGTTATGGGGTGCTAGCTAAGCCTAGGCAGAATTTCAATTACGCCAGAGTAATCAAAGTAATTTCTGTAATTTTGCGTTACTCTTTGATGCGGAATTATCGCTGATTACAACACTCTGCCTGCTCGCTTATTTAGAGGTAATTTGGGGAGGGGAATCCTACTACGAGAGTGTAGCGCTCTAGTGTTCCGAGGGTCTCGGCTGAGCCCCGGAAACACTAGCACACAATGTATCACCTTCTGGCCAGGCGTGGCCAGGAGGCTATAAATAAATGGACGGAGGTCGCTCGGGACTTCCGTTCCGACCCAGTAACGCGTGTGAGTGTCTGGTCCCTTAATTCTTGCCCATAGCTTGTGCTAATGCCATCACCCCAACTTGCACATCTGGTACATGTATCCAAGTGCCACACAGTCCCTACAGAGAGCACATTTAGAGAGCACAAACATCTGCTTACGCTCCTATTTATATTCTGTTGCATTTAGTGCTATTTTCTTAGTACAAAATGAATCCTCATGTCCATTTTGGACGCAAGGGTGCACTTTGAACTGATAAATTAGCACTAAATGTGGGGAGTCAGTTAAGGAAAATCTTACCCTGAGTGCACATTAAGCGAGCGTGAGCTGCTCTTCAGGCTTGCTATTCATGATCAGTTGCATTTGGCGCTATTTCTTAGCGCACAATGCATCCTCGCTAGGGTGCATTTTCTGCACTAAGAAAATAGCGCTAAATGCAGAATTACTTTCATGTAATTCCACGTAATCTCACAGAATGTTTTGGGTAATTCCGCATGATTTAGCTACATGGAATTATGCTTGTTACGCCCAAGTGCTAGTGCGTTTAACAAAGTATTTTAATTGTATGTTTTCCGCTTTTCATTTATTAAATGCCATACTGGAGTTAATTTATATTTACTGAGTACGTATTTAATAGTTTCTTTTATTTTGTATTTCCTATTGCAGCTGTTTGTTTTATTTCTTTTTTTGTGTGGATAATTCTTATATAACTTTCCTGTGGCCTCAGTTGTCATTCAGGTCATGTTATTCAGCTGCAGGTTACTGGCATGAAATTCAGCGAGTGCTCTTCCAGGGGCCGCATCATGAAGAGCTTGCCTGGCAGAATGACAGGTCCTCAAATTCATACATAGAAGTCGGAAATTCTCCGAGTTATTGCATTAATTTCAGACACCACAAGTAGGAAACAGAGAAAATCCCTATTTCCGACTGGTGCTGTCTGCATTTTTCATATGTTAATTCGGAGAAATTTTGAGTTATCTGCCTTCACATTAGAAGCCTCAAATACCAAAAAAATACAGGCCCTTGGCTTGGCACTGAGCCAGTGCAGCTCTTCATTATACGGCCCCAGGAAGTGAGAGCTGTGGACCGGAATTAACATCTTTTTTCATTCTCGGCTTCCAAATAGTAAATTCACTAGGAAATCGGCGCTAGCATGTATTGCACAAGAAGCAAGATATATTCGATGTATAAGCGCCTAAAAAGAGCTCGTGAATGGCCAATCACCAAGTGTGTCAATAATTGGTGGAAAAAGCTCCAAAAATGCTGTTAAAAGTCTACGGCTCTAGATTGCAAAATATGCTACTAAATCGTGGGCTTAGCAAGCAAAATGTAGAGCACACCATCTTCCAATAGTGCAAAAAAGTGAAGCCAAAGTTTAAAAAACAGATTAAGTTCGAAAGTTGTGTAGATGAGCAATGTGTACATAACTACAAACACCAATAGTTAAGCGATGGATATAGGCTTGTCATTTGTTGGCAACGTCATAAAGTTAATGATCATGCCATATAATAAATCCATGTCCTTCTCTCAATGTCAATGGCTTAGAATTGTTATTCCTTTGGGTACTGATTGTCCTTCACATTATGGCAATATGTATTTCATACAACACATGCCCTTAATATAGAAATATTCTCTGTCCAGTCAAATATTTCTCAGAATCATAGGCCCAGGGGCATGTCTATTTCATTTCACACCTTCAAGACGTAGATGGCGCTAATCCAAGACACTACACTACCCTAAAACCATTTGAATATCCATCATTGTTTTCCCTTTCTGTAGCCTCCACGTCTGTTTCCCACGGGTCTTCTGTTTGTTGTTTCTTTGCTTAATTTTGAGGCGTCTTCTTTTTGAACGCCCCTGCCTCTTGGTCTTCGGAACTCGGGATTGTTTCTAAATCATAACGAGGGTTTGCTGCCCACATAGAATGTGACAGACGAGAGGCTTAATCTGAAATCAGGCCAGGAGGTATAAAGGTACTTAACCTGGATAATTAGATAATATATGGGCACTAGTCCGAAAGAATATTGAAAGCATGGACCGAATAGTTACAGGTCAAGTGGTGGCGGAATGTAAAATGTAAAATGACAAAATTCATAAATTGCAGCAACAGACGTGTACACAAGAGCATCGTGAGCGCTTGTAAATAGAAAAGAAGTGCGCCCAAATGTATTACGATACATGCAAAAGATGGTACACAAATATTTATTCTGCTTTTATGAACAAATAGATCAGAATGTTAAAAATATGGAACAAATTAGGAGATGGTTTGAAAGATCTCTGAATGTTATAAGCAGAATTCTACACTCTAAGATAGCGGTTGTGGTTTCTGTGTAATTCCTGATGAAATACAGCACATCGTTTATGTTTACTACTTCTCATTTGGGTGAAAAACTTTATTTATGCACTATGTAACATATGCAGAGTATCGTGTGATCAAGAGACCACCAGGTCTCGAAACGCGTAGCCATAACCAGGAATAAACTTGGTGATGATTACTCTCCTTCTGAGTGCGCATTGAAATCTTTTTTGTGACTTTGTGGAAATCCTTACCGGCGTTGGGGTCTTGCCGGCACATGCGCCACCTGACAACGGGAGCGATTCAGGAAGGACCCTCTTTGTTTGGAGATGATATATATATACATATATATACATATATATACACACACACACATCAACTACCGTCTTGCAGTTCATCCAACTTCTTCCACCTATAGGGGTTGGTGCTCGGCAGTGGGTGCAGGACCCACTCAATATATCCAAGTGAAACTGTGTTGTCTGCAACACAAGAAAGGGCCCGCACTCCACACTGTGTAGTCCGCAAGTGTTTATTTTGCTGGCCGACGCATTTCGACCTGTCAGTCTTAGTCAATGCCAAGCATGATAGTGAGAGTGCTCAAATTCACTTAAAACAATCCAAACATTGCATGTGGACAAAATAAAAAGATTTAACAGTCACCATTCTTAATGCAACGATCATTTACTCATTTTTCACATTTAAGCCACAAATAACATAGGGCCTGGTTACGATGGTGGTGGGACCGCCACCATTAGGCCATTGGTGGGGGTCCGACCGCCATCCAGCCTATTGGATCCGCATTAGAATGCAGGCGGTCTGATCTTGACTGGCAGGGGGAAAGACCGCTGCGTCCAACAGGATCAAGGATCACGCAGTGCGTTGGTCGGACTGCTATTCCCTACAATGGGACGGTGCCTGCTCAGGTACCACTGTAAGGATTAGGATGGCCCTTTCCGCTGGCCGTTTCATGGTGGTTAACCTGCCACGAAAAGGCAGGCGGATGGTGACATTCAGGGCCCCTACTGGCCCCCCTACCCCACTGGCCCTCTGCTATGGTGCCCCCCTAAACATCACTGCAACATGTGTCAGGCACCGAATGGTGACTGCCGCACAGTGCAGGGATTTTTTAAATGTGTTTTTTTGTATTGTGGCGTGTCCCGCAGCACACGGTTCAATACAAAAACTGCGACCACCATGAAGGCGGTCACATCGTAATGCGGCAAGCGGTACCTCCAGCTCCTAATCGGGCGGTCCTGCTTCCGCATGGTGTCGGGTAGACGCAAGTCCGCACAACATTGTAATCAGGCCTATAAAGGCTAAATATTAGTAGTTTAAAAATTATCCATGACATTCAACTATAACCATTATGCAACTGACAGGCCTGAGGCATGCATTCAATTCATACATCTTGTTAGTTGAGTAACATAAATGATAACAATCCAATCTATGGCATTACCCCTGCATCTTAACATCACATGGTCCATGTTACTAAGAATTCCAAGAATTCATTACATTCCAAATGGCGATACAGCAATGTCAAGTGACAGAAGACAATGCCAGGACGTCCCCTTGTCGGGTGGCCAAGTTTCACAACCTTTTCTTCAATTATTCAGGGGCCAGCCCGGTCACGGACTAGCAACACCGCGGGACTGTAGCGGGGCCGGTGTTGTTCAGAAGGACAGTACAAGCAGCGCAGAAGGTGCTTCAAACTGTGTGCAGGTGGCTTTTGGCAACACTGAAGTTTTCCCCTTATGAAATTTGTGAGGTTGCATGAATGACGGCGACCCACATGGAGAATGATGTTCACTACCAGTCCCATAATGCTGTGGGCTATGACGTGCCATACAACAGAAATAAAAGAGGGAATTGCACTGGAAGTGTTTTCGCTGTTTGTAATTGAAACTTCAATCTGCTCATGAGGAAGGGCGTTCCAGCCTGAAACACGCCGAGCAGTGAAATGAGGGGCTGGAAGTTGCATGAAAGCTGCCTGCAATGGTGAACGGATGCCTCTTGTGAGTGCGAGTCCAACTAGGTGAAAACTTTTCTTCATAACGTGTCTCTCTGTTACCTCAGGGATTGAGGGTGACTTGATCAATTAAAATGATGCCATATCCTGACAGCCTCGAGTCCGTGTCTCCTTCCATGGATGTGTCTGTGGGAGCTGGATGTTGTGTCCATACACACACACACACATATATATATATATATATATATATATATATATAGATATAGATATATATATATATATATATTACCTACTGGCGGTCGCCAGTAGGTATATATAGTTAGGATTTTTTCTCTATGGGATTTTTGAAAATTCTATGTCTAATAACTTTGGCGTTTGTGAACGGAATTGGCTGAAATTTTCAGGAAAATGGAACATTTTGTTTCTGAGCAGCCCCTGAAAATTTGGGGGGGTTTTGTCAAGGGGGGGCCGAGAAAAAAGGGGGGTCCCAAAACGTGTTTTTAACATTGAGTTTTCCATAGGGCGGTTGGCCTCACTTTTAGCCCGAACGGCTGAATGGATTTGCACGAAACTTGGCACAATTGTAGGGACTGGTAGCCCGATGTGCCTTTGCTAGGTCTCAATATATGTGTTCCAGTGGATTTTGAGAAATTAACGTTCAAAAAAAGATATATATCTGTAACAGCGGACCGGGCAGCGCTCCAGTTCGCGTACTTTTCGCGTTACGGAGCTTTGTGAAGCGAAGCTGATTGGTTCTCCGGCGTCTGTAAACATTCCAAACAGTCCGTAGCGGCCGCCATCTTGTCTCTCGGTAGGATCGAGAGACAAGAGGAGGCCAAAGCGAAGGGGCAAATGACCATAAGGGGGCATAGTAGATCCTCCCTGACCCCATAGGTTTGATGTGTAGGCTTTAAAAGGGCTCCGCGGGGAAAAAAAAAAAAAAAAAATTCGTTTTTTTGGTGGGGTGCGCCCGGTTAGCGTAACGGGAAGCGGACTGGGGAGCGTACTACAAGGAAAGAAGAATGATTGACTTTTAACTTATTGCATGTTTATAGACTTTTTTTTTACTTTTTTTCTGCTGAGTGACGTCTCGGACTATCTCCACGGGATGCAGTCCCTACCATCTCGGCGTTTAAGCCCAGGGGGACCGGTAGTGTGGGAGAGATAACGAGGCATATTATCAAGGGGGTTTATCTCCGCCTTTGTGAAGCGAAGCTGATTGGTTCTCCGGCGTCTGTAAACATTCCAAACAGTCCGTAGCGGCCGCCATCTTGTCTCTCGGTAGGATCGAGAGACAAGAGGAGGCCAAAGCGAAGGGGCAAATGACCATAAGGGGGCATAGTAGATCCTCCCTGACCCCCTAGGTTTGATGTACCATTTTGCCAAGTTTGGTGTAATTCCGTTCAGCCATTCAGGCTGTAGACGTATCTAAATGTCCTATGGAAAATTGCATGGGGAAAACACATTTGAAAGCGTTGAAATTTAGAACCAATTAAAATGTTACTTTGGTTTTGTATTTGTGTGTGATGAAAGTTAATTGGTTATGTATATATCTAAAATGAGAGGAAACCACAGCCATTTTGTGATACTACTGTCTGAGGTACATTTGTGAGGAATTTTTGGTGCTCAATTTCTGGTGTTTGATTTACACAGTACTAACGCTTCTCCTACTTTCAAAAAGGTGAGTTGTTAATTTGTAAGGGGAACTATGTTGTACACTTTAAGATAATTTGAAAAATGTTTTCTGTTATTTATTTACAGTCCTTCTGTTATACTAAATACTTGATAAAGTTAGTTTTATATTATGTATTACTAAAAACGATAAATGAAAGTGATTATTTTTTTCTGCAATTTACAGCATGAAATTTCAAAATAAAATGGATCACAATGAAGAGACCGTGGCAATTTCTTTTGAATTATCCACTACATTTATTGAAATTGACAGCACCAATAATGAAATATTCTCACAAGGAGGAGATGACTTGAATGATTTTTTTGATCAATCTCTTGACGGCGAATTTATCGAATGTTTGGAGACTATAGAGTTACAAGAATCATCATTGCAGACTTTTCATGAGGAGATTCCTGATGAGATGATTGAAGAGGAAATTCCTGATGAGGACATGTTACTAGTTCTTTCAAATTATGAAAATTCAGAAGAATAAATTTATATTTAGAAATCAAAAATTGTTTGAGACATTATTCATTTTTATTTTTAATTTATGCGGTTGTAGCGAAGTGATTGTAGTATAAAATGAGACTTATAGTATAGAGTGCAACATTTTTATGTTACATAGTAAGTTTACTCATATTTACTTCCCTTCTCCCACTATATTATCTCCAATGTGTATTTGACATCTCTTCTTCATCTCCGGCCTCGACCGGTAGTGTGGGAGAGATAACGGGGCATATTATCAAGGGGGTTTATCTCCGCTTTTTTGGCTTTAAAAGCCAAGAAAGCGGAGATAAAATTATCTCCGTATTACCTAGCTGTCGCTAACACCAGTTAGCGACCGCTAGTAGGAGATAGCGACCATCTTGGGCCCCACTTTGCATGTCAGTGATATTTATCACTAATGACATGCAAAGTGGGCATGCCAAGATGTTAGCGACTGGAAACAGTCGCTAACATCGCTAACTCCTATTACCAACTTTTGGAGATATTCGCGCTAAGCGCGAATATCTCCAAAAAGTAACACCTGCCCTGAGCAGTTCTTAGCCATGTTATCCAATGGGAGGTGGATAACATGGCTAAGAGCATTAGCTCGGTAATGCATGAATATCGCTGACTTTTCAGCGATATTCATGCATTGCGGCCGTTTTTTATCGCATTTGCGATAAACCTTGATAATAGCAAGGTTTATCTGCGATAATTTCTGACGATGCTTAGCGGTACAAAATTCGTTGCTAAGCATCGTTAGCGATAAATATCGCTTAACTTTGGTAATATGCCCCAACGTCTGTTAACGTTCGATTCGAAGGAAATCAGGAAGTGTTGAAAAACATTGTCTGCGCCATCTTGCCTTTTTTCAAATGCCACACTTTTGTCGTGCACGGCAGCCATTTTAGATGCCTTGACCAGACCCACTCTCTGCACGCTGTCGATCCGTAGCATGGCTCCCCACCCTCGCAAGCATCTCCCCCAGGCACTGGTCACCCCCGCTCTCTGTCTTATGCATGGGCAATAAACCTCCCCCCATCTGCGCTGCTCTTCCCTGAGAATCACACTCTGTGCCCGCCCGACACCTCCCTTTCGCCCTATTCACTACCGCACCCTCTGACACTCCTCTTCCTCTGTGTCCGATTGTCCAGGCCGGTCCCAGGCTATCAGCTAGCCCTGCAGATGTAGTTTATGGCCCCAGCTGTAAAGAATCACCCCTCTTCCAAGGAGTTATAGTAGATCAAGGCCCACACCCGATGAGATCCGTCACACCACACGCGTTTCTACTATCTGAAAACCATCCTGTATTGTGATTGGGGAGGGGACCGAGCCTGAAGCGGAAGATTCCAGGGATGACTCTTTGTACATCAAAGTTTTTACAATTATGTGTCACATTAAAAATATATAGCACTCCAACAAAGTAGTAGGAATATAAAACTTTAATAACTTATAAATATATACAACAAAACAAAAACAGTAAAAACATTTAAACATTTTTAGGGAAAAAGAAGAAACAATGGTCAGTAGCGGTCGGTTGTGCGAATAGTCCCAAGGCAGCACAACGTCCAGATTTCTGGACGGCACCCAGGTGATGTTGCCTGGGTGCCGCACTGATTTGGGTATCCGGCGTGGGGCGTCCCGGGGGGTGGGTCGTCAGTAGCGGTCTGTTGTGCGAATAGTTCCAAGGCAGCAGAACGCGCTGAAATGTGGATGGCAGTCCAAAGTTCCGTTAAAAGGGCAAAGGAAAGGATCGGTGGTTTGAACCATCAGTCAAAAAGGGTCACACTGTGCTTTCACCGGAACTGATCCGAACTGTGGTCTGCAGGATTCTAGTCATTCAAACTGAGGCTGGCGCCAGCATGGGAGCACCGACGTCCCGCGGCTACAGTTTTGTCACTCCACGGGCGATCATGGCAGTCATTCCCCATCGGGGGTGTCTGCGGGGGTCGGGGACTCCCGCGGCTCCTCTAGAATCTTCAAGGTCGTGGAGGACTACGGTGGTGGAGTCAACCAGTGACCGGGCCATTTCTTTATGCTGGGCCCGCTCTTGCCAGGTCGACCGCCATTTTGAGAGTTCGGTAGCTACCGGCGATCGCGGGGTCAAGTGAGCGGACGGGCTCCACCCTGCCGGGCGAGATGTTGCAGCATGGCCACAGTGGAAGAACCCTTTTCCGGGCGCCTGGAGCGCTGAGGGTGCAGCTGAGTGTATCTAAGGTTATATTAGAGTCTGAAGAGGTTTATCGTATTAGCACAAGAATGATGTCAAATGAGATGTCATCAGTGATGTCATCAGTGATGTCATTTGAGATGTCATCAGTGATGTCATCAGTGATGTCACTGACCATGTCATGAATGATGTAATATGTGACATCATCAGCAGTGGATTGCGGGTGCGCGATATATAGTTAGTGCAACTAACTATATATGGAATTTCAATGGTTTTGTGTGAGTAAAATAAGGTTTTTTAAATGCTAATTCCTAACTATATATGGTCTATAACCTATGGTTTTTTCAGTGAATATATATATATATATATATATATATATATATATATATATATATATATATATATATATATATATATATATGTGGGTGAGTGTGTATAGGTATGTTGGTGAGTGAATGGATGTCTCAGTGGTATATGTATGAGTAACTACAAATGTGAAAGGCAGTATATGTGAGTGTTGGAGTATAGAAATTACTATATGTGAGAGTGAGTGATTGTGAGAGTGGCTGTATGCATGAGTGTGTGCTTGTCTCAGTGATTGTGTAAGAGACTAAGTATCTGTATGAATAAGTGAGGTGGTGTGTGTATAACTGCATAGGTGAGTAAATGGGACTGTGATTGATTCTTTGCATGACTAACTAGGTGTGTGAATAAGACTATGGATGAGTGGCTGTGTGTGAGTGTATGTATAGGTGTATGAGTGCTTATGATAGTGCTGTATTGATAAGTGACTGCATGTATGAGTGACTGTATAGGTGAATGAGTGGATGTGTCTGTAGACCTAGGAATCAGTTAGTGGGTATGTAGTAACTGGTATTGGTGTGTCTATAGTTTCGAAAATGGTAGTGTGTATTTCAGAGTGGATGTTTCAAAGGTTATATTAGGGTGTGAAGAGATGCATCAGATTATCACATGGATGATGTCATTTGAGATGTCATCAGTGATGTCACTGACGATGTCATGAAAGATGTAATATGTGACGTCATGAGCAGTGCATTGCGGGGGCACAAGTTATACTTAGCTTAACTAACTATAACGGCTGAATTTCACTGGTTTTGTACGAGTGAAATCTCTAACTAACTATAACGTCCCTGAAACCTGTGGTTTTGTCAGTGAATTTCAAAGGTTTTTTAAATGCAAATTTCTAACTATAACATCCCTGAAACGTATGTTTTTTCAGTGAATTTCAAAGGTTTTTTAAATGCTAATTTCTAACTATAACGTCCCTGAAACCTATGTTTTTTCAGTGAAATTCTATGGGTTTTTTAATGCTAATTTCTAACTATAACGTCCCTGAAACCTATGTTTTTTCCAGTGAATTTCAAAGGTTTTTTAAATGATCATTTCTAACTATGCCTACAGAGGTAGGACATGTGAAGAAAGAGGAAGAAAGAAGTAGCAAGAAGCACCAGAAATGCAGAAAGAGGCAACAGAAGTCCAGAAACACAAAGAAAAGTGCAGAAACAACCAAGAGATGTGCAGATAGAACCAAAAGAGGTGTAGAATAAGGCCTTGTTGCAAAGTCATCCTGTCCCCCAACTTTTTACTGAGTGGTACTGGTGGTAACTAACTCTGACTAACCAGGCCCGGAGCCAGTGCTATGCTGAAAGACACTTAGAATACAGTGAAAACACCTACATACACTAGGGTACACTATGGGTTTGGGTACCCCTGTGATTGGCATGACCTCCCCTGTAAGGAACTAGTACATAATAAGGCAGGGGGATTAAAACTACCTCTAACTCAGAGGTGCATAAAGAGGCAGGAAAGGAGCAGAAACAGGACAGGGGTGCAGAAAGAGGCAAGTGAGGTACAGAAAGAAGAGCAGTGCAGAAAGAACCAACAAAGGTGCAAAAAGAGGCACGATGAGTGCAGGAAAAGGTAGGAGGGATGCACAAAGAGGCAAGGGAGGTACAGAAAGAGGCAGGAGGGGTACAGAAAGAAGGAAGAGAAGTGCAGAAGAAGCTACAGAGTTATTGAGAAAGAGGCACAAGGGGTGCAGATAGAAGGAAGAGAAGTGCAGAAATAAGCAACAGAGGTACTGAAAGAGGTACAAAGGGTGCAGAAATAGGCAGGAGAAGTGCAGAAAGAAGCAACAGAGGTACAGAAAGAGGCAAAAGGAGTGCAGAAAGAGGGAAGAGAGGTATAGAAAGAGGCAGGAGAGTTGCACAAATAGGGAAGGGAGGTACAGAAAGAAGCAATTGAAGTGCAGAAAGGGGCAACAGAGGTGCAGAAGGACACAAGAGAGGTGCAGAAACAAGCAAGAGACGTGCAGAAAGAGCTAAGAGAATTGCTGAAAGAATCAACAGGGGTTTAGAAAGAAGCAAGAGAAGTGCAGACAGAGGCAAGTGAGGTGCAGAAAGATGATAGAGCAGTGCAAAAAGAACTAATAGAAGTGAAAAAAGAGGCAAGAGGGGTGCAGAAAGAGGTGGAGAGGTGCACAAAGAGACAAGAGAGATACAGCAAGAAGCAGGAGGGGTGCAGAAAAGAAGGAAGAGAAGTGCTGAAAGAGGCATGAGAATTGCTGAAAGAAGCAACAGGGTTGTAGAAAGAAGCAAGAGAAGTGTAGAAAGAGACAAGTGAGGTGCAGAAAGAAGCAGGAGCAGTGCAAAATGAACCAACAGAGGTGTAAAAAGAGGCAAGAGGGGTGCAGAAAAAGGTAGGAGGGGTGCACAAAAGGCAGAGAGGTACAGAAAGAGGCCAGATGGATGCAGAAAGAAGGAAGAGAGGTGCAGATAGAGGCAAGTGAATTGCTAGCAGAAGCAACAGAGGTGTATAACGAAGCAAGAGAAGTGCAGAAAGAGGCAAGTGAGGTGCAGAAAAAAGTAAGAGCAGTGTAGACAGAACCAAAAGATGTGCTGAAAGAGGCGCAAAGTGTGCAGAAAGATTAAGAGAAGTGCAGAATGAGGTAACATAGTACAGAAAGAGGCAAGAGATGTATAGAAACAGGCAGGAAAGGTGCTGTAACAGGAAAAAGGGGTGCAGAAAGAGGCAAGAAAGAGAAAAGAGGGGTTCAGAAAGAGGCAAGAGATCTGCAGAAAAGCAACAGTGGTGCTGAAAGAGGCAAGTGAGGTGCAGAAAAAAACAAGAGAGGTTCAGAAAGAGGCAATAGAAGTGCAGAAAGAAGCAACACAGGTGCAGAAGGAGGTACAAGGGGTACAGAAAGAAGCAACAGAGGTGCTGAAAGAGGCAAGAGAAGTGCAGAAAGAGGATAGAGTGGTGCAGAAAGAGGGAAGAGAGGTGTAGAAAGAGGCAAAAGAGAGTTGCACAAATAGGGAAGAGGGGTTTCAGAAAGAGGCAGGAGGAGTACAGAAAGAAGCAACAGAGTTGCTGAAAGAAGCAAGAGAAGTGCAGAAAGAACCAACAGAGGTGCAAAACGAGGCAAGAGGGTTACAGAAAAAGGTAGGAGAGGTGCAGAAAGAGGCGAGAGGGGTACAGCAAGAAGCAAGAGCACTGCAGAAAGAACCAACAGAGGTGCAAAAAGTGGTAAGAGGGGTACAGAAAAAGGTAGGAGGGGTGCACAAAGATGAGAGAGAGGTACAGAAAGAGGCAGGAGGGATGCAAAAAGAAGGAAGAGAAGTGCAGAAGAGGTAAGTGAATTGCTGGAAGAAGCAACAGAGTTGTAGAAAGAAGCAAGAGAAGTGCAGAAAGAGGCAAGTGAAGTGCAGAAAGAAACAAGAGCAGTGCAGAAAGTACCAACAGAGGTGCGAAAAGAGGCAAGAGGGGTGCAGGAAAAAGTAGGAGGGTGCACAAAGAGGCAAGAGAAGTACAGAAAGAGGCAGTAGGGGTGCAGAAAGAGGCAAGAGAATTGCTGGAAGAAGCAACAGAGGTGTAGAAATAAGCAAGGGAAGTGCCGAAAGAGGCAAGTGAGGTGCATAAAGAAGCAAGAGCAGTGCAGAAAGAAGCAAGAGCAGTGCAGAAAGAACCAAAATGAGGCGCTGAAAGAGGCAAATGAGGCACAGAAAGAGGCAAGAGATTTGCAGAAAAAAAGCAGCAGGGGTGCTGAAAGAGGCAAGTGAGGTGCAGAAAGAAGCAAGAGAGGTGCAGAAAGAAAGAACAGAAGTGCACAAAGAAGTAACAGAGGGGCAGAAATAGGCAAAAAGAGTGCAGAAAGACGTAAGAGGGGTATAGAAAAAGGCAAGAGAGGTGCAGGCAGAGGGCAGAAGGGTACAGAAAGAGGCAAAATGGATACAGAAAGAAGCAAATGAGGTACAGAAAGAGGCAACAGATGTGCAGAAAGAGGGAAGAGAGGTGCAGAAAGTAGAAGAGATTTACAGAGAGAGACAAAGGAGGTGTAGACAAAGAAATGTGCAGAAAGAAGCAATAGAAATGCAGAAAGAGGCAAGAGAGGCTCAGAAGGAAGCAAGAGTGGCTTGCACACCATTAGTACCAATTTAACAACCACATTTAGCAATAAGTAACAGGAGACCATTCTAAGTTTGCAAAGGGCCTTCCACCACGCTGTAACACTTGTCACTGCATTTTTGGTAACGTTTGAGCTAGAAACAAGGCTTTTTGTACAAATCTGCAGATTAGTGAGCAGATGATGAATTATGTGGCTAATGCAGAAAATGTATAACTGTGCGAAAGTCAATGCAGCCAAACAGTCGCATAATTCCAGTGGCCCTGCTCATACCTTTGACGAGGTCCACAAGTGCTCCTCAGTGATTCCTTCTTTTTTTGTCTCACTGAGTTCATAGTTGAGCTTCTATGGAAACGAGGAAGACTAAACCTGAGGTTACCGCTCCACAACACAGACTACCATACCACATAATTACTCTCCATAACACATAATCCCACTCTACATAATTCCTATACACTAAATACCACATACTTGCTATCCGCATAATTTCACTGCACAACATACCACATAATTCCACTACACACAACGTACATCCACTCCACTCCCAAAAACATTAGTAAAAAACGTTTACATTTACAACGCCAATAGCTCTAACTCTTGCAAATGTGAAACCTATTACATTGCAAACACTTCTTTAACTAGTAGTCGCGTTTGCAGAGTGGTGGAGAAAGGGTGCTGGGCCTCTGACCAGCGCTCAGGAATTCCACTGCGTATATTTGGGGGTGATAATTTCAGCGGATGTGGGTACTGTGGTGCAGAGGAATATGTCTCCCTTGATTAGTAGGGTAAAATTGGATTTGGAACGCCTGAATAATTTGCATCTCTCTTTAGTGGGGTGTACGAATGTTATTAAAATGTTAATATTACCCAAATTCTTATATTTGTTTAGGGCAATACCCCTTTATTTCGAGGTACAATGGTTTAATACACTGGAAGCTATCCTTAACAGATTTGTATGGGCGCAGGGTAAAACCCGTAGAGCATATAGGTTCATGACCCTTCCTAGAGAGAGAGGTGGGTGGGGAGCACCTGACTTTAGGTTATATTATTGGGCAGCTGCGATTCAATACCTCCAAGGGCTGATTGGAGGGGCAGGCCTAGATCAGAGAACGACGGACAGCTCTGTTAGGGTTTATGCAGCAGTTTTGGGGAGGAGGTCGAAAATTGTTTTTTAAACTGCACAGAGTTTGGGTATTATAAAAGAACTAGATTCAAGACAGTGGAAGCTGGAATTAAGATCTGGACTGCTCTTATGAAGAAAGTGGGTATTGGGAGATTTAACTGGTATACAAGGTTGTTGAAAAATAGGTCTTTTCCACCTGAAATATTCGGGGACAGGACGATGGAGGGCTGGGCAGCGAAGGGGATTGTTCAGGTAGGGGATGTGATGAATTTGGCGGGCGTTGTGCTGTTCACAGAGTTAATGGAGAAGTTCGGATTAGATAGACGGGATTTCTTTAAATTCCTGCAGATAAGGAGTTTTCTGGGGACGAAGCTAGGTGGGCAGACCGGGTTTAATAGGGTGGATATTATGGAGATGATTAGGCTAGGGGGAGATCGCTCAATACGTAGCTTTTATGCAAGCCTCTCAGAAATAAAGCAGGATGACATAGTACACATGTTTGCCTTATGTCCTCAGCTCCACTCTTTAATTAATGATATAGAGAGATTTTTGGACTCATCCTTAGATATGAAAATTACCCTTAAACCTGCCCAAATACTATTGGGAATAGTTGTTGAGGATACCTTTCTGGAGAGAGATTTCATATTTGTTGCCATGGCTGTATATAGGCTCTGCATAGCAAGGGCATGGTTGGATAGGAACCCACCAGGTATGCAAGTATGGCTCGCTAATCTATTGGCAGCGTACAACTTGGAAAAAGCTATATATGCAAGGAAAGGCAGGAGAGGAAGACAACTGGGGTTAAGAATTTGGGAACCTAGCAGTAGGTGGCGGGCTAGATTTGGGATTTCATGAGAAGGCATTGTTCTGGGTAACATCTTTAGGAATGCTCATGTATTGGGTTATTTGCTTTGTTTGGCTGGATCAAGCTTTGAAGCACTGTAATGTGTATTAATTATAGTTGTACTTTTATTTTTTAGGTTTTTTATGTATGTATTGGGCGGTTAATATGTTGTATTGGATCTAGATGAAGTGCTGTAATGTTTTTTTTCCATTGTTATCTGTAATGCTTAGTTATTTTGTAACGTTTGTTAATTATATAAGAAACTGTATTGCACTGTCTATATATTGTGTTTAATTGGAAAATAAAAAATATAATAAAAAAAAAAAAAGGAATTCCACTGCGTAGGTCTTACAGGAGGTACCAAGAGGGCTTCTTGGCCCCCAAGGTCCCTCAGGAGTAAAGTGGACTTCATCCCCCAACCAGCAGTGCGCTATTAGGTATGTTTGCGGAGTGGTGTAAAAAGGGGTGTGGCCTCTGACCATCTCTCAGCAATTCCACTGTGTGGGGCTTACTGGAGGTAACAGGTGAGCTAGTTAGCCCCTAAGGACCCTCAGCATCAAAGGGGACTTTATCCCCAAACCAAGACTGCGCCAGGAGGTACGTGTGCAGAGTAGTGGAGAGAGGGGGCGGGGCAAAGTCTTTTGCCATTTCTACAGCAAAGTCTTTAAGCATAGGACTAACACAGTGCTGTCCTTACCGAGCTGTAAAATGACAAAAGACTTTGCTGTAGAAATGGCAAAAGACTTTGTCCTTTTCTATCTCTGCGTGGATGGCACTGTGCTAATCTTATGCTTAAAGACTTTGATAGAAAAACAGACATTTGAGGTGAGCAGATCTAGAGTGTCGCTGGTGTTGAGAGTGCTCTAACAGGAGCTGCTTTCCACCTAAACTTGAGAACTACCCAGAGTTCTCTCCTTCTTTTTTGCATAATTTATGCGTCACTCTATGCCTGAAATGGTTTTGTTTTGACTTATACTGGGTGCTCCCTTGTGTCTGGACAAAGCTATACCTCTCTGAAGAGCTCTAATTAGAGCGAAACACTGTGTCAGGGGTGCTTTTACTCATTTCAGGTTGGCTTGAGTTGGTATTTTACCATTTCAAAGCTGTAATACTGTGCCTGGAGTGATAAATGTCTTTTGTCATTTTACAGCTCGGCAAGGACTGCACTGTATTAGTCCTATGATTAAAGACTTTGTTGTAGAAATTGCAAAAGACTTTGCCCTTTTCTATCTTGGTGTAGATGGCACTGTACTAATCCTATGCTTAAAGACTTTGATAGAAAAACATTTGAGGTGAGCAGATCTAGAGTGTCGCTGGTGTTGAGAGTGCTATAACAGGAGCTGCTTTCCACTTAAACTTGAGAACTATCCAGAGTTCTCTCCTTCTTTTTTGCATAATTTATGCGTCACTCTATGCCTGAAAGTGATTTGTTTATATATATATATATATATCATCCGCAAATTGCCCATTGGGAGAGAACACACCATGCTCCGCCCTCCGGATATATAGATAAATAGGATTTTGCTGTGCATTTATCACGGAAGCTGGTTGTCTCCGTCAGCAGCACCCCCTTCTCGGCAAGCGGCTTCACTCTCACAGCCAAAATTGGATTAAGATTCCGGGGAGGAATACTTCAGTGAAAGCCCCCTGCAGCTGTAAGGAAACCAGGTCAGCATCGGGTGATTTGATCAGCGGGTCGGATAGACCGGCAATCAACGGAACACCGGTGCCTAACGGACTTTCAATACAGCAATCTGCAGGTGAGGAGGCAGCGTTTGTGTTTCAGGCGGCAGCACAACATAAACGGCCAAGTGCCGGTTGCAAATATTTAAATAAATCCTTTTCAATAGTACACCGCAAATATAGCACCAATAATGTCTACGAATCTCGATGATGAGAGGGAGGCGGCAGCGGCAATACTATACAGCAATTTGCCTCGTGGCGTGTCTAACAAGCAAACGCCCGTAACGGTCGCCAACACGATTAATCAAGACGCAAGACAGTTATTGAAGGCTTTGGAAAAGAAATCCAGGTCCGAAGTCACGAAGTGGTGGGAGCATAAGTCCCTAACCAAATATGAAGAAGCAGGGAGGGTGCCGAGGGGTTTACGCATATTACTTGCCCCCAGCTTTGTGGACCCTAATCCCGCTATGTTGAAAGAGTGGGGAGAAAGTAATCTCATCGCTTCTATGAACTTGATCAGGATCCTAATTAAATATGCAAGGCTTGATAGAATAACTCTGCTGGAAGAAATTGCCAAAATAAATGAAGAACAGGACAAATATGAGGAGGTGGACATTAAAAATATGATTGAAAAAAGTCGCAAAGAAATTGAAGAGAAATTGAAAAAACACGAGGAGAAAATTAAATTAAGGAAAATCAACAAATTCCAACGAGACCTCGAAGATTATGAGATGGGTCGTATCTACACTTTCTCTCGAAAGTTTGACCAAGTCAGAAAACAGCGCCAAACTTCCAGCCAAGTGAAAATTGTGCAACAACCAAGCGTTAGTAACGAGCAAGGAGCATCTAATGTTTCTGATGCAGATACTATTTCCTTATCAAGTTCGTGCAGCACAACGGGTTCAGTTACAAGCCTGAACCAGGAAAACGATACGTATGCAGTCCTGGACTTAGGCGAAGAAATGGATTTTTTAGTCGAGGACCGGCTAAGGACACTTCGACCGAGAACGCGCAATCATGGCGCAGGAAGCGGCGTAACATCAGGCGCAAAGCAAGAAGGCAACGCGCAAAATCCGCAGCAAAAGAAAAAGATGCCGTGGTACAAAAAGAGAAACAACAACAAAAAACAGTAGATATGGCGAGCACAATCACCAATTTATCGAACCTCACTCTGACTACAGCGGAACAACAGCTGTTGGCTCTGGGCCTCAATTATTGCCCGGAGAGTTCTTTCAATTACACAGGGACACGAGCTGATGTATTTCTTTTCATCAGGAAACTTAAGCTCAAAAAATTCTTTGCAATAAAACCGAATGTTCATGAAACGAACTGCAATGAACGAAATGATAGGCCTGGCAAGTCTCTTCGGGCAACAGCAAGTAATGCAAAAACGCTTTTAACACTTTGTGACTTGGAAACTGGTTCTCCTTCCAATGCTAATGAAGATACCAATACACCAAATACTCAAGATCAACTTCGTGCCATCGATGTCACGCAAAGGGGAGCAGGGGAAAGCCCCTTCAAAGCAAAGAGTAAATTTGTACCAATGATGCCCAAGGACGCAGTGGATATATTTCACGAATGTGTGGTGGAAGATTTAAAGACACTAAATAAACGAATACAAAGACAGAAACATGCAAAATGCAAGGAAAAGAATTTTCAGTCAACAGAGTACAACAAACTGATGGAGAAACTTAGCAAAAATCAAGATATAGTTATTAATTCCTCGGACAAAGGAGGAAATATTGTCCTTTGGCAACGACAAGAATATGAAACTGAGGCGTTAAGACAATTGAATGATAAAAACTGTTACGCTTCAAGTAATGGCCTAGAATACAAACAAGCACGGGACACTTTGAAACGTATGTTAATGGCCTACAAACGGGAACATTTAATATCGTCTGAAGAATATACATTTCTACATGTGGAAAATCCAGTGATGCCCCACCTATACCTAATTCCAAAAATCCATAAGATGCGTCATCCCACCCCTGGCAGACCAATTATCTCTGCAATCAACAGTATGGGTGAGAATGTTTCTCGTTACATCGATTTCTTTCTGCAAAATTATGTCCAGGGTCTTGGTAGTTATATCAAAGACACCGGTGATTTTTTGTCCAGATTGAATACCATACAATGGGAAACGAGTTGGTGCATGATAACATTGGACATTGAATCAATATATACGTGTATCGAACATTGTAAAGGTATTGAGGCAATTCAACACTATTTAGGAAAAAGGTCCTGTGAGTATTATGGACACAATCAGATGCTATGCAATTTAGTAAAGTGGTGTTTAAATAACAATTTTTTCATGTATGGCAAGGACATTTGGAGGCAAATTAGGGGTGTCGCGATGGGTTCCTGCTTCTCCCCCAGCTATGCGTGTTTACACGTGGGCTGGTGGGAGGAGCGGGATCTCGTGGCGACACCGGGCTACGGTAATGTAGTGCACTGGATGAGATTTATCGACGACGTTTTTTGTATTTGGCATGGCGATATCTCCAGTGCTCAGCAGTTTGTTGATGCTCTTAACACTAACACTAGTAATCTTTTTTTCACTTCCAATATAAGCAGACAATCAACCCAATTTTTGGATGTTCAAATTGACATCAGTTGGCATAACATCGTGACTTCTTTATATCGTAAACCCACTGCTGGCAATAGCATATTGCATGCCAGCAGTGGGCACCCCCGACATGTAATTGAAAGCATACCGTTGGGGGAATTGTTAAGATTAAAAAGAATCTGTAACAGTGATGAGAAATTTGAAGAGGGCGCAACAGCAATGATGGAGCGTCTGCGGGCAAGAGGTTACAGTGAGATTACTCTTTCCAAGGCACTAATAAAAACTCAGGAAAGGTCCAGAACATCTCTGTTGTCACCAAAGTGTCCAGTGGCGGATTCTGGTGATCAGTCACCCAGGTTAATTATCACCTATAGTCGCCAACATTGGCAAATTAAATCTATCATCAATAGGCATTGGCCTATTATAAAAACAGATGGTGTTTTGAATTCAAGAGTTTCAGATAGACCAATTGTAACGTTTAAAAAAGCTTACAGTATGCACAGCAGGCTAGTTAAGCCCAGCCCAGAGCTGGTCAGTGGCAGTGACTGGCTCTTGCGAAAGGGCTTTTTTAGATGCAGCTCCTGCCGAGCCTGTAAATTTGGAAAAAACACCACCCACTATGATAATCCGTTTTCTGGCACCAAGATTGCAATAAAAGGCAATTTTAACTGTCGCACGGAGTTTGCTGTATATGTCTTGACTTGCGCCTGCGGCTTGAGCTATGTGGGTAGCACGAGGTCGCAGGTGCATGTGAGGATATTGCAGCATCTCCGTGCAATAGTGAATCATGATTTGGCCTACCCGGTGGCACGGCATTTTGACTCGATACACGCCAGGGACCTGGCGTGTCTGAGTTATTTTGTCATCGATGCTGTGCCCCCTTTAAGATTGGGTGGCGATAGGGACAAGTTACTCAGAAAGCTGGAGACGCAATACATAGTGGCATTGGATACTAAACAACCATACGGTCTCAATGCCACTGAGGACTTACACCATTTTCTGTGAATTCTCTGTATGTGTCCACTTCAATGAACAAAATCCCCCCTTCTTTACATGTAGAATTTATTTGAGTATCTGATTTTCTAGTTTTTTAATTACTGTATTGGGTCTTGAATTCATGATGAAATATAATTCCAATAATAAGAACCCATTGAGTAAAAAATAATTTGATTCACATGACAAGATATAATGTTTGGGTCATGATTTGAACAGTATTTTTGATAGGACATGTGAATTTGGATAAAATAAATATATATTTTTTTATTAAGACTGTATATAATGTGTATAGTTAAACATTTATGATAAGTCTCATCCATCGTTTTCTTTTATGTTAAGTATGATCGTTTTCTTTCCTTTTTTTTTTTTACACATTCTACATATGTACATATGAGCACAATCAATGGGGATGTCATTTTTTTATATATATATATTATATATATATAATTGTATATAGGTCTAGATATTTATGATATATTGTAAATTCATGACATTTTTGGATTTTTAATAAGTATTTTAGACATTTGCTCATGGGTTCTATCGGTGGAGTTGTCACTTAAAGATTTACATCATATGACCACGTGGACTAAAGCTTTCACTGTTCAAAATTATCTGGTTGCTGGTATAAATTAATTTGCATTAGTCACTTTATATAATCTGCATCCATGCAGTAACCAACTAAGCACCAGTCACTTTATCAGTGCACATTTTGAAAATCTGCATTCAGGCAGTTATGATATGTGAAGCTACCAACTAAGAGATTCGTGCAAAGATTGGGACAAAAATAGTAGATTTTAAAAAATGTTATAATGCACATTTTTTGTTTTAAATCACTCTATGACGCAATACAATTTTGGTAAACAGATTTGATTTGTTTCACACATTGTATCATTTTCTCCTGTTATGTTGTGTTCAAATTGATTACAACGAGAAATGCCGTCTGTTTGTTCATCTACAATCTAGCACCCATTTCTATGGTCGTGTTCAATGTCACGTGATGTCCGACAGGAGGTGTGGCCCTTAGGAAGGGTCAGGGAAAAAAAGCATATAAAAATAACAGGCTGACTGGTTTAACGGTGTGTGAACAAGAGTACATGGTACTCGAAACGCGTCATCTGAAAAGGTTTAAATAAACATCCTGCCTGACAACGCTGGGTCTGCTCTCTTCTTTCGCTGAGCCGACGGCGTGGAGGTTCGAGGATTTTGCTGTGCATATATATATATATATATATATATATATAACACTTTCCACGCGCAGCATGTAGCAACGTGAAACCGGCCACACAAGCGTACTTTCAAAGAATCCTTTATTCCGGGCAAAATTAAGCATAACGCGTTTCGAGGTAACAGACCTCTTAATCATATGCTTTTTTTCTTTTCAGTGGTGGGTTCGTTAGCTTGTTTTAAACGTGACTAAAACATTGAAGAGGGACAATGTCAATTCATTTAAAGAGGCAGTCCGTTTTTTTGGCATTTTTCGTTTTTCACGTTTAAAATACATTTGTTTAGTTAAGGTATGAGTACTTGTTTAGTTCTTTCATGATGTCTAGTGCAAAGGTATCATTATGCTTGAAATGTTCACCTTAACTGTTAGTACTTGCTTCAACCGGACTTCAGTTCCCACAACGCCTCTTGTCAATCCGACTTTCAGTGATACTTCAATGCTGATGTTGGCAAACTTCACACAAATCACCCAAACACTCTCCAAAGCCTTTAGCTGGTTTAGTACCATGTTACGGCTGAATTCGATGGTCCGGGTGACAATGAGGATATTGCAACCTCCACTGTATTTGCTTGTTCATCTTTGCCATCCACGAATGAAGTTCTGTACGACGTGCTTCAGGGAAGAAATCCTTTCTGCAAACTCTGGCAATTTCAAAAGGGTTCAGAGATCAGATGAAGCGGGCCATTTGATGTGGCCCTTCAATTCAGCCTATATATATATATATATATATATATATTACCTACTGGCGATAGCCAGTAGGTATATATAGTTATGATTGTTTTCCATAGAGAAATCGCAACATTCTATTGGGAATAACTTTGTCGCCGATTAAGGAATCTTCCTGAAATTTTCCTTAACTTTGCCTCGCGGCGCTCCGCTCCTTTCCTGAAAGTTTGGGGGGGATTCGTCAAGCGGGGGCCGAGATAAAAGGGGGGTCCCAAAACGTGTTTTCCACATATTAATTTCCATAGGGTGGTTGGACTCACTTTTAGCCCGAACGGCTGAATGGTTTTCCACCAAACTTGGCAAAATTGTAGGGACTGGTAGCCCGATGTGCCTTTGCTATTTCTCAAGATATGTGCTCCAGTGGTTTTTACGAAAATTAACTTTGAAAAAATATATATTGGGCTATATATATGTTAGAGCCCAAATGTAGCCCAATGTAGCCCAAAGATGGCCACCAGAGACAAAAAAAAACAAATGTAGCCCAAATGGTATACAACCTTTACCACGCAACTTTTACAACGACCTACCTTTACCACGCAATTTTTATAACGCAGGATCCATTACAACGAAGTACCATTACAACGCATGTATTTACAACGCAGATACCTTTACAACGCATACCATTACAACGTAAGTATTGGTAAGTATATAATTTTATTAAAAATATTCTAGGTTTGGGTTTCTGGGTAAAGGGGTATTTTTAGGGTTCAGGGTCAGTTTTGGGTTTTTGGGTAAAGGGGTATTTTTAGGGTTCAAGGTCAGTTTTGGGTTTTTGGGTAAAAGGGTATTTTTAGGGTTCAGGGTCAGTTTTGGGTTTTTGGGTAAAGGGGTATTTTTAGGGTTCAGGGTCAGTTTTGGGTTTTTGGGTAAAAGGGTATTTTTAGGGTTCAGGCCAGGGTCAGTTTTGGGTTTTTGGGTAAAGGGGTATTTTTAGAGTTCAGGGTCAGTTTTGGGTTTTTGGGTAAAGGGGTATTTTTAGGGTTCAGGGTCAGTTTTGGGTTTTTGGGTAAAGGGGTATTTTTAGGGTTCAGGGTCAGTTTTGGGTTTTTGGGTAAAAGGGTATTTTTAGGGTTCAGGGTCAGTTTTGTGTTTTTGGGTAAAGGGGTATTTTTAGGGTTCAGGGTCAGTTTTGGGTTTTTGGGTAAAAGGGTATTTTTAGGGTTCAGGGTCAGTTTTGGGTTTTTGGGTGAAGGGGTATTTTTAGGGTTCAGTGTCAGTTTTGGGTTTTTTGGTAAAGGGGTATTTTTAGGGTTTAGGGTCAGTTTTGGGTTTTTGGGTAAAGGGGTATTTTTAGGGTTCAGGGTCAGTTTTGGGTAAAGGGGTATTTTTAGGGTTCAGGATCAGTTTTGGGTTTTTGGGTAAAGGGGTATTTTTAGGGTTCATGGTCAGTTTTGGGTTTTTGGGTAAAGGGGTATTTTTAGGGTTCAGGGTCAGTTTTGGGTTTTGGGGTAAAGGGGTATTTTTAGGGTTCAGGGTCAGTTTTGGGTTTTTGGGTAAAAGGGTATTTTTAGGGTTTAGGGTCAGTTTTGGGTTTTTGGGTAAAAGGGTATTTTTAGGGTTCAGGGTCAGTTTTGGGTTTTGGGGTAAAGGGGTATTTTTAGGGTTCAGGGTCAGTTTTGGGTTTTTGGGTAAAGGGATATTTTTAGGGTTTAGGGTCAGTTTTGGGTTTTTGGGGTACAGGGGTACAGGATAAAAATTAAGAAATTAAATTACATTAAATTAAATTAATTACATTAAATTAAAATAAATTAAATTATAATAATTTTAATTAATTTACATTTAAAAAAAATTATATACTTACCAATACTTACGTTGTAATGGTATGCGTTGTAAAGGTATATTCGTTGTAAATACATGCGTTGTACTGGTACTTCGTTGTAATGGATCCTGCATTGTAAAAATTGCGTGGTAAAGGTAGGCGTTGTAAAAGTATGCGTTATAACGTCATACATCCAGCCCAAATATCAGCCAGATGTAGCCCAACTATAGCCCAATGACAGAATGTCCCAGAGTGATCTAAAGAACAACTAGAGCGCTAACAGTCTTACTTATGACAAAAGTATGGCACACCTGAAGTCATCTTGATTGGAATAAAGTGTTAACACTTAAAACATTTAATTTGCAAAGGAACAAAATGAGGGGGGTTCATTTTGCCATAGAAATTATGATTAGTGCTGAAGAAAGAAAAATTAGGGCACATTTTGAGTGACTTCTCAAATCCTCTTATATTTCATTAAAAAAATTCTGGTATGCAGTCTCCCAAGATGGCCACCAGAGACAAAAGAGCCCAAATGTTGCCCAAATATCAGCCAGATGTAGCCCAACCATAGCCCAATGACAGAATGTCCCAGAGTGTTCTAAAGAACAACTAGAACGCTAACAGTCTTACTTATGACAAAAGTATGGCACACCTGAAGTCATCTTGATTGGAATAAAGTGGTAACACTTAATACATTTAATTTGAAAAGGAACAAAATGAGGGGTTTCATTTTGCCATAGAAATGTTATATATATATATATTCACTGAAAAAACCATAGGTTACACACCAGTTATAGTTAGGAATTAGCATTTAAAAAACCTTTGAAATTCACTGAAAAAAACCATAGGTTTCACACCAGTTATAGTTAGCTGGAAATTTTACTCGCATAAAACCATTGAAATTCCCACGTTATAGTTAGTTGGACTCACTATAACTTGCACGTCTGCAATGCACTGCTGATGACGTCACATATTACATCACTCATGCATATATTTAAATATTTAAACATTACTCGCTAATATATGTATTCACTAAGATACACTTAATAAGCCAGTTAACCAATCAATTTTTTTTTTAAAAACACTGAAAAAACCATAGGTTTCAGGCCTTATATAGTTAGGAATTAGCATTTAAAAAACCTTTGAAATTCACTGGAAAAACCATAGGTTTCAGGCCTTATATAGTTAGGAATTAGCATTTAAAAAACCTTTGAAATTCACTGAAAAAACTATAGGTTTCAGGCCTTATATAGTTAGGAATCAGCATTTAAAAAACCTTTGAAATTCACTGAAAAAACCATAGGTTTCAGGCCTTATATAGTTAGGAATTAGCATTTAAAAAAAACCTTTGAAATTCACTGAAAAAACCATGGTTTCAGGAGTTATATAGTTCGGAATTAGTTTTTAAAAAACATTTGAAATTCACTCAAAAAACTATAAGTTTTAGTGGTGTTATAGTTAGCTGGACATTTTACTCATACAAAACCAATGAAATTGCTCCTATATAGTTAGTTGTACTAACTATATTTTGCGCACCCGCAATCCACTGCTGATGATGTCACATATTAGATCATTCATGACATGGTCAGTGACATCACTGATGACATCTCAAATGACATCACTGATGACATCACTGATGACATCATCCAGTGAATGTGGTTTGCTTCGATACACGGCAAGATGGATAATTGTAATGTATATATATATTGAGACGACTGATAAGTATCGTCTGCGTTGGTTTAAGGTTGTACCATATCGCTTGTTTGGATTAATGAGCCAAGACAGAGGTTACCATGGGCTTTTGGCTATGATGGTAACAGTAGGGTGTACTCCCGCTGTTACATATATGCCGATACACGGCATGATTATTTACTTAAGATCAAAGTAAGATAATGAACTACGCAGAGCAGGTTCATTAAAAATACACTCCAAGATGGCGCCCAAAAATGAGCTCGTCTTGGAGTCCTATTTTGATGGCAATGACCCTTGATGCATGTTTAAAATGGCGCAGCGCGAAATGTTCATTGATAACACTGACGAAGGGATTTCATCCCGAAACGCGTTTGTTCTTGACGAATTAAATTTCTGCTGATATATAAACCCCGTGAGTGCTGTTTCTTCTTACCCGGATGGGATTATTTGAAGAATTGGAGCTGTTATATATATATATATATATATAAAAATACAGGTTGCTCCCAGTGAGGAAAGCCTTCCCAGATGATAAACTTCTAACAATGCGGGCCCCAGCAGCATCAGCTCGCAACAGTCCATTCAAGTATGCGGCTCAATGCGTTTCGGGCCTTTGCCCTTTCTTATGAGCCTCACAAAACTGCACGCATGGCGACCACTTGATTTTGAATACCTGCTTTTATTACAAAAAAGTCCCGCCCCTGTCGGCGTATACTTTCGCCACTCACGGTGTATGCAAACTAGTGCATTCTGGTATTGGCAGTCAAAATCCTCGTAATACCCCAGTGGGTTGGTGGCATTGTCCGTGATCAGCTGAAAATAAATCCACAGAGGCTGAATGAAGAGTGGAAAGCTGTATCTGCTGGAATACGTAAACCCTCTTGTGCAGTTTTGTGGCTAGTTGTGTTTATACGTAGGTGGAAGATAGCCAGCAGATTGCTAAAGGCTACGTCTCACTGACTGCCTCTTCACACCTTTGTGCCAAATTAAAAATTCATTTATTAATTTCTTTGTTTGCTGGTTTATTTATTTAGTTAGCAAGAGCACATTGATACCTGTAATTTTGTGTCTGTCCAGTCACTTTTAAATAGAAAAGGGGTGCCTATGTTAAATACCTTGGGCCCGATCCACAGAACGAACTTAAGACAAAATCCTAAACTTACTACAATTTGGTATTCACAGAATGCACTTACTACAATTTGGTATTCACAGAATGCACTTACTACTTTCGGAATTCACAGAATAAACTTACTACTTTCGGGATTCACAGAATAAACTTACTACTTTCGGTATTCACAGATTTGACTTAAGACTACTAACTTTACGTCCGCCGCCGGGGAGTAATTTACGGCCCGTAATCGTAATTTACGCCACCGTGCCGTAAATTACGATCACGGGGCGTATTTTGTGATTACGGGGCGTAGTTTACGATTACGGGGCGTATTTTACGATTACGGGACGTATTTTACGATTTGCGGCCGTTGGGCATGTTAGCCAAGGGGAAACACCTGGCCAAGGTCCACCCATCCCCCAACATGGATCAGCTGACACACAGCAGCCAATCTCTGCCCTGCTGCATGTATGAAAGCAGAGCAGACACAAACAATCCCTTTTCAGGATGTCACTGAACGTGTTTGTAGCACTACCCCTTGCCATGCGGCAAAACTACTTGCGGAGGAGGAGAAGAGCAGAGAGGATCTACAGGCAGAGGGTCAACATATTTGGAATGTCTAGCCAGGATGTAAGGGCCAGGTACCGTTTCCCACCTGAAGTCATCTTGGAACTGATATGTGAGTGGGAGCAGGAACTTGACTCTGTGACCTGCTGCTCACATGCAATACCAGCATACCTCAAGATCCTTTCTGCCCTCCACTTCTTTGCTACTGGGTCCTTCCAAAGGGTCACCAGTGACCATGTGGGCATTTCCCAGGCTAGCCAGTCGCGGTGCCTGCATCAGGTACTGAAATGCATCACTGATAGAGCCCCCAACTACATCAAAATGCCATATACTTTGGCCATGAGACAAAGGGCAGCAAGAGATTTTTATCTCCTTGCACAATTCCCACGTGTGCTGGGTGCAATTGATTGCACCCATGTGGCCCGTCAGCCACCCCGCCACATTGCACACATCTTCTGCAACAGACACAGATGGTATTCCATCAATGTTCAAGCAGTCTGTGATACCAATGGAAGGTTCATCAATGTGCATGCAGTGTTCCCAGGCAGTACACATGACAGCTTCATATTCCGCATGTCACCTCTTGCCCGGCGTATGGCTGCTGGAGAATTTGGTAACATGTGGCTACTGGGTAAGTACCAAGCAATGAAAATGAGTGATATGCGTCATTGAAATGTCTGAATGCCCCCCAATAGTAATGATTGTACAATAAGATACATGGCCCAACAGACACTGCATGTATGAACGTATAGATCATGTCCTGTGAAAGTCAAAGAGTGAAATGTTAACAACTGCCCTTTCTTCCCTCCTCAGGTGACGATGGGTATGCACTCTCTCCACATCTCCTCACCCCTTACAGGCGTGCTATCACTGTACCTCAGCGTAGGTACAATAGGGCACACATACGTACTCGAGCCATCATCGAGCGCACTTTTGGACTGTTGAAGTCGCGATTCAGATGTCTCGACCGTACAGGGGGTGTGCTTCTGTACTCCCCAGTAGTGGTCTGCAAGATCATACTAGCCTGTTGTGTTTTGCACAGCATTGCTCTAATGCATGGCTTACACATGCCTCTCGAACCTCGACTAGCTCTGAATGTGGCAGACCGGGCTATTGCACATGACCAACGTCAGGGCATGCAAGTCCGTGATCAGCTCGTTGCCACGTATTTTGCATGAGCAACCTGTAGTGTCACGGCCAACATGTGGTTTGCTGTCTGTTGTCAATGATAAAATGTGGACAGACACAACAGTGTCCATAAATGCCACCCTGAGACGACTTTGCAAACCACACTAACTGCATGCAAATCACAGCTGCTGACAGAAGTCAAAAGGTGGATTGTGCCTCAGGTCATGTGCCCATGTCAGCAAGCAGCGGCGTGGACAGCCCTAAAACAAACTATTCACGCTGATGACAAACAATACATGTCCTGACAGACATACCTGGACCTCATAAGGATGGGTCACCAAATCACAAAAGGTTTCATACTCAGGCCTATGGCCACTACAGATTTGACTCCCCCACAAATGATGGGCACAGAATGTGAGTGATGATGTCATGGGAGATTCATGCACCATGGGTCAGGTTCACAATAACAGTTGCATCTCTGCCTATCAGCAGGGATGCCCCAGTAATTGTGCCTCACAGCAGACATCCCTTGCGCCATCATGGATGTGCCGCATTTACAAAGCTGTGCGCTATGGGCCAAGTATAGACAGAAGCGTGAAGCATATGCTGTCATAAAGGTGAAGCACCACTGCAGTTGGGTCGCAGGCGCAATGCAGCTCCAGCAAGGCAAGTGGCGAGCCGATGCCTAACATGCTGCATCAATTCTTAGGCCTCCTACAAGCAGGCGCAGGGTTGTGACGCAGCATGCCCATGAAAATGACTGAGTGTAAATGTGTAAATTTCACCCTGCCACTGTTCGGAGGTGTTTGTGTGCTGGAAGACCCCCCGTGCAGGAATGCACAACTGCGGTGCAGGGCCTTACAATATGACACATTTCACAGATGCGTCATGTTGAAGATACCCCACAGCATGGAGGCGGCGTAGCGCTGCTGCGCCACCAAAGTTACGCTACTGTGGCGCAATTGATGCACACAGGGCTCGTATAGCTGCCCCCATATGTATCTGACATATCCACACCAATGTTACATAACACATCATTCAACTCTGATACTGAGTACTCAATATGAACTACATGTCCCATAATGTAAAGTATGAGATTAGGAAAGTGGGATGGATGTTCTCAGCCCCCTACCCCCTGTCACTGCATAAATGACTTGAAATGACCTGTTCCCCCTTTTCATACATATTCATTATACACACCTGCATTGTCATTTCACTTTCCCCTACATCAGATCAACAGGATTGCAGTGTATTTGTTTACTGAATGTGGATGGTCCAGGATGAATACAAAATGGCAGCAAAATACTTCCTGTGATGTATTTCCTGTCTCCCACTACCTGTATAACATTTCCTGTATGATATAATGTGTTCCGGGTCATTTTCGTAATTTACGGCACAAAATCGTAGTTTCCGGCGCCGCATCGTAATGCGCGTGCGCGTAAACTACGCCCCGGAACCGGAAACTACGATTTCGGGCCGTAAATTACGAAAATAAACTAGAACACATAATTTCATACAGGCAAGGCAATACATGAAGTGGGAGACAGGAAATACATCACAGGAAGTAGTTGGCAGCCATTTTGTGGTCATTCTGAGTCATCCTCTATCACTGATCAGATCCTCAGGCATCCTGCTGCTCTCATCTGACCTCATTCCCTATAATGGCTGAGGAATATGAGGAGAGAGCCCCCCCTTTCACAGACAGGGAATTGGACATCTTGGTGGAGGGGGTGCTGGAGAAATTCCCTCAGCTATATGGGGACCCTGAGCACCAGCTGAGCACCAGCTGAGCACTGCAGCCCAGGGCAGGCTATGGGCCAACATCGCCGAGCGCTGCAGTGCAGTGGGAGTGGCCAGGAGGAGGCCTAGGGCGTGCCGCAAGCGCTGGGAGGACCTGAACCGGTGGGCCCGTACCAAGGCTACCGAGCTGGCTGGCCTGTCCTCCCAGCACCATGTACATCGTCCTCGCCTGTCACCACTGTACAGGAGGGTCCTGCGAGCAGCTTGGCCGACCCTCCATGCTCAGCTGGAGGAGCACGAGCAGCATGGACCTAGTAAGTGCATCATATGCAATATGAGTCTGGGAGTATGATGTGAGTGAAACAGTGCTGTACCATTGTGTGTTCCATGCCTCCATTAGCCAATTGCATGTCCAAGCAGCAGGCACCAGGTTTCAAGAGGCACACTGTGGCATATGTACTATACAGGCCAGGGTGCATTTTGGGAGTTGTAGTTTTCTCATGACAACTGGGTAAATGCGCCACACTCATGCATCCATATTGAATTCTGCTCCGCCAGCACCACTACAATTGAACCAAGTCAATCATAACAGATGTGTGCATTGGATGAGCGATGGTACAGAGACTGTCCAGTCTGCACATGGCAGGCCATAGGGGATTGGATGTTGTGATTAGCATTGCACCTGTAGCGTTGTGTTCCAATTGAGACAGATCATCATGTGCTTTGGAGTCATGACAGATTTTGAGATCCTTGCATCACTCACAAGTTTACATAGTTTGGCAAGGTGTGTCCACTGACAGACGTCTCACCCTCAGAGGCCTATATGACATTTCACATGTACAGGTAGCTGTCACAATCGCCCACCACTGTTCAGCGGTGTACTGCACTACCTTGTAAGTCAAGTAAGGCACTATGTGGCACTGGATTGTCCAAAGATGTGTGGGGACATCAAAAGGCCAGACACACAATGTAGCTAGAGGAGTACTCCAGACCCCACGTGGATGTGTGACCCATATTTGTCTTGTCCCATACAATGCTACAAAGCAGATGACACTTGTCCAGACGTTAAATAGCTGCTAATCCATATCAATGGCAAATATCTATTATATCTGGACTCTTCATGTTCTCCTATGGTGGACTTGTAGTTGAAATGGCACATGCAGCAGTGACACGACACACAGATCACAACAATGCCAAGGTTGAGGTTTGGATAATGCAGTTGCGCAAGCCACAATAATACACATGAGATGTCCATGTAAAACTCAATTCAGTATATGACAGTGTGCATACATGTAATGTAAGTGCATGGACAGAATGGGGGTTGGGAGCACACTGCCTCACAGTCCCAGCACGGTTTGTCCCTTTGCATCCTGGTAAATGCAGTACACAGTTCAAACTTACTTTGGAATAATCTGGAGCCATACACCAATTTTGCAGCTGACTTTGCTGTATATCTCTAGACACGTGTTCCTGGAATGAGCGCTTCATCAGTAGAGAGCAGCAGTTTCAGAGAGCAAAGTAAATCATCTGGGTTTGCTGTGTGCCTGTGAGTGTTACTGTGATCTGAGAGGAACTTGGCAGCATTCCCTGCAAACACAGATGATTCAGGAGTAAGTTAGTACTGTAAACAGCATTTACCCTGATGCAAAGGGGCAAACTGGGCTGGGACTGTGAGGCAGTGTGCTCCCAACCACCATTGAGTCCATAAGGACTGATGGGCAGATCCACAAGGCACCTGCGCCTCTGTGCACCGCCATAGGGTCACTTTAGTGACGCAGCGGCGGAGCACACAAAGCGCCATGCTGCAGGATTATTACAACGTGACACATACGGTGCAGAATCGCATCCTAAAAGTGGCTGATTGAAACTACAAGATTTCACTCAGTTACTAATATGGCCAAGCAGATTGAAATCTACGCACTCGCTTGCAGCAGGTGTAAGGATTGCCGCAGCATGTCAGCACTCCAGCAAAGCCCGGCTATTCCACCGGGGATGCATCACACATCTGCCACCCAAGCGCCACGCTGTGCCGCTTTGTACATGCGGGCCATCAGGGGTGACGCACGGGTGGGCTGATGCGTTGCAACTCTTCAGACACACCTCTGCTGATTAGAGAGATGTGCCAGTAGTTGTAAATCGGCCCCTGATAACTATACAGTGTGATCAGAGGCAAACAAATTCGGACCTAGGCTATTCAATGTATGTGTAGCGTCATGCATGGAACAACCACCACTTCAGGATTTTGCTTACACTTCTGCAGGCACGGCTGGTGAGACAGGAGATCCGCAGGAACAAGTCCGGAGAAAGAGACCATCAGTTCGGCGGCGGCTAAACCCTCTTTCCACCAGCGATGAAGGAGAGGAGGAGGAAGAGGAGGAGGAGGAGGAGGAGGAGGAGGGGCCCTCAACATCTGCAGGCCAGGGGGTTTCACCCACCCGGGATGAAGAAGAACATGACACTGGTACTATGTCCCGGGTGGAGGCTGTAGACATTGAAGGGGGGGGGTGAAGAACCGGACACCTCCGACCATGATGTGGGGGATGGCCACTCAGCCACACATACCTCACCAGTGGGTCAGGAAGAGGTGTCCCCGAGGCAGGCTAATGTTCAACCTGGGCCTGCCATCAGCCCCTCCCTACCTCTAGCGTCCCCCATGCCATCGGGGGCTCCAGCTCAATCCCCTGATACCTGTCCCCCTCCTCGTAGCCGCCAAGCCGTACCCATCCGCTCCGGACCTGAGGCACCACATCCCTTCTGTGTCCCCCCCCCGTGCCGGTGCGGTTCCTCCCGTGGCTGTGCCAGGGGACTTGAGTTGGATGGTCGAGGGTGAATCGGACATGTCCGCTCGCATCTTGCTACAGGTGTGTCTGGAGATACGCTCGATGCAAGCGCACATTGTCCGATCATTGGACAACCTCACCACCCACGTCCAGTCCATGAACACGGACCTAGTAAGATCTATGGACAACCTCGGCACCCAAGTCCAGTCCCTGAACACAGCCATTACGTCTTTCATCTCCCAAGTGCCTTCCCATACCACCGTCAATGTGTCCCCCTGTCCGTTACCCCACACTGTTTCCCCCCATACTCCTCGTTTGTCACGTTCCCGTGTGGTGCCTGGTCCTGAATCAGCCAGCCGTGTGGATGTGTCCGACCCAGAGGATCTAGACATTGTGGTCCTGGAGGATGACCAGAAAGACACTTGACTGTTGGACGGAGACATTGTTTCGGACGGACATTTCTTTTTCCCCTTGTGAATAGACTGGTTCCCATGACGCTACCTGACGTATTATATTTGTTTTGCCCCACCCAAATCCAAGTTCCATTCTCCTTCTGCATTAAGATCATCATTTGTTTTCCTTTCTCCCTTCCAAACGGACTGTTTGTTTGTGTTCCTACATAAATAACTTGCAGAATTTGACTTTGTCTGACTAGTTTGACTTCATTTTGAATGTCTATCCCCAAATATTGACACATAATTAGTAAGTCACATTCTATGCACATGACAACGTGTTGCTATGATGTGTTACACTTGTACCTGTCGCACACACACACACACACACATACACATGCCTACATTGTCAGAAGGGACATGGTACACAACAGGATATTACTTTGGTAGATATTTATTGTAAAAATACTCCTAAGGAGCCCAAAACAAATTGCCAATGTCAATGGCGGTCAGGTTTCCGTTTCCGCAATAGTGGGGGGGAGGAACGCGGTGAGGGGTGAGGTTGAGGTTGTCGCTTTCGTGTCTGTGGGTGTTGTCCAGGCTGATCAAGAGGTGCAGGTGCCAATGGTGTCTGCACATTAGGTGTCTGTGGCTGGAAAAGGGCTGGTTGTTCAGGTGGTTGAAGTGACTGTGCAGAGGTTTGTGGTGTTTTGGCAGGTAGTGGGGGTGTTGGGAGTGACTGTGCAGGGGTTGGTGGTGTTTGGCCAGGTAGTGGGGGTGGTGGGAGTGACTGTGCAGAGGTTTGTGGTGTTTTGGCAGGTAGTGGGGGTGTTGGGAGTGACTGTGCATGGTGCGGGTGTGTTTAGGTACCTTGGCTGTGGTGCTGTGCAGTTGGTATTACAGGTGTGGGGATGTGCTGTCCTACAGGCCGACATGATTGTTCCCCTCCCTGCGTTGGCCGTGAAGGTAGACTTTGGATCACTCTCACCATGCCCTCCATCATCTTCATGGCCAAGGCATGGTGTCTTGCACTGTCTTCCCTTTGGATGGATATCTGGTCTCTCATATTTCTTGACATTTCCTGCCAAGTGCTATCCATCCTATCCAAAGCTTGGGCCATCCTGTCCACCACCTGAGGGAATTGGGCCATGTCCTGCAGGGACCCAGAAATGTCGGACAGGGTAGCCCCTATGGCCCGAATGTCCTGCCTCACATCTGCCTGCTGTCGGAAGAAGTCCTGCTCCCACTGGCCACCATCATCACGTGCAGACCCCCTCTGCTGGTGTCTGCCATGGATGAGATGAGCAGGTCCAACAACAGGGGGGAGGCAGGTAGAAGTCTGTGGGCAGGAGTAAGGTGCCCAGGGGATACCAGGTCCACAACAGGGCTGGTACTTCCCACAGTTGTTGGAGACAATGGCTGGGATAAACTGCATAGGGGAACCACCATGTCGGTCACGGACGTGAGGGCTGTGAGTGAGTGATATCTGTGAGTGGATGTATGGGAGCCGTGGATGGTTTGATGTATGTTGTGTTGTTGATGGTTTGAGAGGAGGCAGACGGGCGTGGCTTGTCAGAGGATGTGAGTCCAGGATGTCAGTATTGTCATCCCCGGAGTCAATAGAAATGTACTCATCATCCTCTAAGCCTACGTCCTCTTGATCTTGATCATCCTCCTCTTGGGCATGAGTTGCAGCCGACATTGCTGCCTGGAGGATCAGAGGATTCTCCCCTCGGATTGCCCGTCGGCCACCACTGGTTGTCGGGCTGTCTGCCTTTCCCTCAGCATCACCTGAAACACAGAGGTTGCAACTGTATTAGTGATTGACCAGGTATTACATGTGCAGCAACACCAGGGTTGTATTTACTGCACTTTGCATCAGCAGATGAGGATCATGTGATCATGTTAGGGTACCACCACAAATGGCCGCTCACACCATAGCACTGAGGTGTTACACGGAGATCTACATGATACTAGCAAACTCACCAGCTCCAGCCCCAACTCTCTGTCCCTTTGCGTTCCCTCCTGGTGTATCCTGCTGCACCTGTCTCATCATAGTTGTAGTAGAAATACCTGTAGAGGGTAGAAACAACATTCTCAACGATCTGCCTCACCAAATGACAGACCTGCATATGTGTCACTCCTGGTCTGTATTTCACTTTGTAATCAACAACTGTTGATTCCATGGAGAAGGGGATCTCGATCTCTGTAATGGCTTCGAAATCTAAGCTGTTGACACTCCTCATGCCCGATTTACCTGTGGGACAGGTGCGCGACGGTTTCACAGCTGCAGCCAGGATGTCATGCAACCCCCGGGATGGTGTCCGTTGCAGTTGTCTCATCCTGTCAGCACCTGTAATGAGAAATACATGTCCATATTATAGTACAACTGATTTTGGCTATGAGATCAAATTAAATTCTCATTAGCCATTTGTGGATAATCAAGGACGATGTGCAGCATGTGTAGGCCATTGACTTAACATGTGGGCACCTGCTCACAAGCAGCATTTGCTAGCTTACAGCCATGCAGCACTGACATCAATAAGATGACACATCAACTGACAAACTTGTATGAGAAGGTTACTGATTTCACCCTTACCATTGTGACAGACTTTTTCCATGGGTGTAATGTTGTCTGTTGACAAGTCAGAAAGGAGTTCATGTGTGAGATTTGCAGTTGTCAGGGGCCTGATGTTGCCCATTTGTGCTTCCCTACCCATGAGGTCACACAGCTCATTTTTGAATGAGCAAACACAGATTACTAATGTCCATCCTTTGAGTGTTCTCCGTTCCCATGCTCCATTTCCAACATCATGGTACTACTTACATGACAACAGATGGTGTCTTGTGCAGCAGACATCCAAACCTCATATTTCATACACTCACCTATACATTTGAATATGGTAGAAGGGAGGCAAGCAGAAGACAACATTTGGTTTAGATCACACATTGCAGATGAGGTGAGTAGCTTTGAATCTTCCCACCTGCAGAGGATTATCCTGTTGCCCTTCAGCCAAATCATTTAGCAGGTGTAACTGCATGAAGATTCACCTTAGCAGCCCCTACACCCATCTCACAGGTACACAACTGGCACCAGTGTGTGCCTCAGCCATACCAATTTCATGTTGATTTGACCATGTTAATTTTGCTAGGGATTTAGCATATCATTGAATAGCAAGCCTGTTGTGTTGTGGACGTTTCTTATGACACATTGTGCTATTGTATGTCCATTGTGTACACACTTGGCATACATTTTGTGTCAGCATCTCATTTGCCACCAGGGTCTGATTGGCCATGTGTTCAAATGCCCTATGTGAGCATATTGTGATGCAGGATAACAAAGTTGTACAACACATACGGTGGAGGTGAAAGGCACAATTGATAAGCATTCAGCAAGCATGACTTACCGTGGCCCTGCACCGGAGCTGTAGGTGGTCCCTGGACAGATGTCAAGTCCAACCTAGTAGCAGAAGTCCGTGGGCGTCTGGGGTTCTGGGAGGACAACATTGTACCTACAATGATAAGTTTGTTTAGCAACTTTACATTCCTGCTGCCACATGTGATGCATTCAATTTCTGGCACAGGACGGGCACAAGCAGTCATGTTCACCACCATTGCAGAAGTGTGTCATACATTATGACATTATGTAATGAGTGATCCCACATATAACTTAGATTGGGCCCACTACCTTGATGCTACCTATGTCACAAAGACATGCCTACGAATCCATAGGTAAAGTCCACTATCGTGTTTTGTTGATGTCCGGAAATTATCCATCCAATGTACGCAGTACATGATCAGCTGTGTGGACTGTGCTGAATGAAGTATGTATGACAGATTAGAAGTTGGACAGTGTATGCATTGTCAATACTACAGAGACTGGTATCTCACTGTTTGGTCTTCATTTCCATATCGGTGCAAATGCTATTTCTTGATAAGGTCTACATACACTATTACTATATGGTGTGTACACCCTTTTGACTTGTTGTGGCCCTCGATTACAGGATTGCTTTCCCCGTTCTGGGTTTGTTGGTGTAATACATGTTGGGTACCACATTTACAAAGGTATGATGAGCCTAGACATTTTATGATTTGTCTTTCGCTGTTCACAAATGTCATATGTTAAAGGTGAATGTCCATTGACAACTCCAATTGTAATGCAGCAAATGTAGCATAAATGGTTGACTCACATAGCTGGGCACTATTTGTCCCTCTGTCGTCTTCTGACGATATATGCATTTTGACCATCTCCTGTCCACTTTGACTTACCAGTTTGTGTGGTTGACATGCCTTCCTCGGTACGTTGCCCATTCCTCCTATGCGATGCGGTGACCTCTGCTACTGCAGTTGTCTGTGATCTGGCTGGATGTGTCAATGGGTGAGAAGAGAGAAAAGTTGACAGATGGGAAATGTGCTTGTGTAACGTTTCGGGGATTTGCCCATATCTTCTGTGTGATAACAGTACTGTGCGGAACTGCTGCAGATGGGGCAGGTAGGAGCAGTGGTGTGTTGGGGATGTAATGGCGTGCCAGAGTGGAAATTGGACTACAGGATATGTGTTGGACATATTTACATCAGAGGATACTCTCACCATCTGCTTTGTGATTTAGGCTGGCACAGGGTGAAGTACTTTTTGGATATTTTGTGGCAGGTTTACGACCCCCTAGAAAAATGATTTACACTGTTGTTGCATCACTTCTGTGACACGACAGTGGTTTACAACAGAAAACACATTTAGGATTATTTGCAACGTGACGCTACTAGGGTGAATCGTCATGTTGAGGCCCTGCGCAACGTCAGCTTGGAGGTAGGCAGGGTGTACACTCCTTTGGGATATGCCGCGTCCAAGTGAGTCAGTGTAATCTACGTGATTTCACAGTATCACTTATCAGAGGCCACTGCGACGCAACCTTACGCCTGCTTGAAGCAGACGTAAGGAGTGGCACAGCACGTTAGGTATGGGCAGTGCATGGACATTGTTGGAGTTGCAACGCTCTTGTGACACAACTTCAGCAAAGCCCCCCTAGACACCATCAGATTCAACACACATCTCTTTATCCCTGCACCACAGTGCACCACCATATGTACACGACACATCCGTGTTTGCGCAAGGCTTGAATTGCATGTCACATTGGTACTGGCGCTTCCCTGCTAATGTTTGTCTTTAGCTAATTTATTTATTTAACGTAATTTTAAATTTCCATTTGTCATTGCACATTTTCAGTCAATATGTACAGTTATTGAATTAGCTGGGTTGTGTATGTATGGCATCAGTACTGTGCACATGTTTTTAATAGGGTGGTGGGTATTAGCCTTTTCTGATACAAAGTTTTCTGGGACTTGTGGTGCTACGTAGTGGGTGACACATGAGTCTCTGACTAACCATATATATTTATGCATTTTGGACAATTACCATGATCACTATGACAGTGTAACACAGACAATCTCTTCATGCACTTTTTCTTTTCATTCCAATTACCTGGTACCATGTAGCGGACGTCACTAACAGGCAGCCCATGGACCAAGTGGGGGTGTATAGTGGTTAGTATATCCTCCTCCAGTGGGGTGAGCTGGATGCGGGGTCCAGGGCATGCAGCAGGGAGGACTCTCCTCAGTTCTATCCTGGAGTACTTTTCCTTTACTCTCTGCTTTTCGTCCTGCCACTTTTTTTTTATGTCCTGTACAGTTCGCCTCTCCACCCCCAGGGCTGAGACAGCAGTGGCTATCTGCTGCCATAGTTCTTGCTTCTGGGCACCACTGGTACAATATGGTGGTAGCCCATATAGGCGCTTGTGGTGCCTTACTATGTATTCCACGAGCATGGTGGTCTCCTCTGCTGTGAAATTTCTTTTTCTGCGCATCTCCATGGTCTCTGGCACTGGAAGCTTTGTCGTAACAGTCTCTCTGTGGCCAAACCTGTTCCTTCACTGTGTGCTGCTTTTATGTATGTTGTGGTACTGGTCAATTAATTGGCTTTAGCTGGAGTGTGGTGGGGGATGGTAGGCAGTGGCAGCATACACCATGACAAAATGGAGCTGTTGGCTGGGATTGGCTGCTGTGTGTCAGCTGATCCATGTTGGGGGATGGGTGGACCTTGGCCAGGTGTTTCCCCTTGGCTAACATGCCCAACGGCCCAAAATCGTAATTTACGGCCCGTAATCGTAAAATATGGCCCGTAATAGTAAAATATGCCCCGTAATCGTAACATACGCCCGTAATCGTAAATTACGGCACGGTGGCGTAAATTACGATTACGGCCCATAAATTACTCCCCGGCGGCGGACGTAAAGTTAGTAGTCTTAAGTCAAATCTGTGAATACCGAAAGTAGTACGTTTATTCTGTGAATACCGAAAGTACTAAGTTTATTCTGTGAATTCCGAAAGTAGTAAGTGCATTCTGTGAATACCAAATTGTAGTAAGTGCATTCTGTGAATACCAAATTGTAGTAAGTTTAGGATTTTGTTTCAAGTTCATTCTGTGAATTGGGCCCTTTGTGACATGGTGCAATATAATATTTTGAAACAAAGCAAAAAGAAGAATTTGGCCCTTTGGATATGTGAAGAACTGAAAAAGATTAAAGGACAAATTACAACCCTTCAATACAGATGCTTCAAGTACAAGAACCCATCAAGACAAAATGCACCTACAGACACCATAGAATGTTCACATCATACATTAAGAGGGCCACAAAAATACACTACTCAAGCAGGTTGGACAATGCCAAATGGCTAGCCAAAGATCTCCATAAAATTCAGAATTCACAATCCAGGGAGCTGTCATATATTCACCCCTACTTTCACGAGACATCTGCAATAAACTAGCACACCCATTATCTAAACAAAGCAAACACACTGGAGGTGTATCTAAAAACTAAAATAAACAACTGCCTCCCAAGAAATCACAACCTCAGAATTTGATGACGAACTAACAGTTAGCAGCTCAGAATGCTGCTGATGTGACGCATGGCGTCCCACATTTTCAAAAAGATCCTTTAGTCAACTTTGGCATCAATCCCAGTCAGAAATATTATCAATACCTCCTTCAAAAACAAGGTAATTCCCAGAGGTATTAAGGAAGAAGTCCACTACCTAAGAGTAACAATTTGGACCCTCATGACCACAACTATCTCCATTGTACCTTTCCTTCGCCCATTGATGGAGGGAGCAACATTTTGCTGGACCTCAGTATTAATACAAGAAAACAGACTACTCTCAGGCTGGCAGACATGATTCCACCTAGAAAAAGGGAGTGAATCTCCCCTATTCACAATATATGATGGCCTAAAAGACATAGTTGACAAACATGGTGGGGCTGCATTACTACTCCTGGACCTTTGCACAGGTTTTTGCAGAATGCACCATGACTTCTTATGCTGGAAAAAGTCAGTATAGATGACATCACTCTCAACACAATTGTCTCTTACCTAAACAACAGATCCTACCAGAATAACATGTTCCTTTTCTTTTCAAATCCATTCTGCATAAAAAACAGGAGATACACAAGGATCTACCACATGAACTCTACTTTTTAACCTATAATAAAACCAGTACTAAATCTTATTAAGTTTCCAACTCATCTGCTGCAATTATGCACAGTATACAAAAATAATTATCAAAATGGATAACACTAAGGATACCGGAACATCAAATTGTAACACCTGCCTCATACCCATTGATCAATAGTTGATGTGGGATCAGCTCCAGCTAAATTCTTCAAAAGCGGAAATAGTGACCTGTGGTGAATGGAAACAAACTATGACCCTATACTTTTCAGGCCAAACAAACGGGAATCCCCTCTCCAGAAATTGCTCTAAACTTGACAGATCTTTTAATGTTTTTTGCCTCCATAATTTCCACAAATACTCAGGTCCATAGACTATCTCAGTCAATTTTTTACACAATAAAAATACTTACATGCATCTTATCACATTTTGAATTTCCTCAGAAGATAAAAGCAAAAAAATTATTCATCCTGTTCAAACTTGACTATGCTAACAGATTAGTTACCACAGCATTCCACTCTTAACTGTCAGAAGGCTATGAAGAATGTAAAGCTGAGTAGAATGTCTATTTCTAAATGAAAATATACGAAGCCACATCAGTGCATTCATGTAGGCTCCACACTTTCTCCAAATAAATAGAACATCCCCTTTCAAACTACTGTGCATCACCCACAAAGTGATAAATGGTAAAGGACAAAACATTAATTAAAAAAAAAATACTAAATACTCATAACCCAGGATGTTATGCTCCAGACTGGAACTGTCCTTAAAAATCCTGCCTATCAGAAGAAAACCATTGGTGACACTAATTTCTCTGTTTAAGGCGTAAAACTGGTGTTCCCTGCTTCTAAAGATCAGAGCCACTGAGAATCACTTAGAATTCAGAAGGATGGTTCAGATCTGATTAATAAACAATGAAGGTGGGAGGGTGCACAGCTTTTGATAGATTAGTTCAGGAAAGAAACTACAAAGTTCTGGGTGCTCCCCAAAGGGTGGTGTTGTCCGTCTAAACACCAGTAGATATCAATAAAGTTGTGTTTGCAGAACACTGCAAGTACATCCCCACTTGAGGCACTCCGTTATGGGTCACAAAAAATGTGATTCAATGTTCGATTACGAATATCATTTATTAGGTTCAATCAATTTTTCTCATGTTATTCCTTCTAGAATTTTTAAGCTGATATTGACAACATATCAGAAGACAACGTTAACGTATGAACTTTAAGCTCCAATGCATTTCGGGCATGGGTGCCCTTGGTCACGGAGAGCTGAGGAGGAAGAAAACAAAAACGGATGTGAGGGACTCGATGGTGTGGACGGGTGGGGGAATATACGAGTGCTATGGGTGCATGGGTTCGGTTGACTAAATAATAAAGTGCTCGATACTAATGTGAGGGTAAAGGGTATGTGAGATAAAAGTTACCGCCAGTGAAGATTAAGCCACGAAAAAGTTAAACACAAGTTACCGGTTACTTGATATAATACCGAACTCTTACTTCATAGTTACTCGTAGCGCGCAACGACGCTGGCTGTAGGTGGTCCGCTCGCTGTCTCGATTGTTAGTGCAAACAACTGTTACTTATGTTAACTAAATGAAAAGTGATGATGGACTCATGCAAGGAAAATGCGTCGGCCATCTTGGAGTAACTCGTGGACTAAAGTAAAGTATGGCAAAAAACGGGTGCACATGGGGTTGGGAACGGGGTGCATGCGGAATGAATGTAGTACAAGGAAACAGTAAAACAGTTAAACAGTACATCATGGATAATTTAAAGGTAACAACTATATTCAGTGCGGTCATTAAGCCCATAAGGCTTCAATGTTTGTAGTAAATAAATCCATTCAAGTTCTCTCTTTAACAATGTTTTGGTATTGTCAATGCCTTCTTTCTTGGATATGATCTCCAAGATTATGAACTTCAATTGGGCGATGGAGTGGCGTGCTTCAGCGAAATGCATAGCGACATTGGATTTTTCCGTTCTCAATCTGATGTTTGACTTATGCTCATTAAGTCGAGTTTTTATTTTCCGTTCAGTTTTGCCAACGTATAGTTTGCCACATGGGCATTTCAGTGCATAAATTAAGTTAGACGAGTCACAGGTGGCATCAACTTGAAGTTTGATGTTGTGTCCTTTCATGGGATGTTGGATTTTATTGCCTTTGATCACATTGTTGCAATGATTGCAATTCAAACAAGGTTGGGTACCACGATGGTGTTTAGGTGTATCTGTAGGTCTAGCCAAAATCTCTTTAATATTTCTGCTCCTGGTGTGAGCAAATATGGGTGGTTTGTCGAAGATGCCCTGAAAATCAGGTTCATTCTGTAGTATGGGCCAATGCTTCCATATGATCTTTTTGTACGCAGCACTTGCAGTGGAAAATTTGGAGACTAGCACCATGCGTTGTTCTGTACTCTTTTGAGTCTTGACCAGGCTGTCTGACCTGGTGATGTTGGCCACACGGGATTGTGCTTGTTGTAAAATATTGTCAGGGTAACCTCGTTCGCGGAACCTGTCCTGCATTTCACTAATGCGTTTATCAACAATGCTGTCATCGGATACAATGCGCTTGACGCGCAACATTTGGGAAAAAGGAAGATGTTTCTTCAAGGAGCCTTGGTGGAAACTGGCAAAGTGAAGAGAATTATTGCGATCGGTATTCTTCCTATGTAGATCCGTTGCTAATCCTTCAGGGGTGTTTTTAATGAGTACATCCAGAAAAACAATGTCAGTTTCACTGATTTGCCATGTTAGATTGATACGAGGATCTTTACCATTTACTTCCGTGAGTAGATTATGAAGGGATTCCTTGGTGTCAGACCATAGAAAGAATAGGTCATCAATGTTTGGCTAGACCTACAGATACACCTAAACACCATCGTGGTACCCAACCTTGTTTGAATTGCAATCATTGCAACAATGTGATCAAAGGCAATAAAATCCAACATCCCATGAAAGGACACAACATCAAACTTCAAGTTGATGCCACCTGTGACTCGTCTAACTTAATTTATGCACTGAAATGCCCATGTGGCAAACTATACGTTGGCAAAACTGAACGGAAAATAAAAACTCGACTTAATGAGCATAAGTCAAACATCAGATTGAGAACGGAAAAATCCAATGTCGCTATGCATTTCGCTGAAGCACGCCACTCCATCGCCCAATTGAAGTTCATAATCTTGGAGATCATATCCAAGAAAGAAGGCATTGACAATACCAAAACATTGTTAAAGAGAGAACTTGAATGGATTTATTTACTACAAACATTGAAGCCTTATGGGCTTAATGACCGCACTGAATATAGTTGTTACCTTTAAATTATCCATGATGTACTGTTTAACTGTTTTACTGTTTCCTTGTACTACATTCATTCCGCATGCACCCCGTTCCCAACCCCATGTGCACCCGTTTTTTGCCATACTTTACTTTAGTCCACGAGTTACTCCAAGATGGCCGACGCATTTTCCTTGCATGAGTCCATCATCACTTTTCATTTAGTTAACATAAGTAACAGTTGTTTGCACTAACAATCGAGACAGCGAGCGGACCACCGACAGCCAGCGTCGTTGCGCGCTACGAGTAACTATGAAGTAAGAGTTCGGTATTATATCAAGTAACCGGTAACTTGTGTTTAACTTTTTCGTGGCTTAATCTTCACTGGCGGTAACTTTTATCTCACATACCCTTTACCCTCACATTAGTATCGAGCACTTTATTATTTAGTCAACCGAACCCATGCACCCATAGCACTCGTATATTCCCCCACCCGTCCACACCATCGAGTCCCTCACATCCGTTTTTGTTTTCTTCCTCCTCAGCTCTCCGTGACCAAGGGCACCCATGCCCGAAATGCATTGGAGCTTAAAGTTCATACGTTAACGTTGTCTTCTGATATGTTGTCAATATCAGCTTAAAAATTCTAGAAGGAATAACATGAGAAAAATTGATTGAACCTAATAAATGATATTCGTAATCGAACATTGAATCACATTTTTTGTGACCCATAACGGAGTGCCTCAAGTGGGGATGTACTTGCAGTGTTCTGCAAACACAACTTTATTGATATTCAGATCTGATTAATCCCAATGTGACCCAACAAAGAATCCACATGAGCTCACTAGATCAAGGAAGACCTAAGTCAGCAGCACCCTTTACAAACAAAATCCAAATTCAGAGTGAACCACATCCCCATATAAACTAACCACCTATGCATCAGTCACAAACAAATACATAACAGAATGATCAATGCAAATCCCAAGGTTTGTCCATTCCTCACATTCTTACCAGACAAACAATGACCTGTTATCCAGACATACAATCAATCAGGACTATAGTGCAGCTAATCGCCCAATAGGGTATCTAGGCGCTTACAGGTCCCGGAGGCTTATTAGAACAGCCAGGTCTTGAGGACCATTTGGAATTCCAGAAGTGAGGTGATGGCCGGAGGAGCACGGGAGGCTGTTCCAGGTCTCTGCTGAGTTGTGGTAGAAGGACCATCCTCCACTTCTGCTTCAGTAGTTGAGGGGAGTATGGGCAAGTGAAAGGGAGGCAGAGCATAGTCTCCCGAACGGATGGTGGACGTTCAGATTGTGGTTAATATATGCAGGTCCTTGGTTGTGTAGATCCTTGTGTGTAGGTCAGCAGCTTGAATTGACATCTCTTCTGTATGGGGAGCCAGTGGAGGTTCCTGAGGTGGGGTGTGATGTGGGTTCATCGGGGAAGGCAGAGGATGAGTCTGGCTGCAGCGTTTGGTATGGTCTGAAGTCTCCGTATGAGGTGTGCGGCGAGTACTACGTAAAGGGCATTGCTGTAGTCCAGTCAGCTGGTGATGTGTGCTTGTGTCACGGTGCATCTCGCGCGGAGGGGTAGCCACTTGAAGATCCTACGTAGCACGCGCAGAGTGAAGAAGCAGGCGGATGAGATGGAATTGATCTGTAATTTCATGGTGAGCTTGTTGTCAGTGATGATTCTGAGGTTTCTGGTGTGGTTGCAGGGAGTGGGTGTGGGTCCTAGGTCTGATGGCCACCAGGAGTCGTTCCATGTGTTGCTGCTGTCACCAAAGATTAGTACTTCTGCTTGTCTGTGTTCAGCTGCAGGCATGCCACACAACTCAGTACCTCATGTTAAAAAACTAGTACAATGTAAAAAAAAATCAATCATGTTTAATATATATAATATGAACATACTTTTTTAAGACCATCAACAGCCAAACGAAAAAACCACATGTGCAACAACAAATATCTACTGTCCATAGGTAACCAACTTTAAACCAATTTTTCTTCTCCTTAGGCTTCCCCAGATTGCATACTTTCTCATTATTCCTTAAAGACCCTGCATGACAACTAACCATCTCTAGCTAGGGATTCGTCTCTTCTACATTTCTTTTTGAATGATGCTCTCCTTATACTCCATCCCCTGCCTTCCTTAGTGCCTCTGAGTGTACCCTGCTCTATGACATGCCTGCCTTTCTCTGTGTTATACTTCAGTAAATTAACTATACTCCCCCTTACAAATCATTTCCTGCAAAAGGCAACCTTTGTAGCCTGTTTACTCAAGCCACTCTCATACATCACACATTCTCCTGTGTAGCCTCCCACTACAATCTCAAAATGTCTAACCCCCTGTACTCTATGTATTCATCCCATGTTTTCCACTTGCCTGAGCTCCTTCTTATAATCACACATACCTCCTGTGGAATTAATCAGGGTCGGATTGGTAACATGGGCACTCAGGAAATGGCCGATGGGTCGGTAGCCGAGTTCTAGCTGTGGGCTGCGTTTTGGGGCAGCCTGGGGCTGTCTGTGCTGTTAGGATGCTACCAGCAGCCCAGTGGATGCCTGAGTGGCCTTTCTAGAGGCAGATGGGCAGAGGTGTCACTCCCTTTTTCTTGCTGTGCCAGCCCATTAATGTATACTGATTGAGTGGGGGCGAGGGGCCTGAGCAAACGTGGTCTCACTTGCATTCATGTGTGGCTCAACAGTGTGAACTAATCTGTGCTTTTTTTTTAATCTAAGTGAAGTTAATAAAACATTTCCCCCACCCCCTTTCTTATCATAAAACTTCGCTGAAGCAGTGTTTTGCGAAAAGGCAATACGCAAATGTGGCCCACTTTTTTTTGGTGTGCCCGGGTCGATTTTTTATCCCAATGCAACCCTGGAATTAATCCACCATTAGAAACTAAAGGAATAGCTTCAAATAGTTTCCTCGGAGCACAAGGCTAACCCAATAACCAACAAATTAACTACTAATTACCACTGGGTTGACCACAAACCGTATGTTTTAGAATAGCTCGTGAGGGTGTAATAAGCGCTACATAAATGCAATTAGGATGTAATAATAGTTAAGCAAATATATATATATTTTTTTTATTCAAATCTTTTTTATTGAAGATTGGAGAAATTAGTTAAGCATTAGCATTAGTAAGGATTAGTTAAGCAAATATGAATTTCCCTAGGTATACTGCTCTTCTTGGAACACAACAGCCCATTGACAAAATGTCTCAGTGGAACCGTGGTTTAGCTTTCGTGTGCTGCCATCTCCTGTCAGCAAATGGAACTGCACCCGTTCATTAATGGGACGAGTGCTACTGTTTCACTGGCTCGCCCGCAATATGTACACCCAAAAAGTATTGATGAAGTACATTTAGTAAGGAAGAATGACAACAATCAAACTCTGGACATTCACCGGAAGAAGTGAGGGGATGTGGCTTAACAGCTAGAGCGACCGACTTTGAAGCTAGGGAACCAGGCTCAAGTCTCGCGGGAGACTCAAACATCCTGTGATTCTCGGCAAATCACTTAGGGGCAGATTTATAATAACTGGCGCATCCCTGCATATCAGCAGGGATGCATCAGTTATTGTGCACCACTGCTCCGCCACTATGGATGTGGCGCATTTACAATGCGGCGCACCATGGGGCAAAAACGGCACAGATGCGTGACACCTTCGGGTCGAGCTGGCGCTATATAAAACTGCAAAAAAGAAAAGGCGAGAGGTCTACAGCCAGCAAATAGCTCAAAGACTTACCTCCTCATCAGAGACCGTTGTAATTAATGTTTGACCCTCATGCTCGTCCTCTTCATTATCTTCAACTACTTCATTCTCCTCGTCGCCCTTCTGCTCTTTCTGCTCGCCTTCAAATTCTAGAAAATATCGATTCACACTAGGGATCAGTCAGTCTGCTACTGCAGATACTTTTGTATGTCGGTGGACAAAGAGCTGTACTAACAAAGAGAACATGCTGCCGCAAAAAACATACAATGATGCCACAATCACTTACCACTCAGCTCTCTCTCACCAGCCTGTTGTGAATTTTGTGAGTTTTCTCTAATTAGCCCAATTGAAATTGGATCTTGTAGGTTAGGGTAACAGCGCAATTTGAAGACTGGTATAAGAATTAAACTAACATTGGCAAAGACAATACATTTGGCTATTGTATAGTGCATATATATACTCAGTCAGTGATATTCATGCAATATGCACGTAGGGCAACAGACCTGCAGATAGGCATGCACTCGGATCAGCAGGCCTACAGCTATTCATATACATAGACAGGCCTGCAGGAACTTATAGAGGGAAACCATCAGGCATACAATTATCTCAGGGACACATAGATAGACACACACACACACTTTTTCCCCCATACAACACACTTGCAGTCAGGTATCACCTTAATTTCTCTGGTAATTACACATGGCTTGCTTAGGAAGTGGTATTGGAAAAATTCTCAGAGTGAGGGTGTTGTGCATCGGCATCATTGCTAACCATCGTTTACAACGCGGTGTTTACACCGCACGACCTTTACCACGCTGCCATTACAACACAAGTCGTTTCTACGACTTGTGCTGGATGGCTCTGTTGTTTAAGGAATATTGTAATTTTATATTCCAACACCTTCCCTACTGTTACCTGGACTGGTGTTGGAATATAAAATTATAAAAATCCACAATCCGCGCCCTCCAACGCAAGTCGTTGTAACAACTTGCGTTGTAAAATCCACGATGTAGAGTACCGCGATCAAAATGATTGCGTTGTACTATCATGCATCCGCATCATTTGACTGAAGTCACGGGGGCTGTAGAGCATTATCACTTAAAAAGAGCGCATTCTCCATGGGAATGACATCTTAGTGCAACCAAACAACCAAGCATAATAGCCATAAATGGCCACTGGGCTGTGAAATCAGATGGGATTTGGAAAGGGCGCGGTCTTCAGCCACTGACCAACTTACCACCAAGGTTTGTTTTAATGACAAATCTGGAGAAGCATTGGGCTTCAACAAGCATTGGCACTGCGCAACGAGCCTTCCATCCTCACCAGTTATCGGTCCCTATATCTATTGTATATATTTATGTCATACAAGTGAAAATAAATGTGGCCAAATGCCACATTATCTAGAGCAAATGCACTAACAATTACACAAGCATTCACACATTGATGACTAAAATGCATATATACAACTCCTAAAACTCACTGAATTATTAACTGAAAACACAGTACTGTAAAGATGGCAAACTGCCAACTTTATGCTATCTTGCCAAACTCGGGCTAAGCTTTATAGAACTGGGAGGGGAGATTGGGTCCTGCGGGACAGCATTCATGCATCAGGCCAGAGGGGGCTGGGGCCCCTTTGTGTCAAAAGTAACCTAAGGAAAGGGGACTCATACTACCCTCATCCCCCCACTCCCACCCTCCAGGGAGATTACATGGATAGAGTTGTGTCGACCGCTGGGGAAGTTTTAGAAAATCAGGTGGAGCAATGCGATGCAATCATTTTCCCATCCTTCTGGCTTTAATTGGTTATTTCACCAGCCCTGTGGGGCCAATTGGGACAATGTTGGTGGTGGTGGGGGGGGGGGGGGGGGGTCTTCCACAGCTAGCAACCTGAACACCCTCCCTGCCACACTCCAGGACCAACCGCCTCCTGGCTACTTGAATATCACCTGTTAGAAGAATCAAAGGTCAGTCCACATGAGTCAGTGGGGAACCATCCAGGACCCCCCAAGCAGGTCCACTCCCCCAACTGTTTCCATAGGGGCATGAGGAAGTCAGATCTACTGGGCCTGGAGAGACCCATCCTGATCTGTGAGGTCTGCAATAATTAAAGTCCTTCAGTCAATCTTAGCAGTGGCATCAAGTGGGGCTTTATTTTGGAAACGTGCCTACCCAGGCCCAATGTCTTCTAAAGTGTCTCTCCCTTGTGCAGTTTTTTTTAAGTGAGGGTGAAAAGTTCTAGAAGCCAGGCACACCTGGCCAAACCTAGGGTGCCCCTTCACCACCCAACACCAATCCTAACCCGCCAGAACTACTCTCTGAGACATATAAAGATGGCAATTTCACATGGTCTATGGAAAGACCTTCCATGGAAGCCTCAGCTCTGCCCCAACTGATACAGCAGCCTGATACCGTCCCACAAAAACATCAAAGATGAGCCCCTCCAGTGTCTGGCTCCAGAGGTCTGGCCTTCCTCCTTTGTTTTCTAGGGCTTGGATGTCCCCAGTCCAGGTGCAGTGTGAATAGTTAATTACCATATGCAGATTACCTCCCCACCCCTTCCCTTCCCAGTAACTGGGTCAAGCACTGTTAATGGCTCTATTGTGTGTGGATGCCTTAGATATTCCTGCTGGTCAGCAGAGTAATTAACTTGGCTAGTGTGGGACAAAGGACAGGAATCTGATTCTGCCTGTGCGAGGGAAATATGACAATTCTTAAACTGCTATCAAGAGTGTAGATCTGACTAAATGACTGTGGATTTACACTTGGGATGCAGGTTTTCCATAAGATTAATACCGCAATAGTCCTTGCAGGCCTAAGTGAGGTAAAAATGTACTTTGATGTATATTTCACCTATAATGTGTAATTCGGTTAAGCACTACAGACTTTCAGTAAGCACAACAGACCTACACTATGAATACCTACTCACATTATAAGACCTACCCCAGAGTAGCACCAGTCCTTAAAGGGTCCTTTCTGCGACAGAGTACCTGTGCATAGATACTGGCCTGAGGTAGTCTCACACATGCAGCCCACACCCATGTGCACAAATGTGCTGAAGACTTCATGTGTAACCAGTTTATCCTAAACGGTGGACACTACACTGGTGGCTAGAGTTTCAACCCATTCCAATAGAATTTACAATGAGTGAGACTCCGTTGGTGAGACTCGCTCACAGATAAAACTCCAAATACCGGGGAGTCAAAGCTAAAGGTCCAGGGGAATTAAATGGATGAAACCCACTTCCTACATACTCTATATTCTCCTTCATTAAAGTCAGTAAGTTTTTAAAGTAGGCTTCGGTGTCAGCTGGCATGTCTGTATAGAATCTCCATATACATCTTACCATTTTCAGTGGCTTTTTGTTCTACTGCATTTTCTTTGTTATTTTGAACGTCTTCCTCCTCTTCCTTCACTTCGGCTTGCTCTACAGCTTCAAGCGCACCTTTTGTAGTTGGTGGAAGTTTCCCTTCGTCAGTTTCTTGGCAAGGTGTTTCTTCACATTTTCTCTGGCAAATGCAATTTATAGATAGCAGAAGTTAACCTTATGAATATTCAGTAATTTAAATGCAACATTTACAAATTCAAAAACAAAAACCTACTACAATGCCCGGCAACCTGCAAGAAGTGAGCTGGTGAATCGAATTGTTATAGGTGAAGGCACAGGTGTTGAACAGAGTAGAAGTATGGGCAACTGAACAAGACTTTCAAAAGAAAGAAAGAAAGGAGTTTCTACAGAGAGAAAGAGACCACAGAGACTGTACAATTCATGGCTGCAACTCCCTATTTATTGTTAAGAGAATGTCATTATTCCCACTTGTATTGGTGCTCTGTTGCTGGGATGCGGATGTCAGAAGAATATTAGCACCTAGAAAAAGCACAATATGGCCACACCAAAAACTAATCCAGTGATTCACATCTGAAGGTTAAAGGGGTAACACATGCTGTCTATTTGCCAGAACATAGTATGCCTGGCAACTGTTGTAAGGATTATGTTACTTACACTGTAAGCATCTGTTCGTTGCATGTAGTGCTGTAGATCCACATGCTCTGCATATTACTGCCATCTAGTGTTGTGTGAGGACGGTTGCAACTTGTTTTTCTTCAAAGAAGTCTTTTGAGTCATGAAGTGTCAGTGACTCCTCCTCCATTCGTGAATGCGCGTGAGCAACAACTCCATTGTTAGACCATTTTTAGCACAACCGGTGAACGTAGGTATGGAGTAGTGAGTGGGTCAGAATAGTAACCGTGCATGTAGTAAGAGAAGAATAAAAAAAGGAGAAAGATTTTGGTAGCAAACACTGGCTTCTGGGGAGGAGAGGGGGGAACATGGGAATCTACAGTACTACATGGAACTAACAGATACTTAAAGGGTAAGTAGCATAATCCACAGTTTGAATAACTCTAGCCTGCTGCCTTGCAAGATTGTCCAGACAATAATGCTTTGTAAATATGTGTGGAGGGGACCATGTGGCAGCTTTACATATGTTCCAAAAGACAAGCCATGGTGGCACCCTGTTTACAGGTGGAGTGTGGCCTGACAGGAAGGTAGGGTTCTCTAAGATTTAGCAGAACAAGTTTGGATGCATTTAATAATGCACTTGGCTATGCCTGCCTTAAAAATAGGATGGCCTTTATGATGTTGTGAGAAAGCTGCAAAGAGCTGTGGTGTCTTGCGAAAAGACTTGGTCCTATCTATGTAATACAAGAGAGCACGCTTGACTTCAAGGGTGTGGAGTGGATTGTTTGGTTAAGGTGGAATGAGGAGACCAACTTAGGTCAATTTACAATTGATTCCAAGGACCACTCTGTCACTGTGAACCTGAAATAAAGCTTATCCAGTGTGAGGGCTGTAGCTCCTATACATCTGAGAGACAGGATAGCTACAAGGAAGGCAACCTTCCAAGAATTAAACTGGAAAGGGCATGAATGTACTGATTCAAAAGGCAGCCCCATAAGTCTGGTGAGGACAATATTGAGATTCCAGACAGGCTCTGGGAATCACCTTGGTGGAGTGACACATTTAAGTTCTTCCATGGAAAAAGTTTTCCCCACAGTTACACGTTCAGTTTCTGTCTGCAGTTTGGATTCCGACATACACATTGAATGCTAGCAACTGCCTATCTGGTAAAGGATCACATAGGCACACACGGGGATGACATTCACACCTGCCTCCGCCAGTAGGTAGCCCAAGGGACAAGACACAACGAGACATACTATTGTACAATCAGTTTACACACCTGCAAGTCCACGAGCGAGTATGTACAATCCCACCGGGCGGAGTGGAATCCACATGTTGAAGTTGAGTTATGTTTGTGGATTTTATGTTACCCTTCTATGTGTGAAACAACTGATATATGATTGGTGTAATACCCCCACCTGGGGCTTTGAAATGCAAAACCCTAATAAAAAGATTTAAACAAAAAAAATATTTAAGTTCTTCCATAAAAGCCTTAAATACAAGGATTTTAAAGAGTGATGTGTGTTCCCGGTTCTCCATATGTGTGGCAATAGCAGCTAGGTGTAGTCAAATTGATGTGGAGGCTCGCCCTGACTTTTGTAAATATAGGTAGCAAATAATGTTTTGTACCATTGGCATAAGAGAGTTAATGGGGTTTGGAGTACAGTAGTGCAGTAGTGAACTAAACAGTTCCACTTAACATCAAAACAGGTGTGTGTAGTGGGTTTTCGGGCTTCTCTGAGTATGTCCAAGCACTCTTGAGGTAGACCAAGATAACCAAACTCTAGGACAATGGGAGCCAAATTGCCAGTTTGAGCTGCTAGGGTTCGGGTGTCTAACTTTGCCACGGTTTGTGTGAGAAGATCCAGCCAGTTAGGGAACTTATCGCGAGGGATGATGGACATCTACAGAAGGGTTGAGAATCATGGTTGCCTTGCACATGTTGGAGCCACCAGGATGAGTGTGAGGGATGTTTGTCTCAGTGTTCTGACCACGTAGGGTATCAGTGGAAGAAGAGGAAATGCACATTCAAAGATCCCTAACCAGTTCATCCACAAAGCATTACCCATAGACTGGGGATGTGGAATCGGGGCAGCGAAGTTTGAGCATTTTGCGTTTTTTTGTATGTGGCAAAAGTTCTATGTTTGGGGTGCCCTATCTTTGAAAGTAAGGGAGTAGGGCTTGTGGGTGGAGCTCCCATTTGTGGACTTGTAGTTGCATCCTGCTGAGCAGGTCTCCAAAGATGTTGTCCACTGCAGGAAGATACTCTGCTAAGAGATGTACATGGTGATAGATGACCCAATGCCAGATTCTCTGCACAAGATTCGACAGCTGAGGGGAGTATGTGCCCCCTCCTTTTGGAAATAGAACATGTTAGTCATGTTGTCTGTATGCACAAGAACTAATTTGCCTTGAATAGGTTGAATAAAGGTTTTGAGAGCTAGATGAATGGCTAACAGTTCCAGGTGGTTGATGTAGAGACCTTGTTGTTGAGGTGGCTACAGACCCTAAACTGTTATGTTATTGAAATGTGCTTGCCAGCTGGCTAAAGATGCATCCATGGTGATGGCCATCTGCGGAACTGGGGATAGGAAGGGCCTGCCCGCAACAGTTTGTTACTGTTCCAACACTGCAGAGAGTGATGGGTGCTGCCCCTATCAATACTAGATCTCCCAACTGACCCTTTGCAGAGCCCATATGGAGCCTTGTGTGGGGCACTATGGCAATGCATGAGGCCATCATCGCTAGAAGGCAGATTACTTAGTGAACTGGAAGAGGATGGAGTGGCTGAAAAAGAGGCAGAAATTATTGGAATGCCTGTACCCTTTGGGTGTTGGGGCTTAGTTCACAGCTGTGTTTAGGAATGACCCTAGGAACGGTTGGACTTGGAGTGGCTCTAAATGTGATTTGATGGCATTCATTGTGAACCCTAGGCTGTGTAGGAGGGACATTGAGGCCTGGGTGTGTGTTAGCCATTCTTGTTTGTTGGCGCTCTTGATCAACCAGTAGAGGACGATGTGTGTTTCTCCCCTCCTGAGGTAAGCAGCTACCACTGCTTAGCACTTGGTGAAGAACCTTTTTAGTGCCATGGTGCGGCCAAAGGCTAGAACCTTGAACTGGTAGTGTTGACTACTTACCAAGAAGCAGAGGTAGCACCAATGAGTCACATGACTTGGGATGTGATAGTAGGCATCTTTCAGGTCTAGTGCGGCCATTAAGTTGCCTTGCTGCAGCAGGGGGATGACATCCTGTAGGGTAACCATGTGCACATATTCAGACAAGCTATATCTGCAGAGAGCCTACAGGTCATGGATTGGTCTGAGGGACTGGTACTTTTTGGAAATGAGGCAGTATAACAAGTAGACACCTTTGCCCTGATGTTGAAGGGGCACGGGCTCTTTGGCTCAATTGAGTAAGAGTGCCTGAAACTCCTCTTGTAGTAACATGAGATGTTCTAGGCTGAGGGTGTGGGGGTTCAAAGTGGGATATTTGGTGGGACTGATACATGCTACAGGCAGTAGACATGCTCGATGATGGATAGAGCCCATCGATCTGTGGTAATGGGGAAGAAACCCTGAAGCCTCCCCCAACAGGTGTTCTGTGAGCTGGGGATATGAGACAAGTCAATTCTTTTAGGTAGAGGCTCCCTTACTGGGAATGCCTCTGCCCTGGCTCTTGAATCTGTTCCCTCTAAAAGAGCCCAGTGCTGCCGGTGGTAGGAATGGGTCGGTTCTGGGGAAGTGGCTTTGAACACACCACTCACCTGCTGTTCAGAAAGGAGCCCCGCCGAACAGCACCTGGAGAGCAGCTCTTGTCCTGGCGGTTTCAATGCCCTCTTTTATTTTCTCTAGCATAGTGTCAACCTGCGGTCTGAGCAGGTACTCCCCGTGGTGATTTTGCCCTTTTCCAGCCCTTCCTCCTCTCCTTGAATGATAATCTAGTCATCAGGTAAGTTTATTTAGTTTTCTTTATTCCATGTGATCTACTCCTTCCTTTTGTTTGTTTACTCAAAGGATCAAACTAGAGTCCAAATGTCATACAGTAGAGGCCAGGTTTTCTGCAAACGGAGTTTTGAAGCCAGTTCTTCTGCATTGGACTTCCCCTTACACTGGGCTCTGATAGGATCTGGGGTATCCCTCGAGAAAGGTCAGAAAAGGACAAAGGGGTCAGTCTTCAAACTAAGAACCTAATCCTATTGTACCCTTCACCACACCCGTGGGATTTGAGTGCCCCAAACACTTCAGTGAACCATGTAGTCAGTGTTTAGCTATCGCAGTGTGCACTCCCACCCACCACCTTCTAAAAGCAACAAAATGCATGCTAGGCACTTGCCTGAGGCCACGACACTCCTGGGCCGCAGAGTTGGGAGATCCAGTGTCTGTTTCCACAATAGGAACGCCGGACTCAGTCACTTTTCTCCCAGAGTGTACCTCACTCTCTGCAGTAGCGATGACTTCTGGCCAGGTCGGCTTTTGAAATGGTGTTGGGAGTTTGGACATCTCTTCCTGATTTGCTTCGCCTACCACGCTCTTTGCCTCGTCGGCTGTGGGGTCACCCTGCTCCGCTTCCTCATTGCAGCTCTCATCTTTGGCGTCCTCATTTCTGTCAGAAACCTCCGTTGCAATGCCATTCCTGACTCCACCCCTTAAATGCAGGTATTCCTGCAACGACCTTCCAGGACTCTCATGTGAGGCTAGGGCAGGATAATTACATCATGCATAGAAGGAGGTGGTAGCATTATTGGATGTACCGGGATCCGTCCTGCGGGTTGTCAAGAAGCTGTTGCATTTTTGGCTTGAAGTGGGACACACAAAGCCAGGAATGGCACCGGAGGATCAGCGAGGTATTCACTCCTCTGGCTGCTGCGTCCACCGAAGCCAAAGTGAACCTGATGGTAGTTTTGGAGTTGGCTTCCCCTCCTCAACTAATTCTCTTGTGGTATTAGTCAGGGAGACGTTGAAGAAGTCCTTCCATCTCTTTCCAGTTAGCTCTATCATACTGGGCAAGAAGGACTACCGAATTGGTGATGCACCAGTGTATAACCACACCCACCCCTACCTTCTTACCTTCAGGATCAATGAGCTTACTATCTTTGTCAAGGGGCTGCTACCACTTTCCTGGTGGTGGTAACAACAAGAGAGTCATTGGGACATAACCCCTGTCGTAGAGTGGATCAGAGGACACTGGTTAATATTTTTTCTCAATGCTGGGTGTTCCACCTTAGAATTTGACCAGGTCCTTAAAGATCTCAGAATCAGATATTAACCTGGAGCATAGGGAGGTACTGGACAGAGCACTGTGCTTTAGAGACCGTCTTGACAAAAACGAATTATCCTCTGGGGTGATGTACATTTTCACCTTATGAATGGCAGTCATGCTTTGAATATCACAGTGGTATGCTGTGGTGTAATCTGGTGGTGAGATAATTACTGGGACTTGTTTGAGATCTGGGTCCCGCTGAGGATCCACATCATAATCCTCCCAAGAATCATCCATGGGATGTGGGTAGATTGGGGCAAAGTCCTCAGCCGGGGAGTAGTGGCAAGGACAGTCTGTATCAGAATATGGTTCTGGTGACTCCTGAGGGAAAGTCATAGGGGGTGATGGGGGAGGGTGGAAGTTTAAGATGTGATGGTTGAGGTGGTGGGGAAGTGGATGGATAGGAGGTGGAAAAATAGGAGGAGGAGTAGGGGAGGTAGCCTAGTCCCTAGGCCTTTTGGAGGGCAGCAGAGCACAGAGGTTTCTGCTGGTGGGACAACTTCGAAGGCAAACCTGTGTTTCTTTCTGTGACTAGCAGGAGGAGGGAGAGGACGTGTGTGTCTGGGAGTGGAAGACGGTCCCTCATCTCAGCCTTTGCTGGGCAGTGTGAGGCGGCCCAAGGCTAGCGGCTGAACCACAGATTTGGCAGGCACACCCTTTGACCATTGGTAACTGAAAGAGGCAGAGCTGCACAAAAACCGTGAGTGTTAGGATGGCGGGCAAAGGTGCGGACGGAACGAGGTGGAAGAGGCACAGGGAGTATTAAAAGTGGGTCCAATTTGGTATGTGCTGCTACATGACAAACGGTAGAATGCAGGTAAAGCTTTACTAGATTTCAGAGTGTAACATGCCACAGTGTACTGCAACAAGCAGTGCGCGGCTTTACCTTGCACTTGTCTGTGTAGAGTTACATTGTAGCAGAGTAGCTGCTAGAGCTGTAAGCAACTCAGCCAGCTCCCTTAGCCTGTTAGGAGTAGCGTGCTGCCACAGCTTTCAGTCACTGTGGTGCATTATAGCAGCACACAGCTTGACAGCTGAGGCAGGGCTATAACAAGTGACTTTACATTTATGTGCAGTGATGCGGTTCACCACACTGAAATGTGTTAGTCTAACGCCTGATGCGTGGTACTTGGCAGGGCTGAAGATGGGACGACGGCGAGCTGGCAACTAGCCACATGGCACCATATAAAAAAATGAGCTTATAGAAACAATACTACCAACTGAAAGGTTATGATCAGGCAGTCAGTAGACAATTGAAAAGAAAAACAGCAGGGGAGAAACCACCCTGTTAGAATAGAGAAATTAGGACTACTATAGAGGACCGTAAAAAGGGTAGAGTTGAACGAGGCCAACACAGGAGAGGCCTTAACAGATAGCAAGTCACCATCTTAAAAGAAAGAATAGCAGACAGAGAAGGTACCCCGCAGAAGCAGCAGACAAAAGACAGGGAACATAGCATGGACAGACCAATACTGCAAGTGAAGGTCTAACCAAAGAGCCAGTGTAAATAACTGAATTAACAGATGGAGAGGCTGTACCTACAGACTATCAAGCATGGAGGCCAAAGCAAAAGAAGTTCTTGTTTGTACGGAACAACCTGAGCTCGGACAACAAGCCAGGTAGCATCGTGAGTGCGGATCCTGATGTCACCCAAGATTGTATTTGGTATGCTTATTAGTACAAGGGAAATGAATCCCCCAAGGGGTGAAACTGTACCAGCGCTCGCAAGAAATGAAGGAAGCTCCCCGGAAGGAATCCCAAGTGAACACCAACCTTCCCATGAAACAACCCAGAGAGGGTGGTCAAGGGACACATGTCCAAGAAGAAACAGAAAATGAAAAATAGCCATAAATCCCTAAAAGGGGCAGAAGGCATGTCTGAAGAACAGCCAGGCCAGTAAAGAACTGGGGTTGGCATTGGAGGTGTCATGGAAACATCTCCAATCCAAAAGTGAAAAGCAACAGCAGCTTGGTCAGGAAATTGTATGTGCAACTCAGACTCTGGACCCTTCCACTATTTGCGTATACTAGCAAATGGGTGAAAGAGCAAACGGGTGAACGTCCTGCATGTAATTATAAGGAAGAGTCTGAATTACATGTTTTGCTCCTCTGCCCTTCCTATCTGCTGCCGCGCAAGCGCTGGTTAATCCAATTATGCAAGGATTTGGGCTTTGTACGTTGCGTAGAGGCCTACAGAGTCTTAAAGTATGACACCCATTCACCAATTGTCTTTGTTGTATCACGATTTTTAAATTGCATGTGGCATATCCGGCGGGCCTTTTTAAAGTAGATCTCTTGGGGAAGAACACATGCATTGAATTCGCACAGATATATTAACTCTGTATCCATGTTCTGGGTTTACTGCCTTAGCCCTATATTTTTATATTTGTAAAATTTAAGATTGCAGCTTATCTTGAGATGGTTGCTTTTATTGCATTTTTAATGGGTTGAAGACTGTATTAAGTATAATTTTATATCCCTGCTGTGACTTTTACTCGCTGTGTGTTCATGGGACAATCTCTGTACAAAAAGTGATTTTGAACTATCCACATTTTTAATTACAAGTGTATATTATCTGTTTTATTGTAAATTGTACTTTTATGGCCCTAGTGTCCGAAATAAAGTTATTGAATGGAATGGAAAAGCAACAGCAGCTTTGCGTAAGGCAGAAGCAGAGTAAAAAAGCATGGCATGTGGAGAATGGGTCCGAAACATATGGAGGAATACCTGTAAGGCATACAGATGAAGGGAACAAGGCAACAGTACATCCACACAATACCATGAAAACATACCAATCAGAACTTGGGTAGAAAGCAAGAGAACACAGTGCAGTCACCGGTGTAGAAACCAAAAAGGGCCAGAAAATAAGGCACGTTCCAAAACAACTAGGGACCACAACTTGTCATCGACAGGGTAAGAACGCAAGAAAAGAAAATACCTGTCGGGGCAGACGCACCACACTGGATGCCACTTGGAGGTGACGAGTGAAAAGAAGAAGGCAACTGGCACCGTTCTATAACGGCTCACATAGAAAATAAATGAAGGAGATCATCCCATGCCAGACTGAGTACACAGGGTGGGATAATACGGTATAGCAATTAGGTATTAAGATTTTGCTCCACTCTGACTATCCTGAAAACAGTGTAAAGTGGAGTCAGCTTGAGAGCCAGATATTGACAATCGAAAGGCATGTCCACCAAGGTGGGCTCAACAGCCTCAGGGGGTAGCCAGAGATGCGTAGCCAGGCATACCGACAAAGAGCTACCGGAAGGGCCATGGTATGTCTGATGGAATCTGTGGTAGCCATGCCACAATGAAACAGCAATGTAGCGGTCTGATGGCCACCCTGGACCAGCTGAGTAAGAGTGTCTCAAGAGTCATCAGGGATGGAGGGGAGAAGGTGCAAGCCCGAATCCCACAACAAATGAGAAAAACAGCGCAAAACACAAGCTGTATTAAGGGACCGCAAAGCGGAGCTGGTGGCAGAAAAGAAATATCAACCAAGAGCATCTAAACTTTTAGACTCCCTGTCTGGAGGGACATCAGGCACAGTGCTGATGTTGGGAAAGTCTGTAGCAGCCTGAACCACAAAGCTGTGCAGGGTAGGCTGACGGAAAAGGCAAAGCGGGTCTACAGGGCAGGATGGTGCCTATAGACCAGTCCACGGAGGTCCGTGAAATGGGTTTAGCCCAAGTGCCCAACAGAATATCAAAGATGACTTCACTGAAGGGGAGCACAGGTTCAGTTCTCATCTGGCCCTGATGAAGCACTCCAAATAGGGATTCAATGGCCACCTTCACAGAAGGACGCTGCAGCCCCAGAACCACAGAAACTCTCTGCAAAAGTGACAGCAAAAGCCATGCTAGCGTCTGAAGCGAGGCTAGGAGGAGAAAACAGGTCAGAGGATGGGGAAGAGTCAAGGCCACTAGCCTCACCAAGGTAAGGCACTCAATGAAGCCCCAGAGGAGGCTGAGGAATGACAGCTATGTCATCACTGACATCACCAAAATCACTGTGTTCCGAGGGGAAAATAGCAGGGGCCTCCTATGAAGCTCCTCAGACACGTCAGCGTCGGTGAGGCGAGGCAAAGTAGGGGCAGCTGGTGCCGTAGACGCAGAAGGTGGCGCCGGCAGATCAAACACTGGCGTCCCAGATGAGAACCCCGAAGGGCTGTGCACCGGAGCCAATAAGGGGTTGATCACGGATTTGGGAGGCCTCACTGACACTAAGGGAGGTCACACCAATTTGGAGCCAGTTAAAGCCTCACCGACCTCCTTGGGGCTGAGACGCATGCAAGAGGGAGGTTGAGAAACAAAAATGGCATGGAGGGAGAAATAGTATTCCGTCATCTGAGCCAGAGTCGCCTCGGCACCGGAAAACACTGGAAGGCGCTGGAAAAATTTGCACTCTGACTCGGATCTCAGAGGAATAGGAGGCATGTCAGGGACACTGCATCTACGCAGAAAGGTCGAGGAAGGCCACCGCACCGACTACTTATGGCTTGACTTACCAGATGACAGTGAGGACAAAGGGCTTTGGGAGTTGGCCCTCAAGTAGTCCTCAGAGGAAGAAGTGGACCGCAATCGACGAGGGGCCTTCGACCACCACAACGCTAACAGTGTCATGAGGCGCTACTGCAACTCCGACAACCGAAGCTGAAGACATGAGCCAAACCGTTCGGAGTCAGGGTGCGCACCTAGACACCACATGCAAATAGGATTAGATAGATGCCCTCTACCGACGCAGAGTGGGACTTCTGTAGAAAAGTTTCTTGATGCGGACTGGGGCCTTGGGATAATTCAAAGGTAAGGAATCTGTGGCTAGATGTCTCTATCTTATAACAATTTTTTGGACACAATATTTATGATAGGCGCTATTCTAACAATGATATTCTGGTATCACACTGCGTGGAGCTTCGCACCAGACAATGTAAAAAGCACAATCATTGTTGTATTGACTTTGTAGACAGGATTTAAGCTGATAAAATGGAAAACGGAGATAGGAAGAGATGCAAAAGTGTGAAGATGTAAAAACATAGAATGTTAGATGGCTATCTGTCAATAATGGAGTTGTTTTCCACTGAGGGACCCCAAATGACATGAAACAGACAAGAGGAATGCTGGAGTTCGCTATTAAGTCACTTGACAACACAAGGTGGAAAACTCCATGTTACTGACCACTACAGAACTACAATTTATGATAATTATGCCTTCTGTCTTCTTCTCATGCACAGTTGTTCCTATGGATTAGCTGCGTAGAAGAAGAGACATCAAAGGAAGGATTTAACACTTCCCATTTTATGGGGTTCCAGCTCTGAAACTAGGCTAAAATGTTATCCTCTGACCACCCAATGCAATCCCAATAATCTGATGTACCTTCCAGAATCCAGACTTACTGCACCAGGAACTACTGCAGGATTGGAAGCATTGAGTCTAAATTCAGTCGACTGACTGGGGCAGCAGGCTGATTCATCTCTGATGGCTGACTGTGATGGGAGCAATATTGTAGCTCAAGATGGAATTATTGGCAAAAATGGAAGCAATAATTCAGTGTTTCCAGGGGGTCAGCTGCATTTAATGTAGACTGCCCAGGAGTGGCACCAACTGGACAATTTGCTGAAAACCTTCCTTCTAAAGTCATATGTGTTATACAAGCTGGTTGTTTATGACATCTAGGAATTTGGCAGGGATTAAATCCAAATTAACTGATATTGAATATATTTCTTATATGGGTGATCGTGACAAATGTATGTTCCAAGAAGCCTGGGCAGTGAACAAGATGTTTATTAATGGCTTTACTTCTTGTAGTACGGATGCCAAGCCCCGGGGAAATGTGGGCGTACTGCTGGTGGGTTGTCAATTCTAGTAATAAACAATGGGGCATATTAGCAAGAACCTCATTAAAATTATTGCCGTTTTAGCGGCAGGAAACTGCTACTAAAACGGCGATAACGGGCTTGCTAATATGCGTTATAGAATTCCAATAGAAGCCCAGGTTAGATGTCTGGCAGATCTAACATGGGCTTCTATTGGAATTCTATAACGCATATTAGCAAGCCCATTATCGCTGTTTTAGCGGCAGTTAACTGCCACTAAAACGGCGATAATTTTAACGAGGTTCTTGGTAATATGCCCCAATGTTCCATGTTCACATGAGTCGTTGATGGAGGACTCTCCTGATTTAGCATGGATTATCCTTAAATTTCTGTCTTATTTAATTGTTGTATTATTCAATGCTTACATGAAGCCAGTGCCTATTAACAAGGACTCATCTGTTTTTGCCCTTCTTGATGAGCTTATGGTATTACATCAACAACATGCAAAAGTAATAGTGACTGGCGATTTTAATGTATCTTTTGTGCCCTCAAACTATAGCAATGCACTAGTAGAACAGGAGGACGAACAATACAATATACCACACTTAACTGGCAAACTCGAGCATTATTTTTCTAACATAGCCCTCCAGTTAGCATGAATGTTTGTTGGCCGGGGCCTAAGAGCCTGATATTAAGAAAGCTCCTAAAACTGTACTGTTCTGATTCGTCTCTCCCTGGTTGGTAATAGCAGTCATAGCGCAGAGATACCCTGATGGGGTGATTTGGGCACTTTATAAATTAATAAACATAAACATAAGAGCCTGTAAAGGATGCATTCATTCCGATTTTAAAAGGGCACCCACCTTTGAAAGAGTCTTCTATCCAAGCATTATTGACTATGTCCTCTTAGATGTAAGACTTTGGCCACTGCTTGATGACATGAAAATCGAAAGCTGTATGGAAAGTGACCACAACCCTCTGGTTGCGTCCTTCTCTGGGGATGCCCTCAGAGGGGATTCGTCTACCTGTCACATCGTGGTAACAGCACCTATTTTAGTGAATAACCACAGGAGGGTCACTGGCTACAAGTATTGTCTGTTAAACTATATTCTGAGATATATTATTCCAATCCAATCCAAAAAGCTTTATTATCGGTTAAAAACCACAAAAGCACATGTGTACATACATAAGATAAAAATTGTCCATATGAAACATGACATACATACCGATTAGCGGACCAAAATCAGAAATATTTAAAAAGCTATTAAAAATAATAAAACATGGGAGAATCATAAAAAGGTTTAAGATCAAAATCAAGATGGAAATGCTTTGTCCCTAGAGTTGAGGGCGATGGGGGCCTTCTGGATGGCCCCAATTACAGTGGCACATTAGGCGGATTTTGACTTTTTTAAATTTTTGCACCTCTAGCGCACCACATAGCCCATAGGTATCTGGAGGTGGCAAAGACAATCAGGGGGGTTGTATCATATTTAAGTATTCTGAATACCACCCTATAATCCCTGAGGCCCCTGGACTTGCATAGTTTGACGATCCATTTGGCTCTGGCCCTGGAGTACAATGAGCAAAAGAGCAGAACGTACAGATCTGTCTCTTCGCTACTTTCGCACCCCGGGCAAGCACTCGGACCGTGGGGGGCGTTTGTCCACGTGTTTGTTACAGCCCTCATCGGGAGAACTCCATGTCTAAATTGGAGATATAATTTTTTTGCCAGAGGGGGCTGGATAATATCCAGGAATTTCTAGAAATGGTAATTGTCTTTAACAACCAAGAAGCTGTTGGTCAGTCTACCCAAAGAAGGATTTGATAGTAAAAGGTGCATGCGATATTGTTTGAGTTCGACCCACAGTGTCCTCTTGCTATATTATTGGTATGTGGCCTACCTGTCTGACTATGAAGGTCTCCCTGATGCAGACATTACCATTTTAGATATTCATGAAAGGCTTTTTAATAAAGTACAAGGTTGTTTCTATAAAAATTTCGATCATAAGCAAATACCTTGCGCGAAGGAAAATCATGGTTTAATTTTGAGTGAAAATTAACCAAACGATTGTTAACAATGGATGTCAAAAAGTGCCTACGCCTAGAGATTGCAGAGGCTAGCGGAAATGAAAAAAATGGAACTTGCAAGAGCCAGGAGTGAGTGGGCCAAAAATAACGGGCGTGACCCATTGCGCGCTGTTGAACTGAATGGCAATAGAGCTTTTTGGCATATAATATCCCATGGAAGTATAGACAATGTGAGCATTTATCATCACCGTATATAGCCTGAGAGGTGGGCTACTCATTTTTCAGGGCTGTATACTCAGGATGAGACCGACTATCAGGCCCGAAACTCCCCCTAGGTTTTGCCAAAAATGCAGATGCGCTTGAGGACAGTGTAATATAATTTAGCTTAGTGACCCAACCACTGCTATAAGCCGCTTTAAAGAAGCAAAAGCTCCCAGCCATGACAAAATACCTGGTGATTTGTTTAAATCAGATCCCCAAGTGTGGATTAGTTACATCAACCCTCAATCATATACCATTGTGGCTGGTTGAGATATCCTTGACTCTTGGAGAGGAGCTGGGATAATCTCCATTTATAAGAAGGATAATGCTTGTAGTTCATCTAATTATAGGCGCATCAGCGTAACTGTCAATTTACAGAAGTTTTTCGCAAGGCAGGTCCTCGATAAGTTGTTAAATTGGGGTGATGACCAGTGCAAACTGTCCCCACTTCAAGCTGGCTTCTGCTTAAAAACCACTACCTCCGACCAGTTGCTTAGATTTTCCCTTTTGTATTGGAAGTATGCATTGTTGAATAAACAAAGATTGTATGTAGCTTTTGTAGATCTACGAGCTGCATTCGATTTTGCCCTAAGGGGGAGTGTATGAAGAGTTCTAGGGGAGTTCCTGGGAACCTGATTAATCTTATTACCAGACTGCAAGAAAGGAACTATGCCTAGGTTCGATGGGGCAACAAGGGTGAACAGACTGACCGCATTCCTATCTCACACGGCGTACGTCAAGGGTGTGTCCAAGCGCCCACCTTATTTACATTGTATATCAATGACGCAGTAGACACACTTATTGCCTGCAGGAATGACTCGCCCGTCTTAAATAACAAAACGTTTCCAATACTTATTTTTGCAGATAAATCACTTCGTATTTCTAAGACCCTTGTGGGCCCCCAAAATCGAATTGATAAGTTTAGGTAGGTACACTAACTCAACAAGAGTACTTTGTTAGCACCACATAGATCTAAAGCAATCTTACCACTCCCACTCAATTTACCCCGCTCTTGAAGACTACTGTGCCAAGGCACCAAGCCTACCTCTTTTTGGAGCTGAAATATCATGCTATGTTAACCTCCAGAAGGTATCTGTAGCAGAGAACAACTTTGCTAGATCCCTTATCTCAGTTTTGGTTAGCACTCCCCTTACACCTCTTTTTTTAATGTAGGAATCAATAGAATTTTCAATGTGGCACAACTGAAGTCCCTACCATATCAGATACGCCTGTGGTCCGCATCAGAGCTAGCTGACTACAGAGATTCTCTAAGGGGAATCTTGAACATGACTAATACTCTGAAAGTTGAATGGCTCAAGTTTGTATTAAGTTGGTTCCTAAAGTTAGGCCTAATGAAATTAAAGGTTGACCCAGGAAGCATCTGTAAAGCTGAGGCTGTTTTAAAAACCTTTTACTAGGCATACGTCCGTGAACAATATGTGAGCATGATGGATGCACTGGCTGTGATGCTGGTGTTGGCAGGGAGCGATATTTAGCGGTGCCAGTGGTGGAATTGAATGGTGCCAGTCAGAGTCAGACTTTGCCAGGATAGCGACCTGGGTGGGAAGAAATTTGGCACCCACACTGCTGCTTTTGAATAAAATGAACCCCTTTTGTGATTGGAGGTCAGTCCTTGGCTGTCTACATCAGAATTGCGACTGTCCTCTGCACACAAACCTCTCAGCACCTTCCACAGCTCATCGTAATCACTCTCAGATTAGTTTCTCATGCTGCTGCCAAGGTGTTTGTGAGAGGGGATGGGGTTAATAGTGGGTGGCAGCAGGAGGTTTAGAGAAAGATGGGAGGACAAGAAAGGAGGCGGACGGTGTGGTAAAAACAGCACTTGTGCCAAATGACAGGAAATTCTGCTGTTCGTAAGACCTTAATGCAGACAGCTCCCTAAGCCCACGCTGAACTCATGTGTCCTGGGCCTGGACCCAGCTAGTGGTGGCAGATAGCAGATACAACACAGTGTCGTCAGCAGCGCAAGTTATACCCTTTTACCAAATGTTTTGAGCTGAGGTGATTATTTTGTCACAAATTAAACATTAAAAGAGGTCCCAATGGCTAGTTCTCTTATCCTAGTTGGTGGTTCCAGTTAAAGTGTACTTTACAGTTCCTGCAAGATTCTGAGACTCTCTTCCACCTCTATGCCGATACCAAATATACATGACAATCTCATGCCCGGAAGATGTTGCCATGCTTTCAAATACACTCTTAAAGATTCAAAACTGGATGTCCAACCACAATTTAAACTCAACCCAACTAAAACAGAATTTCTTTTGATCTCACCTCCGAAAGCAAAATCTCCACCCTGGATGTCTGCCCGCCACTGTATTGAGAGCCTGATCACTCGGCATCACCCTTGATAATCGTCTCAATCTTCACAGCCGCATAGCAGCTATAGCCAACAATGCACAACAGCAACTTAGGCAGCTTTGGGGCACCAGACAATTGATTCCAGAACAAGAACTCAAAACAGTGGTGCAGTCTCTCATTCTCTCTAGACTATGGAATTGCCATTCTCTCAGGCATTCCCAAAATACACCTAGGCCCACTAAGAGCAACTCTATATGCTGCAGCACACTTAGGCCTCAAGAAATTTGACCACATTTCCCCAGCCATGCTAATCCTCGATAGCTCCCATCGAAGTGCGGGCCCAATTAAAAATCGCTTCAGCTACCCACAGAGCGCTGCCCTCCTCCTCACCCAACCCTTCCGGGTTCTCGTTTAGTTTAAACATCACCCATGCGTTAGTGATTTCTGCACAAGGAGAAGCCCCTGAATTTCCTTTCACCGGGTGCACAAATTTTTCTAGACAACATCATTTTCGTCATGAAGTAAGTTATGACAGATTATTGGTTTGGCACTTTTGATTAACGCGCCGTCACTTCGGTTCACTATTCTAACAGCCCGCCCGTTTATTTTCAACAGCATTTACCATCAACCTTGATACCCCCACCAAAGAAAGACCCGGTATGTTTTTCATCCATTTTTAAGTCCTTTGACTTGATTGTTTCTTTTTTTATACACACCACTAGGATCCCATTGACATTGCAATATACATTAGCTCAGCAGTCGATTACCCTCTCATTATTGTAAAAATGCACTTGTAATGATTTATTGTGTTTATTAGCGTATGTTTAAGTGTGTCATTTTCACCAACAGAGCTCCTCGATAAAGGGCACAGCCCGAAATGCATTGGAGCAGTTGCATTTTCTTTGAAGAATTATGTTTGAGGAAACAATGAATAAAAATTGATTAATTGAATTTATCTTCAAAATAAAAAACACGTTACGAATTGAACAATTGAGCTTTGTCTGATTACATTTGGAGTCAGTCTGTCAAGAGGAACCACCACGGTGTGCTTACATAACAGGGACGCACTCACGTTGTTTGTGCGCTACTCAATACATATCCATTTAGCGTACCGGGACGGTTACGCCACCTGTTGGAGCACCCGAAGCTGCAAATTGAGCCACTCACCTCCTACAACTTCCCTAAAAACATTCGCTGTGCACCTAGCCATTTTCGATTTGTCTAAGCTCTTAAACTTTGGCAGGGGATTGAGCAGTGGATTGCCAGTTTCTCAGACTACAGACTGCAACAGTTTGTCTATTTTGGACCAAAACTCTTCTACATTGACATCGACTTACTAGAGCAGATCAAGTCCTCAGTCTCCATCACTTACGATTCTTCCTGCCTTGCTCTATTTGGCTTGGCGCGCACACATTGACAAAAGAGTCGCTGGCCTCGGAAACCGAGGCACCAGGTGTGTGTTTCGCTCGGGTCTGTAGGGTTACCCAATGGGCAACTCATACTTTTGTCTGTCTCTACAGGTTGGATGTAGGGGGCAAGAAGATGTCCCTGGAACATGGAAGCAGGGCGCTTTTGACTGCAACCACTAACTGAGTGCAATCCGCCCTTTACGAGATTGAAGTGTTGCATTACTTCTGCACACCAGATTTGTGTTGGGGTGTCTTGTCGAAGACTTACCGCTAGGTGATATCATTATGTCAGGTCTGGAAATAGCAAGCGAGTGAGATTGTACTATGCCAATTATGTACCTGTCATCTTCATTATTCCAATTTACCTTCTTCTTCCAAGTACTTGTTACCTTCTACGGTTCTCATTTCTCAGTACTAGGTATGTTTGGCGACAGAGGGGTGAGAGCTAGGTGGGGCCTTCCATTATGGCATTCTACAAGGTTAGGGAGGAGTCTGAAGAGATAGGGTTGTTTTCCTTAGATGCACAGGGTGCCTGGAGGCAAGTGGACCCATGATATAATATAGGTAGGCTTACCTGTTTTCAGTTTCTGTTTTTGGTAAATTCTGGTGGGGTTTTTTCAATACCTTAAAAAACAGTGGTTATCAGTGGTTACCCATTTGCGCGCCATTAAAAATAACAGAAACAGTGTTTTTCTGGTGTTTATGGAATTTTAATGTATTTTTAATTATTGCTTGCTTTCTGCACTGATAGCGTGTCCACAGAGTATATGAGGTCCAAATACATTTTTACTGCAAAAGAATGGACTACAAATTGAATAGCATTCTTCATTAACTCCGAAGATTGTAATGATGCTTTCAGCATACCATCTAGCAAGTGACAAGGATCTCTTACAGGGAAGCACATCAGCTCAGGTATCGATTTTGACAGGCCATAACACAACCTTTTCATTTTACATATACGTAGCTGAATTACTGCAAATACAAACAATATCACAGGGAAAACCAGGACGGGTTCCCCAGCGGTCTACAGCGCCAGGACACTCGGGTAGAGTAACAGTGCGCTTTACAAGTATCCCACATTTACATTTACATCACTCCAATCTGTATTGAACTTGGGAAGAACTTTTTTTTAGCAGCATCCCAAGTGACAATGCATTCCATTTTTACCAAATGTCTGGTGTCATCTTTTCACCACTATCTCAGATGCTTGGTGAGAAAATTCTTTTCACATATACCTGTCACAACATTTTGCATTGAATGTTTAAAGCTTGAGGTGTTTGGCAATTAACTCACTAGAAAAGGGGGCTGATGTATCAACGGATTTCACCCATTCTCTGTCAGTGGGTAAATGTGATGGTACATATTAAGAAAGATTCTTATGAAACCAGCCATGAAATCAAATGTAGTCAAAATATCAAATATGATTTTTATATTTCCTGATTCTCTACAGTATATAAAATTACTACATAAGACCTAAAACATGCTTCTAAAGACTGCATCTTTAGACCAAAGACCACAAAACTGAAAAAAAGCAGAAGGAAGAAGAGACAATGCTTTAGTGACATCCCTAAACAACAACATTTAAGCAGAATAATGTTAGCCCAGTCTTTCTTGATGCTACCTTGTATAATAAAGTTACATTATATTGGTTCCTTCAGGAAGAAATAAAAATGTCTCTTTCCCTCATCTTTTCCTTTCTTTGAAAGACGGCGGCCTTAATTCTATTAGATCTGAGTGCCGCCTTTGACACTGTTGCTCATCGTACGCTGCACCAGTGACTCAGGAAGGGAGGGGTGGGTGGGAAGGCATTGGCATGGATGGAATCCTTTCTGCAGGATCGCAGTTTTCGGGTGGCACAGGGACCGTATCTATCTAAGAGCATCAAGCTTAATCAGGGGGTGCCACAGGGGTTCACTCTCAGCCAGACCCTGTTTAATCTTTATGTTGCTCCAGTGGCAGACATCACTGGAAAGTACGGGGTCAAAGTCATGTCCTATGCTGATGACACGCAGTTGGTGGTGTCCTTAACACTGTCGGACGAGAAGGCAGCCACTAATTTCAATTCCTGCCTGCAAGAACTAGCGGTATGGATGGCTAATAACTGCCTCAAACTGAACGGGAGTAAGGCAGAAGTGATGGTTATTGGTAAGGCAGCTTCTGTGTGGATATCGGCATGGTGGTCACAGACCCTGGGCCCCACCCCTGTGCCTAGTGAACAGGTTAAGAACCTAGGGGTGTGGCTTGACACCAAGCTCTCGTTTGAGCATCAGACAAGGCGAGTGGCAGGAACATGTTTTGGAATCTTGCGTGGATAACGCAAGACCTTGGACCTCCTGCCTACTGTAGTAATGAAGACCATGGTTCATGCCTTAGTAACTTCAAGGCTGGACTATGGAAATGTGCTCTATCTGGGGGCCAATGTCAGCTGTGTACAGAGGCTTCAATATATTCAGAACACAGCAGCCCGCCTGGTTCTGATGCTGCCCCGGAGAGCCTCTTCCAGGAAGGCTTTAGGCGTCCTTCATTGGCACCCGATTAAGGAGCGAATCCTGTTTAAAGCTCTCTGTGTGAGCCATCGGATTATACAAAGGAAGAGACCTGCATACCTACATAACCTTGTGAGCCCGTATTTCCCCTCCCGCCAATTAAGATCTAGCAGGATGGGACAGGTTATTGTTCCCAGAGTCAGGATGTTAAGGATGGGTGGGCGCTCCTTTAGTTTTGTGGCACCTCAGCAATGGAATAGACTCCCGCGGGGGCTTCGGATGGAGGTCTCAGAGTTGACCTTTCGTAAAAAGCTGAAAACTTTTCTTTTCCCCACTGAGTAGATCTCTGGTGCTGGACCCTGGTTGGGGGGTGGCCTGCTAATGATGTTTTGTTCTTGAATGTACCGTAGCGCGGGGAAACACTAGTATAGTGTAACCAAGCGCTTTACAAATGTCATTATTATTATTTATGAATGGCACTTAGTTTGTGGTTGCGAATGTGTTTTTTCAGTGTTTATATGGTTCACCGGTAATGACTATTTTCCTTTCGGTGGGGTTTTATCAGTTATTATAGGTTTAAACCTAAAACCAGATAGAAATATAGGTAGAGAGAGTCAAATCAGAGTAATGAAGATTACTCATTGCATTCCTAGGCACATTAAATAGAATAATGGTGAACTAGTATACAATTAAGCATTTAAATTTGCTTCCCTCTGCTACCCGTTGCTTGTCCAATCACCCCTCCTACTCTACACTGGTACTTTGTGTCGCTCACCTTTATGAGAATACGGAAAACTATTAAGTGCTGGAATAACATTGATACAAATAATAATTACTTTTGGCCAAAGTATTCTGCTGTTTTGATGTTTATATGGTGGACCAGGAATCCAGATTAGGTGCTAAAGTGGGAGCATTATACTTCCTACTTCTGGATGTTGGGTAAAATGATTTATGGGGGGTAAAAAAGGAATTCCCTTTCCTAAAGAAAGCTTTTTTTTAATTGGCTAAAAAAAACCAACATATTTATCTCTGAACTATATGTATTTATTTTGTGTACGAAGTGATTTCCTTGTAACTGGCAGCTTACATAACTGAAACCATTAATTTCTATCTTGCAGCCCTTCTTTAAATAGCAAGGATTTTAGCTTGCAGTCCTGCAGCAGGTCACACTTGATGCCAATAACATGAGCATATCACTTGGGCAGGGCGAGGCGGGGCTTGGATAGGTTTCACAGTTCCTGTTGGGAGCATTTTCCCCAATTATTGTGAGTAAGAAATGCCATTATTTCATTACCCTGATAGGCTGCGCAGGATATCCATTCTGGAAACTCTGTTGGAGGTTTTACTCTCTGCCTCTGATGAAGGGAGGCCCACAGTATGTGAACCTGGCACCAGCTGTTTTTCATCTTCCCTGGTGGGAGCCTCAAACACCTGGGCAGGAAACCTCTGCAGCAGCAACTCCACCAGGTGCGTCTGCCATTGTGGAATGACTACTCTGACATGACATGTTGGCACTAGAAATGCAACCCAATGTTGGCAGTACCGATTAAACCCTGTGGAGCCCCATGGGCAGTTGAAATTTCGGGCCTCTTCGCAAATTATCTCCTAATACCTACTGCACTGGATTTTGTTTTACAAACTGACAGTTGTCAGAAGATGAGCTTTTAAGAGACAAACTGTTATGTGAATCTGATGTCTTTGGTTTATGTACTTTTTACATTAATACAGTATTTTCTCTATAGAGTCTTTAATGTAAGGTTTTAGTTTCTTTGAGTTGATTCATTTTTTTCTAACTTTTGGAAACAATATTTAAGAAAGCTTGGTTGTAATTTTCTTTCAAGATCAAATCAATATTATTTTGACCTATTGTCGCGGAGCCCCTGAAAGGAGTGGGGCCCATAGGCGGGCGCCTACTTTGCCTATTTGGTAATACGGCACTGAATGTTGGGATACATACCTATGGCGACATTATCAGTTTTCAGTGCCAGCCTGCTAGGGAGTAGACAGAAAATTCAAACACCCTCCACTTTGATCCAAAACTTTCATGTAATTGACGAGCGAGTCAAACCCAGATGAGTTACCGTGAGGCTTCCTTCTATCCACCTATCTGACCATTCTTTCAGGCTTCTATCCACCCACCAACCCTTTCGCCCCTTCATTCATCATTTCAGCCTTTTATTGATCTCTCCTTACACTATTCCATTCATCTATTGTGTAAGTATTCAAGTCTTGCAATCATTCAACCCTTACACCATTGTCTCCATTATTTCATCCATTCATCCACTTTCGCACTTCCACTTTTCCGCTGCATACGAGAATAACCTTGTCAGCCTAATTCGCAGATCGGCCCACACGACAGCAAGGATAGCAGAACCTGGATAGGCCCCGAAAATTCATCTTCCACAATCCTCAAAAGAGGGTGATAGAGTACCATAGAGGGTGAAAACAACGGAAACCCTCTGCGACATTCCTTTAGACTCATCTGAATAGTTCTGACTATTTTCGGTGGACGTGAATAGACAGAATACTGTACAAAAACAGAAGAATTAACATATCTGTAAAGCTTCAACTGCTTTTTCAGGATGAATCAAAACAAATCTGCATATTGATTTCATCAATTCTCCGAAGTACAACAATCAAGAAAACCAGCAAGCGATGTTTTAGTTTTCCACCGCTAGAGGGCAATAATGTCAAGCAAAGCACTTGCAGCGTACAATATGTAGAGAACATAATTGAAGGAAATACATTGTTTTACCTTTCGTCGCCAAAAATAGAAAGTCAGGAACCCGATGGGCACTACTGCTGCCGAATAAAGAATCCAAAGCAACGGGTTCTCCACTGCAGCAGTTACCAACTGGCTTAAAATGCCAGGCTGTGGAAAAAAAGGCCCTCAGAGTTTAATAGAAGCTCACATTGAATCAATTAATACACACCGCTGATGATCACGTTTGCTTATTTTTTAAAAGAGCTTTATGAGAACTAAGCGCTTAATGGGTTGACATTTATTAATACAACGAAATGCTGAACAATAGTTATTTGGTCACAGACATTATATGTCACTTAGTGACAGCCATTGGAAGTTAGTGTGCTACTCTCTGAGGTACATGGTAAAATGTAGAAGGGCGTGCGAGAGAAAGATATAGCAGTCATAAATAAATTCACAAATAGGTTTCAATTAAACGATGTTCTGAGGTGGAACTCCTAAAAAAGTATAACAGTAATTTCTTGGTGTGCCAGGGAAGTCAGATACTCCCCAGAGATGTCAGGAGGTTGACCCCACTAAGTGAACAAGCACTGGCAAAGCCAATAGGGCGCACCTTTGTAAGGAGCTTCAACTTTACTTTTCTCTGTACTACAGATAGTGTAAATTAAATAGGTTTTTAATGTTGTAATGTTTTGCTGATTAAGTGATGTATGTTGGATGTTGTGAGTTTGTAAATATAATTTATGTTTAAACGGCTGTTGTAATCAGATAAACTTTCGTATGTAAAAAATGGTATGCTCAATAGTGTTTTGCATTGTTTGGATTGTGGTAAGTGGGGTAGGGGGTGTCTAATAGTGTTCCTTATCTGTTATTAGCATGGTGTGATGTAGATTTATTCAGTGTGGAGTGATGTAGACTGTTGTAGATTTTAGGTGGTTGTTTTTGGGTAGTGTGAGTACGAATTGTGTTTCATAGTGTTGTGTATATTAAATGTGTGTGCAACTGCTGTGTGAGTTGCTATGGGTGATTTAGATTGGAGTGGTGTGCGGTAGGTGGTATAAGTGTGTTGTTTTTTGTTTTTTGGTTGATTGTAGAGCTGGCCGTTTCCTATCTCTTTTTTTTTGCTGCCATAATAAGACAGACTACAAAGGCAATGAATGACGTTGTGTGTATTTATTCACAATGTTGTTGCTAGAGTACCCACTTTGTCCTTCCTAATGATGCTTTGGGTTTCCTTTGCATTGCCAATGCGTATGCTGTGACGTCTTTGCTTTTCTCCTACAATGGTAATAAATAACACATTACACTACTCTTCTTGTTCTCATATATATAATAATGCCACAACGTTTTTTTCAAGTCATTTATCAATTTGTTTTTTAACGAAAAGCAGAATGCATGTGCTTAAATTTGCACTGTAAGTTAAAACTACATTGAAGAGGCCTCGTGACTATTAGCAGAGTTGCTTTCCTATATAAAGCCACAGTAGCTTGCAGTCTGTGAGACGCTAAACATTTTTTCTCATATCAGCCTCATCGTACTGGAGTAAATAAGTGTGAATGTGCATTTATTACTACAGTGCCCCTAAATAATAATTTACAGTCTGTTGGGTTCGTGTCCTGGGTTGACGCAGTGCTGACTGAACATTCTTTTCTGACGTAAAAGTGCACTAGTCGGCTCTTTTGTACAGGATCAGAGAGAGATTCAACAGAGAGAACACTGTGTTGTATTTTAAGGGTGAGTTGAGGACAAATGCACAGTCTACCTTAAACAGAGCTGCTGGTCCTTACCTGACCCCACATTCAGTGCTTCTCATGCCCATTGCTGAAGCTGTGGAAGAAGCAGCTACATGCAGGATGCCAGCACGGCATGTTCACAAACTGCACACTGAGCCACGTGTCCTTCCCTCATGGGGTGCATTGAAAAGAGCACATTTCCGAAACTCTGCCGCTTGAATTCCCAGAGCAAAGACCAGTATGTTTTATAAGTATATCTAGAGCCAACAGGATAGCCCAGCGGGTTAAGTGCTCACTGTGATCTTGGAGCACCAGTTTTGGTTGGATAACAGCCCAGTGCCAAGTGTTATGTGCAAAGCTTTTGTGCAGATCAGTAATAACAAATCTCACAGTTTCCCTGTTCCATCCGTGAGTACTCCTCCAGTCCAGGTTTTTCAGAGATTTGAAGTCCAGTTATGAAATAAGGCTTACAGGTCTCAGAATGAACAGAACAGAAAACCTGCACTGAATCACCTGTTCAGGCATAAACCTGAAAAACTCGTGGCCTCTGTGGAATCTAACTTCTTCATAGCACCGATCACTCCTTTGTGCCTCTCTTTATACCACAGACATCTCAATGGGAGAAAAAGAACTGTGGGGGTGTAATTAAGCTGTTGGCTAGCGCTTAGAGGTCTCGCTCTTGTGGTTTGGCCTTCATCTTTTTAGTAATGCCCGTTGTTAGAACTCGGCGGCATTGCAGACAGACCGGACCCGGTTTTACGATAAGAGCCACCTTAACACAACATACGTTTTGTGCTGATGTTTGACTGTAGTGGTCTGTGAAGCACCAGAACACATGGCAGCATAGCGCCGCCAGGGCTGAAGCGGTTTGTAGCTTTCCTTAGTTCGAACAAGCACACAAGATGATTCATTTTCCTATCAACGGGGAACAAAGGAGCAGAGAAAATGAAAACCAGGAAGCTAGCCCGCAGTCATTATTTCTAAGAACATCACGACAAATGTCAAAACTCTACTCTTGGAAGATCAAGCTTTGTTACTATAAAAACTCTGTGATATATCTTCCCCCATTTGGGATTTCCACACAAGGTCCAACCTTCCATCTCACTTGTTCTGTCCAAACTCGATTACGCCAATAGCCTCTACCACGGATCACCTTTAATGACTATGAAAAGACTACAACGGAGTCAGAACTCGGCTGCCAGACTACTCTTGCTTATCAAACCGCGAGACCACTTCTCCCCTGCCTTGAAAGCCCTGCATTGGTTACCGGTTGCCAGAAGATCAACGTTCAAGCTGCTTTATATCACCCTCAAAGCGATACATGGAATGGGACCGCTCTTCATCAGGAACAAAATCACCAAACACATTCATCATAGGAGCCTCAGCTCTAGAGTGCCTCGATCCTCCGACAACCACCTTATCTTCAGAAAACTACTCAAGAATTGTCTCTTCCCCACATAAGCACCATAAGCAAACAGAAATTCACAGCATATCCCTCTGTATATGAGCATTTATTTGTGCTACAGATATGTACCTATATATCTGTTTTGTTTTTTATAAACATGTTGAATAGTTATCTTTAAAAATAAATTAATAAATAAATACATTTTTAAGGGTAAACAGACATAATATAGATGCAAAAATATCGACTGGACATAATATCGAGGTAAAAATATAGACTGGACAAAATATCGACCAGACATAATATAGACAACAAAAATATCGAGTACTATCGATATTAATAGCCAAAATATCGAATCAAAAATATAGACTAGACATAATATCGACTAGATAGAATATAGACAACAAAAATATCGAAAATAAGGTACGTTTTTAATAATTTGTAATAATTGTGTAATATAAATCTGTAGCGGGTTGTGGGTTTATAGGGGAATAGGGTGGGAAGTAATTTAATTATAAATAATTAAATCTGTAATATAATTGTAATTGTTAATTAATTATTAATTGTTAATTAATTAAAATATAATTGGTAATTAGTAATAATTGATTAATTGATCAATAATGAATTTTTTGTAAAATATTTTCTGTAGCGGGTTGTGGGTTTATAGGGGAATAGGGTGGGAAGTAATTTAAATATAAATAATTAATTATGTAAAATAATTATAATTGTTAATTAATTATTAATTGGTAAATAATTAAAATGTAATTGGTAATTAATTATATTTGAATAATTGATAAATCATTATTTTCTACTAAATTATTTTTTGTTGTGGGTTTATAGGGGAATAGGGTGGGAAGTAATTTAATTATAATTAATTAATTATGTAATTTAATAATAATTGTTAATTAAATATTAATTGGTAATGAATTAAAATATATTTGGTAATTAATTATAAATATTTAATTGATAAATATTTAATATTTAGTAAATTATTTTCTGTAGTGGGTTGTGAGTTTATAGGGGGATAGGGTGGGAAGTAATTTAATAATAATTAATTAAATAAATATGTTAATTAATTAAAATTGTTAATTAAGTAATACTTGTCCATTAAATAAAATTTAATTGGTAAATAAAAGTAATTGGTATTGGAAATTAAAATTAATTGGTAATAATATTTCTATTAATTATATTTATTTATGAATTTTTTACTTTTGCTACTGTTGCACTCAGTGGAGTGGAAATAGTAATTTTTACCCCTATGCTATCCATCGTTTTCCCTACTGTTGCACCCACTGGAGTGGGAATAGTAATCTTTATCCCTACGCTATCCAGCGCTTTCCTTACTGTTGCACCCACTGGAGTGGGGATAGTAATTTTAACCCCTACGCTATCCAGCGCTTTCCCTACTGTTGCACCCACTGGAGTGGGAATAGTAATCTTTACCCCTACACTATCCAGCGCTATCCCTACTGTTGCACCCACTGGAGTGGGAATAGTAATTTTAACCCCTACGCTATCCAGCGCTTTCCCTACTGTTGCACCCACTGGAGTGGGAATAGTAATTTTAACCCCTACGCTATCCAGCGCTTTCCCTACTGTTGCACCCACTGGAGTGGGAATAGTAATTTTAACCCCTACGCTATCCAACGCTTTCCCTACTGTTGCACCCACTGGAGTGGGAATAGTAATTTTAACCCCTACGCTATCCAGCGCTTTCCCTACTGTTGCACCCACTGGAGTGGGAATAGTAATTTTAACCCCTACGCTATCCAGCGCTTTCCCTACTGTTGCACCCACTGGAGTGGGAATAGTAATTGTTACCCCTACGCTATTCAGCGCTTTTCCTACTGTTGCACCCACTGGAGTGGGAATAGTAATTTTTACCCCTAAGCTATCCAACGCTTTCCCTACTGTTGCTCCCACTGGAGTGGGAATAAGTAATTGTTACCCCTACGCTATCCAATGCTTTCCCTACTGTTGCACTCTTTGGAGTTGGAATAGTAATTTTTACCCCTACGCTATCCAACGCTTTCCCTAGTGTTGCACCCACTGGAGTGGGAATAGTAAATTTTACCCCTACACTATCCAACGCTTTTGCTACTGTTGAACTCACTAGAGTTGTTACAATAAGTTTTAACCATTTTGCTATGCTACGGTAAAAATATTATATATGTTTATTTAATAATATGTTTTTATATATATATATATATATATGTATTATTTATGTTATATATTTTTTTATTTACAATAATTATTTATTAATATTACATTTATTTAATCATTTTAACTACGTTTATATTAAATATATTTATTAATATATTAGTTTTAAGTTAATTTAAAGACATTTAAAAAAATTGATATTTTGACAGTCTATATTTTTGTAACTCGATATTTTAGAGTCGATATTTTAGTACTTACCTGTTTGAAGATAGGCAGTCGATATTTTGTCCCTCGATGTTTTATCCCCGATATTAATGTATCTCGATATTTTTGTGGTCGATATAATGTCAGTGATCCATTTTTAAGTACAATACTTGAAAACCAGAGTTTATCGAATGCATTTTTAATCTACTTATACTTACTTCCTTTATGCATTTATATACCTTCCATGTACGTGGACCTATATATTTATTACTTTCCTCCAAAAAAAGGAAAAAAAATACATATTCAATGCACTACAAAAAAAGTGCTTCAATACCTCATTATGGGTAGTAAGCACTATACAAATGCAACCCTTTTTCCCTCTTCTATCCCTCCGCTATCTTTCTCAATACAAATAACTGACTAATATCCACCACTTAAATTAATTTCATATTTCAACATACTAATTCACCACTAATCCTTTATGGGTGCCGGAGTAGCATGCTACTCACAAATAAAAGCACTTCAACACCCCAACAGGGGTAACAAGCGCTATATAAATGCAAACCTTTTTCCCTCTTTTATCCCTCCGCTATCCTTCTGAATCCAAATAACTGACTAACCTATCCACCACTCAATTTACTTTCATATTTCACTATACTAATTCAACACTAATCCTTTTTGGGTTACGGAGTAGCGTGCTACTCACTGGAAAAACACTTTGACGCATCATCAGGGGTAGTAAGCACTATATAAATGCATTACTATACAATACAATTACAATGTCAGGAGCGTGGTATGGTGGGGGCAGAGAGGGGCGGAGTGTGGCATTATCATAAACAGTCATAGCAGCAATGACTGCAACCTAGGCAAGACTGCCCCAAGCAGGGGTACCTGTTCAGAAAACAAGGCATGCCTGGTTGCTGTGCTAGGAGTTGAGCAATATTTTTCACACAAAGCTATCGGAAGAAATAAAGAAATGGGATGATGGTTCTACAGAGCACGAGGGCATCAGTGGGCACACAGAGTCCCTACACCAAGCGGCACCATAAAGACATGCATCACTGCCAGTTAGGATCCAATGTCACAAAGCTTTTTTACCTTTCATTTTATTAGCACTATGGCAATACTTGATAAACTCCCATCGGGTGGACGTGTTTGGATCAACATTAATGCCACGCAGGAAGAAAAGCAGAGAAAAGCCAAGACTCCAAAAACAGGAGCAGAAATTAAAAAAAAAATGCACTTAATCTATGTTAGACCTGGCACCATTGACGTGGGTCTCCCTTCCATTTTTTTGCTGTTGCATCATGTATTTTTGCTGGTGTTAGATGCTTTGGGCACTGTGCCACTGCTGTCCAGTGCCAAGTGCAAGTGCTCCCTATTGTAAATTGATGTATTAATCAGTGGTTCCACGTTTGGCTATTTAGTTTTCGCTATATCAGACCCTAGTAGAGTGCACTGAGTGTGCCCAGGGCGTGTAAATCGAAATGCTGCTGGTGGGCCTGCAGCACTGGTTGTGCAAAGTGTCGCATCTTAAGAACTGAACTTAACTAAGATAAATCTACCATCGTAAAGTAACAGTATTGTGTATTTTTGTCGTTTAATGGTCTTGTGGTAACTCTATATAAAGTATACTTATTTTTTATATAAAAACCTTGTATGGTGTCCATCTGTAGTGTTGTCACTGGGTTACTGTATGTGGTCACAAATGCTTTACACACTGCCTCTGATATAAGTCTGTCTGCTCGTGCCAAGCTACCAAGGGGGTGAGCAGGGGATATTTTGGAGTGTAATCCCCTTATCCTGACTAGAGGCAAGGGTCCCTATTTGTCACAAGTACCTACCTGTGCCAACTAGAGACCCCCCAGATCTAACAATCTACATACACAAAAAGGCAAGACTACAAGTAATAGGAGCATGCTTCATGGGAGGGGTCAAGACACAAAAAGGAGGGACATTTAAAGAACACAAAGGACACTCCAAGCAACAAATAAAAAGTGATAGGCGGGCTGTAAGACCACAGAGTAGATACAGCATGTCTCGAAGAGACAGCACATGCTCCTCCTAGGCGAGACCTAAAAATGGGACAGTATTTGTCCTCACAAAACAGTAGCTAAACATTAGAGGTTTTATGGTCAATTCAAATAAAGTGGGTATTCGATTTGGCATAGCCAGTTATCATTTTTCTGGCTGTTCATACATCTTCCTTAACAACATTTAACTTCCTTTCACTTTGCCATCTGGCTCCTCCCATATAGATTCTCAGTCATATGGTATGGACCACAATCTACTTATATGAAAAGTTACACAGATCTCGGTTTTAGGTCTGACATAATATGGTTGTCTTTCAGGTCACTCATATTTTATAGGTTTAGACTGCAGAATTACCACTCAGGTTAAAGAGAGTATACCTGTTCAGGAAGGAAAAACAGAAGAAAACCTTCCACCTTTCATGGAGTTTCTTAACCAAATATCAAAATCTATTGTTGTCCAGCTTGTGCCTGGGATGACCAGCAGATGCTAGGGATAGCGACCTGATACTAGCTGTGACTGCTATATACAAAAGGGTGGAAACAAATGGCTTCTAGTTATAAGACGTTCCCACAAGGTGGTGGTCACAGGATACACAGTGGGTTCACTATATGTGAAAGCAGATCAGCCTATTCCATGAAAGCCCACCATAAATCTGTGGTGGCCATTTAATTATTGTTTTGACTATCAGACACCAGGTGGGCCTACTTTATGACAGGCTTGCCTGCTCACCAGATGCCACTGGGTAACCACCTCAAAACAGAGGTGCTAAGACTGACCATAGGCTTCACACCAGAAATCGGGTGTAGCCACTCTTCCATTATGTCCCTCAAGATTTCCCACAAGAAGCCATGGTTGAGCACTATGACTACTGTGGTCACCTGGCCTTGTGAAACAGGACAACCCTTGCAGGATGCTGCTCTCTGTTACCATGTTACTTGAAGCAGGTGTAGCTCCAGCACTCAGGGCAAGGCCGGTTCTGAGATTTTTGGGACCTTGGGCAGAAAGGGAAAACGTTTGAGGCCCACATAAGGTGACATGAGAGGAAGTGGCATTAATTGACCATTAAACCCCTGGCATCTTTAAGTGACTTTTTTACCAAAAGCTTCCTTGGTGTGGATTTCAATAAAATGATAAAAACAAAAATTAAAACTCTAATTTAATAAGTGCTCATATTTTAACTTGTTTAAGTGGATATACATAATCAATCATTAATAATTTATTTCGGTTTGAAAAACAAGAAAAGTGTACAGACAGAGGTAAAAGCCATTAAAATATGCCTGTACATGAACATATGCCAATTCATAATAAAATTCAAATAACTGACAAGTACAAGAAAAACAGTAACACATGCCCTCATCACCAGCCATCTGGATTATGGCAATGCACCATATGCAGGCACCACCAGTGACTCACAAGAAGACTCCAGATGATGCAGAACACTGCAGCCAAACTGATCCTCAACTTGTCCAAAAGAACCCACATCTCCCAACACCTGAGAGACCTTCACTCTCTCCCCATCCAGAAGAGATGCCATTCCAAGCTTCTGAGCCATGCCTACAAAGCCCTCCATGACCAAGGACCTGCCTACATGAGCCACCACCTAAAATTCCACCAGGCACCCAGAAACTTCGGATCTGTGCACCACGCCATTGCACAGACACCATGCATCTGCCGCAGTGGAGGAAGATCCTTCTACCACCTCGCCTCCAAGTCCTGGAACGCCATTCCCCTCCAACTTCAAACATCACCCTCTTTGGCAGACTTCAGGAAGGGACTCAAGACCTGGCTCTTTGATTGAGGCCTGGATATTCAACAGAGACCCTCACCCCAGTGCCTGCATACCCTCATGGGTGATAAGTTGCGCTATATAAGCACAGCTTGATTAACAGAGTCAAAATTGCCTAGCCATGAGTTAACCATGCCACTATGCTACACCTTCTTGAAGTTAACAGAGCCCATAACATTGTAGGAGAGTACAGAAACCTACAGAAGTAACAGAGCCTGAGATTGATTTGTCAGTTGTCCGTGAACATCTGCACTACTTTCCCTTTGAGAGAGAGGGAAGGAATGCCTTCAGTGTTAGGCTGATTGCCTGGCACTTCTAAAGGGTGATAAGGAGACTGGACTCTGCTGGAGACCAGATGCCTCTGATCGCCACCTCTCTCAGGTGGCAACCCCAGGAGTGACACATCCGTCACCACCATAAGATCTGGTTGGGGAAGGGAGCGGGATCTGCCTCTGACCCAATCTTGGTTCATCAGCCACCACTGCAGTTGCTGTGCAGATTCCTTCAAGATCTGGATGTAGCAGTAAAGATTCCCCTGATGCTGTGCTCACTGAAACTTCAGGTCCGACTGCAGAGCCCGCTTATGCCATCTGGTATGATCCACCAGCAGGATGTAGGAGGCCATGAGTCCCAACTGCCTCAGAGTCATTCTCACCAAAATCCAGGATAGAGGCTGAAACATTGGTATCATAGCTCAAATATCCCAGACTCACTGCTTGGGAGGATAGGCCTGAAAAGGCACTGTGTCCAGAAACGCTCTGATGAAAGGGAACGTCTTAGAGGGAGTCAGGTGTGACATAGGCACATTGATAGTGAACCCCAGGGAGTGCAGGAGGTCCACCATAGTCTGGAGGGGGAAAAGAACAGCCTGGGGTGAGCCCACCTTCAAAAGCCAGTCGTCCAGATAGGGGAAGACTGGTATTCCTGATCTGCGCAAATGAGCTGCAACCACCGCCATCACTTTCGTGAACATCGGAGGGGCACTGGTAAGGCCAAAGGGGAGCACAGTGAACTGAAAGTGCTCATGGCCCACCGTGAACCGTAAGTAACGTTTGTGGGCAGGCAGGACGGGAATAAGGAAATAAGTGTCCTGCAAGTCCAACGCTACTATCCAGTCTCCAGGGTCTGGGGTAAACAGGACCTGGGCAAAAGTGAGAATTGCCAAGCTGGATAAAGAAATCATCCTCTTCCCAAGATGGTCCAGCTCCCGTGATTTCTTATCGGGGGAGCAGAAGGGAATGTGCCTTTGGAAGATGAGGCTTGGACAACCAAGTTCTCAGGGGAAGAATATTGCATAAGGAATGCTGGCTCGCCTGGAGAGGGGCGATGGTGGCGAGCGATTGTCCTGTCCACAGGAGCCCCTGTGCTGGGCCTGGACCAAGTACCGAGAAGGACATCAGTGAGGGCTTCATTAAAAGGCAAAAGAGGCCCGGAGGTAGTAGCCACAGGTGGAATGAAGCACATCTGTCAGGAGGTTAGTCCTGACTGCCACCGAAGGGAGCTCGAGGTCAAGGATCTCAGCAGCCCTTCTCAACACCACTGCGAAGGAGGCCCCCTCCTACGTAGCCATGGTAGGGGCAGAAAGCAAGCCGGTGTCAAGGAAAGCGTCCAACCCACTGGCCTCACCCAGGTCCTTCCAACAGTTCATGAGGTCTTCAAGGTGGTCCCTTCTGGCATCGAAAGATGTAGATCGACGTTGGTCCAGCCTTGTCCACTTCGGGACAAGGATGGGTCGACGCCGACCGGAGGCATGGTCGGTGTCGTGAACATTGCCGCCGGGATCGACTTCAGGGAAGGTCGAGTTGGGATGACCAATGTCGGTCTGGATCTGATAACGGATCCAAGGGGCCCTCCAGAACCGGAGCCACTGGCATCAAAGGTCTAAGGGCCCCAACAGACTCAGCGGGGCCCGAAGGTGCACCAGTGGATCCGGACTGCCCAAATATGAGGTGCATAGCCTAATAAAACTGTAGCAATTGGGCAGGATATGCTCTGGCTTCTGGAAAAGTGGGGAGGAGTGGAGTTGTCTCTGAAAGAGGCTCCGGGGACGGAGGCTTAGAGCAACAATGCTCTGTGCCCTGCGTTGGTCAGCCAACAGTTCTCGGCACCTTCCTCTCGACTGAAAACAGGAGTGATGTTGGCACCGGGGCTCCAACAGCTTTCAGGACTACTCACACAAACCTTTTGGATTCATGCCTGGCACTCAGAGCACGACTTCGGGTCGTGGTCGCACTCCAAGCACCAGAGGCACATAAGGTGAAGATCTGTTATGGACATCATCCGATTACAGGATCTGCAGGACTTGAATCCGGACATACATTGGGACATTCTGATGCACCAGGAGTCCAAAACTCAGAAAAAAAACTTCAACAAAAGTTTAGCCGAAAAATGGCTAAGGGGTGCCAGGGCGGTGTCTATCTAGGTTCCACAATGCCATTTCTGGTGCGTACAACCAGTGGCGACTCGTCCATGGGGGTGTTTAGGCACCGCCCCACTGCTTTCTCGCCTTGCGAGAAGGCAGAAACAAATGGTAGTTATTACCGTAATAACTACCATTTGTTTCTGCCTTCTCGCACGGCGAGAAAGCAGAAGTTAGAGTGGGCCGGGTTACTCGAGGGCAGGGGGGAGCGGCTTGCCCACTGTTGTTAATACTGTCTGTTTGGGCAGCCTGAGAGGCGGCCCAAACAGACAGTATTAACAACAATGGGCAAGCCGCTCCCCCCTGCCACCTCCCACTCTCCTTGTTCTCTGTATGCTGCTTGCTGCAGCATCATACAGAGAGAAATGACGCGGTTGGGGCAGCCGGCCGAACCAATCAAAGCGCTGGCTGCGGTGGAGGGGAGGGAGGCTGCCTGCAGCCTTCCTGTTGACGAGAGCCCACTGCCCAGACGTCAGGCGAATTCCAAATCCAGGACGGCGGGAGTTGGGAGTCTGCAGTCTCGGGAGAAAAGCGGGAAGCCAAGGTAAGTTTTATTATATTTTATTATTTATCGCATGTAAAGTGCTCTGATACCTTCGGGTAGATAATGCGTAAATGCCCTACTTGGAGGAAAGTTCGGTTTCATGAATCGTGTGACTCCACGCGAGCCAAGGAGCTGAGGATTACCTGTACAAACAATTTGTTTTTCTGGTACAACCGGTTTTCTAATAGCAGTTCTGTGCGGCTGGTTGTCTTTATTAGTTAACATTAGGCAGGCAGCTCACTGCATAATTTATATTTTATTGTTACTTCATGATGTGTAATACTCTAAGCAGTATTTTCGGCTGAAAAATAAGTTTAGGGCACAATCTGCCAAGTACGCACAAAGGGACTCCTGACAGGTGTAAATAGGACGATATAGTTTGACCCTTGCAAGTGGACCATGCGAAACAGATCAACAGCAGCTTTGTGGTACGGCTGGTGGAGAAAAGCAGAAAGGAAATGACGCGCTGAATTTCTTGCATGCACTTCCTGTCCCCAATATTATTCCTCTTTCCATATAAGAATACGACTAGTCCATATAACAGCATGATTTCTCCTCGATTATCAACTAGTGTTTTGCCTTCTTTGATAGAAGACTGATTCACTCCTCTGTTGGCATATTCGAACTGAGAGGTCAAGATTTCGGACATCTATACCTTTTATCTTTACATTCTCTTTGCTCTGTAGTCAATACAAACCAAAGAACAAAGTCAGTCTTTCACAAAAGTAGAACAAGGAGACCCCATCATTGAGCATAAAGTAAAGCTTAAAAGAAAATCTGAAAGAAAATTGGAAATTAAACTTCCATAAGAAGGTAAAAAACGTAAAATATTACCCAAATATAACCACACTAACATCCGCCAGCTCCAGGAGAGTCACCTACTGTGGTTAAGCTGTCCCTTCCTGGCACCCCAGGGCTACAGGAGGATCATTTACACAAGATTTACCAGGGGCTCTCAGGAGGTAATCCTAATAAGAAAGACAATTCGTATATCCCGAACCTGGCAATTTGGGGGGAGTCTGTATGGTTGATACATTGTTGTGACTGGGGAGATCCTTGGGAAACCACAAGTCTAGACGTGCTAAATATGTACCCAATCCCTGGTGGACTTCACGCTCATGACGTTCTGGACAACATATTTTTATCTCCCCCACTGTGCCCATCTCAGGAGTACTGATGTCAGCTCGTTACTAATGGGACGCTGGCATCTCCATTTGAAAGGCTCTCTGTGCCTCTCTCAGCCATCGGCCATATTTTAACCCTTGATTGCCCACAAGCATAAAGGCAAAAAGTAAAGAAGATACGTTTTGTTTTTCATTTCAGAAGTTTACAAATACGAGCTACATGTAAAACTTAGTCAGTGGCAACTCTTTCTTTTAGTTTAAACCATCAACTTTCAATTGGATATTGCTATATTCAGATGCTCAGATGGTAATAATGTGCACCGCTTTGCCCAGACACTTCTAACAGTTGCTGAAATGTCAATAAGAGACTGCTACATCATACACATAACTTGCTGTGCTTAGCGTCATAATTTATCTTATAAATTGATGCTCCGTTGCTACATAATTTCAGTGGCCCTGCATATAAAACCATCCATCATTCCTGCCTTTGTCAGATGGCTTTTACATTTTGACAAAGGTATTGAGTCCATTTGAAAAATCTGCTAGCTTTTCTTGTTAAAACTAGGCCTACCTTTAGAATAGTCTTCCATCACCAGGAGCTTTGAGGGCAGAGAAGGACATGGAGCTACCTGAGGCTGAAGCTCCATGTGTTTTCCTTACGACGGTCGGCCTCGTTTGCTACGCTCCCTCGCCATAGGGCACTCATTCTGAACCGTTACGTCCTACCACTTTCAAATGTCACCAGCCGCCACTGCGTACGACACCGATGATGGAAGCCGAGTCGACTGACGCCACCATCTTCAAATCATTTACAAAGTAATCATGCCCAGCACCCCTGCTTATTTTGCAGACAAGCTCACCATCTTGGCAGATCTCAGTACATTTTCAGACAGAACACCATCAGATTGCTAAGTGGTATAAAAAAGAAAAAAAAGACAGCAGGCCTTTTCAATCCATCCACCCAGGACCCTGAACAACATCCCTGTATCCATACTGCCGATTCCAACACAGATCCAATACAGGAAAGAGTTGAAGACTCATCTTTTTAAAGAACAATACATTGCAATACATTAATCATTCACAACCCACCTTCCTCTTCTATTCTTTACTGACTTTAAGATTGCCTTTGGCATGTACAGCACTTGGCTGCCTTTTAGCTAGGTTTGCACTATAGAAAAAACATATACATACATATATGCGCACATACCTCATCCATAAGACTTCCGTTCTTCAAATGTGGAGATAAAATACCAACACCCATAAACTATAATTCTACATTCTGCTCTTCCGATTGATATATTTCTTGTAGCCCACACCATAGAGGATTTGTGAGAGATGACTTTCTTCTAGGTAAGAGCCACGCTTCTGCTTGAGTATCTATATTACCATCTGGAGCAATAGATAGAAAAACTGAAACTTGATGCAGTACTAACCACTATAGCCTTATATTTGGTAATACTTCAATCCTTCAGTTTTCAATGAGGAACAGGTTCGTATTTGTCTTATTGTGTCATTTCAGTGGGACAGTGACTCATCAGATAGGTGAGAAATCTTCTTTCCATTATTAGCTGTATTTGAGCAGGTAAATGACTTATATACAACAAAGAAGACAATTTACAGTTGGTTTACAACCATTCTTCTAAATTTCTGCCCTGGTATAAGCATTTTTTAAACAATGTGGAATGGCATCATTCCCATTTTCGCAAGGAACAACAGCCTATGTTTTTCATCAATTAAAATTTTATGCAATTTAGGGGTAGATTCACGAAGCATTTTTGTGGTCGCAAACAGCCTGATTTGGACTGCTTGCAACTGCAAATATGCTTTTTGGAATGTACAAAAACCTAGTAGCAATTCTGTAAGTTGTTACCGAATTGCAATTTGGGTTTTGTGATTCAGTATTTGGAAGGGACGTGTTCAGTGCGCCCCTTCCTAATACAGAATTGAAATGGTAGGTATGAATGTTTTGTGACCGTAATGCGGACACAAATCATTCACAATTTACCACCATTTGAGAAATGGAGGTCAGCCATTCGCAAATAAGAAGGGGTCCCCAAAGAACCCTTTCCCCTTTGGGAATTCTTGGCAAAATATTTTTTAGGAGTAGGCAGTGGTGAACAACTGCCTACTCTAAAAAAATAAAAGTTCAAATGAAACTTGAACTTTTTTCTTTTTAAATGCATCCAGTTTTCTTTTAAGAAAAATTGGCAGCATTTACAAAAATATGTCTTTATTTAAAAGCAATCACAGACATGGTGGTCTGCTGACCCCACCAGACCACCATCCCTGTGATGGCAGCGAATCAAAGTGCGTTACAAATTGTGACCTGCCTCATTAATATTAATGAGGTAGGTCTATTTGTGACCCACTACGAATCACTAATTGTGGTGCGCAAAAAAACGCAATTAGGAAATCGCTATTCCTAATTTTCATACTGTAACGAGGCAGGGACGGGAGGCCGGGATGACTGGTGGACCCCTGATCACAATTCCCCTCCTTCCCCAGAGACTGGCACCTCGAGGGAAGACTGGGGAATACAGCCGGAGACAGACGAAGGAAACGATACCGGCTCCTTTAAGTGGGCGTATGATGACGTCAGCGATACCACGCCTCCGCCTGACGTAGGAGGACCAGAATGGATGAAAGAAGGGGAAGCCCTGTATGCGGAGTGTGACGTCACCGCGGGACCGAGAGACGGAGAAGACGAAGAGAAACCGAAGGCGAAGGCGAGAGGAGGAGAAGGCGGAGAAGTCGGGAGGACCGAGAGCGGAGGAGAGCCAGGAGGCCAACGACCCCGTGATCCGCCGTGCCACGCTCCCGAGGGAGGAGTGTGGCTTGCTCAGGTACGGCGGCGTTGGGCAACCTGGGTGGGGAGGAAGAGTGCCCCGTGTACATAGTGTTAAAACCCCTGTGAGTGCCTTCCCTGTGTCCTTCCCTGGAACCGCTACCCTCCCTTCCTTTTACCCGCTTACCTCACCTCACCCCCGTGGCCTGAGCACAAACACGTGTGAATTTATGTCTATCACCGGTGCTCCCTCACACACACTGGGTCCCATTGGGATATGGTAGTATCAGAGAAGTGACTAACGGCCTCCCTCTGTCGGTCTTCTTTCTCCTTGGGTACGGAGACACGGAAATCGGGAAGACAACCCTGAAGACACCCCTACCACAGGACCCCAGCAGGGAAGACAGCCCCAGAAGTCAATCCAGCCCCCCCCGGACACCACCATCACGGATAAGCTGGAGTTTGCCAGAGAGAGACTGACTTTCAGAACCAGACGTACCATAAAAATAAAACCTAGTCTAAAGAAGTATACTGGTCAGTCTGTTCCTGTTACAGCACCTGTTCCCAGCATAGAGAGTATCCCCTACCCCTCTCCCACGCCTACACATACATCTAGCCCTTAGTCCCCTAAAACTCAGACAGACCGGTAAATCTTGAGAAAATATTTGTAATTCGGAACCAGTGGCAGCACGCTCGCTGTATATAGGAAACAAAGAGTACCAAATACATATATGTAAAATGTATGGCTTACAGTAAACTTTGGCTGGTGGGCAATCCATCCATATGTATGGGGAAATTCTTATCTACACCATGTTGGCGATGAACATTTCATTTTTAGAGCACTCCAAAAGGGCTGAGGAGTCTTCTCCACCCAGGCAACTGTACCCACAATTAGAGGAGGCATTTTGGCAGTGAAATACTCCGGCAAAATTAATCAGAGATGTCGTATCCTTCATGGTTGATGGATCTTTCACCAGCAAACGTGGGCATTGGAAAATGTACAATGTGGATGTAAAGTATTGATTGACACAATAATAATTATTATCGCCTCATTGCTCATTTAAGCTTCTTCTGAAAATAATCAATATCTCATGTTGGACCTTGTTTGACATCTACGGCACTCCTTCCTTCACCTACCTCATTGGCACTGGCCACCAGCCTCTTCAAGCCCCAGGTGTCAGCTGCCCATCGGTTTGCCACTTCTAATTCGGAACAGATGAGGAAATTATCGAAGTATATGTCAGAAGTCATGGACCACAGCTCTAGTCCGATAGCACTGAAAGGGGTCATCTCAAAAGGGTGTAGGTCTTCAAAGTAATATGGATTAGGAATGATTCTTGGTTTCCAGATCCCCTAAAAGAAAACATATTAGGGCGGTTATAGCAAAAATTTAGACAAAAGTCTTACTTTCATAATGGATACTAATAGACTGTAGTCAAATGTCTTTAGACAAATAGGCTATAGACAAATGTCACAACACTGAAATCACTTGTAACTTAGCAATTCTTATTTCTACATCTTGGGAATCTATTGAAGTTTATAGTTCTGCAGTTATTTGAGATGCTTAAAATGTTTATATTGATTGGCCAAAATGTAGCTGAAGTGACCTCACACACTGCTGAACAGCAATGATTACTACTGTCTTAGCCTTAGTCCCTCAACTGCCCTCTGCAGTCACATATGGGAAAGGCAAAGAACAGAAGCTATTGAAGGTAACCAGGGATCACAGAATAATAATAATAATAATAATAAAAGCCTTTTATATAGCGCCTGGTTACACTAGGAAACAGTGTGTCCCCGCGCCTTATTTACTTTTTTCTCCTTGCAAATCCTTCATGAAGCCTTACACCTGTAAGAGTAAGGGGGGGTTTAGGTGCCCCAAAGTGCAAGTCAAAGGGTGCTATGTCAAATTGACATCTATAATTTACATAGTCAGAATCCAATAACAGATGTGATTCTCGTCAATTAACGTAGACCAAGATATCCATCCATCCATGAAGTTTCAAACTTGTGCTCAACTTTGAAAAAAGCACTGCCTTGTGGGAAAGGGCACTCAATATTGAGACTTACTGAGTGTTCAATTAATGAAAACAATAACCCAACTCGTTAAATTGAATGTCATTGTGTATGAAGAAGGCATAGTAATTAAACCTCAGCTAGGGTGGATATTTAGTGTGCCATATTTTTGAATAGTAGTTTGCACACTTTTTAAACCTGATCCAAAAAATATATCGTAATATTTTGACATGGACCATTTTGAAACTATCTTTGATGCAGATGCAAATTGGTATATATGTGTGTGATTGTCTTTGTTTGCATTGTTAGAGTTGTGCTGATTAATTGTGTAAGGTTTCATAGTTTTCTTTCCAATTTTGTTTCTGTTATTGGTTTCTCTCGAATACTTGGAGTACATCTTTTTGTTTTTTGGGGTACAGATTTGTGGTCTGTTCTCACTGTCGAAAAACGTTTATCATCTGCTGTAGTAACTGTTCTTGTTCTCCCTGCATATACAATATGTGGGATTAAAACACCATGTGGCTAGAATCCACTGGAAAGCACAAAAATTCTAATGAGGATATAGAATGTACATGTGCCTTTCGAATGACATAGTCTTGGGCAGCGCGAATACTCTGCTGCCCCGCAGGTTCTTTACAAGTGACAAATAGGAATGTAGAAATGGAAGGTCAAGTGCTATGAATGGGAACTTACTACACTGTGTGAGTGTTAGAACTGGGGGTCTCTAGTTGGCAGAGGTAGGTACCACTGTCCAAATAGGGACCCTTGCTTCTAGTCAGGGAAAGGAGGAAACACTCTTTAGATAACCTCTGCTCACCCCCTTGGTAGCTTGGCACAAGCAGCCAGGCTTATCCAAAAGCAATGTGTAAAGTGTTTGTACCAACACTCACAGTAACACAGTGAAAACACCACAAACTGACTCCACAACAGTTTAGAAAAATAAAGGTATTTAATCTACACTACACAAGACCAAATGACAAGAATCCAACATACACAGTTCAAATATATGGTTGCAAAAGAGTTCTTAAGGTTGTGATAAAATAATCCACAGTTGCGTCAAAAGTTCACAGTTGCTTCACGTTTTTCCAACAGTACCTTTTGAAAGCGACAAAGTTCCAAAGCAGAAGCTGGTGTGGTGGAAAACAAGCGATGCGTTGCTCCTGAGACCCTGGAGAGGCGATGCGACAACCCCGCTGCAGCAGCGGGCGTGTTGCGACAAATCCGGTCTGTATGGGGAGGCAGGCGGACTTGTATGGATTCCGGTGCGTGGGTTCCGTAGGAAGTTTTCTCTCGCAAAGGCACGATGCGATGATCTTTGGAGTTGCGACGATCTCCAGGGCGACGATGCGTGGACCAGCGGTGATCTCTCTCTCGCAGCTTCCCAATGCGATGGCTTCTGTGACGACACTCGCAGCGACGTGATGCGGTCCACAAGCAAGCGGTGCGACGATCTCACCCAGCGACGACAGGTTCTGCGACGACACTCGCAGAGATGGTAATCTTCCCGCACCGTTCTGGTGCGTCCCGCAAACGAAGGATGCAATGGCTCTGGCAGCGGCAACAGGCGCTGCAACGATCTCGGCCTTCGTAGCGGCGGGAATTTCCTCGCACTGTCGGGGATGTGCTCCGCAAGCGAGCGATGCGACAAAACTTGCATAAAGTCTTTAAAAGCTTGGTTTCAAGCTTCCCAACACAGGTACAACTTCCAGAGGCACCACAACAGGCTCAAGCACTCTAGGAAAGACAGAACTCTCTCAGCAGAGTTCAGGGAAGCTGGGGGTGAAGTCCTTTTGTTCCTGGGACTTCAAAAACAGGGAGCCAGTTCTTCTCAGGCCCTTGGAGATTCCTTCAAGCCAGGAGACACAGCACAAAGCAAAGTCCTTCCCATCTCCTTGGCAGCAAAGCAAACAGCAGGTCAGTCCAGCAGAGCAACAGCAGGACAGTCTTCCTTCTTCAGTTTCAACTTTCTCCTTGGCAGAGGTTCCTTCTTGACTCCAGGATGATCTAATTTTCTGTAGTCAGGGGTCCTGTACTTATACCCCTAAAAGACTTTGATCCCTTTGGGCAGAAGGGCTCTGAGCCCGGTCTGAACCAGTTCTGGGTGTTCCTTGAGCACTTTGTTTTCCTGGTCTCTCCTTTCCTTTCAGGGAGAGGGGCAGGGTCATCAGCAGCCCAGCAGGAGGTGGAGCCAGCATTGTGGAAGGCAGGCACAGCCCTATTCAGGCCCAGGCGCTATCCCCTCCCACCACTCAAGTTGCAAATGCAGTAATTCCGCCTAGCGCTGACTCAGCCAGCCTCCTGGGGACTCCCAGCCTCTGTCACTCTCAAACCAGACAGTCAATTCACAAAAAGGCCAAGGCACACAGAAAGGTCAGACAAGAGAACAGCAACTTTCTAAAAGTGCTGTTCTCAAACACAGGATTTAAAAACAACCTTTCCTAAAGGATGTGTTATTAAATCCTGAGTTCAGGGATACCAGATTTTTATGTCCTATCTTGCTCCTATGGGAAGATATTTTATTTATTTTATTTTATTTAATGCGATTTAATATATAGCGCGAATTTTACCCGAAGTGTCAGAGCGCTTTACATGAGAACCAGATTCAATACATAAGGACGTAGGATTACGTGCGTTACATAAAAGATACAAGCAGAAAAAGTTGCAAATGTACAAGTTGTAAAGTCACACAATGAAGAGAGTCACTCAAGGAAGCGATACAAATGGATAAACTAAGCGTCACATTGGAATGGTCGAGAGTACAATGGTCTACAGCATATACTAGTGATTAGAGTTATCTCTATATACATATATATATATATACAAATAGTAGAATTGGGTGGGAGTTGGGAAGGTGGGAGGGATACTGGGGTATGGAAAAAAGGCAAATCAGAAACATTTGAGGATCGTCAAGGGGGAAGCGAGGGAGAAGGGAAAAGGCAGAGGGAACGGACAAGATGGTGGGCCAGGGTCAGGAGAAAGAAGCGTCCGAGAGCAGCAGCAAAATGGCGGCCAGGACAGAAGAAAAAAAAAAGTAAAGAAGTCCATGAAGGAGCAGAGCAGAGGGAGCAGCCACAGGAGCAAGGAGGGAAAGGGATTGGGGGTCCACCGAAACCAAAATGAGTCAATTAGATGGGCAAATGCTCAGGGGCGACTGGGCAGCAGAGTCACCGAGGATGTTCAAAAGCACAGTCTCTGGATCGCAAGGGCAGCAGTGCCCCTCAGGCTGGTAGCCACTGTAGCCAGCACTCCCCATGATAGCCTATGGGGCAAGATAGCCTTACAATAGTGAAAAACGAAAATGGCTGTAATTCACTGCCAGAGCATGTCACCTGCACAAGTACATGCTCTACCTTTCACATACACTGCACCCTGCCCAAGGGGGTACCTTGGGCCTTCCATAGGGGTGATCAATGTGTATGGAAAGGGAAGGGTTAGGCCTAGTCAGTGAGGACACTGGCCAGGAGGACATGGCAGTTCACAGACTGCACACAGGCACTGCAGTGGCAGACCTGAGACACCATTTTAGGGCTACTCATGTGGGTGGCACAATCAGTGCTGGAGGCCCACTAGTAGCATTTATTATCACCAGCCCTGGCACACTCAGTGCACTTTACTAGGGACTTCGTGGTAACACAAATATGCCAATCACGGATAACCAATCACAATACCAATTTACACAGGGAGCACTTGCACTTTGACACTGAACAGCAGTGGGAAAGCGCCCAAAGCATCTAAACCAGCAAAAACGAAATCCAGCACAGCATCAAAAATACAGGGGGTAGAGGCAAAAAGATAGGGGGAAACCACGCCAAAGATGCCAGGTCTAACAGTGAACAACAGCTCCTACTCTTCCATCAGGATTCCTCCATTCCCAACAAGTCAAAACATTTCAAACTAAGAAGACCCTACTTGTGCAAACAGGGCCTTTGCCTTAAATGGGTACAATAATAATGTGTGGGTGGTCTGCATACATTCTTATTTAACATCATTACATACACAATCGTGGTGGCTCCTGCCTTTCGCCGCTGATGTTCCATCACCTAAAATATTATTGCACTCCAATTCAGTGATCAAGTTATTACCTTATTCACTTGCCACTTACGGGGTTACTTGGTGGATCAGTCAAAGGAGGCTGTGGTAGGTTTGAAACTCATACAGCATGACAGTAAATTTGGGTAGTTGAAAGGGACTATTTTGGCTATTGAATGGCCCACAATCCAAAATCCCAAAAGCAGCCTGTGATTTTGTCATTAGTCATCTGTTTGTTTTCTAGCTTTAACAGTGGAAAGTTGATGTCTCATATCTTTCTCCCTCACTGCTAATCTCTGACAGATAACAAGTGGAAGAGAGGCACATCCACCTCTCTTTGAAATGTTTCGGTGAGGCGGTAGATAATATCTGTAGGTGTAACTTTCAAGTAGTTTAACTTATAGAAAAGTGAAATGTAAAATTTGTAAAAATAAAGTAACTGGATTATTCTAGGATTTTGCATTGTGGGTCATTCAGTGCCAAAAAACGAGTAGGGTGGAGCTCCCCCTTACAATGATTATCAAAAAAAAAAAAACCTGAAGCTTCAATGACCAACTCGGGTTGAGATGTGGCACCAGGTTTAAAGCACCGTAAGGAACTGTAACTGCACTAAGATTGAACTATATATATATGTATATATATAAGGAGGGGGAGAAAATCCCAAATTCGTGGAATGAGGCTATTATTATGTTAATCTTAAAACCAGCCAAGGATCCGAAAAATCCTGATTCATATCACCCTATATCCTTATAAAATTTTGATTCAAAAATATATACAGGTACATTGGCGGGGAGATTGACTAAGGAGGCATCTAAATTGATACATCCTGACCAGAAAGGGTTTGTCCCTAAGAGACAGATACAAGATCTAACACTCTCATTAATTGGAACCATAGATTTAGTGGTTGAAAGATCAATTTCATTGGCGGTTATCACTATAGACGCCGCCAAAGCGTTTGATCAGGTTTGCCGGTCATTCTTGTGGGCCATTCTAGACACAATGGGATTTAGCTCTAATTTTATCCGTGCAGTCCAAATGTTATATGAGCAACCGACGGCCTACATTTTGCTGAATGGGGTACTAACAAGAGGATTCGAAATTAGGAGGGGGACGAGACAGGGTTGCCCTCTGTCCCCCCTTCTTTTTGATATATATATGGAACCACTCGCACATAAATTAAGGATAGATGATAAGATCATTCCCATAAACTAACTTCCGAACCATAGTAAAATAGCGTTATATGCAGATGATCTCATAGTTTACACCTCTGACCCAACACAAACATTGTCAAGAATAAAACATCTGACTGCTGAATTTGGTCTATTCTCAGGATATCTTGTTAATTTAGCAAAAACTGAGGTAATGTGTTGGAACATGGATGGATATGGAGGCAGAGTCTGTCCTGAGATTAAATATTTGGGGATAATAATTGTTGAGAAGATAGATGAGATCCCCCAATTAAATTTGAAGCGTATTATGAAGGTAGGAGACAAGAATTTAGCTATGTGGAAAGCCTACCACTGTGTATATATGGGAGGGTCAATTTGATTAAAATGTGAGTCCTACCAAAACTAACTTACCTTTTTAACTGTATACCACTTAGTTTTCCAAAGGAGGAAATTACAAAAATCCAAGGGAAGATTTCTAGATTTATTTGGGGTTCCCGAGGGATACGGTTGTCTTGGAAAAAACTCAGAAGATGCCTAAAAAAAGGGGGACTGGCATTACCAGATATTAGGCTTTACTGTATGGCCTTTCAATGGGAGAACTTCCATACGCTGGTCGGAGAACCTGAGAGCACTACATTGGGCTTAATTTTGAGTGAGATGACCAAAGAAGCTGGTGGAGCATTCCTTTATACATTTAGAGCCCAAAATGTTTTTAAAAATGTCAGACTAAGAGTGCTGAAAGCAGCTTTAACCCCTTCGATGCTGATGACGGAGCGGTTCCGTCATCAGCATCGGTTGGGCTGTGCTGATGGCGGAACCGCTCCGTCATCAGTACAGCCCTGGGGGGGAGCGCTGGCGCTCCCCCCCCCCCTTCCCCCCCCCTGTGCAGCGATCTTTTTTTTTTTTTGCAGGGGTGGCAGCGGAAGACTTTCTGCTGCCACCCCCTGGCCCCCCCACGCTTCCTGGTGACGTCAGCGCGCACAGCGCGCGCCGACGTGATCAGGAAGCGCTGGACGCGCTGGAAGCCATTTGTTTCCAGCGCGTCCAGCAAAGAGGTGCGTGTTTGCTGCTCCGGTGGGGCGGGGGGGCCGTTTTTCAGTGCCTTGAGGCATCGTGGGGGGAGGAAACTGTGTTTCCTCTCCCCTGATGTCCCAATGCACGGCATTCCTGGTGCACGATCGCGCACAGCGTCGCGATCGTGCACCAGGAATGCCCCACTAGACACCAGGGATTGCTTGTGTTTGGTTTTTTTTTGTGCAGGAAGCGACCCCTTGGGCAAGGGTCGCTTCCTTAGGGGGCCAAATAATGTTTTAGACTTTTCTGCCCCCCCCTGGGGCAGATCGGCCGTTTTGTTTGGCCGATCTGCACCCAGGGGGGGCAGAAAAGCCCACTAGACACCAGGGATTGTTTTTGGGCATATTTATTTGTCGAGGAAGCGACCCCTTGGGCAAGGGTCGCTTCCTTTTGGGGCCAAATAATGTTTCAGACTTTTCTGCCCCCCTGGGGCAGATCCGCAGTTTTGTTTGGCCGATCTGCACCCAGGGGGGGCAGAAAAGCTCACTAGACACCAGGGATTGTTTTTTATTTATAAAGGAAGCGACCCCTTGGGCAAGGGTCGCTTCCTTAGGGGGATAAAATATTTTTCAGACTTTTCTGCCCCCCCCTGGGGCAGATCGGCCGTTTTTTCGGCCGATCTGCACCCAGGGGGAGCAGAAAAGCCCACTAGTCACCAGGGATTTGTTTTTTATTTGAAAAGGAAGCGACCCCTTGGGGAAGGGTCGCTTCCTAGTGGCCCTAATATTTTTTTAGACTTTTCTGCCCCAGGGGGGGGGGGGGGGGGAATAGAAAAGCCCACTAGACTCCAGGGTTATTTTTTTTTATAGGGAGCGATCCCTTGGCCAAGGGTTGCTTCCTTGGGCCCATTTGTTTTCAGTATGTTCTGCCGTGTCTTTATTTGGCCTCTCTGCCCTCCGTAGGGTTGCTTCCAGGGGGCCCACGTTTATAATGATTTATAATCTTCCCCCCTTGGGGACAGACACCCCATTTGTGACATACCCTGTGACATAGCCTGTTGTAATGTGTGTTGTTTTTGTTTCCTCTAATGTGTATTGGTTTTTTTTCTCTTTAGATTGTTGCAGTGTGCGGTTCTGTTACTGGTGGTTCTGTTGTTCTGCTGTTTCTGTAGTTGCATGTGTTTGGTAAGAGACCTTTTTTTTGTTCAATTGTAATGTAATTGTTTATTTTGCAAAGTGTGTAGTAATACGAGTATGTTTTGTTGCTGTTTGTTGTGATTGTAAAACATGTTTTGCATTTGTTTTTGATGTGTCCTTCTGTAGATGTAAGTTTTTTTTTCTTCTTTCTAGTGGGATATCGTTGCCTATTTGCTGTGTCTTTGCAGAGTAGGTGCTGGTGAGTGTAGTTGTGTCTTGTAAGTGAATTGTATATTTTTTCTAAATATATTTTTTTGTGAAAAAGTCTCAAATTTTTATCTTACTTTGCGCAGTGTTGGGGTTGTTGAGTTGTTTGTGCAGACTCCTTTATTTGTAAGGATAATGGCTAGCCGCCGGATTACTGCTCAGCAAGTTGTTGGAATGCTTTTTGATTCTTCCTCTGACCATGGTCCAGAGTCTGACTCTGATTCTGAGCCAGAGGTGGGAGGTGAAGATTCAGGTAGTGAGTTTTCTCTACACATGGCTTCATCTGATGATGAAGACACTTTGAGTGCTGATGAAGCTACTTTTGGTGTGGATGATGTGCCTGTGGTTGGGGAGGACATTGCTGTGTTTACGGTTTGGGAGGACATTGTTGTGCCTGTGGTTGCGGAGGACATTGATGTGCCAATTGTGCGGCAAGAGACATCTGGGCTGCAGCCTGGGGCTGCTAGACTTCCAGTTGGTGTAGTGAGACAAGAGGCAGCTGGGCGGCGGCCTGCGGCTGCAAGACTTGACGATGAAAGTTCTGACCTCTGGGTTGCACCAGGCATGGTGCAGCCCCCATTGCCTGAATTTACTGGTGTTCCAGGGTGTAGGGTGAACACTGAAAACTTTTTGCCTATTGATTTTTTCAAGTTGTTTATGGATGATGTGTTTTTGGCAGAGATTGTAGAGCAGACTAATTTGTATGCTGAAAATGTTTTGAGGGTGAACAGTGCCAGCCTTAAGCCCCACGCTAGAGCTACCCGGTGGACTCCCACCAATTTGAAGGAGATGAAAAAGTTTTTGGGTTTAACTCTTTTGATGGGCTTGCTTAGGAAACCATCAATGGCTTCATATTGGTCTACTAGTCCCTTGATGGCAACAGCTATATTTCCGGCAGTCATGAGTCGTGATAGGTATTTGCTTCTGCTGCGGATGATGCATTTTGTTGACAATAGTCTTGCTTTGCCACGAGATCACCCTGATTGTGACCGTCTTTTCAAGATTCGGCCTGTCATTGATCATTTGGTTGATCGATTTTCTGAGATCTTTATCCTGGGAAAGAAATTGCAGTGGATGAGTCTTTGCTGTTGTTCAAGGGCCGCTTGGTATTTCGGCAATACATTCCTAGTAAGAGGGCACGCTATGGAATCAAACTGTATATGCTGTGTGACAGTGAGACTGGATATGTCTCTAATTTCAGGGTGTACACTGGTAAGGAATCCAGGATTAACCCCCCTGGTTGTCCGTCGACTTTTGGAGTGACTGAGAAAATTGTGTGGGAACTTGGTCGTGGATTGTTTAACAAAGGCCATCATTTGTATGTCGATAACTTCTACACTGGTGTGCGGTTGTTCAGGGAATTGGCCAAAGTGGACACTGTTGCTTGTGGCACAATCCGCTCAAACCGTAAAGGTTTCCCAAAAGAACTTGTTTGTCGAAAGCTTGCTCGGGGACAGTGCAGTGCATTGCGTTGTGAGGAGCTTCTAGCTGTGAAGTTTACAGACAGGAGAGATGTCTACATGTTGACTACAATACATGATGAAAGCACTGAACCGCGGACTGTTTGGGGTCAGGTTGCAGAAGTGCACAAACCTGTGTGCATACTGGACTACAATAAGTACATGGGTGGTGTTGACAGAGTTGATCAGAGGTTGGAACCGTATGCTGCTCTTCGTAAGGCTTACATTTGGTACAAGAAGTTGGCTATCCATCTTTTCCACTTGGCAACCTTTAATGCTTTTATTGTGTTCCAGAAATCTTGTCCCCAGTCAAAGATGACTTTTGTAAAGTTTCAGGAGTCTGTAATAGGCAGCCTTGTTTTAGTGGAACAGGCAAGTGTTCCTAGAGTTGGAGTGGTGGAGGATGTTGCCAGATTGAAAGATCGCCACTTTCCTGATACAATTCCTCCTACAACCTCAAAAGCCTTTCCCAGTCGGAGATGTAGAGTCTGTTGGCGAAGAGGTTTGCGGAAGGAGGTTCGCATGTACTGCCCCGACTGCCCTTCAAACCCCGGGCTGTGTGTACCTGCTTGTTTTAGATTGTACCACACGCAAAATAATTTTTGGGAGTATCAATGAGTGGTAAAGTGAACTGGTTGGTCTTTATTCTGTAAAAGTTATTGTTCAGTTTCAAAGTTTGTATTTGTGTAGTCTTTTTAGATTTAGTTGTCGAGTTAGTAGATTTGTATCAATTTGCAATTTGTTTTTGTTTCTCTTTTATTTAAAAAAAAAACGAAAGTATGATGTTGGTTTGCGTGTAGTGTCCATTGTCTGACTGTGTGCATGGTTTGGCGCTTGGCTGCCGGTGTCTGTGGACTGGTGCTTGTCTGGCGGTGTCTGCGGACTGGTGCTTGACTGGCGGTGTGCGTGGTCTGGTGTTTGGTTGGCGGTGTGCGTGCTCTTGCGCTTGCCTGGTGTTGTGTTTGGATTTGTCTTTGGCTGGTGGTGTTCGTGGAGTGGTGCTTGGCTGGCGGTGTGTGTGGAGTTGTGCTTGGCTGGTGGTGTGTGTTGAGTGGCGCTTGGCTAGTCGTGTGTGTGGAGTGGCGCTTGGCTGGTGGTGTGCGTGGAGTGGTACTTGGCTGTCTGTGCACGGAGTGGTGCTTGGCTCGTGGTGTGTTTGTGGAGTGGCGCTTGGCTGGTGGTGTGTGTGGAGGGGCGCTTGGCTGGTGGTGTGCATGGAGTGGTACTTGGCTGTCTGTGCACGGAGTGGTGCTTGGCTGGCGGTGTGTGTGGAGTGGTGCTTGGCTGGCGGTGTGTGTGGAGTGGCGCTTGGCTGGACGGTGTGCGTGGAGTGGTACTTGGCTGTCTGTGCACGGAGTGGTGCTTGGCTGGTGTTGTGTTTGTGGAGTGGCGCTTGGCTGGTGGTGTGCGTGGAGTGATGCTTGGCTGGTGGTGTGTGTGGAGTGGTACTTGGCTGTCGGTGTGCGCTGAGTGGTGTTTGGCTGGCGGTGTGCATGGTCTGGTGCTTGGATGGTGGTGTGGGTGGACTGGCGCTCGGCAGGCGGTGTGTGAGTAGTTACTTTCTGTTGGTCACTACACACACTGCTAGTTGAGTACACTCCACACAGTCCATCATTTTGTGTAGTTGCAGTGTCAGAAATGTGGGCGTGTGAAAGTGATGGGCCCTTGAATGTCGCTGTTTGCTGGTGTGAGTGTTGGAATGTAATGGGTCCGTGGCTGGCGGTGTGAATGTTTTGTATGTGTCACGCGTACGAAAGGTGTATGAATGGCCTGTAAAGAGGTTGGTGCCTTGACGTGGCTTTACAGCTCACGAGCTGTGAGTCAGTGGTTCAGTTTATCATACTTTCAATTATACACAGTGTATTTAATTTTTGTGAAATTACTTGCGTATACAATTGTATGTACTGAATCATCACTCACCCTCGTGCCAAATTCAACCAGTATGTGTGTGTGCTTGCGGATTAGATGGGTGTGCAGTAATAATTGTTTTTTTTCTCTTTCTGCAGTAGGGTGTACCTTGTCCCTTATTGTGATTGTTATTATGTGTTGCTTTTCCATTCGGATGGTGTCAATGGTCTGGTTTGTATCAGGTATGAAAGGTGAGTGAATGGCCTGTAAAACGGTTGGTGCCTTGTCGTGGCTTTACAGCTCACGAGTTGCGAGTCACTGGTTCAGTTTTTATGCATTTATTTATTGACAGAGCATTTCATTTTTTTGAAATATCTTGTTAATAAAATTTTATGTACTGAACCATCACTCGCCCTCGTGCCAAATCCAACCTGTATGTGTGTGTCTTTGAGGAATAGATAGCCGTGCTTGAATGTTTGACTTTTGAGTAACTCTGTTAAGGTGTGGTATCCTTTTACTCGGGAGAACAAGGGGAACGCAGGGTGGTAGGACTTTTTGCCGGCACGGCGATCCCACGCCAAAAAGTTTGGAAAAGTGCAATTTTTACCTATTTTTAAGGTTTGCAAGGAGTTCTGGGTAGGAAAACATTGGGGGACCCACACATGCCATACCTCCCTGGACTCTCCCGGGTGTCTAGTTTTCAGAACTGTTTGGGTTTGCTACTTTCCAAAGAATACCACCCAGCCCCGGGCCAAAAACTCAGGTGCCCCCCCCCAAATCAAATTTATATTGCTTCAGGGTATTTTAAATTCACCACCGTACGATTTGGACCTTTTCCTGTTGCAGCCACTATGGCTACCCACACAAGTGAGGTACCGTTTTTATCGGGAGACCTGGGGAAACGCTGGGTGGGAGGTAATTTGTGTGAGCCCAGTGATGCCACGCTTTCCCAGACTACAACGTGTGAAAAAATTTATTTTTTTCTGCTAAAATTGAGGTTTGCAAGGGATTCTGGGTAAAGGAACGTTGGAGGATCCACGCAAGCCATACCTCCTTGGGAGCCCCTGGGTGTCTACTTTTCAGAAATGTGTGGGTTTGGTAGGTTTCCATAGATGGCTGTCTCGCACGGGGCCAGAAACCCAGGTAACCCCTCTTGCAAAAGCTGGTGAATTTAACAATGGTGAAAATGTTAAGTTCACCAGCTTTTGCAAGAGGGGTTACCTGGGTTTTTGTCCCCGTGCGAGACAGCCATCTAGGGAAACCTACCAACCCACACATTTCTGAAAAGTAGACACCCGGGGGCTTCCAAGGAGGTATGGCTTGCGTGGATCCTCCAACGTTCCTTTACCCAGAATCCCTTGCAAACCTCATTTTTTGCTTGGAAAAAATCAGTTTTTTCACACGTTTTAGTGTGGGAAAGCGTGGCATCACTGGGCTCACACAAATTACCTCCCACCCAGCGTTCCCTAAGGTCTCCCGATAAAAATGGTACCTCACTTGCATGGGTAGGCATAGTGGCTGCTTTAGGAAAAGGCCCAATTCATACTGTGGAGACCAAAACATTACCTTTAGCCAAATAATCTTATTTTTTGAGGGGGTCACCTGAGCTTTTGGCCCGGGGCTTGGCGGGCATCTTTGGAAACTACCAAACCCAAACAGTTCTGAGAACTAGACACCCGGGGGAGTCCAGGGAGGTATGGCATGCGTGGGTCCCCCAATGTTTTCCTACCCAGAAACCCCTGCAAACCTGAAATTTTGGTCAAAAAACCCACTTTTCCGTACGTTTTTGGGTGGGATCTCGCTGCCGGCACAAATGTCCTACCACCCAGCGTTTCCCTTGTTCTCCCGAGTAAAATGATACCTCACTTGTGTGGGTGGGCCAAAGGCATGTGACTCAGGCTGGGGGGCTTAGTTTGTAAAACTTAAATATGACTAAAAACTACTTTTTTCAAAATTCATTTTTGGCGTGTTCTGCTTTGGGGCACCCACACAAGTGAGGTATCCTTTTACTCTGGAGAACAAGGGGAACGCAGGGTGGTAGGACATTTTTGCCGGCACGGCGATCCCACGCCAAAAAGTTTGGAAAAGTGCTATTTTTACCTAATTTTAAGGTTTGCAAGGAGTTCTGGGTAAGAAAACATTGGGGGACCCATGCATGCAATACCTCCCTGGACTCCCCCGGGTGTCTAGTTTTCAGAACTGTTTGGGTTTGCTACTTTGCAAAGAATACTACCGAGCCCCGGGCAACAAACTCAGATGCCCCCCCCCAAAATCAAGGTAGTTTTGCAATAAGGTAATGTAAATTCACCACCGTACGATTTGAACCATTTCCTGTTGCAGCCACTATGTCCATCCACGCAAGTGAGGTACCATTTTTTTCAGGAGACCTGGGGGCACGCTGGGTGGGTAGAATGTTGTGGATCCACGCAGATTCCAGAACTTTCCACCACAGAAATGTGAGGAAAATGTGTTTTTTTGTCAAAGTTTTATGTTTGCAAGGGATTCTGGGTAACAAAACCTGGGGGTAGGCAGACGAGTCACCCCATCCTGAATTCCCCTGGGTATCTAGTTTTCAGAAATGTATAAGTTTGCTAGGTTTCCCTAGGTGCTGGCAGAGCTACGGCGCAAAAACAAAAGGTAGTCTTTTTGTCCAAAACGTGCTAAATTTCACTGGGAAATTGAGGTGCGACCATGCTGCGTTTTGCGCTGTTTCATGTCGCAGCCACTATGCCTACCCACGCAAGTGAGATACCATTTTTTTCGGGAGACGTCGGGGCACGCTGTGTGGGTGGAAATTTGTTGATCCACGCAGATTCCAGAACTTTCCACCACAGAAATGTGAGGAAAATGTGTTCTTTTTGTCAAATGTTTATGTTTGCAAGGGATTCTGGGTAACAAAACCTGGGGGTAGGCAGACGAGTCACCCCGTCCTGAATTCCTCTGGGTGTCTAGTTTTCAAAAATGTATAGGTTTGCTAGGTTTCCTTAGATGCTGGCAGAGCTTTGGCGCAAAAAGAAAAGGTAGTCTTTTTGTCCAAAGCGTGCTAAATTTCACTGGGAAATTGAGGTGCGACCATGCTGCGTTTTGCGCTGTTTCATGTCGCAGCCACTATGCCTACCCACGCAAGTGAGGTACCATTTTTTTCGGGAGACCTGGGGGCACGCTGGGTGGGTGGAAATTTGTTGATCCACGCAGATTCCAGAACTTTCCACCACAGAAATGTGAGGAAAATGTTTTTTTTTTGTTAAATTGTTATGTTTGCAAGGGATTCTGGGTAACAAAACCTGGGGGTAGGCAGACGAGTCACCCCATCCTAAATTCCCCTAGGTGTCTAGTTTTCAAAAATGTATAGGTCTTCTAGGTTTCCCTAGGTGCTGGCAGAGCTTCGGCGCAAAAAGAAAAGGTAGTCTTTTTGTCCAAAGCGTGCTAAATTTCACTGGGAAATTGAGGTGCGATCATGCTGCGTTTTGCGCTGTTTTATGTCGCAGCCACTATGCCTACCCACGCAAGTGAGGTACCATTGTTTTCGGGAGACCTGGGGGCATGGTGGGTGGAAATTTGTTGATCCACACAGATTCCAGAACTTTCCACCACAGAAATGTGAGGAAAATGTGTTTTTTTTGTCAAAGTTTTATGTTTGCAAGGGATTCTGGGTAACAAAACCTGGAGGTAGGCAGACAAGTCACCCCATCCTAAATTCCCCTGGGTGTCTAGTTTTCAAAAATGTATAGGTTTGCTAGGTTTCCCTAGGTGCTGACAGAGCTATGGCGCAAAAACAAAAGGTAGTCTTTTTGTCCAAAACGTGCTAAATTTCACTGGGAAATTGAGGTGCGACCATGCTGCGTTTTGCGCTGTTTCATGTCGCAGCCACTTTGCCTACCCACGCAAGTGAGGTACCATTTTTTTCGGGAGACCTGGGGGCACGCTGGGTGGGTGGAAATTTGTTGATCCACGCAGATTCCAGAACTTTCCACCACAGAAATGTGAGGAAAATGTGTTTTTTTGGTCAAATTTTTATGTTTGCAAGGGATTCTGGGTAACAAAACCTGGGGGTAGGCAGACGAGTCACCCCATCCTGAAGTGCTCTGGGTGTCTAGTTTTTAAAAATGTATAGGTTTGCTAGGTTTCCCTAGGTGCTGGCAGAGCTATGGCGCAAAAACAAAAGGTAGTCTTTTTGTCTGAAACGTGCTAAATTTCGCTGGGAAATTGAGGTGCGACCATGCTGCGTTTTGCGCTGTTTCATGTTGCAGCCACTATGCCTACCCACGCAAGTGAGGTACCATTTTTTTGGGGAGACCTGGGGGCACGCTGGGTGGGTGGAAATTTGTTGATCCACGCAGATTCCAGAACTTTCCACCACAGAAATGTGAGGAAAATGTGTTTTTTTGGTCAAATGTTTATGTTTGCAAGGGATTCTGGGTAACAAAACCTGGGGGTAGGCAGACGAGTCACCCCATCCTGAATTCCCCTGGGTGTCTAGTTTTCACAAATGTATAGGTTTGCTAGGTTTCCCTAGGTGCTGGCAGAGCTTTGGTGCAAAAAGAAAAGGTAGTCTTTTTGTCCAAAGCGTGCTAAATTTCACTGGCAAAATGAGGTGTGACCATGCTGCGTTTTGCGCTGTTTCATGTCGCAGCCACTATGCCTACCCACGCAAGTGAGGTACCATTTTTTGGGGGAGACCTGGGGGCACGCTGGGTGGGTGGAAATTGGTTGATCCACGCAGATTCCAGAACTTTCCACCACAGAAATGTGAGGAAAATGTGTTTTTGTTTGTCAAATTGTTAAGTTTGCAAGGGATTCTGGGTAACAAAACCTGGGGGTAGGCAGACGAGTCACCCCATCCTGAATTGCCCTGGGTGTCTAGTTTTCAAAAATGTATAGGTTTGCTAGATTTCCCTAGGTGCTGGCAGAGCTACGGCGCAAAAACAAAAGGTAGTCTTTTTGTCTGAAACGTGCTAAATTTCACTGGGAAATTGAGGTGCGACCATGCTGCGTTTTGCGCTGTTTCATGTCGCAGCCACTATGCCTACCCACGCAAGTGAGGTATCATTTTTTTTGGGAGACCTGGGGGCACGCTGGGTGGGTGGAAATTTGTTGATCCACACAGATTCCAGAACTTTACACCACAGAAATGTGAGGAAAATGTGTTTTTTTGTCAAATTTGTATGTTTGCAAGGGATCCTGGGTAACAAAACCTGGCAGTAGGCAGACGAGTCACCCCATCCTAAATTCCCCTGGGTGTCTAGTTTTCAAAAATGTATAGGTTTGCTAGGTTTCCCTAGGTGCTGGCAGAGCTACGGCGCAAAAACAAAAGGTAGTCTTTTTGTCCAAAACGTGCTAAATTTCACTAGGAAATTGAGGTGCGACCATGCTGCGTTTTGCGCTGTTTCATGTCACAGCCACTATGCCTACCCACGCAAGTGAGGTACCATTTTTTCGGGAGACCTGGGGGCACGCTGGGTGGGTGGAAATTTGTTGATCCACGCAGATTCCTGAACTTTCCACCACAGAAATGTGAGGAAAATTTGTTTTTTTTGTCCAATTTTTATGTTTGCAAGGGATTCTGGGTAACAAAACCTGGGGGTAGGCAGACGAGTCACCCCATCCTGAATTGCCCTGGGTGTCTAGTTTTCAAAAATGTATAGGTTTGCTAGATTTCCCTAGGTGCTGGCAGAGCTACGGCGCAAAAACAAAAGGTAGTCTTTTTGACTGAAACGTGCTAAATTTCACTGGGAAATAGAGGTGCGACCATGCTGCGTTTTGGGCTGTTTCATGTCGCAGCCACTATGCCTACCCACGCAAGTGAGGTACCATTTTTTTCGGGAGACCTGGGGGCACGCTGGGTGGGTGGAAATTTGTTGATCCACGCAGATTCCAGAACTTTCCACCACAGAAATGTGAGGAAAATTTGTTTTTTTTGTCAAATGTTTATGTTTGCAAGGGATTCTGGGTAACAAAACCTGGGGGTAGGCAGACGAGTCACCCCATCCTGAATTGCTCTGCGTGTCTAGTTTTTAAAAATGTATAGGTTTGCTAGGTTTCCCTAGGTGCTGGCAGAGCTACGGCGCAAAAACAAAAGGTAGTCTTTTTGTCTGAAACGTGCTAAATTTCGCTGGGAAATTGAGGTGCGACCATGCTGCGTTTTGCGCTGTTTCATGTCGCAGCCACTATGCCTACCCACGCAAGTGAGGTACCATTTTTTTGGGAGACCTAGGGGCACGCTGGGTGGGTGAAAATTTGTTGATCCACGCAGATTCCAGAACTTTCCACCACAGAAATGTGAGGAAAATGTGTTTTTTTTGTCAAATTGTTAGGTTTGCAAGGGATTCTGGGTAACAAAACCTGGGGGTAGGCAGACGAGTCACCCCATCCTGAATTGCCCTGGGTGTCTAGTTTTCAAAAATGTATAGGTTTGCTAGATTTCCCTAGGTGCTGGCAGAGCTACGGCGCAAAAACAAAAGGTAGTCTTTTTGTCCGAAACGTGCTAAATTTCACTGGGAAATTGAGGTGCGACCATGCTGCGTTTTGCGCTGTTTCATGTCGCAGCCACTATGCCTACCCACGCAAGTGAGGTACCATTTCTTTCAGGAGACCTGGGGGCACGCTGGGTGGGTGGAAATTTGTTGATCCACGCAGATTCCAGAACTTTCCACCACAGAAATGTGAGGAAAATGTGTTTTGTTGGTCAAATTTTTTGGTTTGCAAGGGATTCTGGGTAACAAAACCTGGGGGTAGGCAGACGAGTCACCCCATCCTGAATTTCCCTGGGTGTCTAGTTTTTAAAAATGTATAGGTTTGCTAGGTTTCCCTAGGTGCTGGCTGAGCTATGGCTCAAAAACAAAAGGTAGTCTTTTTGTCCAAAACATGCTAAATTTCACTGGGAAATTGAGGTGCGACCATGCTGCGTTTTGCGCTGTTTCATGTCGCAGCCACTATGCCTACCCACGCAAGTGAGGTACCATTTTTTTTGGGAGACCTGGGGGCACGCTGGGTGGGTGGAAATTTGTTGATCCACACAGATTCCAGAACTTTCCACCACAGAAATGTGAGGAAAATGTGTTTTTTTTGTCAAATTCTTATGTTTGCAAGGGATTCTGGTAACAAAACCTGGCGGTAGGCAGACGAGTCACCCCATCCTAAATTCCCCTGGGTGTCTAGTTTTCAAAAATGTATAGGTTTTCTAGGTTTCCCTAGGTGCTGGCAGAGATACGGCGCAAAAACAAAAGGTAGTCTTTTTGTCCAAAACGTGCTAAATTTCACTAGGAAATTGAGGTGCGACCATGCTGCGTTTTGCGCTGTTTCATGTCGCAGCCACTATGCCTACCCACGCAAGTGACGTACCATTTTTTCGGGAGACCTGGGGGCACACTGGGTGGGTGGAAATTTGTTGATCCACGCAGATTCCAGAACTTTCCACCACAGAAATGTGAGGAAAATGTGTTTTTTTTGTCAAATGTTTATGTTTGCAAGGGATTCTGGGTAACAAAACCTGGGGGTAGGCAGACGAGTCACCCCATCCTGAATTGCCCTGGGTGTCTAGTTTTCAAAAATGTATAGGTTTGCTAGATTTCCCTAGGTGCTGGCAGAGCTACGGCGCAAAAACAAAAGGTAGTCTTTTTGACCGAAACGTGCTAAATTTCACTGGGAAATTGAGGTGCGACCATGCTGCGTTTTGCGCTGTTTCATGTCGCAGCCACTATGCCTACCCACGCAAGTGAGGTACCATTTTTTTTGGGAGACCTGGGGGCACGCTGGGTGGGTGGAAATTTGTTGATCCACGCAGATTCCAGAACTTTCCGCCACAGAAATGTGAGGAAAATGTGTTTTTTTTGTCAAAATTTTATGTTTGCAAGGGATTCTGGGTAACAAAACCTGGGGGTAGGCAGACGAGTCACCCCATCCTGAATTGCTCTGGGTGTCTAGTTTTTAAAAATGTATAGGTTTGCTAGGTTTCCCTAGGTGCTGGCAGAGCTACGGCGCAAAAACAAAAGGTAGTCTTTTTGTCTGAAGCGTGCTAAATTTCGCTGGGAAACTGAGGTGCGACCATGCTGCGTTTTGCGCTGTTTCATGTCGCAGCCACTATGCCTACCCACGCAAGTGAGGTACCATTTTTTTTGGGAGACCTGGGGGCACGCTGGGTGGGTGGAAATTTGTTGATCCACGCAGATTCCAGAACTTTCCACCACAGAAATGTGAGGAAAATGTCTTTTTTTTGTCAAATGTTTATGTTTGCAAGGGATTCTGGGTAACAAAACCTGGGGGTAGGCAGACGAGTCACCCCATCCTGAATTGCTCTGCGTGTCTAGTTTTTAAAAATGTATAGGTTTGCTAGGTTTCCCTAGGTGCTGGCAGAGCTACGGCGCAAAAACAAAAGGTGTTCTTTTTGTCTGAAACGTGCTAAATTTCGCTGGGAAATTGAGGTGCGACCATGCTGCGTTTTGCTCTGTTTTATGTCGCAGCCTCTATGCCTACCCACGCAAGTGAGGTACCATTTTTTTGGGGAGACCTAGGGGCACGCTGGGTGGGTGGAAATTTGTTGATCCACGCAGATTCCAGAACTTTCCACCACAGAAATGTGAGGAAAATGTGTTTTTTTTGTCAAATTGTTAGGTTTGCAAGGGATTCTGGGTAACAAAACCTGGGGGTAGGCAGACGAGTCACCCCATCCTGAATTTCCCTGGGTGTCTAGTTTTCAAAAATGTATAGGTTTGCTAGATTTCCCTAGGTGCTGGCAGAGCTACGGCGCAAAAACAAAAGGTAGTCTTTTTGTCCGAAACGTGCTAAATTTCACTGGGAAATTGAGGTGCGTCCATGCTGCGCTTTGCGCTGTTTCATGTCGCAGCCACTATGCCTACCCACGCAAGTGAGGTACCATTTTTTTCGGGAGACCTGGGGGCACGCTGGGTGGGCGGAAATTTGTTGATACACGCAGATTCCAGAACTTTCCACCACAGAAATGTGAGGAAAATGTGTTTTGTTGGTCAAATTTTTAGGTTTGCAAGGGATTCTGGGTAACAAAACCTGGGGGTAGGCAGACGAGTCACCCCATCCTGAATTTCCCTGGGTGTCTAGTTTTTAAAAATGTATAGGTTTGCTAGGTTTCCCTAGGTGCTGGCTGAGCTACGGCTCAAAAACAAAAGGTAGTCTTTTTGTCCAAAACATGCTAAATTTCACTGGGAAATTGAGGTGCAACCATGCTGCGTTTTGCGCTGTTTCATGTCGCAGCCACTATGCCTACCCACGCAAGTGAGGTACCATTTTTTTTGGGAGACCTGGGGGCACGCTGGGTGGGTGGAAATTTGTTGATCCACACAGATTCCAGAACTTTCCACCACAGAAATGTGAGGAAAATGTGTTTTTTTTGTCAAGTTTTTATGTTTGCAAGGGATTCTGGGTAACAAAACCTGGCGGTAGGCAGACGAGTCACCCCATCCTGAATTGCCCTGGGTGTCTAGTTTTCAAAAATGTATAGGTTTGCTAGTTTTCCCTAGGTGCTGGCAGAGCTACGGCGCAAAAACAAAAGGTAGTCTTTTTGACCGAAACGTGCTAAATTTCACTGGGAAATTGAGGTGCGACCATGCTGCGTTTTGCGCTGTTTCATGTCGCAGCCACTATGCCTACCCACGCAAGTGAGGTACCATTTTTTTTGGGAGACCTGGGGGCACGCTGGGTGGGTGGAAATGTGTTGATCCACGCAGATTCCAGAACTTTCCACCACAGAAATGTGAGGAAAATGTGTTTTTTTGTCAAATTTTTATGTTTGCAAGGGATTCTGGGTAACAAAACCTGGGGGTAGGCAGACGAGTCACCCCATCCTGAATTGCTCTGGGTGTCTAGTTTTTTAAAATGTATAGGTTTGCTAGGTTTCCCTAGGTGCTGACAGAGCTATGGCGCAAAAACAAAAGGTAGTCTTTTTGTCTGAAGCGTGCTAAATTTCACTGGGAAATTGAGGTGCGACCATGCTGCGTTTTGCGCTGTTTCATGTCGCAGCCACTATGCCTACCCACGCAAGTGAGGTACCATTTTTTTTGGGAGACCTGGGGGCACGCTGGGTGGGTGGAAATGTGTTGATCCACACAGATTCCAGAACTTTCCACCACAGAAATGTGAGGAAAATGTGTTTTTTTGGTCAAATGTTTATGTTTGCAAGGGATTCTGGGTAACAAAACCTGGGGGTAGGCAGACGAGTCACCCTATCCTGAATTCCCCTGGGTGTCTAGTTTTAAAAAATGTATAGGTTTGCTAGGTTTCCCTAGGTGCTGGCAGAGCTTTGGCGCAAAAACAAAAGGTAGTCTTTTTGTCTGAAACGTGCTAAATTTCGCTGGGAAATTGAGGTGCGACCATGCTGTGTTTTGCGCTGTTTCATGTCACAGCCACTATGCCTTCCCACGCAAGTGAGGTACCATTTTTTTTGGGAGACCTAGGGGCACGCTGGGTGGGTGAAAATTTGTTGATCCACGCAGATTCCAGAACTTTCCACCACAGAAATGTGAGGAAAATGTGTTTTTTTTGTCAAATTGTTAGGTTTGCAAGGGATTCTGGGTAACAAAACCTGGGGGTAGGCAGACGAGACACCCCATCCTGAATTGCCCTGGGTGTCTAGTTTTCAAAAATGTATAGGTTTGCTAGATTTCCCTAGGTGCTGGCAGAGCTACGGCGCAAAAACAAAAGGTAGTCTTTTTGTCCGAAACGTGCTAAATTTCACTGGGAAATTGAGGTGCGACCATGCTGCATTTTGCGCTGTTTCATGTCGCAGCCACTATGCCTACCCACGCAAGTGAGGTACCATTTCTTTCAGGAGACCTGGGGGCACGCTGGGTGGGTGGAAATTTGTTGATCCACGCAGATTCCAGAACTTTCCACCACAGAAATGTGAGGAAAATGTGTTTTGTTGGTCAAATTTTTAGGTTTGCAAGGGATTCTGGGTAACAAAACCTGGGGGTAGGCAGACGAGTCACCCCATCCTGAATTTCCCTGGGTGTCTAGTTTTTAAAAATGTATAGGTTTGCTAGGTTTCCCTAGGTGCTGGCTGAGCTACGGCTCAAAAACAAAAGGTAGTCTTTTTGTCCAAAACATGCTAAATTTCACTGGGAAATTGAGGTGCGACCATGCTGCGTTTTGCGCTGTTTCATGTCGCAGCCACTATGCCTACCCACGCAAGTGAGGTACCATTTTTTTTGGGAGACCTGGGGGCACGCTGGGTGGGTGGAAATTTGTTGATCCACACAGATTCCATAACTTTCCACCACAGAAATGTGAGGAAAATGTGTTTTTTTTGTCAAATTTTTATGTTTGCAAGGGATTCTGGGTAACAAAACCTGGCGGTAGGCAGACGAGTCACCCCATCCTAAATTCCCCTGGGTGTCTAGTTTTCAAAAATGTATAGGTTTTCTAGGTTTTCCTAGGTGCTGGCAGAGCTACGGTGCAAAAACAAAAGGTAGTCTTTTTGTCCAAAACGTGCTAAATTTCACTAGGAAATTGAGGTGCGACCATGCTGCGTTTTGCGCTGTTTCATGTCGCAGCCACTATGCCTACCCACGCAAGTGACGTACCATTTTTTCGGGAGACCTGGGGGCACACTGGGTGGGTGGAAATTTGTTGATCCACGCAGATTCCAGAACTTTCCACCACAGAAATGTGAGGAAAATGTGTTTTTTTTGTCAAATGTTTATGTTTGCAAGGGATTCTGGGTAACAAAACCTGGGGGTAGGCAGACGAGTCACCCCATCCTGAATCGCCCTGGGTGTCTAGTTTTCAAAAATGTATAGGTTTGCTAGATTTCCCTAGGTGCTGGCAGAGCTACGGCGCAAAAACAAAAGGTAGTCTTTTTGACCGAAACGTGCTAAATTTCACTGGGAAATTGAGGTGCGACCATGCTGCGTTTTGCGCTGTTTCATGTCGCAGCCACTATGCCTACCCACGCAAGTGAGGTACCATTTTTTTTGGGAGACCTGGGGGCACGCTGGGTGGGTGGAAATTTGTTGATCCACGCAGATTCCAGAACTTTCCGCCACAGAAATGTGAAGAAAATGTGTTTTTTTTGTCAAAATTTTATGTTTGCAAGGGATTCTGGGTAACAAAACCTGGGGGTAGGCAGACGAGTCACCCCATCCTGAATTGCTCTGGGTGTCTAGTTTTTAAAAATGTATAGGTTTGCTAGGTTTCCCTAGGTGCTGGCAGAGCTACGGCGCAAAAACAAAAGGTAGTCTTTTTGTCTGAAGCGTGCTAAATGTCGCTGGGAAACTGAGGTGCGACCATGCTGCATTTTGCGCTGTTTCATGTCGCAGCCACTATGCCTACCCACGCAAGTGAGGTACCATTTTTTTTGGGAGACCTGGGGGCACGCTGGGTGGGTGGAAATTTGTTGATCCACGCAGATTCCAGAACTTTCCACCACAGAAATGTGAGGAAAATGTGTTTTTTTTGTCAAATGTTTATGTTTGCAAGGGATTCTGGGTAACAAAACCTGGGGGTAGGCAGACGAGTCACCCCATCCTGAATTGCTCTGCGTGTCTAGTTTTTAAAAATGTATAGGTTTGCTAGGTTTCCCTAGGTGCTGGCAGAGCTACGGCGCAAAAACAAAAGGTGTTCTTTTTGTCTGAAACGTGCTAAATTTCGCTGGGAAATTGAGGTGCGACCATGCTGCGTTTTGCGCTGTTTCATGTCGCAGCCACTATGCCTACCCACGCAAGTGAGGTACCATTTTTTTGGGGAGACCTAGGGGCACGCTGGGTGGGTGGAAATTTGTTGATCCACGCAGATTCCAGAACTTTCCACCACAGAAATGTGAGGAAAATGTGTTTTTTTTGTCAAATTGTTAGGTTTGCAAGGGATTCTGGGTAACAAAACCTGGGGGTAGGCAGACGAGTCACCCCATCCTGAATTTCCCTGGGTGTCTAGTTTTCAAAAATGTATAGGTTTGCTAGATTTCCCTAGGTGCTGGCAGAGCTACGGCGCAAAAACAAAAGGTAGTCTTTTTGACCGAAACGTGCTAAATTTCACTGGGAAATTGAGGTGCGACCATGCTGCGTTTTGCGCTGTTTCATGTCGCAGCCACTATGCCTACCCACGCAAGTGAGGTACCATTTTTTTTGGGAGACCTGGGGGCATGCTGGGTGGGTGGAAATGTGTTGATCCACGCAGATTCCAGAACTTTCCACCACAGAAATGTGAGGAAAATGTGTTTTTTTGTCAAATTTTTATGTTTGCAAGGGATTCTGGGTAACAAAACCTGGGGGTAGGCAGACGAGTCACCCCATCCTGAATTGCTCTGGGTGTCTAGTTTTTTAAAATGTATAGGTTTGCTAGGTTTCCCTAGGTGCTGACAGAGCTATGGCGCAAAAACAAAAGGTAGTCTTTTTGTCTGAAGCGTGCTAAATTTCACTGGGAAATTGAGGTGCGACCATGCTGCGTTTTGCGCTGTTTCATGTCGCAGCCACTATGCCTACCCACGCAAGTGAGGTACCATTTTTTAGGGAGACCTGGGGGCACGCTGGGTGGGTGGAAATTTGTTGATCCACGCAGATTCCAGAACTTTCCACCACAGAAATGTGAGGAAAATGTGTTTTTTTTGTCAAATGTTTATGTTTGCAAGGGATTCTGGGTAACAAAACCTGGCGGTAGGCAGACGAGTCACCCCATCCTAAATTCCCCTGGGTGTCTAGTTTTCAAAAATGTATAGGTTTTCTAGGTTTCCCTAGGTGCTGGCAGAGCTACGGCGCAAAAACAAAAGGTAGTCTTTTTGTCTAAAACGTGCTAAATTTCACTAGGAAATTGAGGTGTGACCATGCTGCGTTTTGCGCTGTTTCATGTCGCAGCCACTATGCCTACCCACGCAAGTGAGGTACCATGTTTTTTTGGGAGACCTGGGGGCACGCTGGGTGGGTGGAAATTTGTTGATCCACGCAGATTCCAGAACTTTCCACCACAGAAATGTGAGGAAAATGTGTTTTTTTTGTCAAATTTTTATGTTTGCAAGGGATTCTGGGTAACAAAACCTGGGGGTAGGCAGACGAGTCACCCCATCCTGAATTGCTCTGGGTGTCTAGTTTTTTAAAATGTATAGGTTTGCTAGGTTTCCCTAGGTGCTGACAGAGCTTCGGCGCAAAAACAAAAGGTAGTCTTTTTGTCTGAAGCGTGCTAAATTTCGCTGGGAAACTGAGGTACGACCATGCTGCGTTTTGCGCTGTTTCATGTCGCAGCCACTATGCCTACCCACGCAAGTGAGGTACCATTTTTTTTGGGAGACCTGGGGGCACGCTGGGTGGGTGGAAATTCGTTGATCCACGCAGATTCCAGAACTTTCCACCACAGAAATGTGAGGAAAATGTGTTTTTTTGGTCAAATGTTTATGTTTGCAAGGGATTCTGGGTAACAAAACCTGGGGGTAGGCAGACGAGTCACCCTATCCTGAATTCCCCTGGGTGTCTAGTTTTAAAAAATGTATAGGTTTGCTAGGTCTCCCTAGGTGCTGGCAGAGCTTTGGCGCAAAAAGAAAAGGTAGTCTTTTTGTCCAAAGCGTGCTAAATTTCACTGGCAAAATGAGGTGCGACCATGCTGCGTTTTGCACTGTTTCATGTCGCAGCCACTATGCCTACCCACGCAAGTGAGGTACCATTTTTTTTGGGAGACCTGGGGGCACGCTGGGTGGGTGGAAATTTGTTGATCCACACAGATTCCAGAACTTTCCACCACAGAAATGTGAGGAAAATGTGTTTTTTTTGTCAAATTATTATGTTTGCAAGGGATTCTGGGTAACAAAACCTGGCGGTAGGCAGACGAGTCACCCCATCCTAAATTCCCCTGGGTGTCTAGTTTTCAAAAATGTATAGGTTTTCTAGGTTTCCCTAGGTGCTGGCAGAGCTACGGCGCAAAAACAAAAGGTAGTCTTTTTGTCCAAAACGTGCTAAATTTCACTAGGAAATTGAGGTGCGACCATGCTGCGTTTTGCGCTGTTTCATGTCGCAGCCACTATGCCTACCCACGCAAGTGACGTACCATTTTTTCGGGAGACCTGGGGGCACACTGGGTGGGTGGAAATTTGTTGATCCACGCAGATTCCAGAACTTTCCACCACAGAAATGTGAGGAAAATGTGTTTTTTTTTGTCAAATGTTTATGTTTGCAAGGGATTCTGGGTAACAAAACCTGGGGGTAGGCAGACGAGTCACCCCATCCTGAATTCCCCTGGGTGTCTAGTTTTCAGAAATGTATAAGTTTGCTAGGTTTCCCTTGGTGCTGGCAGAGCTACGGCGCAAAAACAAAAGGTAGTCTTTTTGTCCAAAACGTGCTAAATTTCACTGGGAAATTGAGGTGCGACCATGCTGCGTTTTGCGCTGTTTCATGTCGCAGCCACTATGCCTACCCACGCAAGTGAGGTACCATTTTTTTTCGGGAGACGTCGGGGCACGCTGTGTGGGTGGAAATTTGTTGATCCACGCAGATTCCAGAACTTTCCACCACAGAAATGTGAGGAAAATGTGTTCTTTTTGTCAAATGTTTATGTTTGCAAGGGATTCTGGGTAACAAAACCTGGGGGTAGGCAGACGAGTCACCCCATCCTGAATTCCTCTGGGTGTCTAGTTTTCAAAAATGTATAGGTTTGCTAGGTTTCCTTAGATGCTGGCAGAGCTTTGGCGCAAAAAGAAAAGGTAGTCTTTTTGTCCAAAGCGTGCTAAATTTCACTGGGAAATTGAGGTGCGACCATGCTGCGTTTTGCGCTGTTTCATGTCGCAGCCACTATGCCTACCCACGCAAGTGAGGTACCATTGTTTTCGGGAGACCTGGGGGCATGGTGGGTGGAAATTTGTTGATCCACACAGATTCCAGAACTTTCCACCACAGAAATGTGAGGAAAATGTGTTTTTTTGTCAAAGTTTTATGTTTGCAAGGGATTCTGGGTAACAAAACCTGGAGGTAGGCAGACGAGTCACCCCATCCTAAATTCCCCTGGGTGTCTAGTTTTCAAAAATGTATAGGTTTGCTAGGTTTCCCTAGGTGCTGGCAGAGCTATGGCGCAAAAACAAAAGGTAGTCTTTTTGTCCAAAACTTGCTAAATTTCACTGGGAAATTGAGGTGCGACCATGCTGCGTTTTGCGCTGTTTCATGTCGCAGCCACTATGCCTACCCACGCAAGTGAGGTACCATTTTTTTCGGGAGACCTGGGGGCACGCTGGGTGGGTGGAAATTTGTTGATCCACGCAGATTCCAGAACTTTCCACCACAGAAATGTGAGGAAAATGTGTTTTTTTTGTCAAATTTTTATGTTTGCAAGGGATTCTGGGTAACAAAACCTGGGGGTAGGCAGACGAGTCACCCCATCCTGAATTGCTCTGGGTGTCTAGGTTTTAAAAATGTATAGGTTTTCTAGGTTTCCCTAGGTGCTGGCAGAGCTACGGCGCAAAAACAAAAGGTAGTCTTTTTGTCTGAAACGTGCTAAATTTCGCTGGGAAATTGAGGTGCGACCATGCTGCGTTTTGCGCTGTTTCATGTCGCAGCCACTATGCCTACCCACGCAAGTGAGGTACCATTTTTTTTGGGAGACCTGGGGGCACGCTGGGTGGGTGGAAATTTGTTGATCCACGCAGATTCCAGAACTTTCCACCACAGAAATGTGAGGAAAATGTGTTTTTTTGGTCAAATGTTTATGTTTGCAAGGGATTCTGGGTAACAAAACCTGGGGGTAGGCAGACGAGTCACCCCATCCTGAATTCCCATGGGTGTCTAGTTTTCAAAAATGTATAGGTTTGCTAGGTTTCCCTAGATGCTGGCAGAGCTTTGGTGCAAAAAGAAAAGGTAGTCTTTTTGTCCAAAGTGTGCTAAATTTCACTGGCAAAATGAGGTGGGACCATGCTGCGTTTTGCGCTGTTTCATGTCGCAGCCACTATGCCTACCCACGCAAGTGAGGTACCATTTTTTTGGGGAGACCTGGGGGCACGCTGGGTGGGTGGAAATTGGTTGATCCACGCAGATTCCAGAACTTTCCACCACAGAAATGTGAGGAAAATGTGTTTTTGTTTGTCAAATTGTTAGGTTTGCAAGGGATTCTGGGTAACAAAACCTGGGGGTAGGCAGACGAGTCACCCCATCCTGAATTGCCCTGGGTGTCTAGTTTTCAAAAATGTATAGGTTTGCTAGATTTCCCTAGGTGCTGGCAGAGCTACGGCGCAAAAACAAAAGGTAGTCTTTTTGTCTGAAACGTGCTAAATTTCATTGGTGAAATTGAGGTGCGACCATGCTGCGTTTTGCGCTGTTTCATGTCGCAGCCACTATGCCTACCCACGCAAGTGAGGTACCAATTTTTTTTGGGAGACCTGGGGGCACGCTGGGTGGGTGGAAATTTGTTGATTCACGCAGATTCCAGAACTTTCCACCACAGAAATGTGAGGAAAATGTGTTTTGTTGGTCAAATTTTTAGGTTTGCAAGGGATTCTGGGTAACAAAACCTGGGGGTAGGCAGACGAGTCACCCCATCCTGAATTTCCCTGGGTGTCTAGTTTTCAAAAATGTATAGGTTTGCTAGGTTTCCCTAGGTGCTGGCTGAGCTACGGCTCAAAAACAAAAGGTAGTCTTTTTGTCCAAAACGTGCTAAATTTCACTAGGAAATTGAGGTGCGACCATGCTGCGTTTTGCGCTGTTTCATGTCGCAGCCACTATGCCTACCCACGCAAGTGACGTACCATTTTTTCGGGAGACCTGGGGGCACACTGGGTGGGTGGAAATTTGTTGATCCACGCAGATTCCAGAACTTTCCACCACAGAAATGTGAGGAAAATGTGTTTTTTTTGTCAAATGTTTATGTTTGCAAGGGATTCTGGGTAACAAAACCTGGGGGTAGGCAGACGAGTCACCCCATCCTGAATTCCCCTGGGTGTCTAGTTTTCAGAAATGTATAAGTTTGCTAGGTTTCCCTAGGTGCTGGCAGAGCTACGGCGCAAAAACAAAAGGTAGTCTTTTTGTCCAAAACGTGCTAAATTTCACTGGGAAATTGAGGTGCGACCATGCTGCGTTTTGCGCTGTTTCATGTCGCAGCCACTATACCTACCCACGCAAGTGAGGTACCATTTTTTTCGGGAGATGTCGGGGCACGCTGTGTGGGTGGAAATTTGTTGATCCACGCAGATTCCAGAACTTTCCACCACAGAAATGTGAGGAAAATGTGTTCTTTTTGTCAAATGTTTATGTTTGCAAGGGATTCTGGGTAACAAAACCTGGGGGTAGGCAGACGAGTCACCCCATCCTGAATTCCTCTGGGTGTCTAGTTTTCAAAAATGTATAGGTTTGCTAGGTTTCCTTAGATGCTGGCAGAGCTTTGGCGCAAAAAGAAAAGGTAGTCTTTTTGTCCAAAGCGTGCTAAATTTCACTGGGAAATTGAGGTGCGACCATGCTGCGTTTTGCGCTGTTTCATGTCGCAGCCACTATGCCTACCCACGCAAGTGAGAGACCATTTTTTTCGGGAGACCTGGGGGCACGCTGGGTGGGTGGAAATTTGTTGATCCACGCAGATTCCAGAACTTTCCACCACAGAAATGTGAGGAAAATGTGTTTTTTTTGTTAAATTGTTATGTTTGCAAGGGATTCTGGGTAACAAAACCTGGGGGTAGGCAGACGAGTCACCCCATCCTGAATTCCCCTAGGTGTCTAGTTTTCAAAAATGTATAGGTTTTCTAGGTTTCCCTAGGTGCTGGCAGAGCTTCGGCGCAAAAAGAAAAGGTAGTCTTTTTGTCCAAAGCGTGCTAAATTTCACTGGGAAATTGAGGTGCGATCATGCTGCGTTTTGCGCTGTTTTATGTCGCAGCCACTATGCCTACCCACGCAAGTGAGGTACCATTGTTTTCGGGAGACCTGGGGGCATGGTGGGTGGAAATTTGTTGATCCACACAGATTCCAGAACTTTCCACCACAGAAATGTGAGGAAAATGTGTTTTTTTTTGTCAAAGTTTTATGTTTGCAAGGGATTCTGGGTAACAAAACCTGGAGGTAGGCAGACGAGTCACCCCATCCTAAATTCCCCTGGGTGTCTAGTTTTCAAAAATGTATAGGTTTGCTAGGTTTCCCTAGGTGCTGGCAGAGCTATGGCGCAAAAACAAAAGGTAGTCTTTTTGTCCAAAACGTGCTAAATTTCACTGGGAAATTGAGGTGCGACCATGCTGCGTTTTGCGCTGTTTCATGTCGCAGCCACTATGCCTACCCACGCAAGTGAGGTACCATTTTTTTCGGGAGACCTGGGGGCACGCTGGGTGGGTGGAAATTTGTTGATCCACGCAGATTCCAGAACTTTCCACCACAGAAATGTGAGGAAAATGTGTTTTTTTTGTCAAATTTTTATGTTTGCAAGGGATTCTGGGTAACAAAACCTGGGGGTAGGCAGACGAGTCACCCCATCCTGAATTGCTCTGGGTGTCTAGTTTTTAAAAATGTATAGGTTTGCTAGGTTTCCCTAGGTGCTGGCAGAGCTACGGCGCAAAAACAAAAGGTAGTCTTTTTGTCTGAAACGTGCTAAATTTCGCTGGGAAATTGAGGTGCGACCATGCTGCGTTTTGCGCTGTTTCATGTCGCAGCCACTATGCCTACCCACGCAAGTGAGGTAGCATTTTTTTTGGGAGACCTGGGGGCACGCTGGGTGGGTGGAAATTTGTTGATCCACGCAGATTCCAGAACTTTCCACCACAGAAATGTGAGGAAAATGTGTTTTTTTGGTCAAATGTTTATGTTTGCAAGGGATTCTGGGTAACAAAACCTGGGGGTAGGCAGACGAGTCACCCCATCCTGAATTCCCCTGGGTGTCTAGTTTTCAAAAATGTATAGGTTTGCTAGGTTTCCCTAGATGCTGGCAGAGCTTTGGTGCAAAAAGAAAAGGTAGTCTTTTTGTCCAAAGCGTGCTAAATTTCACTGGCAAAATGAGGTGCGACCATGCTGCGTTTTGCGCTGTTTCATGTCGCAGCCACTATGCCTACCCACGCAAGTGAGGTACCATTTTTTTGGGGAGACCTGGGGGCACGCTGGGTGGGTGGAAAATGGTTGATCCACGCAGATTCCAGAACTTTCCACCACAGAAATGTGAGGAAAATGTGTTTTTGTTTGTCAAATTGTTAGGTTTGCAAGGGATTCTGGGTAACAAAACCTGGGGGTAGGCAGACGAGTCACCCCATCCTGAATTGCCCTGGGTGTCTAGTTTTCAAAAATGTATAGGTTTGCTAGATTTCCCTAAGTGCTGGCAGAGCTACGGCGCAAAAACAAAAGGTAGTCTTTTTGTCTGAAACGTGCTAAATTTCACTGTGAAATTGAGGTGCGACCATGCTGCGTTTTGCGCTGTTTCATGTCGCAGCCACTATGCCTACCCATGCAAGTGAGGTACCATTTTTTTTGGGAGACCTGGGGGCACGCTGGGTGGGTGGAAATTTGTTGATTCACGCAGATTCCAGAACTTTCCACCACAGAAATATGAGGAAAATGTGTTTTGTTGGTCAAATTTTTAGGTTTGCAAGGGATTCTGGGTAACAAAACCTGGGGGTAGGCAGACGAGTCACCCCATCCTGAATTTCCCTGGGTGTCTAGTTTTCAAAAATGTATAGGTTTGCTAGGTTTCCCTAGGTGCTGGCTGAGCTACGGCTCAAAAACAAAAGGTAGTCTTTTTGTCCAAAACGTGCTAAATTTCACTGGGAAATTGAGGTGCGACCATGCTGCGTTTTGCGCTGTTTCATGTCGCAGCCACTATGCCTACCCACGCAAGTGAGGTATCATTTTTTTTGGGAGACCTGGGGGCACGCTGGGTGGGTGGAAATTTGTTGATCCACACAGATTCCAGAACTTTCCACCACAGAAATGTGAGGAAAATGTGTTTTTTTTTGTCAAATTTGTATGTTTGCAAGGGATTCTGGGTAACAAAACCTGGCAGTAGGCAGACGAGTCACCCCATCCTAAATTCCCCTGGGTGTCTAGTTTTCAAAAATGTATAGGTTTGCTAGGTTTCCCTGGGTGCTGGCAGAGCTACGGCGCAAAAACAAAAGGTAGTCTTTTTGTCCAAAACTTGCTAAATTTCACTAGGAAATTGAGGTGCGACCATGCTGCGTTTTGCGCTGTTTCATGTCACAGCCACTATGCCTACCCACGCAAGTGAGGTACCATTTTTTCGGGAGACCTGGGGGCACGCTGGGTGGGTGGAAATTTGTTGATCCACGCAGATTCCAGAACTTTCCACCACAGAAATGTGAGGAAAATGTGTTTTTTTTGTCAAATGTTTATGTTTGCAAGGGATTCTGGGTAACAAAACCTGGGGGTAGGCAGACGAGTCACCCCATCCTGAATTGCCCTGGGTGTCTAGTTTTCAAAAATGTATAGGTTTGCTAGATTTCCCTAGGTGCTGGCAGAGCTACGGCGCAAAAACAAAAGGTAGTCTTTTTGACTGAAACGTGCTAAATTTCACTGGGAAATAGAGGTGCGACCATGCTGCGTTTTGCGCTGTTTCATGTCGCAGCCACTATGCCTACCCACGCAAGTGAGGTGCCATTTTTTTCGGGAGACCTGGGGGCACGCTGGGTGGGTGGAAATTTGTTGATCCACGCAGATTCCAGAACTTTCCACCACAGAAATGTGAGGAAAATGTGTTTTTTTTGTCAAATGTTTATGTTTGCAAGGGATTCTGGATAACAAAACCTGGGGGTAGGCAGACGAGTCACCCCATCCTGAATTGCTCTGCGTGTCTAGTTTTTAAAAATGTATAGGTTTGCTAGGTTTCCCTAGGTGCTGGCAGAGCTACGGCGCAAAAACAAAAGGTAGTCTTTTTGTCTGAAACGTGCTAAATTTCGCTGGGAAATTGAGGTGCGACCATGCTGCGTTTTGCGCTGTTTCATGTCGCAGCCACTATGCCTACCCACGCAAGTGAGGTACCATTTTTTTTGGGAGACCTAGGGGCACGCTGGGTGGGTGAAAATTTGTTGATCCACGCAGATTCCAGAACTTTCCACCACAGAAATGTGAGGAAAAAGTGTTTTTTTTGTCAAATTGTTAGGTTTGCAAGGGATTCTGGGTAACAAAACCTGGGGGTAGGCAGACGAGTCACCCCATCCTAAATTCCCCTGGGTGTCTAGTTTTCAAAAATGTATAGGTTTTCTAGGTTTCCCTAGGTGCTGGCAGAGATACGGCGCAAAAACAAAAGGTAGTCTTTTTGTCCAAAACGTGCTAAATTTCACTAGGAAATTGAGGTGCGACCATGCTGCGTTTTGCGCTGTTTCATGTCGCAGCCACTATGCCTACCCACGCAAGTGACGTACCATTTTTTTCGGGAGACCTGGGGGCACGCTGGGTGGGTGGAAATTTGTTGATCCACGCAGATTCCAGAACTTTCCACCACAGAAATGTGAGGAAAATGTGTTTTGTTGGTCAAATTTTTAGGTTTGCAAGGGATTCTGGGTAACAAAACCTGGGGGTAGGCAGACGAGTCACCCCATCCTGAATTTCCCTGGGTGTCTAGTTTTTAAAAATGTATAGGTTTGCTAGGTTTCCCTAGGTGCTGGCTGAGCTACGGCTCAAAAACAAAAGGTAGTCTTTTTGTCCAAAACATGCTAAATTTCACTGGGAAATTCAGGTGCGACCATGCTGCGTTTTGCGCTGTTTCATGTCGCAGCCACTATGCCTACCCACGCAAGTGAGGTACCATTTTTTTGGGGAGACCTGGGGGCACGCTGGGTGGGTGGAAATTTGTTGATCCACACAGATTCCAGAACTTTCCACCACAGAAATGTGAGGAAAATGTGTTTTTTTTGTCAAGTTTTTATGTTTGCAAGGGATTCTGGGTAACAAAACCTGGCGGTAGGCAGACGAGTCACCCCATCCTACATTCCCCTGGGTGTCTAGTTTTCAAAAATGTATAGGTTTTCTAGGTTTCCCTAGGTGCTGGCAGAGCTACGGCGCAAAAACAAAAGGTAGTCTTTTTGTCCAAAACGTGCTAAATTTCACTAGGAAATTGAGGTGCGACCATGCTGTGTTTTGCGCTGTTTCATGTCGCAGCCACTATGCCTACCCACGCAAGTGAGGTACCATTTTTTCGGGAGACCTGGGGGCACGCTGGGTGGGTGGAAATTTGTTGATCCACGCAGATTCCAGAACTTTCCACCACAGAAATGTGAGGAAAATGTGGTTTTTTTGTCAAATGTTTATGTTTGCAAGGGATTCTGGGTAACAAAACCTGGCGGTAGGCAGACGAGTCACCCCATCCTAAATTCCCCTGGGTGTCTAGTTTTCAAAAATGTATAGGTTTTCCAGGTTTCCCTAGGTGCTGGCAGAGCTACAGCGCAAAAACAAAAGGTAGTCTTTTTGTCTAAAACTTGCTAAATTTCACTAGGAAATTGAGGTGTGACCATGCTGCGTTTTGCGCTGTTTCATGTCGCAGCCACTATGCCTACCCACGCAAGTGAGGTACCATTTTTTCGGGAGACCTGGGGGCACGCTGGGTGGGTGGAAATTTGTTGATCCACGCAGATTCCAGAACTTTCCACCACAGAAATGTGAGGAAAATGTGTATTTTTTGGTCAAATGTTTATGTTTGCAAGGGATTCTGGGTAACAAAACCTGGGGGTAGGCAGACGAGTCACCCTATCCTGAATTCCCCTGGGTGTCTAGTTTTCAAAAATGTATAGGTTTGCTAGGTCTCCCTAGGTGCTGGCAGAGCTTTGGCGCAAAAAGAAAAGGTAGTCTTTTTGTCCAAAGCGTGCTAAATTTCACTGGCAAAATGAGGTGCGACCATGCTGCGTTTTGCGCTGTTTCATGTCGCAGCCACTATGCCTACCCACGCAAGTGAGGTACCATTTTTTTTGGGAGACCTGGGGGCACGCTGGGTGGGTGAAAATTTGTTGATCCACACAGATTCCAGAACTTTCCACCACAGAAATGTGAGGAAAATGTGGTTTTTTTGTCAAATTTTTATGTTTGCAAGGGATTCTGGGTAACAAAACCTGGCGGTAGGCAGACGAGTCACCCCATCCTAAATTCCCCTGCGTGTCTAGTTTTCAAAAATGTGTAGGTTTTCTAGGTTTCCCTAGGTGCTGGCAGAGCTACGGCGCAAAAACAAAAGGTAGTCTTTTTGTCCAAAACGTGCTAAATTTCACTAGGAAATTGAGGTGTGACCATGCTGCGTTTTGCGCTGTTTCATGTCGCAGCCACTATGCCTACCCACGCAAGTGACGTACCATTTTTTCGGGAGACCTGGGGGCACACTGGGTGGGTGGAAATTTGTTGATCCACGCAGATTCCAGAACTTTCCACCACAGAAATGTGAGGAAAATGTGTTTTTTTGTCAAATGTTTATGTTTGCAAGGGATTCTTGGTAACAAAACCTGGGGGTAGGCAGACGAGTCACCCCATCCTGAATTGCCCTGGGTGTCTAGTTTTCAAAAATGTATAGGTTTGCTAGATTTCCCTAGGTGCTGGCAGAGCTACGGCGCAAAAACAAAAGGTAGTCTTTTTGACCGAAACGTGCTAAATTTCACTGGGAAATTGAGGTGCGACCATGCTGCGTTTTGCGCTGTTACATGTCGCAGCCACTATGCCTACCCACGCAAGTGAGGTACCATTTTTTTGGGGAGACCTGGGGGCACGCTGGGTGGGTGGAAATTTGTTGATCCACGCAGATTCCAGAACTTTCCACCACAGAAATGTGAGGAAAATGTGTTTTTTTTGTCAAATTTGTATGTTTGCAAGGGATTCTGGGTAACAAAACCTGGGGGTAGGCAGACGAGTCACCCCATCCTGAATTGCTCTGGGTGTCTAGTTTTTAAAAATGTATAGGTTTGCTAGGTTTCCCTAGGTGCTGGCAGAGCTACGGCGCAAAAACAAAAGGTAGTCTTTTTGTCTGAAGCGTGCTAAATTTTCGCTGGGAAACTGAGGTGCGACCATGCTGTGTTTTGCGCTGTTTCATGTCGCAGCCACTATGCCTACCCACGCAAGTGAGGTACCATTTTTTTTGGGAGACCTGGGGGCACGCTGGGTGGGTGGAAATTTGTTGATCCACGCAGATTCCAGAACTTTCCACCACAGAAATGTGAGGAAAATGTGTTTTTTTTGTCAAATGTTTATGTTTGCAAGGGATTCTGGGTAACAAAACCTGGGGGTAGGCAGACGAGTCACCCCATCCTGAATTGCTCTGCGTGTCTAGTTTTTAAAAATGTATAGGTTTGCTAGGTTTCCCTAGGTGCTGGCAGAGCTACGGCGCAAAAACAAAAGGTAGTCTTTTTGTCTGAAACGTGCTAAATTTCGCTGGGAAATTGAGGTGCGACCATGCTGCGTTTTGCGCTGTTTCATGTCGCAGCCACTATGCCTACCCACACAAGTGAGGTACCATTTTTTTTGGGAGACCTAGGGGCACGCTGGGTGGGTGGAAATTTGTTGTTCCACGCAGATTCCAGAACTTTCCACCACAGAAATGTGAGGAAAATGTGTTTTTTTTGTCAAATTGTTAGGTTTGCAAGGGATTCTGGGTAACAAAACCTGGGGGTAGGCAGACGAGTCACCCCATCCTGAATTGCCCTGGGTTTCTAGTTTTCAAAAATGTATAGGTTTGCTAAATTTCCCTAGGTGCTGGCAGAGCTACGGCGCAAAAACAAAAGGTAGTCTTTTTGTCCGAAACGTGCTAAATTTCACTGGGATTGAGGTGCGACCATGCTGCGTTTTGCGCTGTTTCATGTCGCAGCCACTATGCCTACCCACGCAAGTGAGGTACCATTTTTTTTGGGAGACCTGGGGGCACGCTGGGTGGGTGGAAATTTGTTGATCCACGCAGATTCCAGAACTTTCCACCACAGAAATGTGAGGAAAATGTGTTTTTTTTGTCAAGTTTTTATGTTTGCAAGGGATTCTGGGTAACAAAACCTGGCGGTAGGCAGACGAGTCACCCCATCCTACATTCCCCTGGGTGTCTAGTTTTCAAAAATGTATAGGTTTTCTAGGTTTCCCTAGGTGCTGGCAGAGCTACGGCGCAAAAACAAAAGGTAGTCTTTTTGTCCAAAACGTGCTAAATTTCACTAGGAAATTGAGGTGCGACCATGCTGTGTTTTGCGCTGTTTCATGTCGCAGCCACTATGCCTACCCACGCAAGTGAGGTACCATTTTTTCGGGAGACCTGGGGGCACGCTGGGTGGGTGGAAATTTGTTGATCCACGCAGATTCCAGAACTTTCCACCACAGAAATGTGAGGAAAATGTGTTTTTTTTGTCAAATGTTTATGTTTGCAAGGGATTCTGGGTAACAAAACCTGGGGGTAGGCAGACGAGTCACCCCATCCTGAATTGCCCTGGGTGTCTAGTTTTCAAAAATGTATAGGTTTGCTAGATTTCCCTAGGTGCTGGCAGAGCTACGGCGCAAAAACAAAAGGTAGTCTTTTTGACCGAAACGTGCTAAATTTCACTGGGAAATTGAGGTGCGACCATGCTGCGTTTTGCGCTGTTTCATGTCGCAGCCACTATGCCTACCCACGCAAGTGAGGTACCATTTTTTTTGGGAGACCTGGGGGCACGCTGGGTGGGTGGAAATTTGTTGATCCACGCAGATTCCAGAACTTTCCACCACAGAAATGTGAGGAAAATGTGTTTTTTTTGTCAAATGTTTATGTTTGCAAGGGATTCTGGGTAACAAAACCTGGGGGTAGGCAGACGAGTCACCCCATCCTGAATTGCTCTGGGTGTCTAGTTTTTAAAAATGTATAGGTTTGCTAGGTTTCCCTAGGTGCTGGCAGAGCTACGGCGCAAAAACAAAAGGTAGTCTTTTTGTCTGAAGCGTGCTAAATTTCGCTGGGAAACTGAGGTGCGACCATGCTGTGTTTTGCGCAGTTTCATGTCGCAGCCACTATGCCTACCCACGCAAGTGAGGTACCATTTTTTTTGGGAGACCTGGGGGCACGCTGGGTGGGTGGAAATTTGTTGATCCACGCAGATTCCAGAACTTTCCACCACAGAAATGTGAGGAAAATGTGTTTTTTTTGTCAAATGTTTATGTTTGCAAGGGATTCTGGGTAACAAAACCTGGGGGTAGGCAGACGAGTCACCCCATCCTGAATTGCTCTGCGTGTCTAGTTTTTAAAAATGTATAGGTTTGCTAGGTTTCCCTAGGTGCTGGCAGAGCTACGGCGCAAAAACAAAAGGTAGTCTTTTTGTCTGAAACGTGCTAAATTTCGCTGGGAAATTGAGGTGCGACCATGCTGCGTTTTGCGCTGTTTCATGTCGCAGCCACTATGCCTACCCACACAAGTGAGGTACCATTTTTTTTGGGAGACCTAGGGGCACGCTGGGTGGGTGGAAATTTGTTGTTCCACGCAGATTCCAGAACTTTCCACCACAGAAATGTGAGGAAAATGTGTTTTTTTTGTCAAATTGTTAGGTTTGCAAGGGATTCTGGGTAACAAAACCTGGGGGTAGGCAGACGAGTCACCCCATCCTGAATTGCCCTGGGTGTCTAGTTTTCAAAAATGTATAGGTTTGCTAGATTTCCCTAGGTGCTGGCAGAGCTACGGCGCAAAAACAAAAGGTAGTCTTTTTGTCCGAAACGTGCTAAATTTCACTGGGATTGAGGTGCGACCTTGCTGCGTTTTGCGCTGTTTCATGTCGCAGCCACTATGCCTACCCACGCAAGTGAGGTACCATTTTTTTGGGGAGACCTGGGGGCACGCTGGGTGGGTGGAAATTTGTTGATCCACGCAGATTCCAGAACTTTCCACCACAGAAATGTGAGGAAAATGTGTTTTTTTTGTCAAGTTTTTATGTTTGCAAGGGATTCTGGGTAACAAAACCTGGCGGTAGGCAGACGAGTCACCCCATCCTACATTCCCCTGGGTGTCTAGTTTTCAAAAATGTATAGGTTTTCTAGGTTTCCCTAGGTGCTGGCAGAGCTACGGCGCAAAAACAAAAGGTAGTCTTTTTGTCCAAAACGTGCTAAATTTCACTAGGAAATTGAGGTGCGACCATGCTGTGTTTTGCGCTGTTTCATGTCGCAGCCACTATGCCTACCCACGCAAGTGAGGTACCATTTTTTCGGGAGACCTGGGGGCACGCTGGGTGGGTGGAAATTTGTTGATCCACGCAGATTCCAGAACTTTCCACCACAGAAATGTGAGGAAAATGTGTTTTTTTTGTCAAATGTTTATGTTTGCAAGGGATTCTGGGTAACAAAACCTGGCGGTAGGCAGACGAGTCACCCCATCCTAAATTCCCCTGGGTGTCTAGTTTTCAAAAATGTATAGGTTTTCTAGGTTTCCCTAGGTGCTGGCAGAGCTACGGCGCAAAAACAAAAGGTAGTCTTTTTGTCCAAAACGTGCTAAATTTCACTAGGAAATTGAGGTGCGACCATGCTGCGTTTTGCGCTGTTTCATGTCGCAGCCACTATGCCTACCCACGCAAGTGAGGTACCATTTTTTCGGGAGACCTGGGGGCACGCTGGGTGGGTGGAAATTTGTTGATCCACGCAGATTCCAGAACTTTCCACCACAGAAATGTGAGGAAAATGTGTTTTTTTTGTCAAATGTTTATGTTTGCAAGGGATTCTGGGTAACAAAACCTGGGGGTAGGCAGACGAGTCACCCCATCCTGAATTGCCCTGGGTGTCTAGTTTTCAAAAATGTATAGGTTTGCTAGATTTCCCTAGGTGCTGGCAGAGCTACGGCGCAAAAACAAAAGGTAGTCTTTTTGACCGAAACGTGCTAAATTTCACTGGGAAATTGAGGTGCGACCATGCTGCGTTTTGCGCTGTTTCATGTCGCAGCCACTATGCCTACCCACGCAAGTGAGGTACCATTTTTTTTGGGAGACCTGGGGGCACGCTGGGTGGGTGGAAATTTGTTGATCCACGCAGATTCCAGAACTTTCCACCACAGAAATGTGAGGAAAATGTGTTTTTTTTGTCAAATTTTTATGTTTGCAAGGGATTCTGGGTAACAAAACCTGGGGGTAGGCAGACGAGTCACCCCATCCTGAATTGCTCTGGGTGTCTAGTTTTTTAAAATGTATAGGTTTGCTAGGTTTCCCTAGGTGCTGACAGAGCTACGGCGCAAAAACAAAAGTTAGTCTTTTTGTCTGAAGCGTGCTAACGTTCGCTGGGAAACTGAGGTACGACCATGCTGCGTTTTGCGCTGTTTCATGTCGCAGCCACTATGCCTACCCACGCAAGTGAGGTACCATTTTTTTGGGGAGACCTGGGGGCACGCTGGGTGGGTGGAAATTTGTTGATCCACGCAGATTCCAGAACTTTCCACCACAGAAATGTGAGGAAAATGTGTTTTTTTGGTCAAATGTTTATGTTTGCAAGGGAATCTGGGTAACAAAACCTGGGGGTAGGCAGACGAGTCACCCCATCCTACATTCCCCTGGGTGTCTAGTTTTCAAAAATGTATAGGTTTTCTAGGTTTCCCTAGGTGCTGGCAGAGCTACGGCGCAAAAACAAAAGGTAGTCTTTTTGTCCAAAACGTGCTAAATTTCACTAGGAAATTGAGGTGCGACCATGCTGTGTTTTGCGCTGTTTCAAGTCGCAGCCACTATGCCTACCCACGCAAGTGAGGTACCATTTTTTCGGGAGACCTGGGGGCACGCTGGGTGGGTGGAAATTTGTTGATCCACACAGATTCCAGAACTTTCCACCACAGAAATGTGAGGAAAATGTGGTTTTTTTGTCAAATGTTTATGTTTGCAAGGGATTCTGGGTAACAAAACCTGGCGGTAGGCAGACGAGTCACCCCATCCTAAATTCCCCTGGGTGTCTAGTTTTCAAAAATGTATAGGTTTTCTAGGTTTCCCTAGGTGCTGGCAGAGCTACGGCGCAAAAACAAAAGGTAGTCTTTTTGTCCAAAACATGCTAAATTTCACTAGGAAATTGAGGTGCGACCATGCTGCGTTTTGCGCTGTTTCATGTCGCAGCCACTATGCCTACCCACGCAAGTGAGGTACCATTTTTTCGGGAGACCTGGGGGCACGCTGGGTGGGTGGAAATTTGTTGATCCACGCAGATTCCAGAACTTTCCACCACAGAAATGTGAGGAAAATGTGTTTTTTTTGTCAAATGTTTATGTTTGCAAGGGATTCTGGGTAACAAAACCTGGGGGTAGGCAGACGAGTCACCCCATCCTGAATTGCCCTGGGTATCTAGTTTTCAAAAATGTATAGGTTTGCTAGATTTCCCTAGGTGCTGGCAGAGCTACGGCGCAAAAACAAAAGGTAGTCTTTTTGACCGAAACGTGCTAAATTTCACTGGGAAATTGAGGTGCGACCATGCTGCGTTTTGCGCTGTTTCATGTCGCAGCCACTATGCCTACCCACGCAAGTGAGGTACCATTTTTTTTGGGAGACCTGGGGGCACGCTGGGTGGGTGGAAATTTGTTGATACACGCAGATTCCAGAACTTTCCACCACAGAAATGTGAGGAAAATGTGTTTTTTTGTCAAATTTTTATGTTTGCAAGGGATTCTGGGTAACAAAACCTGGGGGTAGGCAGACGAGTCACCCCATCCTGAATTGCCCTGGGTGTCTAGTTTTCAAAAATGTATAGGTTTGCTAGATTTCCCTAGGTGCTGGCAGAGCTACGGCGCAAAAACAAAAGGTAGTCTTTTTGTCCGAAACGTGCTAAATTTCACTGGGAAATTGAGGTGCGACCATGCTGCGTTTTGCGCTGTTTCATGTCGCAGCCACTATGCCTACCCACGCAAGTGAGGTACCATTTCTTTCAGGAGACCTGGGGGCACGCTGGGTGGGTGGAAATTTGTTGATCCACGCAGATTCCAGAACTTTCCACCACAGAAATGTGAGGAAAATGTGTTTTTTTTGTCAAATGTTTATGTTTGCAAGGGATTCTGGATAACAAAACCTGGGGGTAGGCAGACGAGTCACCCCATCCTGAATTGCTCTGCGTGTCTAGTTTTTAAAAATGTATAGGTTTGCTAGGTTTCCCTAGGTGCTGGCAGAGCTACGGTGCAAAAACAAAAGGTAGTCTTTTTGTCTGAAACGTGCTAAATTTCGCTGGGAAATTGAGGTGCGACCATGCTGCGTTTTGCGCTGTTTCATGTCGCAGCCACTATGCCTACCCACGCAAGTGAGGTACCATTTTTTTTGGGAGACCTAGGGGCACGATGGGTGGGTGAAAATTTGTTGATCCACGCAGATTCCAGAACTTTCCACCACAGAAATGTGAGGAAAATGTGTTTTTTTTGTCAAATTGTTAGGTTTGCAAGGGATTCTGGGTAACAAAACCTGGGGGTAGGCAGACGAGTCACCCCATCCTAAATTCCCCTGGGTGTCTAGTTTTCAAAAATGTATAGGTTTGCTAGATTTCCCTAGGTGCTGGCAGAGCTACGGCGCAAAAACAAAAGGTAGTCTTTTTGACCGAAACGTGCTAAATTTCACTGGGAAATTGAGGTGCGACCATGCTGCGTTTTGCGCTGTTTCATGTCGCAGCCACTATGCCTACCCACGCAAGTGAGGTACCATTTTTTTTGGGAGACCTGGGGGCACGCTGGGTGGGTGGAAATTTGTTGATCCACGCAGATTCCAGAACTTTCCACCACAGAAATGTGAGGAAAATGTGTTTTTTTTGTCAAATGTTTATGTTTGCAAGGGATTCTGGGTAACAAATCCTGGGGGTAGGCAGACGAGTCACCCCATCCTGAATTGCCCTGGGTGTCTAGTTTTCAAAAATGTATAGGTTTGCTAGATTTCCCTAGGTGCTGGCAGAGCTACGGCGCAAAAACAAAAGGTAGTCTTTTTGACCGAAACGTGCTAAATTTCACTGGGAAATTGAGGTGCGACCATGCTGCGTTTTGCGCTGTTTCATGTCGCAGCCACTATGCCTACCCACGCAAGTGAGGTACCATTTTTTTTGGGAGACCTGGGGGCACGCTGGGTGGGTGGAAATTTGTTGATCCACGCAGATTCCAGAACTTTCCACCACAGAAATGTGAGGAAAATTTGTTTTTTTTGTCAAATTTTTATGTTTGCAAGGGATTCTGGGTAACAAAACCTGGGGGTAGGCAGACGAGTCACCCCATCCTGAATTGCTCTGGGTGTCTAGTTTTTTAAAATGTATAGGTTTGCTAGGTTTCCCTAGGTGCTGACAGAGCTACGGCGCAAAAACAAAAGTTAGTCTTTTTGTCTGAAGCGTGCTAACGTTCGCTGGGAAACTGAGGTACGACCATGCTGCGTTTTGCGCTGTTTCATGTCGCAGCCACTATGCCTACCCACGCAAGTGAGGTACCATTTTTTTGGGGAGACCTGGGGGCACGCTGGGTGGGTGGAAATTTGTTGATCCACGCAGATTCCAGAACTTTCCACCACAGAAATGTGAGGAAAATGTGTTTTTTTGGTCAAATGTTTATGTTTGCAAGGGATTCTGGGTAACAAAACCTGGGGGTAGGCAGACGAGTCACCCCATCCTACATTCCCCTGGGTGTCTACTTTTCAAAAATGTATAGGTTTTCTAGGTTTCCCTAGGTGCTGGCAGAGCTACGGCGCAAAAACAAAAGGTAGTCTTTTTGTCCAAAACGTGCTAAATTTCACTAGGAAATTGAGGTGCGACCATGCTGTGTTTTGCGCTGTTTCATGTCGCAGCCACTATGCCTACCCACGCAAGTGAGGTACCATTTTTTCGGGAGACCTGGGGGCACGCTGGGTGGGTGGAAATTTGTTGATCCACACAGATTCCAGAACTTTCCACCACAGAAATGTGAGGAAAATGTGTTTTTTTTGTCAAATGTTTATGTTTGCAAGGGATTCTGGGTAACAAAACCTGGCGGTAGGCAGACGAGTCACCCCATCCTAAATTCCCCTGGGTGTCTAGTTTTCAAAAATGTATAGGTTTTCTAGGTTTCCCTAGGTGCTGGCAGAGCTACGGCGCAAAAACAAAAGGTAGTCTTTTTGTCCAAAACATGCTAAATTTCACTAGGAAATTGAGGTGCGACCATGCTGCGTTTTGCGCTGTTTCATGTCGCAGCCACTATGCCTACCCACGCAAGTGAGGTACCATTTTTTCGGGAGACCTGGGGGCACGCTGGGTGGGTGGAAATTTGTTGATCCACGCAGATTCCAGAACTTTCCACCACAGAAATGTGAGGAAAATGTGTTTTTTTTGTCAAATGTTTATGTTTGCAAGGGATTCTGGGTAACAAAACCTGGGGGTAGGCAGACGAGTCACCCCATCCTGAATTGCCCTGGGTATCTAGTTTTCAAAAATGTATAGGTTTGCTAGATTTCCCTAGGTGCTGGCAGAGCTACGGCGCAAAAACAAAAGGTAGTCTTTTTGACCGAAACGTGCTAAATTTCACTGGGAAATTGAGGTGCGACCATGCTGCGTTTTGCGCTGTTTCATGTCGCAGCCACTATGCCTACCCACGCAAGTGAGGTACCATTTTTTTTGGGAGACCTGGGGGCACGCTGGGTGGGTGGAAATTTGTTGATCCACGCAGATTCCAGAACTTTCCACCACAGAAATGTGAGGAAAATGTGTTTTTTTTGTCAAATTTTTATGTTTGCAAGGGATTCTGGGTAACAAAACCTGGGGGTAGGCAGACGAGTCACCCCATCCTGAATTGCCCTGGGTGTCTAGTTTTCAAAAATGTATAGGTTTGCTAGATTTCCCTAGGTGCTGGCAGAGCTACGGCGCAAAAACAAAAGGTAGTCTTTTTGTCCGAAACGTGCTAAATTTCACTGGGAAATTGAGGTGCGACCATGCTGCGTTTTGCGCTGTTTCATGTCGCAGCCACTATGCCTACCCACGCAAGTGAGGTACCATTTCTTTCAGGAGACCTGGGGGCACGCTGGGTGGGTGGAAATTTGTTGATCCACGCAGATTCCAGAACTTTCCACCACAGAAATGTGAGGAAAATGTGTTTTTTTTGTCAAATGTTTATGTTTGCAAGGGATTCTGGATAACAAAACCTGGGGGTAGGCAGACGAGTCACCCCATCCTGAATTGCTCTGCGTGTCTAGTTTTTAAAAATGTATAGGTTTGCTAGGTTTCCCTAGGTGCTGGCAGAGCTACGGCGCAAAAACAAAAGGTAGTCTTTTTGTCTGAAACGTGCTAAATTTCGCTGGGAAATTGAGGTGCGACCATGCTGCGTTTTGCGCTGTTTCATGTCGCAGCCACTATGCCTACCCACGCAAGTGAGGTACCATTTTTTTTGGGAGACCTAGGGGCACGCTGGGTGGGTGAAAATTTGTTGATCCACGCAGATTCCAGAACTTTCCACCACAGAAATGTGAGGAAAATGTGTTTTTTTTGTCAAATTGTTAGGTTTGCAAGGGATTCTGGGTAACAAAACCTGGGGGTAGGCAGACGAGTCACCCCATCCTAAATTCCCCTGGGTGTCTAGTTTTCAAAAATGTATAGGTTTTCTAGGTTTCCCTAGGTGCTGGCAGAGATACGGCGCAAAAACAAAAGGTAGTCTTTTTGTCCAAAACGTGCTAAATTTCACTAGGAAATTGAGGTGCGACCATGCTGCGTTTTGCGCTGTTTCATGTCGCAGCCACTATGCCTACCCACGCAAGTGACGTACCATTTTTTTCGGGAGACCTGGGGGCACGCTGGGTGGGTGGAAATTTGTTGATCCACGCAGATTCCAGAACTTTCCACCACAGAAATGTGAGAAAAATGTGTTTTGTTGGTCAAATTTTTAGGTTTGCAAGGGATTCTGGGTAACAAAACCTGGGGGTAGGCAGACGAGTCACCCCATCCTGAATTTCCCTGGGTGTCTAGTTTTTAAAAATGTATAGGTTTGCTAGGTTTCCCTAGGTGCTGGCTGAGCTACGGCTCAAAAACAAAAGGTAGTCTTTTTGTCCAAAACATGCTAAATTTCACTGGGAAATTGAGGTGCGACCATGCTGCGTTTTGCGCTGTTTCATGTCGCAGCCACTATGCCTACCCACGCAAGTGAGGTACAATTTTTTTTGGGAGACCTGGGGGCACGCTGGGTGGGTGGAAATTTGTTGATCCACACAGATTCCAGAACTTTCCACCACAGAAATGTGAGGAAAATGTGTTTTTTTTGTCAAGTTTTTATGTTTGCAAGGGATTCTGGGTAACAAAACCTGGCGGTAGGCAGACGAGTCACCCCATCCTACATTCCCCTGGGTGTCTAGTTTTCAAAAATGTATAGGTGTTCTAGGTTTCCCTAGGTGCTGGCAGAGCTACGGCGCAAAAACAAAAGGTAGTCTTTTTGTCCAAAATAAGCAATTTCACTAGGAAATTGAGGTGCGACCATGCTGCGTTTTGCGCTGTTTCATGTCGCAGCCACTATACCTACCCACGCAAGTGAGGTACCATTTTTTCGGGAGACCTGGGGGCACGCTGGGTTGGTGGAAATTTGTTGATCCACGCAGATTCCAGAACTTTCCACCACAGAAATGTGAGGAAAATGTGTTTTTTTTGTCAAATGTTTATGTTTGCAAGGGATTCTGGGTAACAAAACCTGGGGGTAGGCAGACGAGTCACCCCATCCTGAATTGCCCTGGGTGTCTAGTTTTAAAAAATGTATAGGTTTGCTAGATTTCCCTAGGTGCTGGCAGAGCTACGGCGCAAAAACAAAAGGTAGTCTTTTTGTCCGAAATGTGCTAAATTTCACTGGGAAATTGAGGTGCGACCATGCTGCGTTTTGCGCTCTTTCATGTCGCAGCCACTATGCCTACCCACGCAAGTGAGGTACCATTTTTTTCGGGAGACCTGGGGGCACGCTGGGTGGGTGGAAATTTGTTGATCCACACAGATTCCAGAACTTTCCACCACAGAAATGTGAGGAAAATGTGTTTTTTTTGTCAAGTTTTTATGTTTGCAAGGGATTCTGGGTAACAAAACCTGGCGGTAGGCAGACGAGTCACCCCATCCTACATTCCCCTGGGTGTCTAGTTTTCAAAAATGTATAGGTTTTCTAGGTTTCCCTAGGTGCTGGCAGAGCTACGGCGCAAAAACAAAAGGTAGTCTTTTTGTCCAAAACGTGCTAAATTTCACTAGGAAATTGAGGTGCGACCATGCTGTGTTTTGCGCTGTTTCATGTCGCAGCCACTATGCCTACCCACGCAAGTGAGGTACCATTTTTTCGGGAGACCTGGGGGCACGCTGGGTGGGTGGAAATTTGTTGATCCACGCAGATTCCAGAACTTTCCACCACAGAAATGTGAGGAAAATGTGTTTTTTTTGTCAAATGTTTATGTTTGCAAGGGATTCTGGGTAACAAAACCTGGCGGTAGGCAGACGAGTCACCCCATCCTAAATTCCCCTGGGTGTCTAGTTTTCAAAAATGTATAGGTTTTCCAGGTTTCCCTAGGTGCTGGCAGAGCTACGGCGCAAAATCAAAAGGTAGTCTTTTTGACCGAAACGTGCTAAATTTCACTGGGAAATTGAGGTGCGACCATGCTGCGTTTTGCGCTGTTTCATGTCGCAGCCACTATGCCTACCCACGCAAGTGAGGTACCATTTTTTTTGGGAGACCTGGGGGCACGCTGGGTGGGTGGAAATTTGTTGATCCACGCAGATTCCAGAACTTTCCACCACAGAAATGTGAGGAAAATGTGTTTTTTTTGTCAAATTGTTAGGTTTGCAAGGGATTCTGGGTAACAAAACCTGGGGGTAGGCAGACGAGTCACCCCATCCTGAATTGCCCTGGGTGTCTAGTTTTAAAAAATGTATAGGTTTGCTAGATTTCCCTAGGTGCTGGCAGAGCTACGGCGCAAAAACAAAAGGTAGTCTTTTTGTCCGAAATGTGCTAAATTTCACTGGGAAATTGAGGTGCGACCATGCTGCGTTTTGCGCTCTTTCATGTCGCAGCCACTATGCCTACCCACGCAAGTGAGGTACCATTTTTTTCGGGAGACCTGGGGGCACGCTGGGTGGGTGGAAATTTGTTGATCCACACAGATTCCAGAACTTTCCACCACAGAAATGTGAGGAAAATGTGTTTTTTTTGTCAAGTTTTTATGTTTGCAAGGGATTCTGGGTAACAAAACCTGGAGGTAGGCAGACGAGTCACCCCATCCTACATTCCCCTGGGTGTCTAGTTTTCAAAAATGTATAGGTTTTCTAGGTTTCCCTAGGTGCTGGCAGAGCTACGGCGCAAAAACAAAAGGTAGTCTTTTTGTCCAAAACGTGCAAAATTTCACTAGGAAATTGAGGTGCGACCATGCTGTGTTTTGCGCTGTTTCATGTCGCAGCCACTATGCCTACCCACGCAAGTGAGGTACCATTTTTTCGGGAGACCTGGGGGCACGCTGGGTGGGTGGAAATTTGTTGATCCACGCAGATTCCAGAACTTTCCACCACAGAAATGTGAGGAAAATGTGTTTTTTTTGTCAAATGTTTATGTTTGCAAGGGATTCTGGGTAACAAAACCTGGCGGTAGGCAGATGAGTCACCCCATCCTAAATTCCCCTGGGTGTCTAGTTTTAAAAAATGTATAGGTTTTCCAGGTTTCCCTAGGTGCTGGCAGAGCTACAGCGCAAAAACAAAAGGTAGTCTTTTTGTCTAAAACGTGCTAAATTTCACTAGGAAATTGAGGTGTGACCATGCTGCGTTTTGCGCTGTTTCATGTCGCAGCCACTATGCCTACCCACGCAAGTGAGGTACCATTTTTTCGGGAGACCTGGGGGCACGCTGGGTGGGTGGAAATTTGTTGATCCACGCAGATTCCAGAACTTTCCACCACAGAAATGTGAGGAAAATGTGTTTTTTTTGTGAAATGTTTTTGTTTGCAAGGGATTCTGGGTAACAAAACCTGGGGGTAGGCAGACGAGTCACCCCATCCTGAATTTCCCTGGGTGTCTAGTTTTCAAAAATGTATAGGTTTGCTAGATTTCCCTAGGTGCTGGCAGAGCTATGGCGCAAAAACAAAAGGTAGTCTTTTTGACCGAAACGTGCTAAATTTCACTGGGAAATTGAGGTGCGACCATGCTGCGTTTTGCGCTGTTTCATGTCGCAGCCACTATGCCTACCCACGCAAGTGAGGTACCATTTTTTTTGGGAGACCTGGGGGCACGCTGGGTGGGTGGAAATTTGTTGATCCACGCAGATTCCAGAACTTTCCACCACAGAAATGTGAGGAAAATGTGTTTTTTTTGTCAAATTGTTATGTTTGCAAGGGATTCTGGGTAACAAAACCTGGGGGTAGGCAGACGAGTCACCCCATCCTGAATTGCTCTGGGTGTCTAGTTTTTTAAAATGTATAGGTTTGCTAGGTTTCCCTAGGTGCTGACAGAGCTACGGCGCAAAAACAAAAGGTAGTCTTTTTGTCTGAAGCATGCTAAATTTCGCTGGGAAACTGAGATACGACCATGCTGCGTTTTGCGCTGTTTCATGTCGCAGCTACTATGCCTACCCACGCAAGTGAGGTACCATTTCTTTCAGGAGACCTGGGGGCACGCTGGGTGGGTGGAAATTTGTTGATCCACGCAGATTCCAGAACTTTCCACCACAGAAATGTGAGGAAAATGTGTTTTGTTGGTCAAATTTTTAGGTTTGCAAGGGATTCTGGGTAACAAAACCTGGGGGTAGGCAGACGAGTCACCCCATCCTGAATTTCCCTGGGTGTCTAGTTTTTAAAAATGTATAGGTTTGCTAGGTTTCCCTAGGTGCTGGCTGAGCTACGGCTCAAAAACAAAAGGTAGTCTTTTTGTCCAAAACATGCTACATTTCACTGGGAAATTGAGGTGCGACCATGCTGCGTTTTGCGCTGTTTCATGTCGCAGCCACTATGCCTACCCACGCAAGTGAGGTACCATTTTTTTTGGGAGACCTGGGGGCACGCTGGGTGGGTGGAAATTTGTTGATCCACGCAGATTCCAGAACTTTCCACCACAGAAATGTGAGGAAAATGTGTTTTTTTTGTCAAATTTTTATGTTTGCAAGGGATTCTGGGTAATAAAACCTGGGGGTAGGCAGACGAGTCACCCCATCCTGAATTGCTCTGGGTGTCTAGTTTTTTAAAATGTATAGGTTTGCTAGGTTTCCCTAGGTGCTGACAGAGCTACGGCGCAAAAACAAAAGGTAGTCTTTTTGTCTGAAGCGTGCTAACGTTCGCTGGGAAACTGAGGTACGACCATGCTGCGTTTTGCGCTGTTTCATGTCGCAGCCACTATGCCGACCCACGCAAGTGAGGTACCATTTTTTTGGGGAGACCTGGGGGCACGCTGGGTGGGTGGAAATTTGTTGATCCACGCAGATTCCAGAACTTTCCACCACAGAAATGTGAGGAAAATGTGTTTTTTTGGTCAAATGTTTATGTTTGCAAGGGATTCTGGGTAACAAAACCTGGGGGTAGGCAGACGAGTCACCCTATCCTGAATTCCCCTGGGTGTCTAGTTTTCAAAAATGTATAGGTTTGCTAGGTCTCCCTAGGTGCTGGCAGAGCTTTGGCGCAAAAAGAAAAGGTAGTCTTTTTGTCCAAAGCGTGCTAAATTTCACTGGCAAAATGAGGTGCGACCATGCTGCGTTTTGCGCTGTTTCATGTCGCAGCCACTATGCCTACCCACGCAAGTGAGGTACCATTTTTTTGGGGAGACCTGGGGGCACGCTGGGTGGGTGGAAATTTGTTGATCCACACAGATTCCAGAACTTTCCACCACAGAAATGTGAGGAAAATGTGTTTTTTTTGTCAAATTTTTATGTTTGCAAGGGATTCTGGGTAACAAAACCTAGCGGTAAGCAGACGAGTCACCCCATCCTAAATTCCCCTGGGTGTCTAGTTTTCAAAAATGTATAGGTTTTCTAGGTTTCCCTAGGTGCTGGCAGAGCTACGGCGCAAAAACAAAAGGTAGTCTTTTTGTCCAAAACGTGCTAAATTTCACTAGGAAATTGAGGTGCGACCATGCTGCGTTTTGCGCTGTTTCATGTCGCAGCCACTATGCCTACCCACGCAAGTGACGTACCATTTTTTCGGGAGACCTGGGGGCACACTGGGTGGGTGGAAATTTGTTGATCCACGCAGATTCCAGAACTTTCCACCACAGAAATGTGAGGAAAATGTATTTTTTTTGTCAAATGTTTATGTTTGCAAGGGATTCTGGGTAACAAAACCTGGGGGTAGGCAGACGAGTCACCCCATCCTGAATTGCTCTGGGTGTCTAGTTTTTAAAAATGTATAGGTTTGCTAGGTTTCCCTAGGTGCTGGCAGAGCTACGGCGCAAAAACAAAAGGTAGTCTTTTTGTCTGAAGCGTGCTAAATTTCGCTGGGAAACTGAGGTGCGACCATGCTGCGTTTTGCGCTGTTTCATGTCGCAGCCACTATGCCTACCCACGCAAGTGAGGTACCATTTTTTTTGGGAGACCTGGGGGCACGCTGGGTGGGTGGAAATTTGTTGATCCACGCAGATTCCAGAACTTTCCACCACAGAAATGTGAGGAAAATGTGTTTTTTTTGTCAAATGTTTATGTTTGCAAGGGATTCTGGGTAACAAAACCTGGGGGTAGGCAGACGAGTCACCCCATCCTGAATTGCTCTGCGTGTCTAGTTTTTAAAAATGTATAGGTTTGCTAGGTTTCCCTAGGTGCTGGCAGAGCTACGGCGCAAAAACAAAAGGTAGTCTTTTTGTCTGAAACGTGCTAAATTTCGCTGGGAAATTGAGGTGCGACCATGCTGCGTTTTGCGCTGTTTCATGTCGCAGCCACTATGCCTACCCACGCAAGTGAGGTACCATTTTTTTTGGGAGACCTAGGGGCACGCTGGGTGGGTGGAAATTTGTTGATCCACGCAGATTCCAGAACTTTCCACCACAGAAATGTGAGGAAAATGTGTTTTTTTGGTCAAATGTTTATGTTTGCAAGGGATTCTGGGTAACAAAACCTGGGGGTAGGCAGACGAGTCACCCCATCCTACATTCCCCTGGGTGTCTAGTTTTCAAAAATGTATAGGTTTTCTAGGTTTCCCTAGGTGCTGGCAGAGCTACGGCGCAAAAACAAAAGGTAGTCTTTTTGTCCAAAACGTGCTAAATTTCACTAGGAAATTGAGGTGCGACCATGCTGTGTTTTGCGCTGTTTCATGTCGCAGCCACTATGCCTACCCACGCAAGTGAGGTACCATTTTTTCGGGAGACCTGGGGGCACGCTGGGTGGGTGGAAATTTGTTGATCCACACAGATTCCAGAACTTTCCACCACAGAAATGTGAGGAAAATGTGTTTTTTTTGTCAAATGTTTATGTTTGCAAGGGATTCTGGGTAACAAAACCTGGCGGTAGGCAGACGAGTCACCCCATCCTAAATTCCCCTGGGTGTCTAGTTTTAAAAAATGTATAGGTTTTCTAGGTTTCCCTAGGTGCTGGCAGAGCTACGGCGCAAAAACAAAAGGTAGTCTTTTTGTCCAAAACATGCTAAATTTCACTAGGAAATTGAGGTGCGACCATGCTGCGTTTTGCGCTGTTTCATGTCGCAGCCACTATGCCTACCCACGCAAGTGAGGTACCATTTTTTCGGGAGACCTGGGGGCACGCTGGGTGGGTGGAAATTTGTTGATCCACGCAGATTCCAGAACTTTCCACCACAGAAATGTGAGGAAAATGTGTTTTTTTTGTCAAATGTTTATGTTTGCAAGGGATTCTGGGTAACAAAACCTGGGGGTAGGCAGACGAGTCACCCCATCCTGAATTGCCCTGGGTATCTAGTTTTCAAAAATGTATAGGTTTGCTAGATTTCCCTAGGTGCTGGCAGAGCTACGGCGCAAAAACAAAAGGTAGTCTTTTTGACCGAAACGTGCTAAATTTCACTGGGAAATTGAGGTGCGACCATGCTGCGTTTTGCGCTGTTTCATGTCGCAGCCACTATGCCTACCCACGCAAGTGAGGTACCATTTTTTTTGGGAGACCTGGGGGCACGCTGGGTGGGTGGAAATTTGTTGATCCACGCAGATTCCAGAACTTTCCACCACAGAAATGTGAGGAAAATGTGTTTTTTTTGTCAAATTTTTATGTTTGCAAGGGATTCTGGGTAACAAAACCTGGGGGTAGGCAGACGAGTCACCCCATCCTGAATTGCCCTGGGTGTCTAGTTTTCAAAAATGTATAGGTTTGCTAGATTTCCCTAGGTGCTGGCAGAGCTACGGCGCAAAAACAAAAGGTAGTCTTTTTGTCCGAAACGTGCTAAATTTCACTGGGAAATTGAGGTGCGACCATGCTGCGTTTTGCGCTGTTTCATGTCGCAGCCACTATGCCTACCCACGCAAGTGAGGTACCATTTCTTTCAGGAGACCTGGGGGCACGCTGGGTGGGTGGAAATTTGTTGATCCACGCAGATTCCAGAACTTTCCACCACAGAAATGTGAGGAAAATGTGTTTTTTTTGTCAAATGTTTATGTTTGCAAGGGATTCTGGATAACAAAACCTGGGGGTAGGCAGACGAGTCACCCCATCCTGAATTGCTCTGCGTGTCTAGTTTTTAAAAATGTATAGGTTTGCTAGGTTTCCCTAGGTGCTGGCAGAGCTACGGCGCAAAAACAAAAGGTAGTCTTTTTGTCTGAAACGTGCTAAATTTCGCTGGGAAATTGAGGTGCGACCATGCTGCGTTTTGCGCTGTTTCATGTCGCAGCCACTATGCCTACCCACGCAAGTGAGGTACCATTTTTTTTGGGAGACCTAGGGGCACGCTGGGTGGGTGAAAATTTGTTGATCCACGCAGATTCCAGAACTTTCCACCACAGAAATGTGAGGAAAATGTGTTTTTTTTGTCAAATTGTTAGGTTTGCAAGGGATTCTGGGTAACAAAACCTGGGGGTAGGCAGACGAGTCACCCCATCCTAAATTCCCCTGGGTGTCTAGTTTTCAAAAATGTATAGGTTTTCTAGGTTTCCCTAGGTGCTGGCAGAGATACGGCGCAAAAACAAAAGGTAGTCTTTTTGTCCAAAACGTGCTAAATTTCACTAGGAAATTGAGGTGCGACCATGCTGCGTTTTGCGCTGTTTCATGTCGCAGCCACTATGCCTACCCACGCAAGTGACGTACCATTTTTTTCGGGAGACCTGGGGGCACGCTGGGTGGGTGGAAATGTGTTGATCCACGCAGATTCCAGAACTTTCCACCACAGAAATGTGAGGAAAATGTGTTTTGTTGGTCAAATTTTTAGGTTTGCAAGGGATTCTGGGTAACAAAACCTGGGGGTAGGCAGACGAGTCACCCCATCCTGAATTTCCCTGGGTGTCTAGTTTTTAAAAATGTATAGGTTTGCTAGGTTTCCCTAGGTGCTGGCTGAGCTACGGCTCAAAAACAAAAGGTAGTCTTTTTGTCCAAAACATGCTAAATTTCACTGGGAAATTGAGGTGCGACCATGCTGCGTTTTGCGCTGTTTCATGTCGCAGCCACTATGCCTACCCACGCAAGTGAGGTACAATTTTTTTTGGGAGACCTGGGGGCACGCTGGGTGGGTGGAAATTTGTTGATCCACACAGATTCCAGAACTTTCCACCACAGAAATGTGAGGAAAATGTGTTTTTTTTGTCAAGTTTTTATGTTTGCAAGGGATTCTGGGTAACAAAACCTGGCGGTAGGCAGACGAGTCACCCCATCCTACATTCCCCTGGGTGTCTAGTTTTCAAAAATGTATAGGTGTTCTAGGTTTCCCTAGGTGCTGGCAGAGCTACGGCGCAAAAACAAAAGGTAGTCTTTTTGTCCAAAATAAGCAATTTCACTAGGAAATTGAGGTGCGACCATGCTGCGTTTTGCGCTGTTTCATGTTGCAGCCACTATGCCTACCCACGCAAGTGAGGTACCATTTTTTCGGGAGACCTGGGGGCACGCTGGGTGGGTGGAAATTTGTTGATCTACGCAGATTCCAGAACTTTCCACCACAGAAATGTGAGGAAAATGTGTTTTTTTTGTCAAATGTTTATGTTTGCAAGGGATTCTGGGTAACAAAACCTGGCGGTAGGCAGACGAGTCACCCCATCCTAAATTCCCCTGGGTGTCTAGTTTTCAAAAATGTATAGGTTTTCTAGGTTTCCCTAGGTGCTGGCAGAGCTACGGCGCAAAAACAAAAGGTAGTCTTTTTGTCTAAAACGTGCGAAATTTCACTAGGAAATTGAGGTGTGACCATGCTGCGTTTTGCGCTGTTTCATGTCGCAGCCACTATACCTACCCACGCAAGTGAGGTACCATTTTTTCGGGAGACCTGGGGGCACGCTGGGTTGGTGGAAATTTGTTGATCCACGCAGATTCCAGAACTTTCCACCACAGAAATGTGAGGAAAATGTGTTTTTTTTGTCAAATGTTTATGTTTGGAAGGGATTCTGGGTAACAAAACCTGGGGGTAGGCAGACGAGTCACCCCATCCTGAATTGCCCTGGGTGTCTAGTTTTAAAAAATGTATAGGTTTGCTAGATTTCCCTAGGTGCTGGCAGAGCTACGGCGCAAAAACAAAAGGTAGTCTTTTTGTCCGAAATGTGCTAAATTTCACTGGGAAATTGAGGTGCGACCATGCTGCGTTTTGCGCTCTTTCATGTCGCAGCCACTATGCCTACCCACGCAAGTGAGGTACCATTTTTTTCGGGAGACCTGGGGGCACGCTGGGTGGGTGGAAATTTGTTGATCCACACAGATTCCAGAACTTTCCACCACAGAAATGTGAGGAAAATGTGTTTTTTTTGTCAAGTTTTTATGTTTGCAAGGGATTCTGGGTAACAAAACCTGGCGGTAGGCAGACGAGTCACCCCATCCTACATTCCCCTGGGTGTCTAGTTTTCAAAAATGTATAGGTTTTCTAGGTTTCCCTAGGTGCTGGCAGAGCTACGGCGCAAAAACAAAAGGTAGTCTTTTTGTCCAAAACGTGCTAAATTTCACTAGGAAATTGAGGTGCGACCATGCTGTGTTTTGCGCTGTTTCATGTCGCAGCCACTATGCCTACCCACGCAAGTGAGGTACCATTTTTTCGGGAGACCTGGGGGCACGCTGGGTGGGTGGAAATTTGTTGATCCACGCAGATTCCAGAACTTTCCACCACAGAAATGTGAGGAAAATGTGTTTTTTTTGTCAAATGTTTATGTTTGCAAGGGATTCTGGGTAACAAAACCTGGCGGTAGGCAGACGAGTCACCCCATCCTAAATTCCCCTGGGTGTCTAGTTTTCAAAAATGTATAGGTTTTCCAGGTTTCCCTAGGTGCTGGCAGAGCTACGGCGCAAAATCAAAAGGTAGTCTTTTTGACCGAAACGTGCTAAATTTCACTGGGAAATTGAGGTGCGACCATGCTGCGTTTTGCGCTGTTTCATGTCGCAGCCACTATGCCTACCCACGCAAGTGAGGTACCATTTTTTTTGGGAGACCTGGGGGCACGCTGGGTGGGTGGAAATTTGTTGATCCACGCAGATTCCAGAACTTTCCACCACAGAAATGTGAGGAAAATGTGTTTTTTTTGTCAAATTGTTAGGTTTGCAAGGGATTCTGGGTAACAAAACCTGGGGGTAGGCAGACGAGTCACCCCATCCTGAATTGCCCTGGGTGTCTAGTTTTAAAAAATGTATAGGTTTGCTAGATTTCCCTAGGTGCTGGCAGAGCTACGGCGCAAAAACAAAAGGTAGTCTTTTTGTCCGAAATGTGCTAAATTTCACTGGGAAATTGAGGTGCGACCATGCTGCGTTTTGCGCTCTTTCATGTCGCAGCCACTATGCCTACCCACGCAAGTGAGGTACCATTTTTTTCGGGAGACCTGGGGGCACGCTGGGTGGGTGGAAATTTGTTGATCCACACAGATTCCAGAACTTTCCACCACAGAAATGTGAGGAAAATGTGTTTTTTTTGTCAAGTTTTTATGTTTGCAAGGGATTCTGGGTAACAAAACCTGGCGGTAGGCAGACGAGTCACCCCATCCTACATTCCCCTCGGTGTCTAGTTTTCAAAAATGTATAGGTTTTCTAGGTTTCCCTAGGTGCTGGCAGAGCTACGGCGCAAAAACAAAAGGTAGTCTTTTTGTCCAAAACGTGCAAAATTTCACTAGGAAATTGAGGTGCGACCATGCTGTGTTTTGCGCTGTTTCATGTCGCAGCCACTATGCCTACCCACGCAAGTGAGGTACCATTTTTTCGGGAGACCTGGGGGCACGCTGGGTGGGTGGAAATTTGTTGATCCACGCAGATTCCAGAACTTTCCACCACAGAAATGTGAGAAAATGTGTTTTTTTTGTCAAATGTTTATGTTTGCAAGGGATTCTGGGTAACAAAACCTGGCGGTAGGCAGATGAGTCACCCCATCCTAAATTCCCCTGGGTGTCTAGTTTTAAAAAATGTATAGGTTTTCCAGGTTTCCCTAGGTGCTGGCAGAGCTACAGCGCAAAAACAAAAGGTAGTCTTTTTGTCTAAAACGTGCTAAATTTCACTAGGAAATTGAGGTGTGACCATGCTGCGTTTTGCGCTGTTTCATGTCGCAGCCACTATGCCTACCCACGCAAGTGAGGTACCATTTTTTCGGGAGACCTGGGGGCACGCTGGGTGGGTGGAAATTTGTTGATCCACGCAGATTCCAGAACTTTCCACCACAGAAATGTGAGGAAAATGTGTTTTTTTTGTGAAATGTTTTTGTTTGCAAGGGATTCTGGGTAACAAAACCTGGGGGTAGGCAGACGAGTCACCCCATCCTGAATTTCCCTGGGTGTCTAGTTTTCAAAAATGTATAGGTTTGCTAGATTTCCCTAGGTGCTGGCAGAGCTATGGCGCAAAAACAAAAGGTAGTCTTTTTGACCGAAACGTGCTAAATTTCACTGGGAAATTGAGGTGCGACCATGCTGCGTTTTGCGCTGTTTCATGTCGCAGCCACTATGCCTACCCACGCAAGTGAGGTACCATTTTTTTTGGGAGACCTGGGGGCACGCTGGGTGGGTGGAAATTTGTTGATCCACGCAGATTCCAGAACTTTCCACCACAGAAATGTGAGGAAAATGTGTTTTTTTTGTCAAATTGTTATGTTTGCAAGGGATTCTGGGTAACAAAACCTGGGGGTAGGCAGACGAGTCACCCCATCCTGAATTGCTCTGGGTGTCTAGTTTTTTAAAATGTATAGGTTTGCTAGGTTTCCCTAGGTGCTGACAGAGCTACGGCGCAAAAACAAAAGGTAGTCTTTTTGTCTGAAGCATGCTAAATTTCGCTGGGAAACTGAGATACGACCATGCTGCGTTTTGCGCTGTTTCATGTCGCAGCTACTATGCCTACCCACGCAAGTGAGGTACCATTTCTTTCAGGAGACCTGGGGGCACGCTGGGTGGGTGGAAATTTGTTGATCCACGCAGATTCCAGAACTTTCCACCACAGAAATGTGAGGAAAATGTGTTTTGTTGGTCAAATTTTTAGGTTTGCAAGGGATTCTGGGTAACAAAACCTGGGGGTAGGCAGACGAGTCACCCCATCCTGAATTTCCCTGGGTGTCTAGTTTTTAAAAATGTATAGGTTTGCTAGGTTTCCCTAGGTGCTGGCTGAGCTACGGCTCAAAAACAAAAGGTAGTCTTTTTGTCCAAAACATGCTACATTTCACTGGGAAATTGAGGTGCGACCATGCTGCGTTTTGCGCTGTTTCATGTCGCAGCCACTATGCCTACCCACGCAAGTGAGGTACCATTTTTTTTGGGAGACCTGGGGGCACGCTGGGTGGGTGGAAATTTGTTGATCCACGCAGATTCCAGAACTTTCCACCACAGAAATGTGAGGAAAATGTGTTTTTTTTGTCAAATTTTTATGTTTGCAAGGGATTCTGGGTAATAAAACCTGGGGGTAGGCAGACGAGTCACCCCATCCTGAATTGCTCTGGGTGTCTAGTTTTTTAAAATGTATAGGTTTGCTAGGTTTCCCTAGGTGCTGACAGAGCTACGGCGCAAAAACAAAAGGTAGTCTTTTTGTCTGAAGCGTGCTAACGTTCGCTGGGAAACTGAGGTACGACCATGCTGCGTTTTGCGCTGTTTCATGTCGCAGCCACTATGCCGACCCACGCAAGTGAGGTACCATTTTTTTGGGGAGACCTGGGGGCACGCTGGGTGGGTGGAAATTTGTTGATCCACGCAGATTCCAGAACTTTCCACCACAGAAATGTGAGGAAAATGTGTTTTTTTGGTCAAATGTTTATGTTTGCAAGGGATTCTGGGTAACAAAACCTGGGGGTAGGCAGACGAGTCACCCCATCCTGAATTGCTCTGGGTGTCTAGTTTTTAAAAATGTATAGGTTTGCTAGGTTTCCCTAGGTGCTGGCAGAGCTACGGCGCAAAAACAAAAGGTAGTCTTTTTGTCTGAAGCGTGCTAAATTTCGCTGGGAAACTGAGGTGCGACCATGCTGCGTTTTGCGCTGTTTCATGTCGCAGCCACTATGCCTACCCACGCAAGTGAGGTACCATTTTTTTTGGGAGACCTGGGGGCACGCTGGGTGGGTGGAAATTTGTTGATCCACGCAGATTCCAGAACTTTCCACCACAGAAATGTGAGGAAAATGTGTTTTTTTTGTCAAATGTTTATGTTTGCAAGGGATTCTGGGTAACAAAACCTGGGGGTAGGCAGACGAGTCACCCCATCCTGAATTGCTCTGCGTGTCTAGTTTTTAAAAATGTATAGGTTTGCTAGGTTTCCCTAGGTGCTGGCAGAGCTACGGCGCAAAAACAAAAGGTAGTCTTTTTGTCTGAAACGTGCTAAATTTCGCTGGGAAATTGAGGTGCGACCATGCTGCGTTTTGCGCTGTTTCATGTCGCAGCCACTATGCCTACCCACGCAAGTGAGGTACCATTTTTTTTGGGAGACCTAGGGGCACGCTGGGTGGGTGGAAATTTGTTGATCCACGCAGATTCCAGAACTTTCCACCACAGAAATGTGAGGAAAATGTGTTTTTTTTGTCAAATTGTTAGGTTTGCAAGGGATTCTGGGTAACACAACCTGGGGGTAGGCAGACGAGTCACCCCATCCTGAATTGCCCTGGGTGTCTAGTTTTCAAAAATGTATAGGTTTGCTAGATTTCCCTAGGTGCTGGCAGAGCTACGGCGCAAAAACAAAAGGTAGTCTTTTTGTCCGAAACGTGCTAAATTTCACTGGGAAATTGAGGTGCTACCATGCTGCGTTTTGCGCTGTTTCATGTCGCAGCCACTATGCCTACCCACGCAAGTGAGGTACCATTTCTTTCAGGAGACCTGGGGGCACGCTGGGTGGGTGGAAATTTGTTGATCCACGCAGATTCCAGAACTTTCCACCACAGAAATGTGAGGAAAATGTGTTTTGTTGGTCAAATTTTTAGGTTTGCAAGGGATTCTGGGTAACAAAACCTGGGGGTAGGCAGACGAGTCACCCCATCCTGAATTTCCCTGGGTGTCTAGTTTTTAAAAATGTATAGGTTTGCTAGGTTTCCCTAGGTGCTGGCTGAGCTACGGCTCAAAAACAAAAGGTAGTCTTTTTGTCCAAAACATGCTACATTTCACTGGGAAATTGAGGTGCGACCATGCTGCGTTTTGCGCTGTTTCATGTCGCAGCCACTATGCCTACCCACGCAAGTGAGGTACCATTTTTTCGGGAGACCTGGGGGCACGCTGGGTGGGTGGAAATTTGTTGATCCACGCAGATTCCAGAACTTTCCACCACAGAAATGTGAGGAAAATGTGTTTTTTTTGTCAAATGTTTATGTTTGCAAGGGATTCTGGGTAACAAAACCTGGCGGTAGGCAGACGAGTCACCCCATCCTAAATTCCCCTGGGTGTCTAGTTTTCAAAAATGTATATGTTTTCTAGGTTTCCCTAGGTGCTGGCAGAGCTACGGCGCAAAAACAAAAGGTAGTCTTTTTGCCTAAAACGTGCTAAATTTCACTAGGAAATTGAGGTTTGGCCATGCTGCGTTTTGCGCTGTTTCATGTCGCAGCCACTATGCCTACCCACGCAAGTGAGGTACCATTTTTTTTGGGAGACCTGGGGGCACGCTGGGTGGGTGGAAATTTGTTGATCCACGCAGATTCCAGAACTTTCCACCACAGAAATGTGAGGAAAATGTGTTTTTTTGGTCAAATTTTTATGTTTGCAAGGGATTCTGGGTAACAAAACCTGGGGGTAGGCAGACGAGTCACCCCATCCTGAATTGCTCTGGGTGTCTAGTTTTTTAAAATGTATAGGTTTGCTAGGTTTCCCTAGGTGCTGACAGAGCTACGGCGCAAAAACAAAAGGTAGTCTTTTTGTCTGAAGCGTGCTAAATTTCGCTGGGAAACTGAGGTACGACCATGCTGCGTTTTGCGCTGTTTCATGTCGCAGCCACTATGCCTACCCACGCAAGTGAGGTACCATTTTTTTTGGGAGACCTGGGGGCACGCTGGGTTGGTGGAAATTTGTTGATCCACGCAGATTCCAGAACTTTCCACCACAGAAATGTGAGGAAAATGTGTTTTTTTGGTCAAATGTTTATGTTTGCAAGGGATTCTGGGTAACAAAACCTGGGGGTAGGCAGACGAGTCACCCTATCCTGAATTCCCCTGGGTGTCTAGTTTTCAAAAATGTATAGGTTTGCTAGGTCTCCCTATGTGCTGGCAGAGCTTTGGCGCAAAAAGAAAAGGTAGTCTTTTTGTCCAAAGCGTGCTAAATTTCACTGGCAAAATGAGGTGCGACCATGCTGCGTTTTGCGCTGTTTCATGTCGCAGCCACTATGCCTACCCACGCAAGTGAGGTACCATTTTTTTTGGGAGACCTGGGGAAACGCTGGGTGGGTGGAAATTGGTTGATCCACGCAGATTCCAGAACTTTCCACCACAGAAATGTGAGAAAAATGTGTTTTTGTTGTCAAATGTTTAGGTTTGCAAGGGATTCTGGGTAACAAAACCTGGGGGTAGGCAGACGAGTCACCCCATCCTGAATTGCCCTGGGTGTCTAGTTTTCAAAAATGTATAGGTTTGCTAGATTTCCCTAGGTGCTGGCAGAGCTACGGCGCAAAAACAAAAGGTAGTCTTTTTGTCCGAAACGTGCTAAATTTCACTGGGAAATTGAGGTGCGACCATGCTGCGTTTTGCGCTGTTTCATGTCGCAGCCACTATGCCTACCCACGCAAGTGAGGTACCATTTTTTTCGGGAGACCTGGGGGCACGCTGGGTGGGTGGAAATTTGTTGATCCACGCAGATTCCAGAACTTTCAACCACAGAAATGTGAGGAAAATGTGTTTTTTTGGTCAAATGTTTAGGTGTGCAAGGGATTCTGGGTAACAAAACCTGGGGGTAGGCAGACGAGTCACCTATCCTGAATTTCCCTGGGTGTCTAGTTTTCAAAAATGTATAGGTTTGCTAGGTTTCCCTAGGTGCTGGCTGAGCTACGGCTCAAAAACAAAAGGTAGTCTCTTTGTCCAAAGAGCTTAAGATTTCACTGGGAAATTGAGGGGCGGCCACGTTGCATTTTGTGCCGTTTCCTGTCGTAGGCACAAGGCCGACCCACACAAGTGAGGTACCGTTTTTATCGGGAGACCTGGGGGAACGCTGGGTGGGTGGAAATTTGTTGATCCACGCAGATTACAGAACTTTCCACCACAGAAATGTGAGGAAAATGTTTTTTTTTGGTCAAAATCTTAGCTTTGCAAGGGATTCTGGGTAACAAAACCTGGTGGTAGGCAGTCGAGTCACCCCATCCTTAATTCCCCTGGGTGTCTACTTTTCAAAAATGTATAGGTTTGCTAGGTTTCCCTAGGTGCCGGCAGAGCTAGGGTGCAAAAACTACAGGTAGGCACTTTGCCAAAAAAGGGTCAATTTGTAACTGCAAAATTTAGGTGTGACCACGTTGCATTTTGCGCCGTTTCCTGTGGCAGGCACAAGGCAGACCCACACAAGTGAGGTACCGTTTTTATCGGGACACTTGGGGTAATTCAGATTTGTGAATAAACTGTTATTACCAATTGAGCTTTTATGCATTTCTCCCTTTGAATGAAAGACATTGTGTAAAAAAAAAATCTTTATGAAAAATGACCAATAATTCTCATGCTAGTATGAGTATTCCCAATTTTGAAAATGTGCAATTATATACTGTTTCTGAACTCTATAATTTGTACCCAATTCAGAAATACATAGGTGTCTTTCATACAGATTATTCCATGTATACATTTTCCAAGACAAAGTGCACCATACCCAGTAAATGAAAAAATACCATTGCAAGTTGCTGCTCAGTTTTTGGATCTGGGTTCGTCGGGTTCTTGATGAAACTACAAGTCCTATATATCCCCACAACCAGGAAGGTCTAACGGATGTAACGGTATATTGCTTTCCAAGAGTTGTCAAAATTAGAAAAAGTTATAGGTGAAAACGTTGAGACAAAAGGCTGTTTTTTTCAACAAATGTTCAAATATTCCAATATCTAACTGTTAGTTTCTATAACGAAACCTTCATGGATTTAGACAAATGACCCCTTTCTGAATTCAGAATTTTGTCTACGTGTCGAAAATGTAAAGCTTTCCAGGATCCATTATTGCTTTCAAACTCATTTCTACCATTAACTGGAAGGAGGTGGAAAGCTCTAAAAATAGCAAAAATAGGCTATGTCCCAGAAAAATGCCAAAACTGAGTGAAAAATTTCGGTTCTCTGACAAAAGACTGTCATTCCCTGAAAGCTGAGAAAATGGAGATTTCAGCCCCAGAAACCCTTTTGTGATACCATTTTCAGGGAAAAACCCAGAGGCTTTCATTTGCAGCCCGGTTTTCCCATTTTTCTGAAAAAAACAAAAAAATCACTATATTTTGGTTAATTTCTGGGACCCCTCCAAGGGAATCCACAAACCCTGGGCGCCTTTAGAATCCACATGATGTTGGAAGAAAAGGACGCACATTTGGCGCGGATACCTTATGTGGTCAAAAAGTTACAAGGGCCTAAGCGCGCACTACTCCAAAACGCCGAAAAAAGCCTTAGCACAGGAGGGGAAAAGGCCTAGCAGCGAAGGGGTTAAGTCTCTGGCTGGCAGTGAGACGAATTCTTAAGATTGTCTATTTTTCAGAGTTTGCCCCAATATGGAATTCCCCGGGGACACCAGAATGCCTAAAGGATGCCCTGAGCTTACCCTTAAAGCAGGCAGGAGTTAAACAATGGGGCGACTTAACATCAGAAGGTGCTTTCACCCCATGGGAAGTTTTGAACATTAAGACCGGCAGCAGGCTCTCAAGGTTCAAATACCTATAGCTTACTTCATGGGTTACGACTGTAGGAAATGAAGTTGGTGGTAATTGGAATTTTGTAACCTTAATACAGGGCCCTTTCCAGAAAGCCAAAGAAGTAGCAATATGGTATAGACACTTTTTGGAGGCAGAGGAGGAGAAAATGCAAGATCCATCTGAGGTCTGGACAGGGGTGTTGCAGGAGGGTAGTATGAATGCTCTGATAATTGACTCAGTTAAACTCCTATATGCCATTGTTACTCCAGCCAGTCTTAAATGTCACCATTTTTTTGTCATTCATAGGCTATATTGGACACCACATAGATTATCGAAATTTGTGCAACAGCCGGTGCCAAGATGTAAAAGGTGCAACTACCCCAAGGCAAACGACCTATATGTCTTTTTTACATGTCCAATGTTAAAGGATTTCTGGAGCTCTGTGGAAAACAATATAAGGGACATGCTAGGAGAAAATATAACTCTAACAAAAACTTTGGAACTCTTAGGAGTGGACTATGTATCCCAACAGGCCCTAAGATTTAAAAAGCAGGGCTTACTGTTTTATTTAATTCTACTGGCTAGGATGGAAATTGGTAAATGTTGGTTAGACCCTCAACCGCCCAATGTAATAACTTGGTTGAATGTGGTTAAATGAACATGTAGATTAGACATTAAAATGGCCAAAAGTATCTCGGCTGAGGTGTGGGAGCCCTTTCTGAATTGGTTGGATTGAATGGTAATCATCGGTAGCAAATTCGGAAGTCCAATGATTCCATCAAGCCATGGATTGGGGTGGTAAGGAGGCTACGTTAATCCCCCCCCCTGTTCTTTTAAGAAGGACAGATGGGTGCTGTGGAAGGTGCTGTATGAAACTGCTTGGACCATAGAAGGATCGGTAGTAAAAAATGTTGTCCAAACCGGCCCAGATTGCAGTAACCATGGTGTAATGAGGACAAAAAAAACAAAGATTGAACTCTATGGTCAATGTTACCGTAAAGACTGACGATAGCAAGTCCATGAAAATCAATGGAAGTCCTTGTGTACCTGCTCTGTAGCAATGAGTTTTCTCTTTTTCTCCAGAAAACTAGGAATCAGATAGACTGTTGCAAAGTATGCACTGTGCTCTGATCCATCTGCCATTTATTATACTTCAATGAATGTGGGTGAAAAGTGCACTCTAAAGCTCAAATGTTTTCAAAACTTTTACGATATGTGTGCTATGTTGGATGAATGCCTGCTATGCAACAAAATAACTGAATGAAAGTAGCCTAGCCCCTGCGCGGCTGCTAGGACTCCAACATGCATGTTGGAGTCCTAGAAGCCGCGCAGGGGCTAGGCCACTTTCATTTATTATACTTCATCAATGGTTCTGCATCATAGGGATTAAGCCCATACTACCAAAAAATAAAACATCACACCAAAAAGAATTGAGATTCACCACCCATAAAAGGGAGATTTCTTGTTGGAAAGGCATAAGTGGTCCAAAGACAAAGTTACTATGTCTGGACCACCCGTGATCTGTTGTATGAGGCACAGAGCATAGTTTAGGGAGGACCAGTGTAGCTCTAACTGGTTTCGAAGGGAACAATAGTTGGATTGCCAAGGGTCCATATTTAAGTTGGGGCTTGTATGACAATACAGTTATTCAGACCCTCCAGACCAACTATTTACCACCAGCAACTAGAGGAGGAGGGGTGAGTTAGAGTTCTGCAGTCACCTTAAAAGCAGTATTTCTGGAACCGTGGGTCACATACGAAGACAGATTACATGTTCCCAGAATCAGAGAAACTTGCCCATCAATAGGACACACTCTAGATACCTATGATGAAATAGACTAACCCTTGTCTCCATCTACAGCTGAGGAATAGTGGCTACTACAAAGTCAGGCAGATCTATAGGCAGTGCAACCATACCAACAGATACAGTTTTTTGATGGTCCCATGCGCCCTCAACCCTGATGCAAAATTTGCACTTACTGGTCTAGTCAGTTTGAATGCTTATTATTGCCCTGGGCAGCCCCACTTCCCTTGAGGCTTGCTACATATAAGACTCTTGGGGTCATGTAGAGGTTGGCAGATTCAGGGCATACACCAAATAAGGTATATGTCCCATCCACTAATCGTGCAGTTCCTGTGCCCTGGAGCTCATGGGTAACCAAGTTTGTGAAGTGGAGAACAAGAACTGGGAGAGAGGATTGAAGCAGTCAGAGACACACACTCCACACATTCCAGCTATCAAAAAGCAGCCCTAAATGACAGAAGAAGGTGAAAAATGTGTACTTATTTGTTATTTGACATCCTTGATTGGCCATATAAAAACCCGAGACAAAAAGGGCAACTTGTGGCCCCAGAGTGGGGTACACTCCACAGGCACCCAATTAAGTATTTCACCCTGACGAGTGGAACATTGTGATGAATGCTCCCTATATCGTGCCTCACTCTCCCCAAAAGCAACAGATGCGGAGACCACAGACTACTCACGACTCCAGGAGAAGAATATGTTTCTTTATATCGCAGATTTTACTTCGCAATGCATTCACAACGCGGTCATTACCACAAACGTGTTGTCACAACGCACTGCCATTACAACGCAAGTCGTTACAACGACTTGCGCTAGATGACGCGCTGAATTTAGGAATAGTATGATTTACTAGTCCAACTCCAGTGTGTGCAACACTAGGGAAAGTTTTGGAATAGTAAGTCATACTAGTCCTTATCCTAAAGCGCCATCTAGCGCAAGTCAATATAACAACTTGCGTAGTAATGGCACTGCTTTGTAACAACGCTGTCGTTGTAACAACCGCATTGTGTTTGCATGTAGTGTAAAACTCGTGATGTAAACGTTGTCTCCCCCAGGGGAAACCAAGCCTGTCACAGAGGATGCATTTTATGATCCCTATATAGTACTTACGGGGAGGGATTTGCAAAGTTAGAGCTTCATTTAGCTGTCACAGGCCTTTATCCCCAAGTTACATGCAGGAACTGCATACATAAGGTGCAGTTCCTGGTACCCCTTTCTTCCTCTAATACCCAACCGCAATCCCACCCTTCAAAGTTAATCCCCACCCCTTTTTTCTTTTAGTGCCCTCCACTTTTCTTCTGTATATGACAGTTGTGCAGAGGAACTGTAGCTTGACCTCAAATCTATCTGCAGATGTCAGCGTGCTTTAGTGGCTGTCTGGCAGATTCCTTGTGAAAGGTTCGGGTCAACACACCAAACAAGCAGTAAAGGTGCTTGGCCATTGAGGTGAGCTCAAGTTTGAGCTCTTTTGGGCAATGGACGTGATAGGATACAACTTGCATTATATTTGAAAATAGTCTCTGTGAGCCAACACACTATTAAATAGATTTATTGCATTGTTGTGTAAGTGCATTGATGTGGTGTTTACTACTCCTAATGATGTGTTGGACCTCTTTACATCGGGCAACAAGCTGCTTTAGAAACCAAGGTTAGCTGTTAATCTAATGGTTATTGGGAATAGTCTCAAACTCTCAATGAAAACATTCCATGCATTGCGTTTGTTTCCTCGTGGTACATTAAATTATGAGGAGTCAAGTGTGATCATTAGTCAGGTGGGGGGTATGTGAGTTCATGCAGATGGTTGGTGCTATAAATAGATAACATAGATGAGATTAGGACAGCCAAAACCGTGGTGCTGCGGCCCACCAGATTAGGAGTTAAATCCTGGTCTGTTGGGCAGTGCTGCTGCAGTCTAAGGCGGCGGTCTGTCAGGCTCACTGTAGTGCCTGAAATGCAGACCACGATTCGCAGAGTGCCAACTGCACCTTCCTGCACGGTGTGGCAGATATGCCACACTGTGCAGGAACTGGGGGTGCAAAACCAGGGGGGCACTACATGTGCACCCCTGCATGCATCCCCAGGCCCAAGAGTGACATGGGACCCTGTTAAGGCCCCCTTTGTTGCCTCTCTGCCATCCTTGGCAGGCTCACCGCCTTGAAAAGGGCGGTGGACAGGCAGCTCCTAATAGGCTTGGGGCCAGCATATTAGTGCTCCTGACCGCTGTGCAACCGCTGCGGGATCCTTGATCCCCGGTGGTCGCAGCGGTCCTGTGGCGGTCCGACCGCCACACTTATAATACTGTGGGTAGGCCTGCAGTGTGGTGATGATCGGACCGCCACCAAGGGCTCAGGAACTCATAATAAGGCCATATTTATTGTTAAATTGCAAGTATGGCTTTCAAAGAAAAATAAGAGATTTTTGAAAATTTTGAAATGAAATGAGGACAATTTGCAGCATTACAATCATTAAGATTGAGGCAAACATGCATATACTTTAAATGGAAACAACCAGGAAGCAAGAGGGAGTCCAACACCTTCCCTTCTTCAGGAAAGCCCCATCTGCATTCTCAGCTAAGGAAAGACAAGCATATGGGTGACTCATAGTAGCCAAGAGGAAGGTCCCCTCACTCACGGATGTCTTAAAACTCATCTTAATCACAATCACTTAACATGTGCCTTCCACCCATACCTCAATGCAAGGTTCCAATTATCTGACATTCATACATACTTCCACCGTAACACAACCCAAAACGTCTTAACCTTTCACCACGACACAAACCATACACACTGAGTCCACATTAAACTTCATGTTGACCATTGCACACTCTGCAGTCCTGGATGAAAAAGACATAGCAGACTGTCAAGGTTGAAAGCGATTTTCAGCATATTGACCTTCCTAAAGGACATACCCTCTACTAGAATTCATGATACCACTCATCACAGAAAGCATCTAAAGCTCAAGTGCACTATTTAAAGACCTGGAAATTATTAAATCGAGCTTCACGCTGTACCAACAGAACAGCTACAGCAGTAATTGTCATCCTTCCTGTTTCATCATGTGACCTCTTCAAAGATGGGAAGCAAGATTTTGCATATCCAAGATGGCAGAGGTATGTTTGCGGATTACATCCGGGTCACGCCCTTCAAAGTCAGTATAAACATTGTGGGAAAGTTCTATTCTAGCCTACAGTGTTGAGTACATATGCGTATCAACTGCTATTGCTTAATATATTACATTTGTGCACACTTTAAATGTCTTGTTTTCTACAGTAGGTGGTGAATTTGCCTCAGAGGGAATTTTTGAGCATTCCATTAATTCAGTTTTAGTGTTTCTCCCTTGCATTTCTATTCCTCCCAGTTCCCTCTGGGTCTCATGTGTAATACTTTTCCCTCCACTAACTGCTTGTATTCATGCACAAGGGATGCACAGGGACAGCGTCAGCATCCACCATAAGAAACCCAGCCAGGATCTCATCGGTCACTACCTAGGCATCAACCATGTAAATGAAATCTTTCTGCCCTTCTGCTTCCCACTGTAATACCAGCACACCAACCAAAAAAGCTGCAGACATTGCTGCTATCCACAAATCTGTATGAACAATCAAAACGTGGGTACTCGCACAGCTAAAGGTAAATCAGGTAATGTCTTTTGAGTACTGAGTGTGCAACAGAGGAAACACTGTCTGCTCTGGCAGTGTGAAAACCAAGGTACTAATGCAAGGCTCCCTCAATAGAGTGAGCACCTCCGTGCACTACTTGAAGACCATCGGTCTAATTCCATATAAATCAAAAAATATATCAAATGTTAATGCCAAACGTAGTTTTTAAACAGCTGTCACATTTTATTCATGTGTAACCGGTGAAGATCCATGAATTTATCCACAAAATAAACTACATTCCATAGGTGAATGAGTTGCAATCATTAAATTATTGCACATCACATTGTGCATCCCAATGCATTTCGGGACAAGCCCTTCCTCAGGGGACAGATCTAAGGGAACAATCCAAATGAAAACATTTCAATATCCTGTTCCGATAACTCCTAACTTGAAAGCATATATCACACAAACTGCATTATACTGTGTATTCATGCACGTGACTAAAATAAAATACGTAATGTGAGCCAATAACGTTATCATGAGTACATATATAAACATGCTAAATCAACGTGCTGATACTAGTAACAATAAAACTGGACATAGTGGTAACCAAACCAAGTTCGCCACAATCAAGAGTGAAAGTGCTAGTGCTCGAAATATCCCACCGTAGACATGCTCCGTGATCAGGAGAAAAACGTGTGTTACAAACAAATATAACCAGTGTGTTTTAAATACCCTCGTGCAGTACACTCTGAACCCTGTGCCTATCAGCAGATACATGGGCTAAATAACAATCCGAAACTCAGTACTTACAGATTGCAAATGATCAAGCGACTCAGCAAGGAGTCGTCAAAGCGGTGAACCGTCAAGGAGAGTAGGAGCATGAGTGTTCCTTAAATCAAAGGTCCGTGAAAAACGCATGCAAGCAAGAAACGAAGGACTACCCCATGTACTGCAAACACCATTCATCACCACATAAGCGGCCATCTTAGAGTGGTAAAACGAACATGAAAGCACAAAACAATAAAAACATGCAAAAATGATGAATCAATCAACATATAAAAGAACGAATCTGAAACAGACATATAGATACAAGCTCAAGTACTCATATAAAGCTAATATGCAGGAATAATAGGTGCATCGACAGATAAACATACAAACATGTAAGAAGCATGCAAATACAAAGTTAAGCAATAATATTGAACAAGTTTAGAGATAACACAAAAATTCCATGTGGTCATTGAGACCATTCGGTGCCATGGTGGACATAAAGCGGATCCAAAAGTTCTCTCTTTTCAATAGAGTGTTCTTGTTGTTGCTGGTGATTTTAACCTGCTCAAGAATTTGAAACTTCAATTGCGCCACACTATGTCTGTGTTCCAAAAAATGAGTAGCCACACTGGATTTCATGTTTTGTGTGCGTATATTGCTTTTATGTTCCAAGATCCGTACTCGAATCTTTCTCTCCGTGTGACCAATATAGCACTTGCCACAAGGACATTTAAGCATATAAATGACATTGCTGCTGTTGCACGTGGCATTGACTTTCAGTTTTATGGTATGTCCCTTCATAGGATGAGTCGTTTTATTACCAGGTATACAGTTCCCACAGTTACTACAGTTGTAGCAAGGCTTTAAACCATTGTAAATCAGCGAGGTTGAAGTTGCTGTTGGGTGGTTCAATAACTCCTTGACATTGCGGCCTCTAGTGAATGCAAACATGGGAGGTTGGGTAAACAAACCATTAAAGTCAGGTTCCATAGCTAGGATAGGCCAATGTTTCCGAATGATGTGTTGAAACTGATTCGACAATTTAGAGTATTTCGAGACAACCACCATTCTATTTGAAGTTTTTTTTGGTTTGGATTTCAATAGTTGTGCTCTCACACATTTGTCAGTTCGCTGCATGGCTAAATCCAAGATGGGTGTGGGATAGCCCCGTGCTTTCAAACATTCCAAGGTATTTTTGAGGGCTTGTTTACATTCCTGTTCTTTGGACACTATGCGTTTCACTCTTAAAAGTTGAGCATAAGGTAAATTGTTTTTGAGGCTAGATCGATGAAAACTGCTGTAATGTAATATGGAGTTCCTATCTGTAGGTTTACGATAAATCGTCGTATGCCAATCTGTGATGTCACGATGTATTTCAACATCAAGGTAGTGGACGCATTTATCACTGTATTCCCAGGTGAACTGGATACGTTCATTGACGTTGTTCCAAGACTCAAGAAAGGTGATAAGGGTTTCAGTAGAGCCTGCCCATAGCAGGAAAATGTCATCTATGTACCGAAGGTACATTTTTCCGTGTAGTAGCCAGTCATTTTGAGATAGAATATGAGACTCTTCAAACACTTGCATATAAATGTTAGCATAACAAGGAGCTGCCGAATTTCCCATGGCAGTCCCGTTCTCCAACTGAACGGGACTGCCATGGGAAATTCGTTTACCCAACCTCCCATGTTTGCATTCACTAGAGGCCGCAATGTCAAGGAGTTATTGAACCACCCAACAGCAACTTCAACCTCGCTGATTTACAATGGTTTAAAGCCTTGCTACAACTGTAGTAACTGTGGGAACTGTATACCTGGTAATAAAACGACTCATCCTATGAAGGGACATACCATAAAACTGAAAGTCAATGCCACGTGCAACAGCAGCAATGTCATTTATATGCTTAAATGTCCTTGTGGCAAGTGCTATATTGGTCACACGGAGAGAAAGATTCGAGTACGGATCTTGGAACATAAAAGCAATATACGCACACAAAACATGAAATCCAGTGTGGCTACTCATTTTTTGGAACACAGACATAGTGTGGCGCAATTGAAGTTTCAAATTCTTGAGCAGGTTAAAATCACCAGCAACAACAAGAACACTCTATTGAAAAGAGAGAACTTTTGGATCCGCTTTATGTCCACCATGGCACCGAATGGTCTCAATGACCGCATGGAATTTTTGTGTTATCTCTAAACTTGTTCAATATTATTGCTTAACTTTGTATTTGCATGCTTCTTACATGTTTGTATGTTTATCTGTCGATGCACCTATTATTCCTGCATATTAGCTTTATATGAGTACTTGAGCTTGTATCTATATGTCTGTTTCAGATTCGTTCTTTTATATGTTGATTGATTCATCATTTTTGCATGTTTTTATTGTTTTGTGCTTTCATGTTCGTTTTACCACTCTAAGATGGCCGCTTATGTGGTGATGAATGGTGTTTGCAGTACATGGGGTAGTCCTTCGTTTCTTGCTTGCATGCGTTTTTCACGGACCTTTGATTTAAGGAACACTCATGCTCCTACTCTCCTTGACGGTTCACCGCTTTGACGACTCCTTGCTGAGTCGCTTGATCATTTGCAATCTGTAAGTACTGAGTTTCGGATTGTTATTTAGCCCATGTATCTGCTGATAGGCACAGGGTTCAGAGTGTACTGCACGAGGGTATTTAAAACACACTGGTTATATTTGTTTGTAACACACGTTTTTCTCCTGATCACGGAGCATGTCTACGGTGGGATATTTCGAGCACTAGCACTTTCACTCTTGATTGTGGCGAACTTGGTTTGGTTACCACTATGTCCAGTTTTATTGTTACTAGTATCAGCACGTTGATTTAGCATGTTTATATATGTACTCATGATAACGTTATTGGCTCACATTACGTATTTTATTTTAGTCACGTGCATGAATACACAGTATAATGCAGTTTGTGTGATATATGCTTTCAAGTTAGGAGTTATCGGAACAGGATATTGAAATGTTTTCATTTGGATTGTTCCCTTAGATCTGTCCCCTGAGGAAGGGCTTGTCCCGAAATGCATTGGGATGCACAATGTGATGTGCAATAATTTAATGATTGCAACTCATTCACCTATGGAATGTAGTTTATTTTGTGGATAAATTCATGGATCTTCACCGGTTACACATGAATAAAATGTGACAGCTGTTTAAAAACTACGTTTGGCATTAACATTTGATATATTTTTTGATTTATATGGAATTAGACCGATGGTCTTCAAGTAGTGCACGGAGGTGCTCACTCTATTGAGGGAGCCTTGCATTATTGCTATCCACAAATCCACATGGTCTTGCACACTCTTGTCACAGTTACCTTGCACTTCCCACTCCGCAGCCAAGATCAGAGCCTTACAAAGTATCTACCACCTATCCGGCCCCTGTCCGACCATCTCCTCTTAGATCTCCAATCTCATTATCACGCCCTCAGCCAGATACTCTATAAACAATTTCTTGCAACATTCAACCCTTCGAGGTGACACAACAGTCAGATTATGTAATACATCTTACTTAACCTGCTATAGTACACTAACATCAACCTACTCATCAATCTCCCTATTCTAAGGGCAACATCCTGTGCTTCATCTGCACAGCACCAGATATAAAATATGGACTCAGTCCCTAAGATCTTCTTGACTCCATAGCTGTCTACAGAAAGTAACCAAAACTTGCCAAACAAAAGCACTGGTCTATCCAGAATGTCCTAATCAATGCACTCCAAAAACATGTTTATTTCCATGGCAAATGCATGTTAGTCTGATTACATCATAGTGTGGAGGAGTGTGGCTCAATGGTTAGAGCGGCAGACCCTGATGCAGAGTTCTGGCCAGGGACCAGGGTTCGATTCCCGCCTCGGCGGGGTCTCGGGCTCAATTTCCTCGGACCTGTTAATTCTCGCCTCGGTGCCTATTCTAATCACGGGCCCCACGCTGCAACTCTGGGCAATAGCTTTCTTAGCCTCCACACCGGCCCCAACAGCGCTAAGGATGCCTGGCTTCACCCTGAGGGTGCCCAGGAGTGGACACTTAACAGGGAAAGCCAGGAGGGGTTCCACAGCGGTATGAGTATCAGCGCCAGGAAGCCGTATAGGCGACACCGCAAGGTGACCGTCTGGTGACAGTGCGCTCTATAAGTACCATGACATTTACATTTACATTTACATCAACTCCCTTAATTCAGACCTCCACCACAACTTCCAGACCAAATGTGACACCTAAGCCCTGGTAGAAATAAGAAACATATCTTAAGCCACGTTATCTGTCCATGGTACCCAAAAAGATTCACTGAGAGCAAACAAGCAGTCAGATGGTAAAAGTAGCTGTGGCATTTATGACAGATGCCAGAGAACCTCACAGCCCTGAAGGATGCTCGTTAACAAAATGAAGATTAACCACTACACCGCAATCATCATGGAAGCATATAAAGTAAGTATATAACTCTCCAAAGCCACCAAGTGCTTTCAGTGTCCTATCACTAATCCGCCAACCATGTATTCAAAGTTGAAAGCCAATAGAATTAACACATTAATCGAAGAGAAGACTGCCACATTTAGATAGCACACCATCATCATAGCCTTTTCTTCAAAAGCACCATCTTTGATCAGACTGAGGTGGGTCCACGTCAATCCCTTTTCCACAGTGGAACTCTCATGCCTTCTAAACTCACTGCAATTGTACAGCCTAAGAGATGGAAAATATCTCAGGACTAAAAATAAAGACCCGGTCGAGTAACACCCTCATTCACTCCTGAACATCATTAACACACTCCTCACCCAAATCGTCTTCCCCAAGTCCAATTGTGAACAAATAAAGCTGCTCCTAAAAAAACATTAAAGTTCAGGAACTAACCTCGCCACCTAGTGTCCTGTCATACATAAAATTCAAATGTAAAATTATCAATAAGTGTAGTTGTCACTTAATTCTGTGGAAAAATCAAGAACCACAGCATCTCTAAAACTTGCCATCTGGATTTAGATTTCCAAATCAAAGCCAGTGGCACCCAGGGCTCCTCATCCGGCAGGATCTGTGGGCAGCCTTAGACACCATCTATCATCAAACCACACTCAACACACTCTCCTCAAGAATTGAAATAAAACATAGCTTCATCCTTCAGTAGACCACATCCCATCTAAACAACAGATCCCAGCTCATATAGTTGAGCATATCCAGATCTGACCGTATGTGTGTGATTTAGGCCCATACATAGGATCAGATCAGATCTGGAAGTTCCCCAAAAGAATCAATACTATATCCAGTAATCTTCAACTTCTACCTAGAATTCTTGGCTGACAACAATATCAAAATTCATCAACATGCAGACAACGGCCACCTCTCCCTAATAATCTCAACAATAAATGACATTACTTGGCTCAAAGACTGCCTCACCACCATGCACGCCTAAATGTTTAAGTCGTAACTGAAGCTGAAACTGAAGGCAAAGTTTGTGCTAATTACTCGCAACAACCAACAGCCCACACTGAGGTCAACCATGGCATATTCCTAGGAGTCACATCAATGCCACTCTAAACTTTAGAACACACATCTCAAAAACACACAGACTGCCTGGCATGAACTCAATACACAAAGCAAGGTGAACGTTTTTCCCTATGTAGTAGACTTAAGAACAGCCTTGGTCCTATCTCACCTGAATATAGATAGCTTTCTACACACTGGCATCCCGGAATCACATATAAACTGTCTCAAGACTGTTCTCCAAACTCTAGAAACAATAAATCCAAAAGATCAATTACTTTGTTGTGCAGATACTACAGTTGTAGCACATCAGCCTTGAAAAACGGGATCTCCTTCAATCAACAAATGAAACTGAGACACTTGCTTTACACTTTCAAAATATACATGGTGTCCTTGAACTTCCATTCCTCTAGATACCGGAGATCAGCCACATTAAACGAAGTTGCAATCTGCCAAAAATGTTTCTGGTGGAAGAACCCTCAATATTCAGGCTTCAACACTATGGAAAGACACTTCTGTTTGAGTGATAATGAAAGAGGACTTCTTAGGTTCTGAAGTTAGCTGAAGATCCATCTGTTCTGGCAGACCTAGAAGTGGGAAACTCAAAGACACCTAATCCTGGAACAATCCAAATTCCCATAATGCAACGCACAACAGGTCAGTCAAAATCCTAAGACCCAAGCAGTGGGATGGATCTCATGAAACTTAATGAAACTCACTTTACCAAGACCTCATTAAGAACCTTTTAATGCTAATATGGGTCAATAGCAGATTAAGAAAGGACACCCCCTCCTTTACCTGGCAAGCTACTTGCCTAACTCAATTATCTTCGCTCCTACATGACAGACCGAAAGTTGACAAAACGTAACTTTATCTAGAATTTACTATTTGTGTATGCAGAATTGTGCCATAACTCATAACCCTGGTCCCACAGAGAGGTCTGATTAGACTGTCTGCCACATGCACAGCTGTGAAATTAATAACCAAAATATGAATTTTCTACAGATGAAAGAGTCTACTTGTTTATAGATACCATATTGTAAGTATAAATTGTGTTCACAACGATTAGCAATCCAATAGCGAACCACAAAGGCACTGATACATTTGGAAATCATGGCAAGCATGAGTCAGTGCTCTGAGATCCAACTCCTAGCAGAAAAAAACTGCCAAAATTCAGGGGCTTTAAAGTGACACCAGAGCCCAGGATTGTGCGGGGTCCGCTTTAAATGTGAAAGTATAAGCCATATGGGAGGACATATTTCCTACTTGCATTAGGACCTACGGCCTCCATGATACCTATGCTAAGCATTCTGTGACATCTTTAGAACAAACTCCTGTATGGAATTTTAAGACACCTAGGGGCATATTATCAAGAACTGTGATACAATTATTGGCACTTTAACGGCAGGAAACTGCCGCTAAAAGGGCGATAATGGGCTTGACAATATGCCCTTGTGAATTCCCATAGCAGCCCAGGGTAACGCCAGAAGCTGGGCTGCTATGGGAATTCACAAGGACATATTATCAAGCCCATTATCGCCGTTTTAGCGGAAGTTTCCTGCCGCTAAAGCGCCGATAATTTTATCGCAGTTCTTGATAATATGCCCCTTGGTATTTACTAGGGACTCATGAGGTAAAAAGTTATTTTAATTTAGAGAAAAGGTGAAAGTAATTTGTAAAAATAGAGTTAATTATTAATTTATAGGGTTTATATAGCGCTAGCTAGATCCAAATGTATCAGAGCGCTTTACATATCGTTCAGGGTTGTTACATAGAAGAACATAAAAAATAGAACGATCAACAACATAAAGGTAATTATCAAAATATACATGTCAAGGGAATAGATTATGCAGTCAAGAATGTTACAGGACAATAAAAACAGGATTAACACCTTAACCTCGGCGTTTTTTCCGCCGCGTTGCGGGCGTTCTGAAGAGTGGGAGGGGCTGCGTCGGCCGTTGACCGACGGTAGCACTAGGGAGGTAGTGCTGCCGTCGGCAGCACGCAAGGGGTTCAGGTGAAGGACAAAGAGGAAGCTGCAAAACATCAGAATCATACACCTGTCTATAAGGTCTGGAAGGATTGTGTGACTTAATTGGGAGCAAAGCTTAGTTAGAAATTAGAATGAGTATTAAAGTATTTGTTGCATAGAAGGAGTTTAAGGTCCCATTTGAAGCACAGAAAGGATGGATTACAGCGGAGGTCACTGGGGGGTGTATTCTAGATCCTAGGAGCATTACTAGAGAATGAGCGAATCTGTGAGGATTTCTTTTTCAGTTGGGAGGGATGAGAATAAGTGAGCAGGAGATTCTCAGCGCCCTGGCTCTTCCTGCTTTGGAGAGTTTGGAATCAAGGTAGTTTGGGTTGTGGGTATGGAGGGCTTTGTAGGTGATGTAAGCAGTCTTGAAGATACATCTCCCTTCAATTGGAAGCCAGTTAAGGTTATTTAAAGCTGGAGTAAGGTGCTCAAATCGTTTGATGCCTGTTAGTAGCCGAGCAGCCATGTTGAGAATTGTTGTAAGGCGTGCAAGGTGGGTTTTTGGAGTTCCTTTGAGGATGGCGTTGCCATAATCCAATTTGAAGAGGACAAGAGACTGCACTACCATCTTAAAATCATCCGGTGGAATAAACTGTTTCATTTTCTTGATATTTTTAAGAGTGTACAGAGCTCCTTTGGCTGAATTGTTGATATGGTCTTTCATTACCAGATTTTTGTCTAGAGTGATGCCCAGGGACTCTACGGAGTTGGATAATGTAAGAGAGCAGTTAAGGGCGTCCAGGTCAGTGAGCCAATCTTGGATTGGAAGAGGGTTGTTCTTCAGGGAGAAAGATATTTTTTCTGTTTTGTTGAGGTTTATTTTTAAGTGGTTGGTGTTAAGCCAAGATTTTACCTTGATTAGTGTATCATTCAGATGAATGACGTCACACAGTAAATTAATGTTGTAGCAAAGTTGGGTGTCATCGGCTAAAGGTGATATTTTACACATGCTTGGTTCAGGATAAGAGTAAGGGGTTCCATGAAGAGATTGAATAGGGAAGGTGGAGAATTGAGCCTTAGGGGACACCATGGGGAATTGGTGTTGGTTTCGAGAGACAGTTGTTGATTTTTATTTGTTGCGAGCGATGTTGCAGATATGAAGTGAACCAGTAAAGGACTGTGCCATTGATACCACTACGGTTCATGAGGGTCTCAATGCAGGGTGATTAACAGTATCAAAAGTTGCGGATAAGTCAAGTAGGATTAGAAGGTAAGTGCCACCTTCATCCAAGGATCTGCGAATATCATCTGTGATATTTAGCATAGCAGTTTTGGTGCTACATCCTTTCCTGAATCCTGACTTGAAGGTGTCAGGGAGATGGAATTGCTCAATATGGTGCTTGAGTTGTAGAAGCATGCATTTCTCTTCATTGTTTTGGCTAGGAACGGGAGGTTAGTGATAGGTCGGAGGTTATTGGGGTCAGCCCCTGGTTTTTAGATCTTGGCCTGATCCAGCGCATACTCTGGTCTGGCCGAGACATTTAATAGCTGCTTTTAAAAGTGCTACCAAAGCGGCCACCAGCTTACTGTCACGCGCACAAGCACGCATGCTGCTGTGCGCACATTCCTAGTGTGCTTTAGCCTGCCATCGTGATCGTGATCACTTTCGCTTTCAGAGTGAATGCGATGACTTTCGATTTCACGGCCGCGCGGCGTTACTTTTACTGCTGCGTGGCCAATGCTTGTTTGTAATGTGAAAGCAAATAGAGCTATCGTCGAAAGCAACTTGTTGGTCTTAATCAATCAAGCGTGCGTGAAGGTATAATACATTGCAGTTATAGGTCGGAGATCCATTCGGTACATTTCTCACTATAGCAGCTGGGCTTCGATGTGAACACAGCAGGTCACTTTCCAGACAGACTCTGGTGCTTATGTTGCACGTACTGAAGTTACTTCCTGGCACAGATACTCAAACACGTTGAGGGATATGTTGAGTAAAGTGTGGAACTCACTTTCTCTCCTGTCTAAATGTATCAAATTATCTGTCCTCAATCTAATCCTTCTTTAAGTATCTCCACATGAAAGAGACACAAATACAATAAATAATTCTTAATCTCAAATATGCCGTCCTACGGTCGTCGCATATCAGATTACTTTGCTTTATATAGCACGTTATGCTACCACATCTGTCTGCATTTGCTCCTTAAACCCTTCCCTTCCTTTTTTGACTGAAAACCAGTACAAGAACTCTACCAAGGTACCATAAATATTGATCCCGATAGAGAAGCGACCGAAACAGAAGTTTCCTGGATGTTATAGTAGGTGTCCCGCCTCGTAGCATTATAGAGCTATAACACTTCCTGTATTGCCTGTGAGGTCTGGGGGTACCATTTATGCTGATCACTTCCAGTCGTAGGCCACTGTCTCTCCCACAGCAACCCAACCTTTCCTCCCCTCTGTAGGCCTGTCTCAAGACAGGACTTCCTCCCTCCTCTGGCTCATTCTTTCCCCTTCACTCACCGGGGCACGCACAGGGGGCTCACCGCTCATTCTTTCGGTCATCACGTGGTCACAGGGGGCAGAGTCTCGGCCTGTCACTCTCTGCCGCTCCAACAGCAGCCGCTGCTGCTGACGGGTCTGCTCCTGAAACGTTCGCTGCGTAGACGTTGCGTATGATGTGCCTCGAAGCACGCACCTACCTAGCGCCACTGTGCTCGCCTGCATGCCCCTCATTCTGCGAACGCACGTTCCCTGGGGTTGACATGCAGTGGGAAATCAAAGATAAAGTAGAAAGACTACTCGCTTCATCCACTACCGAAATGTTGGAGATGAACACAAAAATGTAGTTTTTCTATCAACAATTTACTTTCTAAGGGCATGGCGAGAATTAGGCTTCTTTCTCGTTGCTGTAAATTAACAGTAGCCAATGAAAACAAGCATTATCGTAGCCAATAGGTCTCGCTTTTGGGAACTTATAAGTATTTAGTTATGCAGCACAATATCCTTGGGGCAACTACACCAACGGTTGGATGGCTAAACACTTATAAGGTCCCAAAGGCGATACCTATTGGCTATGCAAATGCTTGTTTCAATATGGGTGAGATTTGGCCAAGTTGGAGGGAGTTAGGAACAAGACCTGAGGAGAAAGAAGAGCTGATGATTTTAGTCCACATGAGCTCATATGTGTTGATGATTTTAGTCCATATTGTTGCGGTTTTGTACCGATGTGTGTTGGACTTGGCCCTTTTTGCAGGGTCATCCCTGAACTTTTTGCCTTTCTCCTATATTTATTCTGACCTGTTGTTGGCTATTTTATGACTCTGGGCACTTTACCACTGCTGATCAGTGCTAAAGTGCATATGCTCTCCCTACTGTAAAATGAATGTATTAATTAGTGATTCCATGATTGGCTATTTGGTTTACCTGTCAGACCATAGTACAGTGCACTGAGTGTGCCCAGGGCGTGTAAATCCAATTGCTGCTAGTGGGCTTGCAGCACTGGTTGTGCCACCCACAGTAGCGGCCTTGTAAAATGTGTCTAAGGTCTGCCATTGCAGAGCCTGCGTGCAGTCTGGCACTGCCATGCTGACTGGGCAAGTGCACCCACTTGCCAGTCCCTAAACCTTCCCTTTTCTTCATATTAGTCACCCCTATGGTAGGCCCAAGGGCAGGGTGCATTGTAAGTATACGGTAGGACAAGCCCTGATGTGTGTGGCATGTCCTAATAGTGAATTACAGCCATTTTCGTGTTTCACTATTGCAAGGCTACCTGTTCTCCATAGGCCAGAAGGGGCTGTTAGAATTATTACAGTTTATAATCCTAACAGACTCAGAGAACATGGTAGAAATTCGAGTTTAGTATGCCTGGACTCAGAATAATAAAATACATCTTTTAGTGAAGTTTATTTTAATATTCTGTGTTTGCAAATACCACTTTTAGAAAGTCGGTATTTGCTTGCCTAACCATTTAAGCCTGCCTCTGCTAGGTTGTATATTCCTTGTCTGGAGTTTGAGTGACAGGGCTGGGGTATTCCAGGAGACAGAATGAGTCAGCACAGTGATGAATAGAGAGATCTACATCTAGATGGGAGGGAGTAGTTGCACCTGGGACCTGAATAAGACTGTGCCCGCCCCCCACAGTGCTGGCTCCACCCCCTGTGGTGCGTCTGATGTCTCTGCCCTGCACACTGAAAGAAGAGAAGGAAGACTGTCATCAAAGTGCTCCAGGGCTGTACTTTTCTTCCACAATGCTGGCTCCACCTTCTGTGGGGCGTCTGATGTTCCTGCCCTGCACTGTGAAAGGAAAGGAGAAGTCTGGTAAACAGAGTGCTTCAGAACTGGTTTGGACTGGGCACAGGCCCCTCTCCCCTCAGAGAACAAAGGATTTTGGGGTATAAATATTGGGACCCTGATCCCAAGAAATTAGATCACTTCTGGACTTACAAAATTAAACATCTGCTGAGGAGAGGAACCTGAAGAAACTGAGGAGAGACTATTCCCAAGCTGAAGTGCTGCTTGGGGGATTGACCTGCAGTGGTTGCCTGACTGCCAAAGAGAGGAGAAAGAACTTTGGACTTTTCTTTCAACTAATGCAAAGATCTCCAAGGGCTTGGAAGTGAGCTTGCCCCCTGACCGAAGTCCCAGGACCTGTGGACTTCACCAGCCTTTGTGAATTGCTGCTGGAAACAAGTGGCTACAAAGGCAGGGAGCTGTGACCGACTCTCACGACCTGCCTGGTGTCCTGTAGGCACCGCACCAAGCAACGTCCGCCTCGAATAACGCAAGCTCTGCGCTCCCCGACTCCGTCTCGACGCCGTCAACGAGCCGTAGCCTGCACCGCGACTGGGAGGACACCGGAGCATGCAACGCCTCGCTACACCGAATCGAACTGGTCTGACCGACACGGTCACTGCTGCTGACTTCAAGTCCTGTGACCGCATCGGAGTTGGGAACCGCCTCGCATGCTTTGCGACGCACCGCCAGACTCGCACCGCTATCCGGACTGACCGACGCCAGCTCCCGAACTCCGGCTCTGTCGCTGCACCGTAAAGCTGGAAGCACCGCAACGAGCAACGTCTGCCTCGAACAACGCAAACTTTGAGCTCACCGACTCCGTCTCGACGCCGTCAATGAGCCGTAGCCTGCACCGCAACTGGAAGGACACCGTGACCTGCAACGCTCTCTTTTTCTACACCGCGATGAACCCTGGAACCGGCTCGCACATCCGTGCCGGCCGCCTCAAGGAAAAGATACTGTGACTGAGTCTGTCGACACTTGAGGGGGCCCGGACCGCCGCGGTCCGCTGGATTTGTTAGACTCTGTGTTCTTTTCAGCAACGCTGTAGCCGGACAAGGCTACCGACTCGCAAAGAACCGCGAATTAAGCCTTTTTAACCTGAACTCTTGAAACTTAATAGCACTGTGGAATATTTTTGTCGTTTGTTGGTCTTGTGATAACTCTATAGAAAGTATACTTATTTTTTATATAAAACCTGTGTGGTGTCCATTTGTAGTGTTGTCACTGGGTTACTATATGTGGTCACAACTGCTTAACCTACATCGCCTCTGAAATAAGCCTTGACTGCTCATGCCACGCCGCCTAGAGGGTGAGCAGGGGTTATTTTGAGAGAGTAATTCCCTTGCCCTGACTAGAGGAGAGGGTCCCTGCTTGTCACAAGTACCTAACTGTGCCAAACAGAGACCCCCAATTCTAACAATGTGGATGGGAGGGGATCATTTGAGTGGGAGTTGGCTTCAAGTTTACAATTATATTGTAGACTACACTCTCTGATATGGATTTGCAGTCAGACTAATACACATTTTTTGCAATTGATGGAGATCAGTGTTGACAGTAGATTTTCTTAGGTCCATTTGTTTAATAGTAAAGTCTGGGGTGGGAGCGACCATTGGGGAAAGTGAGTCAACGGGGTGGAACGGAAGGCTGTTTTTCGACTATATTAATGGATTGCTCAATTTTTGCTACTTTGTCAGTAAAAAAGTTGCCAAATTCTTCACAATGTTCAGTTAATGGTCAAGCCTGGATCTGTTGATGATCAAGTGCTAGAATGTTTTTATGGTTTTAACTACAATTCCTAGAAGAATGTGTACAGAACACTTGAATACTGAGCAGGAATGGTTTTTAGTGAACTTAATAAAATATTAGCAACGTACTACCTACTTCAAAATGACTAACAAAAGAACCCTTTAACAGAGTTAGCACTACAGTAGGGCCAGTGTAGTACCTGGTAGTTAGGATTCTCTATCATGGGAGGTGTCCATTGTCCTTTATAATCGGGATTGGCGACAGTAGGAGGTGTCCACTCTCCACAACCAGGAGCAGATGCACACTTTGGATTAGGCACAAGTGCAGGCTCCCACTTCCCGTCCACTTCCTCCTCCCTATGAAATAGATAGGAAAACATAGCAGTTAGAAAAAACACATATTTCATCATAAGTAATAATTTTCTCTTCTTTTCCAACCTACTCCAAAAAACTAAATGAATGAAAAGGGTTAAACTGACACAAGTTTTATAGGAATGTGAAATTCTTACTGTTTGAAAGTGCTGGATTATGTCACATTATCACAGATGGAACTAAAAATAACATGAACCTTTTGGGCACGCCGCATTTTGGGCTGGAGGTACAAAGGACGGGTCACAAGCAGGTGAAGTTTTTGCACAGTGGTGAGAGGCAACTAAATCCTTTTTTGGCACTCCAATGTATGTACTGACACGTCACACCCCAAGACCTCCATGTGAAAAACATTTCTGCCATTTGCCTCGTGTTTCTTAATGAGCCAGGATTCGTTCTGTGAATCCTTTGGAATGGCATCCAATGCACAGATGCAGGCCTGCAAGGAACTGCAGACCTCCATCACTGTAATCACATTTGCACAATGCCAAAAGAGCAGCCACGGTCCTTTGAAGGAACAAGAGCTTGAATATTGCAATACATTACGAGTCAGAAATCCATTTGCAACTCGTAATCTTCATTTAGTAGATTGCACATGTGGGTTTTGTGATCACAAAGCCAGCAATTTTGAACAAGTGCAAAACCCTGTGTACATCCGCTCCTTTATTCCTGCATCCAACCTTCTCATGCTCATAACCTTTACGGTTATAGAAAGCAAGACGAGAACAGCCCAAAAGAGTTATGCAATGCACTGTATACATGTATTCGTGTTTTTCACTTAATCACTTCATGTGGCACAACATTGGACCCAATTACCTCAACAACCGCATAAACGTCCACACACCCTACAAAACACCCCCTCTAAGCCAGGCTTCTACTCGCACACACACCCCGCTTATGCAGAACCAGATCTGGCGGTCATTGCTTTTCCTACACTGCTCTTTAAATCTGGAACGACCTATCGCTGGATATCAGAGTCGCTCCTCAGTTCTTGAATTCCACAAGAAACTGAAGACCTGGCTCTTCACCTGACCGTGGCTTGGCCCATACAGCTCCTGCTTCAGTGCCAGGAATCCCCCTTCGCCGGGTGAGTTGCACGCTATGCATATAAACATTACATAACATGACATGACATATTGCCAACGTACAAATGCTTTCCCTTGGCATGCAGCCAGCAATCAGTAACTGGTGCATCCGCCTGTAAAAAGACTTTGTCAACATACATAACTTTGTGGATTCATGACAAGTCACAAGGTGGGCATTGACTTGCTTGTGATTTTCAGGCATTAACATTGTGGTTGCGCCAAGTTGCACCTAATACAGAGCCACACCTAAGGTGAAACATGTCTTGGGCTGCTTATATTCTTTTTCAGAAAGAACCTGGATTGACAGTTCAGGCTGGACGGCCCCTATCGGAGCATGATAGATGCTGGTTTATTTGCATATGTTGGGTCTAATCTGATGTTGCATTTTGAACTACGATGCAGCCCAAATAGTTATCTAGTGGCTGAGATTAATTTAATCATTCCACCAATCACTTTTTTATGTTACTGCAATGCCCTAAATGTGTTGGGTATGCCTAGGTGTGGGTGCCCTGCTCACTGTGCCAACAGAACCAAGCGCACCCCACTGAAGAGTCCCAACTGGGGGAAAAAATGGTTGCTTGTGCTGCAGTTCAGAGAGGACCCAGCTTGACAGTTTGTGCCTGACTGTCACTACTGAAGCAAGGCCAGACTGATTAGCATACGGCTGGTTGTAATCTGAGGTGGCATGGTGGAAAATTACAATGGACTGGAATGCAGCTGTGAGTAATTACCAGTGGATGAAATTAATTAATTCATTCCATTCATCACTTTTTTTTTTACTTCAGTGCGAATGGAGTACCTGAAGAAATAGAGGGAATGTGATGAAGGAATCCATTACTGACACTGTAAATTGTTATTAATAATAGGGAACAACAAGTATTTGCAGCATGATTAAACGTGGATCAAGCAGATTTAACATTACTGTTGCTGTGTTTATGTGATAAAAAACAGAGAAAATGCATTTTCTAATACAACATGAACATTTTAAAATGTCGTTAAGTTTGAGACAGCATCAACCACATTTCTATTACAAAAGTCGCTATATAGTTCACTTGTATTAAGATTGCTTTGTTAAAATCTCTATTAAACATGGAAAATTAGCTAAAAACAGTGTGTTATTTGTTTAGCAATTGTTCTATGATCCATTTTTTCAGTTTTGCCCCAGTGCAATAAAAAATCTGCAATGTTGCTAGGGCAAACTTTCTTTCCTCTATTCCCTATTACTCAAGCAGTACATGTCTCCTTCATTTTGTCCTGGGGCCAACATCAAAATGTCACTGCTGCTTTGAATGGTGTTAAATGTGTTTGCTGTGTTCTATATTGTAATTGCATTTATATAGCACTTACTAACCTTAACAAGGCTTTGAAGCGCTTTTTGGCGAGTAGTACACTACTCCGGAACCCAAAAGGTATTAATGGTGAATTAGTAAAGGTAAATATGAGATTACATAAACAAAAAGACCTGACAGCGGAACCTTCTGATTAACAGCACATAACCTGTTTTTACACTCCTTGAGTAATGTCCCTTCTATACTAAGTGGTATTGTGTTTTTATCTAGGAGCCTAAATCGATATTCCTATTTTATGCCCTTGTCCGGTTATAATCAATAATATCCATACAACGGCATAATAATCATATCCATATTCAGTCGTAGCACATGCTGTCACATTAAGCAAGGCTACTTCCCCGGCCCCCTAGAAAGCACAACGAGTTCTCTAAACAAATCCAAACCTCCAGCAACCTGGGAAATCCCCCTTGCTTTGTTTTGATTTCATCCTAAAACTCCTGTAAAGCACTGTAAGAACGGCCAGTTCGTAGTGACATCTTTATTGACGTCTTATGTCCAGCCTTACGTCAAACCCGGCACCTTACAGGTATAAATATACCAATGTTGCCTTAAGCAAATACACGGTGGTGGTATTGGGAGCAGCTATCTACTTGCCCGAGAGCCCAGCTGATGCGAGAGCCCACGGACGCTGCCCCTCCCTTTTGACGCACTGAGAGAGGGGAAACAACCATTACAACGCAACTTTTACAACGCACTACCATTACAACGAAACTTTTACAACGCAAAAACCATTACAACGCATGTATTTACAACGCATGTTTTTACAACGCAGGTACCTTTACAACGCATACCATTACAACGTAAGTATTGGTAAGTATATAATTATATTTTAAATTTTATATGTTTGGGGTTTTTAAGGGGTATTTTTAGGGTTCAGGGTCAGTTTTCAGTTTTTGGGTAAAGGGGCATTTTTAGGGTTCAGGGTCAGTTTTCAGTTTTTGGGTAAAGGGGTATTTTTAGGGTTCAGGGTCAGTTTTCAGTTTTTGGGTAAAGGGGTATTTTTAGGGTTCAGGGTCAGTTTTCAGTTTTTGGGTAAAGGGGTATTTTTAGGGTTCAGGGTCAGTTTTCAGTTTTTGGGTAAAGGGGTATTTTTAGGGTTCAGGGTCAGTTTTCAGTTTTTTGGTAAAGGGGTATTTTTAGGGTTCAGGGTCAGTTTTCAGTTTTTGGGTAAAGGGGTATTTTTAGGGTTTAGGGTCAGTTTTGGGTTTTTGGGTAAAGGGGTATTTTTAGGGTTCAGGGTCAGTTTGGGGTTTTTGGGTAAAGGGGTATTTTTAGGGTTCAGGGTCAGTTTTGGATTTTTGGGGTACAGGGGTATTTTTAGGGTTCAGGGTCAGTTTTGGGTTTTTGGGGTACAGGGGTATTTTTAGGGTTCAGGGTCAGTTTTGGGTTTTTGGGGTACAGGGGTATAAGGTAAAAATAAAATTAAATTAAATTTAAATTAAATCAATTAAATAAAATAAAATTAAATTAAATTAAATTAAATTAAATTAAATTAAATTAAATTAAATTAAATTAAATTAAATTAAATTAAATTATATTATTTTCAATTATTTTCAATTAAAAAAAATAATATATACTTACCAATACTTACGTTGTAATGGTATGCGTTGTAAAGGTACCTGCGTTGTAAAAACATGCGTTGTAAATACATGCGTTGTAAAAGTTTTTGCGTTGTAAAAAATTCGTTGTAATGGCATGCGTTGTAAAAGTATGAGTTGTAACGTCATACATCCCTGAGAGAGATGCTGTCTTTTCTCCTGCCGAGAAATCCAGCTCCGGTGTTTCCAGATACCTTCGCGGGTTACTGGGATATCGAGTCCTGAGAGAGAGAGATACAAGACCTCCTGCTTTCTAATATCCAGGTACGGAGCTGACTAAACCCTTAAAGAGAATTCTTGAGTTAGATTCTTGGCAAAAACAAACTTAACTTAAACTGCTACTTACTTACTCCTTCCCACGTATTAGGCTTAGGTCAGGTACACCGGGGTCGGCGTTTTTAGAAGCACCAGTTGAGTACGTTAGTCAATGTATATATGTATATATATTTTAAATATTTTAAAGTATCATATGGCTAAGAAACCATATCAATGCTTTTACAGTATTATTTTATAATCCTCCTTTTACTGTACGCACTTTACTTTACTATGAGTATTGCAATTGTGGCAATTCATTTCTCTTGTATGAGGAAGAAGACTGCTCAATAAATAACAACCTTTTATTGAAAACGCCCGTCTTTCTTTTCTCTGCACTCTGGTGAAACTAAGTACGCACACTTGACTGAGTGAAATAACTGTCTATTGTTTTCACACGACTCTAGAGATACACTCTTATTCTGAGGGAGCAAAGTTGTCATGTTATATGGTTGTCAGAAGCTAATCCCTTCTTGTCTATCCAGGGAGGTTAAACTCCTCCTCGTTTATTCGAGAAAGTTTCTAGTGACCTCTGAGCTAGCTGGCAAAAAACTTAAGTGTAATATAGTCAGTAGGGACCTAGTCGACCTCAGTCCTACGTCTACACTGCTGAATATATTATTCCAATGCGCAGAGCCTATTGGGAATATAGGAACTACACTACATGGCACCCAACGTTTGGTAAGGCGATAAATCTAACGCAAGACGTTAGAGTAACTCAATCGTGTTTTTTCACACAGACCCCTTTTCCCGTAAATACTCCAAAAGACGTCTGGAGTGGGTAAAAGGTTAAAATCCACCGAAACTTAGTAGGAAGAGATTCCTATGTATAGTTTTTGGTATAGTCAACGTTGAAGGATACAGTGTTCCAAAATATTGTGCACCTAATCTTTGTTTCCTTGAAACTTGATCTGCAACAAAAACCTTTCTGTCAGTAAAAATGTCAGAAAGTGAAGAAGAAAGGGAGGCAGCTAGAATAGCAGCCCGACTCCTACAGGATGACACAAGTCTCCAAGAAAATGACCCGAGTGTTATACTCATTCCGGTCAACATAAGAAAAACTATAACTCTAAAACGTATAGAAAACGGACTAACACTGAGAGGTGGAATAGTCGTATTCGTAATTGAGGCTCATGAATTTCGGCAGGCAGAGGTATTCTATTCATGGATAAACTTTCCAGCAGCAAATGCTGTCACACACGACTTCCACTATTACAAAATAGAGGAACCTCCGGATGAGTACACCCCTTTCGAGGAGGTGGAAATACCATTAAAATACCAAGAGCACATGCTCTGGTTTAAAGGCGCCCTAAAACATAATAATCACATCACCAGGCTCGGTCCATTAGGTAGACCAGGAGCAACGTGGCCGGTTCTAGCCAGCTACACACCACATGCAGACATTGATAAAATGTCAAGCAAAGAACTCTTAGTTAAAATAAAAGAATTAACAAAGGCATATAGAGAGTTAGTTCAATTGGCAACGGAGGATATAACTTACCTCCAGAAATTGAAAGAAACAGATACAGCAGACCAACCAATTGAACTTGCCAGAATCATAGAAAAATCCTATGAAGAACTAGGTAGAGATAGTTTGGGTGGGAAACCAGTAAAGCCCCAACTAACTGAAAATCCAGAAAAGATATTTATTAAAAATAATCTAAACACTCCGAAAAAGAGCTGGGATGGAAATAAACAATCCACTCCCAAAGAAAAAAGATTCCAGTCCAGAGGAAGGTCTCCTCGGCGGAGAGAAAGATCTCCGGACCAAGGACACAAGTCTCCCCAGAGGGAGCCCTCTGAGAAAAGATACAACCTTAGAAATAGGGATAATCTAAAGAAACCTGATAGATATCAAGACATTGATACACGTCCCTCTCGATCTTTTCAGACTTCCTCGCAGAAATCGGAAAGAAGAGGACGGTCAGAACACAGGGAAGAGCACGCCAAGTTCAAAGACAAGGAACCTGCTCATCAAAGTAAAAAGTTACAATTTCCAAGAAAGAAGGTAGCCAGTATTAAAGTAATCAAACATGCCGAGGATACTGAGGACACAACTGAAAAACGGAGAGTGGGCCCAGACAATGCTAGACAGCGCAGCAGAAGTGACCATAGCTCGCAGGATCCTGATGAATCATCTGGAGACAGTGGACACGAATGAATACATTCAGGTGGAAACTGCGGATACCAGAGTTAGCAAACCTCATAAAATATACAAGATAACATTACGTATAGAGGGAGATAAGACTAGGAAAGTAAGGGGTCTATTTTGGGATAACCTTTCCAAAGGCTATGACATCCTTTTAGCTGAGAAAGACTGGCCACCAGAGTTTGTCAGGGAGTGCCCTCATGGCGAAGAAATGATTATGCCTGCCTTCTCAAAACATATTCCAATTCATAAAAAATATACATATGCAAGAAAATGGGCAGTAGCCCAAGCTCCTGCATTATATAAAAATCATGTAGGATGGGATGATGACTCTCTTCCTCACAAAATCCAGTTAAAATGTCAACCAACTGCACCAAGGCAGTACCCAATTAAGCAAGAGGCTAAAAAGAAAGTCAGGGAGATCTTAGATCAACTTGAATACCAAGGGGTGATTGAAACACGCACCTCTCAAATGAACAATCCTTTGTTTCCTGTCTCCAAGCCAGACGATTCCTATCGTCTAGTTTTGGACTACAGACACCTTAACTCATTTTGCAAGACATTTGCAGTACAAAACTCACACAGTGCAGCACTAATGAATAACATCGTGCGCAAAAAATACAAAACAACATTAGACATCTCTAATGGTTTCTTTTGTCAAAACATAGCACCTGAAAGCAGGTATTTGACCGCTTTCTCAATAATGGGGTCTCAGAAAAAATTTCTGTCGACTCCCACAGGGATTCAAGAATAGCCCAGGATTATTCTCAGCAAGAGTAACAGAGTTACTACAGATATATGACGATGAGGCATTATCTTATGTCGATGACATCTATCTCACAGATGATGACTTGGATACTCACTTGAAAAGAGTGAACACCATAATACTTGGGTTCGCAGCAGAGGGTTACAAATTCAACTTTAAAAAATCACGAATTGCCCATCTAACAGTCCTGTTTTTAGGATATGAATTATCAAGTGAAGGCAAAAGCCTAGCGGACAATTTCTTAGAGAAATGCGCTGTCCTCCAAGCACCAAAAACGCTGAAGAACTTACAATCAATACTAGGTTTCCTGAATTTCAGAAGAACTTACATTCTAAATTATGCAGGGAGGGTTAAACCTCTCTATGAATTAATAAAACCTGATTTTAAACCAATCAATTGGACTCAAAAACACACAGAAATTTTGAGATCATTGCAAACAGACATGTTAGCTAAAACAAAATTGCAAACTCGCGATAACACACGCAACCTTGTAATCCGAGTCATCCCAGGAAGATGCGGATTCACGTACCTGACCTCTAATGAGGGAGAAACCGTACCAATAGCTTACAAATCACACTTGTACACACAAGCTGAGAAAACAGTCAGTCTTGCAGAAAATTTTGTAAATACGGTTCAAACAGCTGTAGCAAAAGAAAGAGCCCAGGCCCAAGGCCGACAGATTACTGTTTTAACAGCAGAATCAGCCTTTGAGTCATTAACAAGTCCACGCAATTTAACTACCATGGCATTAGATTCAAAATGAATACAATGGGAAAATTCTCTTGCTACAGAAAAAGTGAAATACTATTTTGACCCGAACATGAAAAAACTGAAAGATCTATACTATGAAAAAGAATATCCTCTGCCAATCGAAATTCTGCCCCTACAACAGTACGCCTGTGTAATATATACAGACGGATATGCAGAACCCTCAGTTTGGGGAAGCAAGCTTACAATGCTACGTGCAAGGTTGTTAAATGCCGGTGGCACGGAGGCAAATTGAGACCACTGGTAACTATGTCTCAATCTGTAAAAGACAATTCATGTCAACAAACTGAATTAATAGCTTTAAAAATGACGCTCGATATTGCCGATTGTGAATTCCCGACACTAATAGTGTGCAATTCGTATTCCTGCGTCAAGTCTTACAATAATGACTTGCAGAACTGGGTTCAAAACGGTTACAAAGATGACCCAGGTGCCACAATCAAGCAAAAAACGCTTTGGGAACAAATAGTTCTTTTAAGAAAAGAACTACAAAAGACTCACGTGATACATACACTGAGTCATCAGCGTGATGGCGTTCACGCTGCAGGGAATTCATTGGCTGACACAGCCACAGCGAAAGCAACTCAACCGGCTTCCGTAGCCACAAAAAAGCGTTCAGATAAATACATAGAAGGGGAAACCATGCTGGCGGTAAAAACGTCTTTTAAAAGGGACTGTGCAGCTCTACCCGTGAACTATCCACTCAATTATACATACATAATAGATGCAAACTCCGTTCCTTTTGCTCGAATCCCTGGAGTGGGGGATAGAGTCATTCCAAACACGAACAGGAGAGTCTTGCTAATAGCTGACGCACACATGGGTGAAGGTCTAGGGCACCGAAAGATCAAGGAATCTCTGAAGGAATTACAATCAGAATACTGGTGGCCGGGAATGAGCCTGCAACATTACAAATTTGTAATGAGCTGTCAAAACTGCAACAGAGATCGCAGTGGCGAACCGGCCGGAGTAGTGCCAGGACCCCAATTAGAGAGCATAAGGCAATCTATACGCATGATCAAACAGGAAGGATGCGTCCCATTGTATATTATTTAAGACTACAATCACTTAAAATGTGGCCCCAGCGCTCGGCTGACGCCAGAACTGTTATAAAAGATTTGCGAGTCTATATCGGCACATACGCAATTGGCATGCTACATTCTGACCAGGGTCCTGCTTTTAGCTCTCGAGCTTATAAGGAGGCCATGACCAGCATGGGCATTGCATTGCGGTACTCTTGTCCCTTCCATCCTGAGGGAAATGGGATTCTGGAAAGAAAAAACCGACACATAAAGCAATCTATAACGGCGAGGGTATTAGGTTCGGGTGATGGGTGGGTCCAACATTTAACAAGTGTCCAACGTAGTCTTAATAATCTGCCAAGAAATTCTCTAAAAGGTTTCAGCCCGTACGAACTATTGTTCGGTACTAGAATGCATATTCAGGACTTAGATAGTCAGACTTCAGTGGTAGAAGAAAAATGCTTTGATATCAAAGATCGTTTGGCTATTTTACAGGACTTAAATGAAACAAGAAAAGACCTGAGCAACATAAAGCTAAAACAGCAGCCAACAGCCACTGAAGAAAAACCACCTGTCCCAGCAAGGCCTGTCTGGACTCCAAAGATTGGGGATCTAGTCAGAGAGAAGATCGCGGTAAAGAAGGAATTTGGGCCTTCTTACAGAAAAGCAGTACCTGTCTTAGCTGTCAGTGGAACAAGATCAGTAGTACTACCGCCCCTTGCTGGTAAAAAGGAGAGCCGAGTTGTATCCATCGACTTGGTAAAACCACAATCATGTGGCCAATAATAAGTAGTAGGCCTAGTGGACTCCCAAGATGTAGCAGAACACCAAAACTTGCTACAATACAAGAGGTTCAAACTGAGAGAATAATCACATTTGATAAACCTACAGTGAATAAAAAAGGACTATGCAACAATGCCATGGAACTTGTGCCTCTTGAAACCCAAATTGCAACAGTTCATCAAGAAACACCAGTCTACAATGATGTAGCCTTGAACTATGCTAATGAAACAAAAGATGCAAAATCAAATAAAAATCCTGAAGCAATTCCAACAATTGATAGAACTACATCTGGCTACTTCATCAATTTCGATGACTTTTCTGAGGATCCAAGCGAGCCAGGAGAACAGCCAACAACAAAAACTTTTAAAGACAAAGTAACTGAACTCTTTCATCAACTCAAAGAAACATATCTGATTTCTCCATGGATTGAATTTTGGATTGTGTTAGGTGTACTTTTCCTCCTGCTTTGGTTCATCATGGTTCTCTGTTTGGGAAATTTTATTGAAGGAAAATATAGTACAATGGACACAGCAAGTCAGAACATCAACTTGGTCCTAAAGCCACACAAGTCATCTCACATCGAGAAAAGAGAACTATCATCCGTGAATGTCACAGCCAATCCAATACCCGGTGGGGTAGCTTGGGACAAAACAGATTACGAAATCTATGGCCCGGTCGAGCTCTTGAAGTATCCACACCAGTTTAAGGTTTCATTAAGTGACTTTGTAAAATCGAGCACATTTTCTGATGATTGGGACTTTGAAAGTATTAATGATATGATGTCAGATTTAGTTATGTCAGCAAAATTTAAAGAACATGATTATTTGCAGGGTTCATCGAATTATGAAGAAATGTACTGCTACAACCATTTTGCACATCATTATTTGCATAAATCTGCTCAACCTAGAAATGTTTTTAATTATAATCAATGGGAACATTGTGCAACTCCACCAAAAGGCATTTCAAAAACATTTTACGACAAATTCCCATACTTCTCAGGGTTTAACACAAGTGATGCAGAAACGTTTTATTTTAAAATGTTAAATAAGACAGGAATGAAAACAATGCTGACATACACTAAATTAATCTATTCAGAAGCATTTTATGAAAAAATGACTACATTTGGTTTTGATTTTTGGAAAAACAACATTGAAACAAAAACCATCTGGGGTACCAAAGATTGACAGATCCAAAGTTTAGAATCATTATTTACAACCTGCTTGAGCCCAGAACAAATTATATTCTTGAATGACACCATTCAACATACAACCTGTCTTGGCCTAGCCAAAATTAAAGACTTAAACAAACCATCTATTCCAAAGCCAACACCTGACAGTAATAGCACTACAGATGTTGAGATAGACGTATCCCATATTTTTAACCAAAACAGAACACATCCTGATTGGAAAAAATGGTTGATGTGGCCCACAGACACAAACAGCTGTCAAGATAGATTCCTGAACAAATTACAGGGGCTCAAATTCACCAGGCCAGACCCTAGATACACCCAGAGACAACATCCAGGGATAGTTACAACATACAGTGTAGGAAAACTCTGCCTCGAATGGCTACACACATCCACACTGGCAGAAATTAAGCAACACTTGACTTTACTTAAAGACGGTGCTGACTTGCGTGATTTCATAATGGGACCACGCAAACAGCGTCAAAAACGTTTCATAGCGGCCGGTGTATACGCAGCATACAACGAAGCTTGGAAAATAATGCAAATTAAAACAGCAGAAAAAATACGAGAAATTGATCGTATCAATTTGGAAAAATCACTTTCTGTTGTGTACAATGGGTTAATGACTCTGTCTTCCAGAATATATTCACTGGACAGTATTGTATCATCTGCTATTGATATAATAGAGCAGGACTTACTAATGTTACAACACGGTCAGTCCCAATTGCGTTCTATTGTACAGCTTGGCTGGACGTTGCAAAATCTGCGTTCAGGCTACGTGCCCTGGCGTTTAATCAACACAACGTCACTATTCTCTATCTTTAACCTTACTGATACACAAATCAGCTTGGCACAGAAAGGAGCAGAGTATACAATTCTGAGCATTGAAAAACTTGAGAGATTACCATTGACAATGTCAGAAAGACCTGTCATTGAATGGATAATACATGGAATAATAACAATTCCGATAACAACTTTCCAATTTAAATTCTGTCAAGAGTATATACCAGCAGGCCAGTATGAAAGGTTGGGTAAAGGGTACATTAAGTCATCATGGAAATTACCTTACACACACACATGTTATAGTGAAAAGAAACAGAATGTATTTCTTAGTGGTAACAATTGTAAATGATCACTAAGTGGTATACTTCTTTGTCAAGGTATTAACTTGCATGGGGCCTGTGAGGGGACTTCAAATAACCTTTCATGTCACCTGCATGGCACACCTGCAACTCGAATAGAGCCATTCTTTAGACGACTTTCTAACGGGAGTTATATTCTAATAGTGGACCACAGATGTTGTGGCATGGTGCCAGGAAAAGCTTATCTCGTGAGCGTTAGTTCCATGGTCACTTGCTGTATGCAAGTACTGTATCCAAACAGCACTCCAGACACGGAGGCGGAGATTTGGCCGTTTTTGAATATCTCTTCTATTCGAATTGATACTTTAAGCAGAATGAAGTCTGTTCTTTTACAGACAACTGTGCCCTTGACGTCATCAAAAGAAATGTATGATCTGCAAGTTGCAAGGACAACGGCGGAGATACATACCCTTTTATCATCAAATTGCCCAGTGCATTTCGCAGAAATGCTAAGCCAAATCCTAAATATGTCTGATACCAGCGGTATCCCACATATATTTAAGACAATTTTTTCGGGACTGTTAACACCCTTCCAAACAGTTCTGGGCATTTTTCCTAATTTTATCCATTCTGTCTTTGGCGGCCTACCACTTCTGTTGGGACTCGTAGCAGGCATTTTATTTTTGTTACTTCTGCTTCGATATGGCAAGCCAAGTCGCAGACAAGACTCCAGCAACAATGGAAGAAACAATCCTAGCTATATGCTATCGAGACCGCATAACTAAAGTCCTTGGATTAGCCCGGCTAAGAGATCTGAATATGACCTGGTTTCTTTCATTCAGACCCATCTGGCAGAATTGCATCTTACCTGTGCTTCGATGTATGCTATGCAGAGAAGAATGTGTGTTTGACGTCTGTCTTACACTACCATCAGCAGTACCATTGGATACAGATACTTTGCTATGTCCTGTAACGGCTCATGCATCGTGTTGTCCCCAGCGGCTACCCATTCTGATGACGGCATTTGTTGAGACTTCACCACTGCGATTAAAGGGTAGTGAAGTACGAGATGAAAGCAACATCACCCAGGTACGACCTTCTGTGAGCATTGCTGATCCTGACATCGATGATAGCAATCATTAACATTGTGGTTGCGCCAAGTTGCACCTAATAAAGAGCCACACCTAAGGTGAAACATGTCTTGGGCTGCTTATATTCTTTTTCAGAAAGAACCTGGATTGACAGTTCAGGCTGGACGGCCCCTATCGGCGCATGATAGATGCTGGTTTATTTGCATATGTTGGGTCTAATCTGATATGGCATTTTGAACTACGATGCAGCCCAAATAGTTATCTAGTGGCTGAGATTAATTTAATCATTCCACCAATCACTTTTTTATGTTACTGCAATGCCCTAAATGTGTTGGGTATGCCTAGGTGTGGGTGCCCTGCTCACAGTGCCAACAGAACCAAGCGCACCCCACTGAAGAGTCCCAACTGGGGAAAAAAATGGTTGCTTGTGCTGCAGTTCAGAGAGGACCCAGCTTGACAGTTTGTGCCTGACTGTCACTACTGAAGCAAGGCCAGACTGATTAGCATACGGCTGGTTGTAATCTGAGGTGGCATGGTGGAAAATTACAATGGACTGGAATGCAGATGTGAGTAATTACCAGTGGATGAAATTAATTCATTCATTCCATTCATCACTTTTTTTTTTACCTCAGTGCGAAGGGAGTACCTGAAGAAATAGAGGGAATGTGATGAAGGAATCCATTACTGACACTGTAAATTGTTATTAAGGGAACAACAAGTATTTGCAGCATGATTAAACGTGGATCAAGCAGATTTAACATTACTGTTGCTGTGTTTATGTGATAAAAACCAGAGAAAATGCATTTTCTAATACAACATGAACATTTTAAAATGTCGTTAGGTTTGAGACAACATCAACCACATTTCTATTACAAAAGTCGCTATATAGTTCACTTGTATTAAGATTGCTTTGTTAAACATGGAAAATTAGCTAAAAACAGTGTGTTATTTGTTTAGCAATTGTTCTATGATCCATTTTTTCAGTTTTGCCCCAGTGCAAAAAAAATCTGCAATGTTGCTAGGGCAAACTTTCTTTCCTTTATTCCCTATTACTCAAGCAGTACATGTCTCCTTCATTTTGTCCTGGGGCCAACATCAAAATTTCACTGCTGCTTTGAATGGTGTTAAATGTGTTTGCTGTGCTCTATATTGTAATTGCATATATAGCACTTACTAACCTTAACAAGGCTTTGAAGCGCTTTTTGGCGAGTAGTACACTACTCCGGAACCCAAAAGGTATTAATGGTGAATTAGTAAAGGGAAATATGGGATTACATAAACAAAAAGACCTGACAGCGGAACCTTCTGATTACCAGCACATAACCTGTTTTTACACTCCTTGAGTAATGTCCCTTCTATACTAAGTGGTATTGTGTTTTTAACTAGGAGCCTAAATCGATATTCCTATTTTATGCCCTTATCCGGTTATACTCAATAATATCCATACAACGGCATAATAATCATATCCATATTCAGTCGTAGCACATGCTGTCACATTAAGCAAGGCTACTTCCCCGGCCCCCTAGAAAGCACAACGAGTTCTCTAAACAAATCCAAACCTCCAGCAGCCTAGGAAATCCCCCTTGCTTTGTTTTGATTTCATCCTAAAACTCCTGTAAAGCACTGTAAGAACGGCCAGTTCTTAGTGACATCTTTATTGACGTCTTATGTCCAGCCTTACGTCAAACCCGGCACCTTACAGGTATAAATATACCAACGTTGCCTTAAGCAAACACACGGTGGTGGTATTGGGAGCAGCTATCTACTTGCCCGAGAGCCCAGCTGATGCGAGAGCCCACGGACGCTGCCCCTCCCTTTTGACGCACTGAGAGAGACGCTGTCTTTTCTCCTGCCGAGAAATCCAGCTCCGGTGTTTCCAGATACCTTCGCGGGTTACTGGGATATCGAGTCCTGAGAGAGAGATACAAGACCTCCTGCTTTCTAATATCCAGGTACGGAGCTGACTAAACCCTTAAAGAGAATTCTTGAGTTAGATTCTTGGCAAAAACAAACTTAACTTAAACTGCTACTTACTTACTCCTTCCCATGTATTAGGCTTAGGTCAGGTACACCGGGGTAGGCGTATTTAGAAGCACCAGTTGAGTACGTTAGTCAATGTATATATGTATATATATTTTAAATATTTTAAAGTATCATATGGCTAAGAAACCATATCAATGCTTTTACAGTATTATTTTATAATCCTCCTTTTACTGTACGCACTTTACTTTACTATGAGTATTGCAATTGTGGCAATTCATTTCTCTTGTATGAGGAAGAAGACTGCTCAATAGATAACAACCTTTTATTGAAAACGCCCGTCTTTCTTTTCTCTGCACTCTGGTGAAACTAAGTACGCACACTTGACTGAGTGAAATAACTGTCTATTGTTTTCACACGACTCTAGAGATACACTCTTATTCTGAGGGAGCAAAGTTGTCATGTTATATGGTTGTCAGAAGCTAATCCCTTCTTGTCTATCCAGGGAGGTTAAACTCCTCCTCGTTTATTCGAGAAAGTTTCTAGTGACCTCAGAGCTAGCTGGCAAAAAACTTAAGTGTAATATAGTCAGTAGGGACCTAGTCGACCTCAGTCCTACGTCTACACTGCTGAATATATTATTCCAATGCGCAGAGCCTATTGGGAATATAGGAACTACACTACATGGCGCCCAACGTTTGGTAAGGCGATAAATCTAACGCAAGACGTTAGAGTAACTCAGTCGTGCTTTTTCACACAGACCCCTTTTCCCGTAAATACTCCAAAAGACGTCTGGAGTGGGTAAAAGGTTAAAATCCGCCGAAACTTAGTAGGAAGAGATTCCTATGTATAGTTTTTGGTATAGTCAACATTGAAGGATACAGTGTTCCAAAATATTGTGCACCTAATCTTTGTTTCCTTGAAACTTGATCTGCAACAAAAACCTTTCTGTCAGTAAAAATGTCAGAAAGTGAAGAAGAAAGGGAGGCAGCTAGAATAGCAGCCCGACTCCTACAGGATGACACAAGTCTCCAAGAAAATGACCCGAGTGTTATACTCATTCCGGTCAACAGAAGAAAAACTATAACTCTAAAACTTATAGAAAACGGACTAACACTGAGAGGTGGAATAGTCGTATTCGTAATTGAGGCTCATGAATTTCGGCAGACAGAGGTATTCTATTTATGGATAAACTTTCCAGCAGCAAATGCTGTCACACACGACTTCCACTATTACAAAATAGAGGAACCTCCGGATGAGTACACCCCTTTCGAGGAGGTGGAAATACCATTAAAACACCAAGAGCACCTGCTCTGGTTTAAAGGCGCCCTAAAACATAATAATCACATCACCAGGCTCGGTCCATTAGGTAGACCAGGAGCAACGTGGCCGGTTCTAGCCAGCTACACACCACATGCAGACATTGATAAAATGTCAAGCAAAGAACTCTTAGTTAAAATAAAAGAATTAACAAAGGCATATAGAGAGTTAGTTCAATTGGCAACAGAGGATATAACTTACCTCCAGAAATTGAAAGAAACAGATACAGCAGACTGTAGTGTAGTTCCTATTATCCCAATAGGCTCTGCGCATTGGAATAATACCTTCAATAGTAAAGGCCTAGACCAGACGTTAACTAGGTCTACTACTGTCGATATTAGACTTAAAGTTTTGGGTTTGCCAGCTAGCTCAGAGTTCACTAGAAACTTTCTCGAATGTTCAGGAAGGAATTAACTTCCCTGATTAGACAAGAAGGGATTTAGTTTCTGACAACCATAGAACATGACAACTTTGCTCTCCCCTAATCAAGAGTATATCTCGAGAGTCGTGTGAACAAAAGGCAATTTATTTTACTCAGTCAGTACGTGCATTCTTAGTCTCATCAGATTGTAGAGAAAAAGGAAGAGACGGGCGTGTTCAATAAAAAGGTGTTATTTATTGATCAGTCTCTTTTCTCATACAAGAGAAATGAATCGATATTATTGCAATACTTATAGCTAAGTAAAGTGCATACATTAAAAGCAGAAGTATAAAATAATACTGTAAAAACATTGATATGGTTTCTAAGCCATATGAAGGTTTAAAATGAATAAAATATATTACATACACATATACATTTGACTAAACGTCCTCAACTGGTGTTTCTAAATACGCCTACCCCGTGTACCTGACCTAAGCCTAATACGTGGGCGGGAATAGAAAGTTACAGTTTAAGTTAAGTTTGTTTTTGCCAAGTGACTGACTAAAGAATTCTCTGCGAGGGGTTATTCAGTTCTGTACCTGGAATTAAGGATGAATGAGGGATGGTATCTCTCTCTCTGGTCTCGATATTCCAGGCTGCCTGCGAGGGCTACCCGGAAGCGCCGGTGCTGGATTTCTCGGCAGGAGAAAGCAGCGCGTCTCGTTCTCAGCGCGTCAGGAAGGCGGGGCTGCGCCAGCGGGGTCTGCTCTGCTCTGGGCTTCGGCAAGTATGGCTGCTCCGTCTCGTCACCACGCGTGTGTTTGCATAGGGCAAGATCGGTAATATTTATACCTTTAAGGTGCCGAGATTGACGTAAGGATGGACATAGATACGTCAATAAGGATGTCATACGACTTGCTCGTTAGCACATTCTTTTGCTGAAGTTCTCGGTGAAATCAAAACAATGGCCGCAGGGTTTTGCCCAGGTTGTCATAGGTTTGATTTGTTATGAGAACTCCGTATGCCTTATCAGGGGCTGGAGGAATATCGCTTGTCTAATTAGATCGCAAGCGTTATGACCTAATCAGATAACACGTTCCTGTGCCGTAGTGTGACTGCGTCAGATAACGGTATCTGCATCATGGGGGTTTTCTGCCTCATGGGCTGACTGCTAGTTAACTTGTTGGTTTGTTTAACCAGAATAGGGTCAGGAATAGGGGGATCGATTCAGAACCTATAGGAATACATCACACCCACTCCACGCTAACTATGGACATATTTACTAATCTATGCATAGTAAAACATACTATAGAGTATAGTGTATACCTTACCACCCCAAAATACATAAATGCATCTTGAAATTTTTCAAATATACGGAAAAATTGCAATCACATGCATTGTATGCACTCAAGCTGTAGAATAATGCCAAAGTAATCACGCCTTTGTATACATTATTGCTATTTGGTATATGAGAATTTACACATGAAATGGCTCTTAATACAGAAAAAAAAAGTTCGAGACCATTCCATCACATAATAAAACATTTATGAACGTACCAGCGGGCAGCTAATGTCTATAAGCTATCTAAAATTTTAGAAACCTTAGTTCTCTAAGAATAGTTCTTACTTTAAGCAGAAGATAGTGTCCCGAAAAATATGCAAAAAATTTTTGGGGCTGCTGAAAAATTGCTGTCCGTGAACTGGAGGTAAAATTGTTCATGTGACTTTATTTTTTAAGTTGAAGGCCGAATTCAGGGAACGCCTTGTGCGAGCTTGCTCAAAAGTCTCTATTTCTGCTCTGGTGAGAACATCATATCATTTAGGCTTTCGAAAAAACTGTCAACAGCTTCCTGGGAAAGTTCCACTAACTCGGAAAAAGGTGTAACCATGCATTCGTGCGCATGATTGTCTCCATTGACATTCTGATTTGGATTGCTGACAGAAAGTCGTACCTGATCGATGCTGCTTTCATCTTGAACTTCACTACCCCTTAATCGTAGTGGTGAAGCTTCCACGAATGCCTTCATCAGGATTGGTAGCCTTTGAGGGCAGCACAAAGCATGAACCTTGATCGGGCTCAACAATGTTTCTGCATCCATTGGCGCATCCGATTGTAGCGTCAGACAGGTGTCTAACACGCATTCTTCTCCGCATAGCAGACACCTTAATACAGGTAAAACACATCTTTGCCACATTGGTCGAAATGATAGAAACCAAGTCATGTTCAGGTCTCTAAGCCGGGAGAGTCCCAGGATTTTTGATATCCGGTCCCGGTATCCAATGGCTAGGATTGTTTCTTCCCTTGTCGCAAGAGTTTTGTCTGTGACATGGGTTGCCATAATGAAAAATAAGGACTAAGAATAGGATTCCTGCAATTAGTCCCAAGATCAGGGGAAGTCCGCCAAAAATCGAATGGACGAAATCTGGAAAAATACCCAGTATGGCTTTGAATGGTGTTAATGCCATCGAAAATACTGTCTTAAATACCTTTGAGACCCCATTGGTATCAGAAATATTTAAGATTTCATTCAGGATTTCTGCGAAATGTATGGGGGAATTAGTTGATAACAATGAATGTATCTCTGCAGTCGTCCTTGCGACTTGTAGATCATACGTTTCTTTTGATGACGTGAGCCTTGTAGGCGTCTGAAGAAGCACTGTTTTCATTCTGCTTAAAGTATCTATTCGAATAGAAGTAATATTCAAATTGGGCCATGCCCTTGCCTCCCTGTCTGGAAAGGAGCTGGGGAACAATGAGCGTCCACAGCACTTGACCTTCGCAGTCGTAGTTACGAGATAAGGAGTCCCGGGCATAAGACTACAACATCTGCGATCTACAATTAGAATGTAACTCCCATTATAGAGTCTTTGAAAGAATGGTTCTATCTCTGTTGCAGGTGCGCCTTGCTGGTGACATGAAAGGTTGTATGAATTCCCTTCACAGGCTCCATGCAAACTAATTCCGTTACACAGAAGCGTGCCGCTTAGTGACATCGCACAATTATTGCCACTAAGAAACACTTTCTGTCCTTTATTACTGACACATGCATGTGAATAGGGCAGGTTCCATGTTGTTTTAATGTACCCCTTTCCCAATTTCTCGTACATGCCAGCCTGTATATATTTTTGGCAGTATTGAAACCTGAAGGTTGAGATTGGAATATTTATTATCCCATGTATTATCCATTCACTGACAGGTCGTTCTGACATTGTCACTGGTAATCTTTCGAGTTTTTCAATGCTCAAGATTGTATAATCAGCACCCTTTTGTGCCATACTGATTTGTCTATCAGTAAGGTTAAAGATTTGGAATAGTGACGTTGTGTTGATTAAACGCCAAGGCACATAGCCTGAACGCAGATTTTGTAACGTCCAGCCAAGCTGTACAATAGAACGCAATTGAGACTGACCGTGTTGTAATAACAGTAAGTCTTGCGATAATATGTCGATTGCTGAAGACACAATGCTGTCCAAAGAAAAAATTCTGGAGGACAGAGTCATTAACCCATTTTCCACTACAGAAAGTGATTTTTCCAAATTAATACGGTCAATTTCCCGTATTCTCTCTGCTGTTTCAATTTGAGTAACCTTCCAGGCCTCATTGTATGCTGCATATACAGAGGCTGCTATGAAACGTTTTTGACGCTGTTTGCGCGGTCCCATAATGAAATCACGCAAGTCAGCCCCATCAGTAAGTAAAGTTAGGTGTTGCTTAATTTCTGTCAGTGTGGAAGTTTGTAGCCACTGAAGGCATAATTTGCCCACACTGTAGGTGGTTATTATCCCTGGGTGATGTCTTTGAGGATATCTAGGGTCTGGCCTGGTCATTTTGAACCCCTGTGTTTTGTTCAGGAATCTGTCTTGACAGTTATTAGTATCTGTGGGCCAGACCAACCACTGTTTCCAATCTGGATGTGTTCTGTTTTGGTTTAATACATAATTTACGTCTATCTCCTCATCTGTAGAGGTATTGCTGTACATTGTTGGCTTTGGAATAGACGGTTTATTTAAGTCTTTAATTTTGGCTAGGCCAAGACAAGTGGTTTGTTGAACAGTGTCATTTAAAAATATAATTTGTTCTGGGATCATGCAGGCTCTAAACAAAGATTCTATACCCTGTACTTGCCATTCTTTTGTACCCCAAACACTTTTCAATTCAACATTTTTGTCCCAATAATCAAAACCAAAAGTATTCATTTTTTCAAAGAATGAGTCTGAATATATCAATTTCGTGTTTGTTATCATGGTCTTCGTCCCTGTCTTATTTGACAATTTGAAATAAAATTTTTCAGCATTACTTATGTTAAAACCTGAAAAGTATGAATATTTGTCGTAAACGGTTCTTGAGCTTCCTTTTGGAGGTGTTGCACAAGGTTGTGCAGATCTATGTAAGAAATGGTTACCATAGTGGTTGTAGCAATACATACTATCATAATTTGTAGAACCCTGCAAATAATCATGTTTGGTAAATTTAGCAGACATTACTAAGTCAGACTTCATATTATTAATGCTTTCGAAGTCCCAATCATCAGCAAATGAGCTTGGTTTTGCAAAGTCACTCAATGAGATCTTAATTTGGTGTGGATATTTCAGGATTTCTACCGGACCATAAATTTCATAGTCAGTGTTGTCCCAGGCTACCCCACCCGGTATCGGATTGGCTGTGAAGTTGACTGTAGAAAGTTCTCTTTTCTCGACGTGTGAAGATGTGTGTGGTTTGAGGATCAAGTTGATTTTCTGACTTGCTGTGTCCATTTTAGCATATTTTCCCTCAATGAAGCGTCCCAAAGTAAGTACCATGATGAGCCAAAGTATGAGGATAAATGCACCAAAACCCACCCAAAATTCGATCCATGGAGAAATCAGATATGTTTCTTTTAGTTGTTTCAAAAGTTCTTTAGCTTTATCTTTAAAAGTTTTTGATGATGGCTGTGTCTTTGATTCACTGAAGCCTTCAGAGGAATCATCGAAGTTTATGAAGTAGCCGGATGCAGTTCTGTCAATTGTTCCAATTGCTTCAGGATTACTGTTTCCTGCATTTTCGCTTGGTACTTCATTGTAGATTGGTGTGTCTCTGCTAAAAGTTTTTATTTGGGTTTTCAGAGGTCTAAGTTCTATTGCATTGTTGCATTGTCCTTGTTGTTCTTCTGTAGGCGTTTCGAATGTGATGAGCCTCTTCGTTAGGACCTCTGTACTGGTAGCAAACCTTGGTGTTCGGCTACTTATTGGGAGTCCACTTGGCCTACTGTTTGTTATCGGCCACATGATTGTGGTTTTACCAGGTCGATGGATACAACTCGGTTCTCCTTTTTACCAGCAAGTGGCGGTAGTACAACTGATCTTGTCCCGTTGACAGACAAGACAGGAACTGCTTTTCTGTAAGAAGGCCCAAATTCCTTCTTTACCGCGATCTTTTCCCTGACTAGATCCCCGACTTTTGGAATCCAGACAGGTCTTGCTGGGACAGGTGGTGGTTCTTCAGTGGTTGTTGGCTGTTGTTTCAACTTTATGTTGCTCAGGTCTTTTCTTGTTTTGTTTAAGTCCTGCAAAATAGCCAAACGGTCTTTGATGTCAAAGCTTTTTTCTTTCACCACTGAAGTCTGACTATCAATGTCAGAGATCAACATCCTAGTTCCAAATAATAATTCGTACGCACTGAATCCCTTCAGAGAATTTCTTGGCAAGTTATTTAGACTACGTTGGACACTTATTAGATGTTTGACCCACCCAGCTCCCGAACCTAATATCCTTTCCGTTATAGATTGCTTTATGCCTTGGTTTTTTCTTTACACCATCTCGTATCCCTCAGGAAGGAAGTGAGAAGATTCCCGCTGTGCTATGCTCATTTGGCCACGTTTCCCATCAGGCTGGAGGGCTAGAGTGAAAACAATGGTCAAACGTAGCATGCTCTTAGCGTATATGCCATTTAGACTCGCAAATCTTTGTATAACAGTCCAGACGTCAGCCGAGTGCTGGTGATCTACATTATAAGTGGAAACTAGCCTGTATATGTTAATCGCAAGCCTTCCTTTTTACTCTTGATTTTTTCTGGAGTAAAACGACGAGGTATTAAACTGTTTCTCTCCCCACTGCGATCTCTGTTGCAGTTTGGGCAGTTTTTTACAAACATGGTGTGACGCAGGCTCATGCCTGGCCACCAGTACTGTGATTGTAATTCTTCCAGAGAATCTTTTAGTTTGAGGTGTCTGAGACCCTCGCCCATATGTGCGTCTGCGATTAACAAGTTTCTCCTGTCCATGTTTAGAATCACTCTATCCCCCACTCCAGGGATTCGAGCAAAAGGGACGGAGTTTGCATCGATTATGTATGTATAATTGAGTGGATAGTTGATCGGTAGCGCTGAGCAGTCGCCTTTTGATGACGTTTTCACCGCCAGCACTGTTTCACCGTCAATGTATTTTAATGTACGCTTTTTTCGAACTACGGGAGCCGATTTAGTGGCTGCCGCTGTGGCTGTCTCAGCCAATGAATTCCCTGCAACGTGAACGCCATCACGCTGATGACTCAGTGAGTGTGTCACGTGAGTCTTTGGTAGCTCTTTTTGTAAAAGAGCTATTTGTTCCCAGAGCAGTTTCTGCTTTATTGGTGCATCTGTGTCATCTTTGTAACCGTTCTGAATCCATGTCTGCAAATCCTTATTATATGATGTGACGCAGTAATATGAATCTGACACTATAAGTGTCGGGAATTCGCGATCCGCATTATCTAGCGCCATTTTCAATGCCAGTATGTCAGTTTGTTGTTCTGAATTAGTTTCTACTGAGTGTGTTTTTGTTAATAGAGGTTTTAGTTTTCCTCCGCGCCACACTTCTTTTGTAATCCCACATGTGGGGTTGTATGCCTGTTCTCCCCAAACGGGGGGTTGAGCATGTCCTTCTGTATAAATTACACAGGCGTAATGTCGTAAAGGCAGAATGTCGATTGGCAGAGGGAATGTTCTTGCGAAATTTAGGAAGCCTAGAATTGACTGTATGTTTTTTAGTGTTCTAGGTGCTTGGAGTACGGCACATTTTTCTAGAAAATTGTCAGCCAGGCTACACTTGATAATTCATATCCTACGAACAGGACTGTCAGATGGGCAATTCTGGATTTTTTAAAGTTGAATTTGTAACCCTCTGCTGCGAACCCAAGTATTATGGTGTTCACTCTCTTCAAGTGAGTCTCCAAGTCATCATCTGTTAAGTATATGTCGTCGACATACGATAATGCTTCATCATCATATATTTGTAGTAATTCTGTTACTCTCGCTGAGAATACTCCCGGGCTGATCTTGTACCCCTGGGCTAACCGACAGAATTGTTTTTGAGTGCCATTTATTGAGAACGCAGACAAATATCTGCTCTCTGGTGCTATGTTTTGACAAAAGAATCCATTAGAGATGTCTAATGTTGTTTTGTATTTTTTGCGCACTATGTTATTCATTAGTGCAGCACTATGCGAATTTTGCACTGCAAAAGTTTTGCAACATGTGTTAAGGTGTCGGTAATCCAAAACTAGACGATATGAATTGTCTGGTTTGGAGACCGGAAACAAAGGGTTGTTCATTTGTGAGGTGTAAGTTTCAATCACCCCCTGGTATACTAGCTGATCTAGTATTTCTTTTACCTGTTTTTTTGCTTCTTGCTTAATTGGGTACTGCCTTTGTGCAGTAGGTTGTGATTTTAACTGGATTTTGTGAGGAGGAGAGTCCTCATCCCATCCCACGTGATTTTTATATAAAGCAGGAGCTAGAGCCACTGCCCACTTTCTAGCAAGTGTGTATTTTTTATGAATTGGGATATGATTTGAGAAGGCAGGCATAATTACTTCTTCGCCATGAGGGCAATCCCTGACAAACTCTGGTGGCCAGTCTTTTTCAGCTAGAAGGATATCATAGCCCTTGGAGAGATTATCCCAAAATAGTCCCCTTATTTTTCTAGTCTTATCTCCCTCTATACGTAATGTTATTTCGTATATTTTGTGAGGTTTGCTAACTCTGGTGTCTGCAGTTTCCACTTGAAGATATTCATTCGTGTCCACTGTCTCCAGATGATTCATAAGGACTTTGCGAGCTATGCTCACTTCTGCTGCGCTGTCTAGCATTGTCTGAGCCCATTCTCCGTTTTTCAGTTGTGTCCTCAGTATTCTCGGCATTGTTAACTACCTTGATACTGGCTACCTTCTTTTTTGGAAATTGTAATTTCTTTTTTAGCTGAGCAGGTTCCTTGTCTTTGGACTTGGCGTGCTCTTCTCTTTGTTCTGATCGTCCTCTTCTTTCCGATTTCTGCGAGGAAGTCTGAAAAGATTGAGAGGGACGTGTATCAATGTCTTGATATCTATCAGGCTTTTTTATATTATCCCTATTTCTAAGGTTATATCTTTTCCCAGAGGGGTCACTCTGGGGTGACCTGTGTCTTTGGTTCGGAGATTTCTCTCTTCGCCTAGGAGACCTTCCTCTGGACTGGAATTTCTTTTCTTTGGGATTGGATTGTTTGTTTCCATCCCAGCTCTTGTTCTGTGATGTTGAATTATTATTAAAAAATATTTTTTCAGGACTTTCAATCAGTTGTGGTTTTACTGGTATTCCACCTAAACTATCTCTATCTAGTTCCTCTCAGGATTTTTCTATAATTCTGGCAATTTCAGCTGGTTGGTCTGCTATATCTGTCTCCTTTAACCTCTGGCGGATCGCCACGTTTGCTGCTTCTCCCTTTATGTTGGCTAATAATATAGCTGAGACCTGCTTGAAGTCTTTTAGTAATTTCATACCAAGAGTTAAAGCGGGTTCTGGACCATGTTCGTCTTGAATTTGTTTTAGCACATCTGGTATTACCGAAATGGATGGAACACCGTGCGTTTTTGTGTAGATGGAAGCAAAGACTGTACCCCAAGTGTCACAGTCCTCAATGTGTGGTGCGATTCCCATTGGAAGACAGATAGTCAGAATCCTGTGTTTTTCTAACGGGGTGGAGTCAGGAAACACCGCCTCTATTTGGGTTATTTTCTGTGCCAACCAGAATGGTATTTGTTCCCGTTTAGCCGGGACTTTACCTAGGCAGGACTGGATGTTCTGTGGTGTAATTTTATTTGTGTTCCCCTGGTGAGGGGTCAGCTGTGGAATTTTAATTGCTGGCTGAATTGTAGAAGTCCGCATCACATACTGGACTAATTGTCTATGTATTTTTATTAATTGTTTTAGCTGTGTTAAAAGGTTTGCTGCAGACATCCCGTCGATGTCTGGATGTGGTGTGTATCCGGCTAGGACCGGCCACGTTGCTCCTGGTCTACCTAAGGGACCGAGCCTGGTGATGTGATTATTATGTTTTAGGGCGCCATCAAATAAGAGCAGGTGCTCTTGAAATTTGAGTGGTACTTCCACCTCCTCGAAAGGAGTGTACGTTTCAGGAGGTTCCTCTATTTTGTAATAGTGGAAGTACTTTGTTACAGCATTTGCTGCTGGAAAATTTATCCATGAATAGTATACCTCTGTCTGACGATATTCGTGTGCCTCAATTAAGAATATGACTGTACCACCTCTAGGTGTCAGTCCATTTTCTATAAGTTTTAAGGTTATAGATTTTCTTTTAATGACCGGGATGAGTATTATATCCGGGTCAGCGTCTTGTAGTGCAGTATCAGCGGCTGCGAGTTCAGTTGCTAATCTAACTGTCTCTCTTTCATCATCACTGTCTACCATTTTACCGACAGGATGGTTATTTCTTTTGTTTGCAGATCAGGTTTCTTATGGAAACAAAGATTAGATGCACAATATTTTGGAACAGTGTATCCTTCAACGTTGACTATACCAAGAACCATACATAGGAGTTCCCTCCTGCGAGGTCTGGCGGATATAACCTTTTACCCACTCCAGACGTCTTTGGAGTATTATGGGAGAAAGGGGTCTGAGTGAGAAAGCACGACTGAGTTACTCTAAATGTCTTACGTTAGTTTTATCGCCCTTTCCAAACGCGTTGGGCGCCATGTAGTGTAGTTCCTATTATCCCAATAGGCTCTGCGCATTGGAATAATACCTTCAATAGTAAAGGCCTAGACCAGACGTTAACTAGGTCTACTACTGTCGATATTAGACTTAAAGTTTTGGGTTTGCCAGCTAGCTCAGAGTTCACTAGAAACTTTCTCGAATGTTCAGGAAGGAATTAACTTCCCTGATTAGACAAGAAGGGATTTAGTTTCTGACAACCATAGAACATGACAACTTTGCTCTCCCCTAATCAAGAGTATATCTCGAGAGTCGTGTGAACAAAAGGCAATTTATTTTACTCAGTCAGTACGTGCATTCTTAGTCTCATCAGATTGTAGAGAAAAAGGAAGAGACGGGCGTGTTCAATAAAAAGGTGTTATTTATTGATCAGTCTCTTTTCTCATACAAGAGAAATGGATCGATATTATTGCAATACTTATAGCTAAGTAAAGTGCATACATTAAAAGCAGAAGTATAAAATAATACTGTAAAAACATTGATATGGTTTCTAAGCCATATGAAGGTTTAAAATGAATAAAATATATTACATACACATATACATTTGACTAAACGTCCTCAACTGGTGTTTCTAAATACGCCTACCCCGTGTACCTGACCTAAGCCTAATACGTGGGCGGGAATAGAAAGTTACAGTTTAAGTTAAGTTTGTTTTTGCCAAGTGACTGACTAAAGAATTCTCTGCGAGGGGTTATTCAGTTCTGTACCTGGAATTAAGGATGAATGAGGGATGGTATCTCTCTCTCTGGTCTCGATATTCCAGGCTGCCTGCGAGGGCTACCCGGAAGCGCCGGTGCTGGATTTCTCGGCAGGAGAAAGCAGCGCGTCTCGTTCTCAGCGCGTCAGGAAGGCGGGGCTGCGCCAGCGGGGTCTGCTCTGCTCTGGGCTTCGGCAAGTATGGCTGCTCCGTCTCGTCACCACCGCGTGTCTTTGCATAGGGCAATATCGGTAATATTTATACCTTTAAGGTGCCGAGATTGACGTAAGGATGGACATAGATACGTCAATAAGGATGTCATACGACTTGCTCGTTAGCACATTCTTTTGCTGAAGTTCTCGGTGAAATCAAAACAATGGCCGCAGGGTTTTGCCCAGGTTGTCATAGGTTTGATTTGTTATGAGAACTCCGTATGCCTTATCAGGGGCTGGAGGAATATCGCTTGTCTAATTAGATCGCAAGCGTTATGACCTAATCAGATAACACGTTCCTGTGCCGTAGTGTGACTGCGTCAGATAACGGTATCTGCATCATGGGGGTTTTCTGCCTCATGGGCTGACTGCTAGTTAACTTGTTGGTTTGTTTAACCAGAATAGGGTCATGAATAGGGGGATCGATTCAGAACCTATAGGAATACATCACAAGACCAACCAATTGAACTTGCCGGAATCATAGAAAAATCCTATGAAGAACTAGGTAGAGATAGTTTGGGTGGGAAACCAGTAAAGCCCCAACTAACTGAAAATCCAGAAAAGATATTTATTAAAAATAATCTAAACACTCCAAAAAAGAGCTGGGATGGAAATAAACAATCCACTCCCAAAGAAAAAAGATTCCAGTCCAGAGGAAGGTCTCCTCGGCGGAGAGAAAGATCTCCGGACCAAGGACACAAGTCTCCCCAGAGGGAGCCCTCTGAGAAAAGATACAACCTTAGAAATAGGGATAATCTAAAGAAACCTGATAGATATCAAGACATTGATACACGTCCCTCTCGATCTTTTCAGACTTCCTCACAGAAATCGGAAAGAAGAGGATGGTCAGAACACAGGGAAGAGCACGCCAAGTTCAAAGACAAGGAACCTGCTCATCAAAGTAAAAAGTTACAATTTCCAAGAAAGAAGGTAGCCAGTATTACAGTAATCAAACATGCCGAGGATACTGAGAACACAACTGAAAAACGGAGAGTGGGCCCAGACAATGCTAGACAGCGCAGCAGAAGTGACCATAGCTCGCAGGATCCCGATGAATCATCTGGAGACAGTGGACACAAATGAATACATTCAGGTGGAAACTGCGGATACCAGAGTTAGCAAACCTCATAAAATATACAAGATAACATTACGTATAGAGGGAGATAAGACTAGGAAAGTAAGGGGTCTATTTTGGGATAACCTTTCCAAAGGCTATGACATCCTTTTAGCTGAGAAAGACTGGCCACCAGAGTTTGTCAGGGAGTGCCCTCATGGCGAAGAAATGATTATGCCTGCCTTCTCAAAACATATTCCAATTCATAAAAAATATACATATGCAAGAAAATGGGCAGTAGCCCAAGCACCTGCATTATATAAAAATCATGTAGGATGGGATGATGACTCTCTTCCTCACAAAATCCAGTTAAAATGTCAACCAACTGCACCAAGGCAGTACCCAATTAAGCAAGAGGCTAAAAAGAAAGTCAGGGAGATCTTAGATCAACTTGAATACCAAGGGGTGATTGAAACACGCACCTCTCAAATGAACAATCCTTTGTTTCCTGTCTCCAAGCCAGACGATTCCTATCGTCTAGTTCTGGACTACAGACACCTTAACTCATGTTGCAAGACATTTGCAGTACAAAACTCACACAGTGCAGCACTAATGAATAACATCGTGCGCAAAAAATACAAAACAACATTAGACATCTCTAATGGTTTCTTTTGTCAAAACATAGCACCTGAAAGCAGGTATTTGACCGCTTTCTCAATAATGGGGTCTCAGAAAAAATTTCTGTCGACTCCCACAGGTATTCAAGAATAGCCCAGTATTATTCTCAGCAAGAGTAACAGAGTTACTACAGATATATGACGATGAGGCATTATCTTATGGCGATGACATCTATCTCACAGATGATGACTTGGATACTCACTTGAAAAGAGTGAACACCATAATACTTGGGTTCGCAGCAGAGGGTTACAAATTCAACTTTAAAAAATCACGAATTGCCCATCTAACAGTCCTGTTTTAGGATATGAATTATCAAGTGAAGGCAAAAGCCTAGCGGACAATTTCTTAGAGAAATGCGCTGTCCTCCAAGCACCAAAAACGCTGAAGAACTTACAATCAATATTAGGTTTCCTGAATTTCAGAAGAACTTGCATTCTAAATTATGCAGGGAGGGTTAAACCTCTCTATGAATTAATAAAACCTGATTTTAAACCAATCAATTGGACTCAAAAACACACAGAAATTTTGAGATCATTGCAAACAGACATGTTAGCTAAAACAAAATTGCAAACTCGCGATAACACAAGCAACCTTGTAATCCGAGTCATCCCAGGAAGATGCGGATTCACGTACCTGACCTCTAATGAGGGAGAAACCGTACCAATAGCTTACAAATCACACTTGTACACACAAGCTGAGAAAACAGTCAGTCTTGCAGAAAATGTTGTAAATACGGTTCAAACAGCTGTAGCAAAAGAAAGAGCCCAGGCCCAAGGCAGACCGATTACTGTTTTAACAGCAGAATCAGCCTTTGAGTCATTAACAAGCCCACGCAATTTAACTACCGTGGCATTAGATCCAAAATGAATACAATGGGAAAATGCTCTTGCTACAGAAAAAGTGAAATACTATTTTGACCCGAACATGAAAAAACTGAAAGATCTATTCTATGAAAAAGAATATCCTCTGCCAATCGAAATTCTGCCCCTACAACAGTACGCCTGTGTAATATATACAGACGGATATGCAGAACCCTCAGTTTGGGGAAGCAAGCTTACAATGCTACGTGCGAGGTTGTTAAATGCCGGTGGCACGGAGGCAAATTGAGACCACTGGTAACTATGTCTCAATCTGTAAAAGACAATTCATGTCAACAAACTGAATTAATAGCTTTAAAAATGGCGCTCGATATTGCCGATTGCGAATTCCCGACATTAATAGTGTGCAATTCGTATTCCTGCGTCAAGTCTTACAATAATGACTTGCAGAACTGGGTTCAAAACGGTTACAAAGATGACCCAGGTGCCACAATCAAGCAAAAAACGCTTTGGGAACAAATAGTTCTTTTAAGAAAAGAACTACAAAAGACTCACGTGATACATACACTGAGTCATCAGCGTGATGGCGTTCACGCTGCAGGGAATTCATTGGCTGACACAGCCACAGCGGAAGCAACTCAACCGGCTTCCGTAGCCACAATAAAGCGTTCAGATAAATACATAGACGGGGAAACCATGCTGGCGGTAAAAACGTCTTTTAAAAGCGACTGCGCAGCACTACCCGTGAACTATCCACTCAATTATACATACATAATAGATGCAAACTCCGTTCCTTTTGCTCGAATCCCTGGAGTGGGGGATAGAGTCATTCCAAACACGAACAGGAGAGTCTTGCTAATAGCTGACGCACACATGGGTGAAAGTCTAGGGCACCGAAAGATCAAGGAATCTCTGAAGGAATTACAATCAGAATACTGGTGGCCGGGAATGAGCCTGCAACATTACAAATTTGTAATGAGCTGTCAAAACTGCAACAGAGATCGCAGTGGCGAACCGGCCGGAGTAGTGCCAGGACCCCAATTAGAGAGCATAAGGCAATCTATACGCATGATCAAACAGGAAGGATGCGTCCCATTGTATATTATTTAAGACTACAATCACTTAAAATGTGGCCCCAGCGCTCGGCTGACGCCAGAACTGTTATAAAAGATTTGCGAGTCTATATCGGCACATACGCAATTGGCATGCTACATTCTGACCAGGGTCCTGCTTTTAGCTCTCGAGCTTATAAGGAGGCCATGACCAGCATGGGCATTGCATTGCGGTACTCTTGTCCCTTCCATCCTGAGGGAAATGGGATTCTGGAAAGAAAAAACCGACACATAAAGCAATCTATAACGGCGAGGGTATTAGGTTCGGGTGATGGGTGGGTCCAACATTTAACAAGTGTCCAACGTAGTCTTAATAATCTGCCAAGAAATTCTCTAAAAGGTTTCAGCCCGTACGAACTATTGTTCGGTACTAGAATGCATATTCAGGACTTAGATAGTCAGACTTCAGTGGTAGAAGAAAAATGCTTTGATATCAAAGATCGTTTGGCTATTTTACAGGACTTAAATGAAACAAGAAAAGACCTGAGCAACATAAAGCTAAAACAGCAGCCAACAGCCACTGAAGAAAAACCACCTGTCCCAGCAAGGCCTGTCTGGACTCCAAAGATTGGGGATCTAGTCAGAGAGAAGATCGCGGTAAAGAAGGAATTTGGGCCTTCTTACAGAAAAGCAGTACCTGTCTTAGCTGTCAGTGGAACAAGATCAGTAGTACTACCGCCCCTTGCTGGTAAAAAGGAGAGCCGAGTTGTATCCATCGACTTGGTAAAACCACAATCATGTGGCCAATAATAAGTAGTAGGCCTAGTGGACTCCCAAGATGTAGCAGAACACCAAAACTTGCTACAATACAAGAGGTTCAAACTGAGAGAATAATCACATTTGATAAACCTACAGTGAATAAAAAAGGACTATGCAACAATGCCATGGAACTTGTGCCTCTTGAAACCCAAATTGCAACAGTTCATCAAGAAACACCAGTCTACAATGATGTAGCCTTAGACTATGCTAATGAAACAAAAGATGCAAAATCAAATAAAAATCCTGAAGCAATTCCAACAATTGATAGAACTACATCTGGCTACTTCATCAATTTCGATGACTTTTCTGAGGATCCAAGCGAGCCAGGAGAACAGCCAACAACAAAAACTTTTAAAGACAAAGTAACTGAACTCTTTCATCAACTCAAAGAAACATATCTGATTTCTCCATGGATTGAATTTTGGATTGTGTTAGGTGTACTTTTCCTCCTGCTTTGGTTCATCATGGTTCTCTGTTTGGGAAATTTTATTGAAGGAAAATATAGTACAATGGACACAGCAAGTCAGAACATCAACTTGGTCTTAAAGCCACACAAGTCATCTCACATCGAGAAAAGAGAACTATCATCCGTGAATGTCACAGCCAATCCAATACCCGGTGGGGTAGCTTGGGACAAAACAGATTACGAAATCTATGGCCCGGTCGAGCTCTTGAAGTATCCACACCAGTTTAAGGTTTCATTAAGTGGCTTTGTAAAACCGAGCACATTTTCTGATGATTGGGACTTTGAAAGTATTAATAATATGATGTCAGATTTAGTTATGTCAGCAAAATTTAAAGAACATGATTATTTGCAGGGTTCATCGAATTATGAAGAAATGTACTGCTACAACCATTTTGCACATCATTATTTGCATAAATCTGCTCAACCTAGAAATGTTTTTAATTATAATCAATGGGAACATTGTGCAACTCCACCAAAAGGCATTTCAAAAATTTTTTACGACAAATTCCCATACTTCTCAGGGTTTAACACAAGTGATGCAGAAACGTTTTATTTTAAAATGTTAAATAAGACAGGAATGAAAACAATGCTGACAAACACTAAATTAATCTATTCAGAAGCATTTTATTAAAAAAAATAACTACATTTGGTTTTGATTTTTGGAAAAACAACATTGAAACAAAAACCATCTGGGGTACCAAAGATTGACAGATCCAAAGTTTAGAATCATTATTTACAACCTGCTTGAGCCCAGAACAACTTATATTCTTGAATGACACCATTCAACATACAACCTGTCTTGGCCTAGCCAAAATTAAAGACTTAAACAAACCATCTATTCCATAGCCAACACCTGACAGTAATAGCACTACAGATGTTGAGATAGACGTATCCCATATTTTCAACCAAAACAGAACACATCCTGATTGGAAAAAATGGTTGATGTGGCCCACAGACACAAACAGCTGTCAAGATAGATTCCTGAACAAATTACAGGGGCTCAAATTGACCAGGCCAGACCCTAGATACTCCCAGAGACAACATCCAGGGATAGTTACAACATACAGTGTAGGAAAATTCTGCCTCGAATGGCTACACACATCCACACTGGCAGAAAATAAGCAACACTTGATTTTACTTAAAGACGGTGCTGACTTGTGTGATTTCATAATGGGACCACGCAAACAGCGTCAAAAACGTTTCATAGTGGCCGGTGTATACGCAGCATACAACGAAGCTTGGAAAATAATGCAAATTAAAACAGCAGAAAAAATACGAGAAATTGATCGTATCAATTTGGAAAAATCACTTTCTGTTGTGGACAATGGGTTAATGACTCTGTCTTCCAGAATATATTCACTGGACAGTATTGTATCATCTGCTATTGATATAATAGAGCAGGACTTACTAATGTTACAACACGGTCAGTCCCAATTGCGTTCTATTGTACAGCTTGGCTGGACGTTGCAAAATCTGCGTTCAGGCTACGTGCCCTGGCGTTTAATCAACACAACGTCACTATTCTCTATCTTTAACCTTACTGATACACAAATCAGCTTGGCACAGAAAGGAGCAGAGTATACAATTCTGAGCATTGAAAAACTTGAGAGATTACCATTGACAATGTCAGAAAGACCTGTCATTGAATGGATAATACATGGAATAATAACAATTCCGATAACAACTTTCCAATTTAAATTCTGTCAAGAGTATATTCCAGCAGGCCAGTATGAAAGGTTGGGTAAAGGGTACATTAAGTCATCATGGAAATTACCTTACACACACACATGTTATAGTGAAAAGAAACAGAATGTACTTTTTAGTGGTAACAATTGTAAACGATCACTAAGTGGTATACTTCTTTGTCAAGGTATTAACTTGCATGGGGCCTGTGAGGGGACTTCAAATAACCTTTCATGTCACCTGCATGGCACACCTGCAACTCGAATAGAGCCATTCTTTAGACGACTTTCTAACGGGAGTTATATTCTAATAGTGGACCACAGATGTTGTGGCATGGTGCCAGGAAAGATGAATATATGCGGGTATTGCACTCTATTTGCATGTATTTAATCGTTTGTTCGATATGTGTGCTGCACTAGATCAGTCCCTGCTAACTGTGCATATAAATGAAAATGGCCTGGGATCGCTAGATAACCAGGACTCTAGTGCGCACTACTGAATACATTTTTCACTTAAACGTTTTGCAAAGAAACTTTTATCATTACTATTTCACAGTTTTTCAAATATATTCCAGTTACATATATAATTCCAATCTCAAATTTAGATATAACAACACATTACATCATGTATACATTTTTCACAAAGCAATATGATCTCAAAACCCAATGCATTTCGGGGTTATTACCCCTTCGTCGGGGTCTGTTGAAGAAAGAAAAGGAAACTTTATTACCAAGGATGCTTAGGGAGTCACTAAACTGCCTGATTCTTTAGTAATTCTGAATTGCTTACCGCAAATCGGTAATCGTTCGATAAAAATACCAGACTGCATGTGCCGTAATGTTAAAATTAATCTGAAAAAAAGGGGGAGTTCACTGAGTATTGAACGCAAAAAATCTAAAGGTTTTGGGAACACAAAACATTCAATAAAAGGAGGGAATGTTTATTGTATTACCTTTCTCGTGTTGGCAGGTAATCTGGGGGGAACAAAAATTAAGTTCAAATGAACCCTGGGCGTAATTTCTCTTGACAGTGCATTGTATGCATTGTTTACTTCGGAAAACTATTGGAGATGATACCTAGATAAAAATGCTCACCTAAAGGTCTTGGTTTTTGCCACTACCTCGGTGAACCTAATGAAAAAGGGGAGAAAACGAGAAAGACATATGTTTGGATCTTACTCGTGGTGATGCGCTGAAATGACAAAGGACCTAAGCCCTCGTTGTATTCAGATATTTACCTGCGAGCCTTCTCGTTATTATTGACGGTCTCGCTAGTTTATATCGTCCAGCAAACTGGAAATAAAAGGGGAGAGGACCATAATTAGTGAGAGGTTTTACGCTTGGCCATGAGTGTATCAGAAAGGTAGATAAACTGGCATAAGCCCTTACCGGTTGTCTCCAAGATTATTCTATCGACGGGATCCCTACTCGAATAGCGTATTCGATCTCACGTTCGCCATTCTAATGTGTATTCACTCGCGGAGATTGAAATAAACAAAGGACTATTCGCGGCTTATTTGACATGAACAAAGGACTGTTAGACGGGGACCTGGAGGGTCGGCCGAGCACAGTGATCGCACAGACAGGTAACTTCCCCCCCACAGATGGACACCACACAAAGATCAGGGTAACACCTTTTATAGGCACTTCTGGTAGTAGAGTGGTACGATACAAGGCGATCAGGACACGATGATCCTCTCAATTCTAGTCTCTAGTAAGGGAAGGGGGTAGCGGGACAGTCTTGGTACCCACGGGTACGGAGGTGTAACGGTGATAGCTCACAATCCTCGAGCTCGGTGTTCGGATGGGTCAGACCGCGGCAGCGCCGGCAGGTCCCGAAGAGGTCGTAGGTGGCAACGGGCCGCGGCAGCGCCAGCAGGTCCCAACGAGGATGAAGGTTACAACGGGCCGCGGCAACGCCAGCAGGTCCCACGAGAATGCAGGTTGCAACGGGCCGCGGCAGCGCCAGCAGGTCCCACGAGGATGAAGGTTACAACGGGCCGCGGCAGCGCCAGCAGGTCCCACGAGGATGAAGGTTGCAGAGGGCCGCGGCAGCGCCAGCAGGTCGTCAAGGATGAGTTCGTCGCGGTGTCTCTCGACTCCAGGATACAACTGCCTTCCTGTCCTGGGGCGGCCTCAGTTATAGGTCTGGCGCCCTTTGATGTCCGGACCCTCGCTCTTGGAGGTCGGGAGGTCTGGGATGAGGGAGTCTAGACACCCAGCAGGGGGGTGGAGCCAGCGCCCGAGGAGGCTGGGGGTGCTCGGCACCTGGCGGGGGAGAGCCATCGACACTTCTTACTCCCATTGACCTGCCAAGTGGTCCGTTCACCTCCTGGGTGGAGGGTGGTGCCGGGATGTCGGGGCCTGGCCAGGCCCAGGGTTGGGGTCGGGCTGAGGCCGCGCGGCCGCGTGGTGCTGTGTCCAAGATGGCGGCTGGGCCGGGCAATGGTGCTGACGGTGGCCCGGGCCCTGTCCTGCGGGGAGGGAGCGAGCCCTTCATGTGGCCTGTCCAACATGCGTCCCCCCCAGCTGAAGGCGGGGAGAGTCACCCATCTTCTTGGGGACTTTCCTCGTCGAGGCGGAAAAAGCGGGACAGGCCATCCGCGTTGGCGTGGTCTTGGCCAGGGCGATGCTCCACAGTGAAGTCCATCCCCTGCAGGGAGATGGACCATCGCAATAGTTTGGGGTTCTCCCCCCGCATCTGCATGAGCCATTGCAGGGGCCGATGATCGGTCTGTACCCGGAAATGGGTTCCGAAGAGGTACGGCCGGAGCTTCTTGAGGGCCCATACCACTGCGAAGGCCTCTCGCTCAATGGTGCTCCAGCGCTGTTCTCGGGGCAGTAGGCGTCTGCTGATGAAGGCCACGGGTTGGTCCACTCCTTCGGGGTTCAGTTGGGAGAGGACGGCCCCAATACCATGGTCGGAGGCATCGGTCTGCACGATGAACTCGCGGCTGTAGTCGGGGGCCTGGAGCACCGGAGCGGTGCACATGGCGGCCTTCAGCGTCTCGAAGGCCGCGTGACAGTCGGGAGTCCAGTTGACTCGTTTTGGGTGGTTCTTAGACGTGAGTTCCGTGAGGGGCCCCACAATGCTGCCATAGTCCCTCACAAACCGCCGGTAGTATCCGGTGAGCCCCAGGAAGGCTCGGACCTCTGTTTGTGTTTCGGGGGGTTGCCAGGACTGGATGGCAGCTACCTTGAGTTGGAGGGGGGCCACCAGACCGCTCCCCACTTGGTGTCCGAGGTAGGTCACGGACCCCTGGCCGATTTGGCACTTGCTGGCTTTTATGGTGAGGCCGGCCTGTTGGAGGGCCTGCAGGACCGCTCTGAGGTGGTGGAGGTGGTCGGCCCAGTGGCGGCTGTATACCGCGATGTCGTCCAGGTAGGCGGCGCTGAATTCTTCGAGGCCCGCCAATACCTGGTTCACCAGTCTTTGAAAGGTGGCTGGAGCGTTCTTCATGCCGAAGGGCATCACTCTGAAATGGTAGTGCCCGTCCGGGGTGGAGAAAGCGGAACGTTCTTGGGCCCTGGGGGTGAGGCCGATCTGCCAGTAGCCCGCTGTCAGGTCAAAGATGCTTAGGTAGCGGGCTGCCCCCATGCGGTCGACTAGTTCATCTGCTCGGGGGATAGGGTGAGCGTCGGTTCGGGTGACCGCGTTCAGCCCCCGATAGTCGATGCAGAATCGGAGCTCCGGCGTGGTGCCCGGTGCCGCGGCCTTGGGGACCAGGACGACCGGGCTGGCCCAGGGACTGTCCGAAGGCTCGATGACCCCGAGGGCGAGCATCTTGGAGACTTCTTCTTGGATGCATGTACGTACCCGATCCGGTACTCGGTACGCCCGGTGTCGGACAGGAGGACTGTCTCCAGTGTCCACGTCGTGCAGGCACCAGGAGGTGACTCCGGGTGCGAGGGAGAACAGGTTTGCGAACGGCAGCAGGAGGGCCCGGCAATCTTGACGCTGCTCTGGGGTCAGGGCCTCGGAGAGTCGGACCCCGTCCACCGAACCATCTCTTTCACAGGTCCTCAGTAGGTCAGGGAGGGGCTCGGAGTCTCCTTCTGCGCCACTGTCGGTAGCCATCAGCAGGCTGAGCTCGGAGCGCAGGAAGTGGGGTTTGAGCCTGTTGGCGTGGAGGACCCGGAGGGGGTTCCGGGGGGACTCCAGGTCGATGAGATAGGTGACGGGACTCCTGCGCTCGATCACCTTGAAGGGCCCCGTCCATTTGTCTTGCAAGGCACACGGTTCGATGGGGGACATCACCCATACCTGCTGACCCGGTTCAAACTCGATGGAGGAGGCATGTTGGTCGTACCACTTCTTCATGTCCTCCTGACTGGCCTCCAGATTGGCTTTAGCGATCTCCCTGAATTTCCGGGTCTGATTGCGGAGGGTCAGGAGGTATTTGTAGACGTCCGGAGGGGTCTTTAGGGGGGCCATTTCCCATTCCTCCTTCACTAGGCTGAGAGGCCCGCGAACGGGGTGTCCGTACAGGAGTTCGAAGGGACTGAAGCCGAGGGACTTCTGGGGGACTTCTCGGTAGGCGAAGAGGAGGCACGGTAGTAGCACGTCCCACTGGCGGCGTAGGGGTTCTTCCAGCCCCATGATCATCCCCTTGAGGGTGCGGTTGAACCGCTCGACCAGTCCGTTCCCCTGGGGGTGATAGGGGGTGGTGAAGCGGTAAGTGACTCCGCACTGCTGCCAGAGGGATTTCATATACTTTGAAATAAAGTTCGTACCCCTGTCGCTGACGACTTCCCGGGGGAAGCCCACTCGAGAGAAGATCCCCATCAAGGCTCGACCCACTACTGGGGCTGTTATAGTACGGAGGGGGACCGCCTCAGGATAGCGGGTGGCGTGGTCCACCAGGACCAGGATGAAGCGATGCCCCTGTGCTGTTCGGGGGTCCAGGGGCCCCACAATGTCTATTCCCACCCTTTCGAACGGGGTGGTCACCACGGGGAATGGTTGTAGGGGTGCCTTGAGTTTGCGGCCGCTCTTCCCGCTGGCCTGGCAGGTCGGGCAGGACCGGCAATGGTTGGAGACGTCATTTCTCATTTTGGGCCAAAAAAAGTGAGTCACCAGGCGGTGGTAGGTCTTGTCTTGGCCCAGGTGCCCGGCCAGGGGGACATCATGGGCTAGGTTCAACAGGAAGTCTCTGAAGTGGAGGGGCACCACCAGCACTCGCCCGGCCCCCAGTTCTGCGATTTTCTGCTCGCTGTACAAGAGATCATTGTCCCAATAAACCCAGTGGGCCCCGGTGGTGTCTCCTTGGCTCTGGGCGAGCGCTTGCTGTCGCAATCCCTCGAGGGAGGGGCAGGTCTTTTGCTCCTGCCGGAATTGTTCCTGGGTGGGCCCCCCTTCTTGACGCCACTGAGCCAGGTCGGGAAGCTCGGGGGGCTGTGTGGACCCCTCTGTGGTGGGGTCCGGGTGGTCGGTCTGGAGGAAGTCTTCTTCTGGAGTGATCGAGGGCGGAGGTGCTGCCCATTCTGGTTCTTCTGGTCTAGGGATGGTGCGGGTGGCCATGGACCGGGTGGTTACGCACGCCCAGTCCGGGAGACCCAACATCCCCAGATGCTCTCTTCTTTCTACAGCGGCCCACGGGGAGCTCTCGAGATCGTTCCCCAGGAGGCAGTCCACGGGGGCATCGTCGCGGACAGTTACTTTCAGCATGCCGGACACTCCTCCCCATTCGAAGGGGATGCAGGCCATCCGACACAGGCTCTCCGAGTTATCTGCCGATCGGACGGGGCAAAGTACGTTTGGTAGGATTTGTTCTGGGGTCACCAGGTGACAACGGACGGCCGTCACACTGGCCCCGGTGTCACGCAGGGCCTCGGCCTTGCGCCCATTGATGCTCACCCATTGGCTGTACTTCCGAGTGTTGGCGGGCAGGGGAGTCCGCGGGACCATGTCTCTTCCTCCCAGGCATGCCAGGGTCATGGCGGCGGGTTCCCACTCGAACTGCTCCGACTCATAGGTCTCCGTGTCTTCGGAGACTTGTTCTTTTCCCAGGGCGGCGGCCGCCATCTGGCGGGGCCCGGGGACCTGGTTCTTCGGGCAGGTCGGGTCACTGGCATAGTGGCCGACTCGCTGGCATCGATGACACGTCACGTTAGCTCGGAACCCCGGGCGCATCGGGGGGTTTCCCCGGCCTGCTGGGGCCGGGGTGGCGTTAGTGGGCGCGGCCGGGGCGGCGTCTCTGCCCCGGCCCGGGCCTCCTCCTCCTCCTCGGGGACGATGATGACCTTGGTTGGTTCTGTTCTGCTCATTCGGCCCACTCCGGGCCACTCGGGTGCTCTCCCACCGGTCAGCCTCGGTGGCGAGCTGCCGGGGTTCAGTCAATTTACTGTCGAGGAGGTGCTGCCTGAGCTCGACGAAGCAGTTGTTGGAGAGGTGCTCCCACACAATGAGATTGAAGAGTTGTTCGTAAGTGGTTACGTTGTTACCCTTGATCCACCCCTCGAAGGCTCGGCTGAAATAGTTCACGTATTCCAACCACGTTGTACCTGGGATCCGGGTGCAGTTGCGGAACCTCTGGCGGTACATTTCAGGTGTAAGCCCATATCGACTGAGGAGGGCGGCCTTCATGTGGTCATAGGACGTCATTTGATGGTCCGGAAGCTGCAGCAGGGCATCACGACCCTCGTTGACAAATCTCCCCCATAGACCGGCTCCCCAGTCACTTCGAGCGACCCGGTGGGCGGTCATGGCAATCTCATAGGCCTTGAACCACTGCTGTATGTCGTCGTTCCGGTGATATTCTCGGACCACATCCTTGGGGATGTGGACCTTCTGCTCGGTAGGACCCGGGGAGTGCGGTTGCTCGGGCACCCCTAGGTTTTTGTTCAGTTTGCGTATTTCTATCTCCGCTAGTTTGCACTCGTGCTCGTATGCCAGTCTTTTTTCTTCGAGGTCTCTCTGTCTCTGTTTTTCCTCTCGCTCTTCTCTGAGCCGTAAGTGTTCTAAGTTTATTTTTTGTTCCGCCAGTTTCAATTCTCCGTCTAATCTGAGTCGTGCCAAGTCTAACTCGTGTAATCTATTTTTTTCCCGCTCTTGGATCTCTTCACGGGAAGGGCCTGTTCTCCGTTCCTCCGTCCGGGTGGTGTTGACTTCCGGGGCTGCGGGGTCCCGGGGGGTTGCGGTATTTGTCTCTGTCCAGGCCTCTAGGGCGTTTTTGAAGTCTTCTTGCAAAATTGTTTGAGCTCTCGGTGGTTGTATTCTTCCAGCTTTTCCATCTGGAACTTCTCCGCCGATCCGCTCTCTTTGGTCGTCATTGTGGTTTTAGTCGTAGGGTGAGTTACTGTCTGTACGGTACGCGTTGGTTCGGATCGCGCTGCTAGCCACCAATGTTAGACGGGGACCTGGAGGGTCGGCCGAGCACAGTGATCGCACAGACAGGTAACTTCCCCCCCACAGATGGACACCACACAAAGATCAGGGTAACACCTTTTATAGGCACTTCTGGTAGTAGAGTGGTACGATACAAGGCGATCAGGACACGATGATCCTCTCAATTCTAGTCTCTAGTAAGGGAAGGGGGTAGCGGGACAGTCTTGGTACCCACGGGTACGGAGGTGTAACGGTGATAGCTCACAATCCTCGAGCTCGGTGTTTGGATGGGTCAGACCGCGGCAGCGCCGGCAGGTCCCGAAGAGGTCGTAGGTGGCAACGGGCCGCGGCAGCGCCAGCAGGTCCCAACGAGGATGAAGGTTACAACGGGCCGCGGCAACGCCAGCAGGTCCCACGAGAATGCAGGTTGCAACGGGCCGCGGCAGCGCCAGCAGGTCCCACGAGGATGAAGGTTACAACGGGCCGCGGCAGCGCCAGCAGGTCCCACGAGGATGAAGGTTGCAGAGGGCCGCGGCAGCGCCAGCAGGTCGTCAAGGATGAGTTCGTCGCGGTGTCTCTCGACTCCAGGATACAACTGCCTTCCTGTCCTGGGGCGGCCTCAGTTATAGGTCTGGCGCCCTTTGATGTCCGGACCCTCGCTCTTGGAGGTCGGGAGGTCTGGGATGAGGGAGTCCAGACACCCAGCAGGGGGGTGGAGCCAGCGCCCGAGGAGGCTGGGGGTGCTCGGCACCTGGCGGGGGAGAGCCATCGACACTTCTTACTCCCATTGACCTGCCAAGTGGTCCGTTCACCTCCTGGGTGGAGGGTGGTGCCGGGATGTCGGGGCCTGGCCAGGCCCAGGGTTGGGGTCGGGCTGAGGCCGCGCGGCCGCGTGGTGCTGTGTCCAAGATGGCGGCTGGGCCGGGCAATGGTGCTGACGGTGGCCCGGGCCCTGTCCTGCGGGGAGGGAGCGAGCCCTTCATGTGGCCTGTCCAACAAGGACCATTCGCGACAAGGTAAAACGGTCGCCATTTCTAAAAGGGGAGGGTGGCCCATATGTAAAATGAAATTTTGTGCTCAGACAGTCGTGTTTGTAGCTTGCGATCTGTCTTCCCAATATACAATAAGCCACAGGGACATTTAATTGCGTATACTACATGTTCCGAGCTGCCGTTAGCAGAATGTCTTTTGTGTTCCCAAAACCTTTAGATTTTTTGCGTTCAATACTCAGTGAACTCCCCCTTTTTTCAGATTAATTTTAACATTACGGCACATGCAGTCTGGTATTTTTATCGAACGATTACCGATTTGCGGTAAGCAATTCAGAATTACTAAAGAATCAAGCAGTTTAGTGACTCCCTAAGCATCCTTGGTAATAAAGTTTCCTTTTCTTTCTTCAACAGACCCCCGACGAAGGGGTAATAACCCCGAAATGCATTGGGTTTTGAGATCATATTGCTTTGTGAAAAATGTATACATGATGTAATGTGTTGTTATATCTAAATTTGAGATTGGAATTATATATGTAACTGGAATATATTTGAAAAACTATGAAATAGTAATGATAAAAGTTTCTTTGCAAAACGTTTAAGTGGAAAATTTATTCAGTAGTGCGCACTAGAGTCCTGGTTATCTAGCGATCCCAGGCCATTTTCATTTTTATGGTGCCAGGAAAAGCTTATCTCGTGAGCGTTAGTTCCATGGTCACTTGCTGTATGCAAGTATTGTATCCAAACAGCACTCCAGACACGGAGGCGAAGATTTGGCCTTTTTTGAATATCTCTTCTATTCGAATTGATACTTTAAGCAGAATGAAGTCTGTTCTTTTACAGACAACTGTACCCTTGATGTCATCAAAAGAAACGTATGATCTGCAAGTTGCAAGGACAACGGCGGAGATACATACCCTTTTATCATCAAATTGCCCAGTGCATTTCGCAGAAATGCTAAGCCAAATCCTAAATATGTCTGATACCAGCGGTATCCCACATATATTTAAGACAATTTGTTCGGGACTGTTAACACCCTTCCAAACAGTTCTGGGCATTTTTCCTAATTTTATCCATTCTGTCTTTGGCGGCCTACCACTTCTGTTGGGACTCGTTGCAGGCATTTTATTTTTGTTACTTCTGCTTCGATATGGCAAGCCAAGTCGCAGACAAGACTCCAGCAACAATGGAAGAAACAATCCTAGCTATATGCTATCGGGACCGCATAACTAAAGTCCTTGGATTAGCCCGGCTAAGAAATCTGAATATGACCTGGTTTCTTTCATTCAGACCCATCTGGCAGAATTGCATCTTACCTGTGCTTCGATGTATGCTATGCAGAGAAGAATGTGTGTTAGACGTCTGTCTTACACTACCATCAGCAGTACCATTGGATACAGATACTTTGCTATGTCCTGTAACGGCTCATGCATCGTGTTGTCCCCAGCGGCTACCCATTCTGATGACAGCATTTGTTGAGACTTCACCACTGCGATTAAAGGGTAGTGAAGTACGAGATGAAAGCAACATCACCCAGGTACGACATTCTGTGAGCATTGCTGATCCTGACATCGATGATAGCAATCATTCTCACGACTGCACAGTTGCGGCATTTTCCAACTTGGTCGAACTTTCACCTGAAGCGGTAAACCACTTTTTTGAGAGTCTGTCTGAAATGATGTTTCCCCCCGAACAAAAAGAATAACTTTTAAGCAAACTAGTACACAGCGTTCCCTGAAAAGCTACTGAACATCTTTGGAACTATATATTTTTTTTCTCTCCCCTGAAAGCGAAATTATTTTTTTCCCGATTCCAAAATATTGCACATGTACTCTGCTTGAAGTAGAACTATTCTTAGAGAACAGAGCTTCTATTTTAGGAACCCTAAAGATAATATATCACGTCAGCCTCTAGCACATTTACATAATGCAAAATAGAAAGACGCCAATGCTGCCAATACCAATTCACCATAAATTTAACATCTCACAGTTGAATGAAACATAAAGTGAGGGGATCTGAGTGTCTTGAATAAATCCTTAGTTTTATTTCCTTTTTACTTCATTTTGATTTTTTGATAATTTGTAAGCAAATTTTTCAATTCAAAAAAAATATAACATACAATATATGTAAAACATTCTATACATTAAAGCACTCCCTTCCAACACTCACACATACACTCACTTGTGAATCACAGTCAAACACTCCCATATACACTCAACATTAGTTCGAGTTCTCGTCAGGACCACACACTGAAAAAGGGGGGGGGAGACCTGCGTTAGATGTGTATTCTGAACCATATTAGAAATTTACTATGTGGCTCAACAGCCACCTCTCCCCTTCTTACCTCTAATTTTATGCAACAAATCAATTTGTAGAAGTCTTCAAGCCCACGGTGCGGGACAACCTAAATGACATTAAAACATACAGCTCAGCCGAGCTATACAAAATGCTCTATATATGGTACATGTATTCGGAATAGAGAATTATTACTCACCGGTGTGTCTTGCTATTCACACCATCTCCCTGTAATCGAATAATGGGATTTGTGTTAAGTCAAGTTTGTTGTCTATTCTCAAAGAGCAGCCTTTAGAACCGTTTTTTACTCAGTTCTTACCTATTACCTATTATGCTTTCTTATTTTCATATGGTATTGGAGGGTTGTTGGTTTTCAATGCTGTCCCTGTAATAACAAGGGTCATGTTTACTGAAATGTACATGACAAGGTTGAGGATAACCCCCCCTTTTTCTTTTCACAGTGTGTGGTCCTGACAAGAACTCGATGTTATGTTATGTTATGAGTTTGATTAAGCGCGAACAGCTGCCCCCGCAACGAGGCGTCCCGGCGCTAAAGAACCTTGAAATACCTGCTGAGGGGAAGGGGAGGGAAAAACAGGAGGCCTAAAACAGTGGGAACAGATGAGTTTTAATTGCCTTCCTGAAGGCGGACAAGTTGTTCATAGAGCGAATGTTCGGTGGCAGGGAGTTCCAAAGTTTAGCCCCCAGAACTCTGAAGGAACGGCCCCCAACACGACAGAGTTTCTTTCGAGGGACAGTCACAAGATGTTGAGCTAGGGAGTGCAAATTGCGTTAAGGGATGTAAGGTACTAAGAGTGGGCGTAGAAGTTCAGGACATTCTGATTTAAGAATTTTAAAAGCAATAGTGAGGGTCTTGAATTGAATTCTAGATTCAATAGGAAGCCAGTGTAATCTTTGGATAGTAGCTCTGACGGAGCACCTGCGGGGGAGGCCCACACGGCCCTTGCTGCTGAGTTCTGTACCCGTTGCAGGCGTGCTATTTCTGCTTTATTAGCGCCCAGGAATAGAACACTGGCGTAATCCAACCGGGATAGAATGGTGGATTGGATTATTAGCTGGCGTGTTTTTGAATCAAAGAATCCGAGTATTGGGTTAAGGCTCCTCAGCAGGCCCACACAAGTAGCAGCCACTTTCTTTGTGTGGGTCTGAAAGCTGAGCGAGGAGTCCAGCCATACACCCAAGTTTTTCACCAGAGTTTTTGGTGACGGGATGGGGCCCAGCGCGGAAGGCCACCAGTAATCACTCTAGAGACTGGAGTTTTTTCCGAGGAGCAACACCTCCGTTTTACCTGCGTTCAGCTGTAGGCAGTTGTCCGTCATCCACTGGGCCACTGCAGCCAGGCCATCCCTAAATCTCGTGACCGGGATTGAGGGGCCATCAGTGAGAGTGATGACCAGCTGTGTGTCGTCGGCGTACGACACCAGCGTGAGGTTCCACTTCTTGGCAACTGCCGAGAGAGGCTGCACATAAAGGTTAAAAAGGGATGGACTGAGTGCAGAGCCCTGGGGGACCCCTTGTCCGATGGAGTGGGACCGGGAGATGAACGGAGGAGCTGAGACCCGGAAGGATCTGTCCTTCAGGAAAGAACGGAACCAGTCAAGGGCGAGATCACAAATCCCTATAGCCTCAAGGCGTTTTAGCAGGATGTTATGGGAAACCGTGTCAAAGGCTGCGCTGAGATCAAGCAGAATCAGCGCAGCACTCTGACCGGCATCTAGTATCTTCCGGAGGTGTTCGGTGGTGGACAGAAGGGCAGACTCGGTACTATGACCTGGCCTGAACCCATTCTGAGACGGGTCCAAGATGTTATTTTGGACCATGTGATGGGACAGGACATTATTTGCGTGGGCTTCTGCTAGCTTGGACACCCAGGGGAGCAGCGAGATGGGTCTAAAATATTCCAACTTTGTGGGGTCTAGAGTAGGTTTTTTAATAATAGGGGTAACCCATGCCTGTTTCCAGCAAGTTGGGACCACAGCCGAGGAAAAAGAGAGATTGAGTAGCGTGGCCAGAGAAGGGAGAAAAAAGTCTAAGGACTCAAGAAATTGGGCCGGTCTCATGGGATCTGTAGGGGAGCGGACTTAACCTTTCTACAGAGTTTGGCTAGGTCGTCATAATAAATTTCAGGTAGGCGTGACAGCCTAGTGCCATTGATAGGTGGATTGGAGGGGTTGGTAAGGTCGGGAGAGTCCTGTGAGAAGGCACTATAAATTTTCCTCACCTTATCTATAAAGAAAACGGCGAGATCCTCACACTGTTGAGTGGAGGTAATACAGGAGGCAGTATTGCCACAGTTTTGAAGTTTTTGCACCAGTTTAACCGCATGCGTGCGGGCGGAATTCCGCTCGTACGCTGACGTTTTCAAAAGCGCATGTTACGTGACGAGCTGGGCTCGTCATGAGCGTGCGAGGAGGCTACCTCATGACGAGCCCAGCTCGTCATCAGCGTCGAAGGGGTTAAAAATAGTTTTTGTGGGATTAGTGCTGGAGTTGATTTCTTTAGCGTAGAAGGACGCGCGTGCAGCGTGTATGGCTTTGTGATACAGTTTTAATTTGGACAGGTAAAAAGCTTTGTCCCTGTCTTTGTACTCCTTTCTCCAACTACGCTCAGCAACTTTACACTCTTTCCGCATAGTTTTCAGATTTTCGTTAGAGGGGGAGCTGCGTCCTTTTGTCCATTTAGCTGGTATGAGGGAGTCCATAGTGATCCAGTCCTGGAATGCCGCATAGGATGAGTTAATGTCCTTAGTGGCATTATAACGGAATTCTCCCAAAGTGGTGAGAAGGTCGTCGGTTTGCAGTTTATGCCATGATCTCTTAAGACAAGAGGTAGACGCATCTTTCTTGGGAAATTCTCTTACCATTGTCTTGAATCTGATAAGAAAGTGGTCAGTCCATCCCATGGGTTTGGGTGGGTCAGCCCTGGCCTCCGGGATGTTGGTGAAGACAGGGTCTAGTAAATGACCGGCGGAGTGTGTGGTAGTAAGAATAAGTGGAGTTAACTGTAAGGCAGTAAAATCCGCCAGAAGATTTTTGATGGTGGGGTCTAGAGTGGAGTCGAAATGAAGGTTAAGATCTCCCAGGATAGTAAAGTTAGGTGAGGTCACTACTAGAGCATGGGCCACCTCTAGAAGTTCCTCAAACTTGGAGGTGGGACCCGGAGGCCGATAAATGTAGAGCCCGGAGAGGGCAAAGTGGTGGCTCATTGTGATTTTAAAACGAGCACTTTCACACCCCTCGATCCCTTCCTTCGTAAAAGAGCAGATGCATAGCGTTCGGTATATAACAGCTATGCCACCTCCCCTAGTGTCTCTATTGATAGACTTCATGGAGAAGCCTTCCGGCAGCGTGAGGCTCGGGATGCTGGTCAGAACGTCCTGGAGCAAGGTCTCACATAAGAAGAGAATATCCGGATTTTCGTCAATTAGAAGAGAGTTAACTTCAGGGTGATGCCTTACAAGGGACCTGACGTTCAGCTGGAGGACCGTGAGGGGAGTGTGTTTAGGCACACTGGCTCTGCGTCCAGATAAGCCGGGTTTGGGAATGTCAAAATTACAGGACTTACATTGTAGGCCAGTCTGTCCAAGGCAGCCGACTAGCTTATCACATCTCTGGGCCAAGTTCAGAGCGAGGAGATGCTCCCTATCATATCGGTAATCATTCCGTGAAGTTTGAGCAGGGGGACAGGCGAGAGGCGATGTCTTGGCGATGACGGGCGTAGACGGGCTTGCCTTAGGCGCGCCTTCGGAGCGCAAACGGCGCGCCCGCTGCGCCCGTCCGCTGCGCTTACGGTGAATATACATATTATCAAGGGGAAAATAAGGGCGGGGGCGTGGCCTCAAAGTGGGCGTGGCCTGGCGGCTCGCCAGCAATGGCGTCGTGAATTGTTTGTAGCTCGAATCCGCAACCAGCGCTAAATCCGCTGTGCGGTGAGCTCAGGGAGCAGAGTCCTATGGTGCCAGAAAGGGTGAGTGCTATTAAAATCAGCAAGTAAATAGTGACACACAATTTTTAAAACAAACAAAAAGACTCCCGGCTTCCGCCTCAGGAGGATACGAAGTTCTGACTAAAGACGCTCAAAATCAGCGTTTTATGCAGAGCGGGGCGGGGGGCGTGGCCTCAAAGTGGGCGTGGCCTGGCGGCTCGCCGGCAATGGCGTCGTGAATTGTTTGTAGGTCGAATCCGCAACCAGCGCTAAATCCGCTGTGCGGTGAGCTCAGGGAGCAGAGTCCTGTAGTGCCAGAAAGGGTGAGTGCTAATAAAATCAGCAAGTAAATAGTGACACACAATTTTTAAAACAAACAAAAAGACTCCCGGCTTCCGCCTCAGGAGGATACGAAGTGGAGTTCGAAACGCGTAGACCTTGTGTTTACCATGCCATAAGAACATCAATTAACAAATGAGCTTGTCGTGAAATATATAAATAGATGTGAATCATAATCTATGGCATTATACATGAAACAGTGGACTTCAAATAATTGTAAATAATAATGGTGTAATGTTGAGTGTATATGGGAGTGTTTGACTGTGATTCACAAGTGAGTGTATGTGTGAGTGTTGGAAGGGAGTGCTTTAATGTATAGAATGTTGTACATATATTTTATGTTATATGTTTTTTTGAATTGAAAAATGTGCTTAAAAATGATCAAAAAATCAAAATGAAGTAAAAAGGAAATACAACTAAGGATTTATTCAAGACACTCAGATCCCCTCACTTTATGTTTCATTCAACTGTGAGATGTTAAATTTATGGTGAATTGGTATTGGCAGCATTGGCGTCTTTCTATTTTGTATTATATAAGGCTGTGACTTGGCCTTGCTGCTTGGGAGCCCATACCCAGTGGTGTTTATTTGCATTTCTAGCACATTTACAGCAACTGTATTTATATGTGATGGAATGGTCTCGACCTTTTTTCTGTATTAAGAGCCATTTCATGTGTAAATTTCGCAAATCATTCATGCTGATATATATATGCATCTTTTTTACTGAATGATTACACTGCTTGAATAGCGTACAGTACCTATAATCAATTTTCGTGTATATCTATGCACCAATTCAAATGCTAAAAATGTATTTTGGGGTGGGTTGAAATACACATGCACTTTCATATGTTTACTATTGCTTAGTTTTAGTAATGATGGACATTAGATCGTGGAGTGGGTATTGTGTTTTTATCTAGGAGCCTAAATCGATATTCCTATTTTATGCCCTTGTCCGGTTATAATCAATAATATCCATACAACGGCATAATAATCATAGCCATATTCAGTCGTAGCACATACTTCCCCGGCCCCCTAGAAAGCACAACGAGTTCTCTAAACAAATCCAAACCTCTAGCAACCTGGGAAATCCCCCTTGCTTTGTTTTGATTTCATCCTAGAACTCCTGTAAAGCACTGTAAGAACGGCCAGTTCTTAGTGACATCTTTATTGACGTCTTATGTTCAGCCTTAGATCAAACCCGGCACCTTACAGGTATAAATATACCAACGTTGCCTTAAGCAAACACACGGTGGTGGTATTGGGAGCAGCTATCTGCTTGCCCGAGAGCCCAGCTGATGCGAGAGCCCACGGACGCTGCCCCTCCCTTTTGACGCACTGAGAGAGACGCTGTCTTTTCTCCTGCCGAGAAATTCAGCTCCGGTGTTTCCAGATACCTTCGCGGGTTACTGGATATCGAGTCCTGAGAGAGAGATACAAGACCTCCTGCTTTCTAATACCCAGGTACGGAGCTGACTAAACCCGTAAAGAGAATTCTTGAGTTAGATTCTTGGCAAAAACAAACTTAACTTAAACTGCTACTTACTTACTCCTTCCCACGTATTAGGCTTAGGTCAGGTACACCGGGGTAGGCGTATTTAGAAGCACCAGTTGAGTACGTTAGTCAATGTATATATGTATATATATTTTAACTATTTTAAAGTATCATATGGCTAGGAAACCATATCAATGCTTTTACAGTATTATTTTATAATCCTCCTTTTACTGTACGCACTTTACTTTACTATGAGTATTGCAATTGTGGCAATTCATTTCTCTTGTATGAGGAAGAAGACTGCTCAATAAATAACAACCTTTTATTGAAAACACCCGTCTTTCTTTTCTCTGCACTCTGGTGAAACTAAGTATGCACACTTGACTGAATGAAATAACTGTCTATTGTTTTCACACGACTCTAGAGATACACTCTTATTCTGAGGGAGCAAAGTTGTCATGTTATATGGTTGTCAGAAGCTAATCCCTTCTTGTCTATCCAGGGAGGTTAAACTCCTCCTCGTTTATTCGAGAAAGTTTCTAGTGACCTCTGAGCTAGCTGGCAAAAAACTTAAGTCTAATATAGTCAGTAGGGACCTAGTCGACCTCAGTCCTACGTCTACACTGCTGAATATATTATTCCAATGCGCAGAGCCTATTGGGAATATAGGAACTACACTACAGTGGGAGCTATGTGCACACTGAGTAGTACCCACCGTCACAATACTTGTTCCCAACAGGAACTTAACAATTCAAGACAAAAGCACAGGTGCAAAACACAGCGTTCAACACACATAACAGCTGACGCGCTTCTCCCTAGTGCAGGACTTATTTGGGGCTGTTAGATACAAACAAATAAATATACCAATATAAAAACACCACTTACAACAAATAGAAGACAATTTGTACATAAAAACGTGTGGGCTAACTTCCTGCCCATGTACACGATAAAGACAGACCAACAGAGTATTAACCAACTATAAAAGTTCCTATTTACATCAGACAAACGATACATTAATACTTAATATTCATTGACAAAGGATGAAGATCCAAAGGTCCCAGCTGGGGTCCAATTAACCAAAACAACCTAATTTTTACTTGTCTCCAGTATCATCACATTAGTGCAATTCATTAAATGGATACCTTAGGACGAAACGCGTCAGCTATTCTGTGTGTTGAACACTGGGGTTTTTCTACGTGAAATGAAAATGAAACAATAAAAGAGAAAGAAAAAATTTAAAAAAATGAAGAACTCTTTTTACTGGATAAGGACGTTATAATTGTCCTTCTTGATAAAGTTTTATTGTGTGGTGCAACTTTGCTGTTGTCTTGAATTGGAAATATGAAATTAATTTGAGTGGTGGACATAGATATTAGTCTGTTAGTTGGATTGAAAAGGATAGTGGGAGGATAGCAAAGGGAAGGGTCTAGAAAGTGTTTATTTGGAGATCATAGCAGTAGGAGGAGGTTGGGAATGGGTAAAGGCGAGATGGAGGAGGGAAGAGTCTCTAGAATCGGATTAGGGAGAGGTGAGGTATCGGATTAGTCTAGAAGGAATACATGAGAGAAAGGTTTAGAAAGGCTTTTTTGGGAGATGTGAATAGTAAAAGAAGTTTGAGATGATTCAAGGAAGGGTAGAGGATGGAAGAATCTAGAAAGAGTTCTTTTGAGATCATAGTAGTAGAATGGGCTTTGGAATGAGTCAGAGTGGGGGTAAAGGATATATTGAGAAAGGTATAGGGTGAGAAATAGGGTAGTGCATTGGAAAGAGTAGTGGAATGGGGTTTGGGATGAGTCAGAGAGTAGAGTTAGAGGATACATTGAGAGAGGTATAAGGGGAGATATAGGGTAGTGGGTTGGATATGATGAATTAGGAGTAAATTAATTAGAAATGTAAGCTATTTTCCCCCTTTTTTCCTTTTATTAATTCGATAGTGAAGCAATTTTAGATACAAATTTACTGTTAAACGTAGAATATAATAACCATAAGTAATATATACATTTTTTAAGCAGACCTAATGAATATCTATATATTTATGAACATACTTATTATACACATTTATACATAGGAAGAGAAATATCTAGATACATACATATAATCAAAGTAAATGCTTATATGGACAGGGATTTGTGCACATTTACGTTTGAGTATGGTGGTTATCTGGGGAAGAGCCAACTTGAATAGTCTTCTGAAGATAAGGTAGTTATCCATAGAGCTTAGGTTAGGGGATAAAGAGTTCCATAGTTTGCCTACTTGAACAGAGAAGGATGTGCAACACATGTTTTTTTTCTTGTATCGTGGGATTTTGAGGCGAGGTGCCAATCTAGAGTGGAGGTTCCTTTGTTGAATGTATTTGAAGATTTTATTGCTGATGAAGAGAGGACCTGTTCCATGTATGACTTTGTGGGTGATACAAAACAACTTGAATGTGGATCTTCTGGAAACCGGTAACCAATATAGGGCCTTCAAGGCAGGGGAGATGTGGGCTTGTGGTTTTATATGTACGAGAAGTCTACCAGCAGAGTTCTGAATCTGTTGTAGTCTTTTCATAGTTGTTAAAGGTGATCCGTGATAGAGGCTATTGGGGTAATCGAGTTTGGACAGAACAAGGGAGATGGTAGCCTGGACCTTGTGTGGAAATCCCAGATGGGGGAAGATGCATCACAGAGTTTTTAAAGTGATGAAGCTTGATCTTGCTAGTTTGTCCACTTGGGCATTCATTGATAGCTTGGAGTCCATGGAAATTTTGAGGTTTCTTACTTTCTTAGATAAGAAAGCAGGAGCAATCTGCAAATGGGTTTGCCTTGTTTTTTGTACCATTGCAAATTTTCTGAAACAGGCAACAGAGTGTGCGACTTTACTAGTGTGGTCATTAGTGTAAAATGCATTGTGGAAAGAATCTGTACTTGCTTTTGTAAAAGCATCTAATTGAGTCATTGCCTGCTTCACCCACTAATGACATTGGCAGCCGATCCTTATCTATGTTGGCAATTTGAAGGCACAAAGCCTTTTCATATACATTTTCCATTTGCGCAAATGAAATAAGCAGAATTAATCTAATTGCATCATTTTTCACCATTCCATGCTGTTTGTGTGAGAAGAAATGGTGCAAAAATAAATGTTCTAATCTACTCTTTCATATGTGAAAGACAGAACTAAGTGTGAAATCAGTTTGCTCCATAGTTTATTACGTAGCAAAAAACTTGGAAATCATTTAATTGAGAAGGAGTTCTTTGTTAAATTTTATTTTATACATTTTAAATAATTTGTAAGCGATACCATTTTTATATATGTTTTACAATGGTTATTACATCAGTTTCCTTCATATTTACCCTGGTGCATCTTTCTGTAATATATAGACTCATTTGTTTCCCACATTACAGTTCAGTATAACAGCAAAAATGGTGCAAATGGGTTTGCTCTGTGTGTTGCACCATTGTAAAAGTTTTCCGATGCAGCCTGCATTTATAGACTTGGGGTTGAGAAACCAGTTCTTCAAATGTAGAAATTCAAACAGGGTACATTTCTCCTTGGAGGTTCTGAGAAAGTCTCTGTGTCTTATTCAAAGTTTGGCGGATGAAGAACATCTGCCAAAAAAGAGCAGATGTTCTGTCTGCTTAGAGGCTGCTTTTGACAGATGTCCATCAGTCCTAGATCCAGCACATCCGCGTAAATCGTGTAACTGTGGGAAAATTACTGAATTGTATTGTGCTTTAAAACTGCGAATAAGTGTGCAGAGTAATACAATTGTAAATATGTGCAATTTAAGATTGTGAAATGTAAATGTGTTTATCTTCAATGTGGGTACAGTGCTTTGCTGCAATCCAGCCAGGTTTGCACTAAATAAATACCAGAAAGCAAAGGAGATCCAAGCACCATTATTTTCAAGTTTTAAGGTTTGAAGCATGTTTTTTGTAACAGGAAAAATTTGTTGGAATCTCCGTTTAGTATTTAAAGTTAGAAAATGGCATAGTATGTAACACAAGTTTTAAGGTTGAGCAAAGGCATTTTTTCCACAACTCTGCATAGTTTTTTTAAAACTTAGCAATGATTGCGAACTCTGCGGTGCTTGCAAAGCTTTTATAAAAAACATACAGCCTCAGGAAATATCTTTTTTTTTATTGTTTTTTTATTGACAGCACAAGCAATCGTTCGTTACAGAAATCAAGCACTTTCAGAAAAATTATAGTACATACAGTGCCTTAAAGACTTAATCGAATAGCAATAAGCAAAGAAAATACAATAGGTCAAAAAGAAATACATCATTTTCATTTAAAAAATCGTCAAATGAGCTCGCAGCTAGCCTTTAAACCAAAAAGTCATTCAACTGAATAGGGGTTCCCCAATATTAATAGCCAAGTTCATTGTTTTCCTAGCCGAAAAGAGACCTTAGTTGGCAAATATCATCCATCAAGTTTACTAAGCAACATAATCAGTTTAGTGCCAGACGAGTAAAGTCTTACGCGAAAAGAATATAAGTCCAGATCCTTGAAAGACAACGTGAAGAAATAGGAACTCTTCCCAAATGTATTATAACAAAGAAAAATCCTTCATTCGATAGGAGGAAACAAGATATCCCATGTTTTGTTCACTTTTTTCAGGGATCGTTTCCCACGAATTTTTGCAGAGGAAAATTCCATATCGTATATCTCATTTATCAAGAGCCACCATTCAGTTACCAGTGTTGGTTTATCTGAGATCCAAGCCCTAGCAATTATCAATCTAGCACAGGAAATTAAATTATACATTAAGGGGTCGATTAGGATCGCGGACGGACTTGAGTCCGTCCGCGACCCCCGAGGAGGAGGGAACGTCCGCATGGGCTGCGGCGTTCCCTCCGATCAAATTAGGATGTGACCGCCAGGGTGGCGGTCACATCCTCTATCACTAACATTGCGGCGGGTGCAGCTTCAAGCTGCATCCGCCGCAATGTAAAAAATCCATGCACAGCATTTGCGTGCACAAAGCGGCAGGCACCGCGCGGTGCCTGCTGCATTGTGCACGCAAATGCAGGGGGGTACCATAGGTACCCCCCATGTGCACCCCCCACCCCACCTTCACCCAGGGGGCCCGCAACGGGCCCCCAAAGTGAAGGTCCGTATGCTTTTCCACAGCGGTAAAGCCGCCGCGGAAAAGCATATATTTTCAGACATCCTAATATGCCTGGCGGTGTCTGATAGACACCGCCAGACATGTTAGTGCTTTTCCGCAGCGGTCGCCTTCCGACCGCGGCGGAAAAGCGGCGGACAGATTATCAGACCCACCAGCCATCCTAATTTGGCGGTGGGTCTTTGGAGTCTCCGCCGCGGTTTTTCCGCATCCTCCAGGCCGGCGGACACTTCCGCCGGCCCGGAGGATGCGGAAAAACCGCCATCCTAATCGGCCCCTAAGTCTTTGTGGGTAGCGGTGTTTGGTTGTATTCCCAGAAATATCATCTCGGTAGTTAGTTTAGCGAAGATAATTTTTTTCAGTTTCAACACATTTTCTACGTCATCCCAAAATTTTTGCAACACCGGGCATGAAAAAATTATATGTACTAAATCAGCAGCTAGTAAATCACATTTTGGGCATTTTGTGCGTTCAGAAGATGCGTTATTCCCTGACCATTTATAAAAGTGAAGTGGCGTATAGTATAGCTGACATACTGTTTTATAAGATTGGAGTTTTAAGCTAGAAGAGTGAGTTAAAGAGTTGCTGTTATGAAGGAAAGTGGAAATGTTATGCGGGGAGATAAGCATACCTAAATTAGTGGTCCATTTCTGTGCTAGTTTAATACAGTCATCAGGTTTATGTTGACATAGGCATTTATACCCTAAGCTAATTATATCTTTGTTTGTTTCCCCATAAAAGTCTAAAATTTCCTTTAATTTCATTTTATTCACGAAATAATCACGTATCTGCATATATTTAAATAGAGCATTTTCGGGGAGTTTGTAAAGTATTCTTAGGGTATCAAATGTTAAAAAACCTGATGCACCGTATAGGTCACGGAGTTGATTTATACAATGATTAGCCCATATTCTAACTATTGGGTCGCTAAAAATCTCAGGTAAGCCCGGGTTGTTCCACATGCTTAGCTTAGGGTGAAAGAACGTAGTTTTGTTGATAGCCATGATGATATTTCATATATGAACCGCGTCTTTAGCGGTCTTAAACTTGACTCGTTTGAAATAATTCGGGTCATTGCTTCTAGCTAAAAATTGTACAGAGTTTGCCCCAAGCATGAATTGGTGAAAAAAATAAGGATAGCTAGAAGAAAAAAGGCTACGTATCCGACCCAAAAAAGAAGCGTAAAAGTAAAATTTAAAATCAGGGAATTCAAGACCACCCTTACTAGCTGCTAGTTTAAGAAGAGAAAGAGCTCTTCGATTTTTCCTATAGCCCCAGATATAGCTGCCTAGAATACCATCCAGTTTTTTAAAGAATAAGTTGTTAATAAAAAGAGGGATGGACCTAAATAAATACAAAAATTTAGGCAGGATATTAATTTTTATAAGGTTGATTCGGCCAAGCAAATTTAAAGGAACCTTATGCCATTTTTTAAGAAGCCTTGTTGTCTCTTTCAGTAAAGTATCATAATTTAGAGCCGTAATTTCTTTTAAATTAGATGTTATTTTAATACCTAGGTAGTTTGCTGTATGACATACCCCCAAGACTGGGGCTGGCAGCTTGTAGTTAACAATGATTTGCGTTTTATTCAAATTTAATTTGTATCCCGAAACCGAGCCAAATTCGTCAGCTTCCTTAATGATACCAACAAAGGCTTCCGGTACGTCAGTTGTATAAATTGCCAGATCGTCTGCGTACGCAGTAATTTTAAGGGAGTTATTGCCATAAATAAATGGTTTAATACGTTCTTGAATCAGTATCGCATTAATGAAAGGCTCCATCGAAAGAGCAAACAAAAGTGGTGATAAGGGGCACCCTTGGCGTGTACCTCTTAAAACCGGAAAACTGTTAGAAATTAAATTGGCATATCCTATTTTTGCATTGGGGGAATCGTACAGTGCTTGAATCCTGGTTAAAAACTGTTTCCCAAAGCCCATCCTCCTTAGTAAAGCCCAAAGATAATCCCACCCCACTCGTTCAAATGCTTTTTCTGCATCTAATAACACCATACCGAGTGGGGAGGAATTAGTGGTGGCAACGTCAAATGCAGTAATAGTAGTATTAACATGTGCTGTTGTGTCTCTGCCCGTTACAAAACCGTGTTGATGTTGACTTACTAATTTAGGCATTAACGGGGCCAATCTCATGGCTAGTAACTTGGAATAAACCTTGGCATCGGCGTTTATCAAGGAGATGGGCCTGTAAGACCCACACTCCGAAGGTAACTTATCCTTTTTTTAAAAAAAAGATAATTTTGGCAGTTTTCCAGGAGTTGGGGGCTTTGCCTGTATCTCCAATTTGATTAATCACTGAACAAAGTGTAGGTAACAGTTCCTCACTGCAGCATTTATAGATTTCGATTGGAAGTGTGTCATCACCGGCGGATTTCCCCGGTGGGAGAGAGGAAATAGCCAATTGTAATTCGGAAAGTGAAAAATGTCTTTCAAGTGGTTCCAATAAATCAGGTTCCCTGTCTAATGTCCAATTCTTGCTTATATAACTTTGCATGTTTTCTTCGGTAGGGGTAGATTCGGGTGTATAAAGGTTGCCAAAGTATGTTACAAATTGATGTAATATCTGTTCCGGTTGGTTATAGCTAATCCCGTCTGCCCCTTTAATGTTTTCAATCAAAGAATTGGCCTTATCTTCAGAAACTTTATAAGCAAGAATCTTACCAACTCTGTCGCCGCTTTCATATTGCAACTGCTTGTATTTATGTAATTTCAAACTAACTTTCTCTCTTAAAAATGTTTTCGTTTTAGACCGGAGGGTATTTAATTTAAGTTCCAGTAGAGGTTTATTTTTTAAAATACGTCCCCCTAAGTTTTCTTGTCTCATAGCCTCAGCCAAATATTCTTCCAGTGATCGTATTCTAGAAGTCATTTCCAAAATCTAATTTTTTCGTTCTTTATTTTGTCTTATAATGAACTGCTGTGCGAACCCTCTAATGTTTGCTTTGCATGCATCCCATACATAAATGGGGTGAGCTGATTCTAAATTGAATTCCAAGAATTCTTTGATATGTTTCTTCTATTGAGAAACAAATAAGGTATCTGTTACCAAGTGTCTTGGAAAAGAAAATAACCTAGCAGTCGGATTAGTAGATAAAATATTAAACCGTAATATAATGGGATTGTGGTCCGAGGTTATTTTTGGACAAATCTCCATTTTGCAACCCTCCAAGACGCGATCAGTCGTCCATGCCATGTCAATGCGGGAAAACATTTGGTGGGGAGCAGAGTAATATGTATATCCTGCAAGTTTCGGATAGAGATTCTTCCAAGCATCTTTTAAGTTATGAATGCGCGATAACTCTAAAATAGCTGCCCTAGTTTTACGCATATGTTGTGAAGGACTCATCCTTGTCGTATCCTTGGCATAGTTCATGACACAGTTGAAGTCACCCATCATTATTATATCCCCTTCCCATTCCAAAAGTTCAATATTAAGACGATCAAAACCCCCGCATCATCAATGTTTGATCCGTACAAGGCACATAGTACATATTTTGAATTCATTAAATTAAGTTGTACTAATGCCCATCTACCGGCTCTGTCTGCAGCAGTTCTAAGTACCTCAACCTTAAAAGTTTTCTTCTTAAGAATAGCGACCCCTCTAATTGATGCATTCAAGGCGGTACAAGTAATTAGTTTGAATCCCCCTTGTTCCATCATTTTACGGTCCTGAAAACGAATATGGGTCTCATTTAAAAAGGCAAAATGAGGGTTATACATTTTCAGCTCTTCGAAAACCAGTTGTCTTTTGATTCTATTGTTAAGACCAGAAACGTTCCATGCTAGGCAGTTTATTTGACACATTTATTCAATTTTAAACTCTGTAAACAGCACTCATTGCGTTTATTCTTTAAATCATTATTTAAGTCTGTACATATGCTTGTGCTGTCGATTTCTCATTCATTTTCCCTTACCCTTCCCACCTCAACCTTTCCCCCTTGAGCTTCTCCCCCTGCTCTAGAGGTCCCACCCCAAGTACCTACGCAGAAGCCTCTTCTTCTACTGCCGCTGTATGGGCAGTTAACCAGAGAGGTCTCCCCGAGATCTCCCCCTCCGTATTGAACTCGTATATAAGATCCCGACCGACCCAACCCAAATAATAAGCTTTTATAATAAGCCAAAAAGAAAAAAGGGAGTTATTCATAACATAAAAATTCTAGGTTTCTGTAGGGTTAACTGCCTAGGTTTTGAAATCGATTTTCGCCAAAAGTTGCTCTGCTTCGGTAACATTATTAAGAAAATAAGTATGCCCTGCATTTATAACTTTGAGACGGGCGGGTTCTTGGAGATATACTGTGGCCCCCCCTGGACTTGAAAAGGTCTATCAGTTTCCGCAGCCCCTATCTTTTGTCCATGGTGGCCTTACTGAGATCTGATTTGGCAAAAAAAGTTACGTTGTCACAAGTCACTGGTGTATTCGGTCGAGCTTTAATTGAGATTGCCTGTCTTAGCAGATAATTGCCGAAATAAGCAAGAATAGGTCGGGGGTATTTGCTCTCTCTATTTTTGGAAATGATCAGTAGTCTATGTACCCGTTGAAGCTGGCAGTCCCAGTCCCAATCCCCAAGGCCAGGAAAAGTTTTTTAAATAGTCGGACCAAATAGGCCCTTGCGTCGGAGCCTTCAGACCCTTCGGGGATTCCAAAGATTCTCAAATTCTGGCGCCGCTGTCGGTTTTCAAGATCCTCGACTTTATTCTTCAAGATCTCAATATCTTCCTTATGTTCTTCTGTTGAGGCCGTGGTAGTGGCCAATGTTTCCTCGACATCAACTACCCTTTGCTGTAGCTCTTCAATATCTTTAGTGACTCCGCTTAACTTACTGGTGACTCCCTGTAAACAATTATGTATCTTACAGTTGTCTTCCTTTAGTTGGCGGAAGTGTTGTTGAGACTCTTCGTGATGTACCATTAATGTTTTCATTATTTGATCCAGAGAGGAAGAAGAAGTTTCAGTTGGGATAGGAGAGAAAATGAGAGATGTAGCGGGTGTAGCCATTGTCGCTGATATAGCTGGTAGTGCTATTGCCTCTTTGCAAGGGGTAGTAGATGTAAAATAATTGTCTCTCTGGCTAGGTGTAGCACCCCCGTCTGATCCAATATAAAGCCTAGCAGGTGTGAGGTCCAGTGAGACCACAGTAATAGAAGCGGAGTTGGATATTGGCCCCGGAGTTAGATCTGAACTTAGTACACCCCTTTGTTAGGAGAGGTCTTAGAAGTATAGTCTTGTAAATTGTCAACTTCTAGGGAGTGGTTTCCTGATAAAGCAATAGACAGCTTTTGAGAACCCCCCTTGACCTGCATCCACTTAAGTAAGGGGCTTTGATCTCTTATTATGTTCCCTCCTATAGCTGTTGATATTAAAGTTGTAAGCAGTGTTACTGTGTCTTTAGTCTTCCCTTTCTTAGCTCTAACTTTTCCTTTCCCCCTTCTCTTGACAGCAGAGGATTTCTCCCTTCTTGTTTGAACTCGGGCGATCTCAGATCCTCTATCTTCCCCTTTCTCTACTCCTTCCACATATTCCTCATACTCATCATTAGAGTTGTTTTCCTGTAATGAGTTAGCCTCAAAGTTAGCCTCAAAGTTAACCTCAGTATTCACTATATCAATATCGGAACCTATCTCCTCCAGAGTTGTATTCGGTAGTGGCACCAGAGCTTGAGCTTGTGTTTGTACCTCTGATTTAACCCCCCTGTTCGGAGCCGCCGGCTCATTTATAGTGTTCAGCGTGGATCGCTCGTCCGCGTCCGCATCCACCCCTTTATTTGAACTGTTCTCCGCCGATGAATTAAAGTCTAACTCCCCCCTCATTGTTACATCGTTATTTAGTTCCCCTTGCTGAGTAGTTTTATTAGTAGAGTTAGTAGTCTTCTTGTTTTTATGAACAGCCTTATCAGCAGAAAGGTCATCTTCTTTAGTTTTAATTTTTAATTTCGACAAAGTTACTTTTTCCTTTGCATATTGATTATTAGGGGGGAGATTAGGGGGGAGATTAAGCTGTGGCTTACCAGCTTGATCCTCAGGTTGGCTGAAGCGAGGCATTCGGGGGACCACTGCAGGTGAGATAGGTCTGAGCAGCTGTACTGTTCTTTCATCCGCTCCTCTCCTCTGCTCTTCTGACCCTTCCTTCAAGGGAGTGCCTTTCAACAGAGCCTTATTTTGCCTCGTGTTTTTGGGAGCCATGGGAGCCATGAGAGCCATAAGAGTAGTCCTTCACGCCCGTTTGATCCTATGTGTTGGCAGTAGAGCAGCCCAAGCCTGTACCGCTAGATTCGTCAGTGCAGAATGTAGGATGCAGGTGCAAGATGCAAAATGGTGCAAGGTGGTGCTCCTCGTATTACAACACCACCAATAATCAATGAAAGCCCCGGTAGTCCTGGTATAGTTATTGTTATTATTCTCGCCAAGTAGCCGAGTAGCTCTCGCTGTGGGGGCATTCAGCACAGTGTGAAAAGTCATGTAGTAAGCTTTATGAAAAAAAATACCCAAGCCCGAACAGGGACCGCACAGGAGCCGCAGCAGAAGTAATCCGAGGGTGCCTCGGCGGCCGCACCGCTCTCCACTCCTCGCTCTCGCCTCGCTTCACCTAGGTACCGCCCTCACTGCATTCCGCCCAAACGAGCCCAGCTGAGCCTGGCAAAGCCGAGCCGAGCCAAGTGGTGAGCACCAAACAACAAGCGGTCCAGGTAAGCGAAAGCGAAGGGTCTCGTCTGAGTCTCCGTCTGTGGGTCTAAATCAGCCGTTAGCCGTAAGCCGCAAAACCATTAGCAGTTAACTGCTCTCTTTCTCCTGTTCTCAGTTAATCTGCGGTCGGGTTAGCGGGTCATTATCTTTCTCGTTTACTCCTCATATCTCAAGTGAGATCTCGGTGAAGCAGCCTCGCTGCATCGGCTTCAATCCGCCACCTTGCTTCTGATCGAAGTGCCTCAGGAAATCTCAATCATAAAAAGTTTTGCAAGTGGAAAACTCTACCAAAACCACTTTTAACAGAAGAAATGTCTTAGGAAATTGTTTTAGAGGGTACATTCTCTCATATAAACACTTTTTGGTGCAGCAAACCTCTACAACAAGTACAAGGTTTATGATCTTCACCAAACTTTAAAAACAATGTTTGAAACTTCGTCTATGGTAGTCCTAATGCTTTATGGCATGTTTCTTTTTTTAATTTTATTATTTCAGAGAAACATTTCACCAACCTCATTAAGTATGGGATATGGTACCAAAGATCAAAAAGCAAAATCTTACAGAAGAACGTAGGCAAATTGAGCCATTAAAATAACCCATTACTGACTGTATTTACGCATTCATAACCAGTGTTTAATTTGTGCTGGTGGTGCAGGTGGTGGACACTAGCAATCAGACTTTGACCCAAGGCAAGACAATGGAAAACAAAAGATACAGAATGAGGACTAGGAAAGCAGTGACAAAGGGAGACAGCAGAACCTGCTGCAAGAGTGAGCTACTGAGACAGGAACTGCAGGTTGATGACGTGGAATCATGAGTAGTCAGCCTTTGGCAAACACTGCATTTGTCAGATTCTAAGAAAAACATTGGCTTCTCCAATTAATGTTTTAAGCAGGAAGAACTAGTCATAACCATAATTAATCGAGAGCGTTTCCCTAATTGTGTCAAGACCGATCTCCAAGGCTTCGGATCGCAGTGGCAACTGGGCAATCTTTGGATCGAGTATGTCTCCTCGGACCTACTGAGAGCTCACTGAACCTCCTTTTTAGGCTTTGACGCCAAAGGGTTCACGATTGTGAGCACTCAAAGCTTGCTCCTGAAGAATAGCATTGGGTAGAACACATAATACGTGTATGACGCACAAAAAATCAATAAATATATTGTACAAGCAGAATTATGACTTTGTAAAAACTGTAAGGCTTGGTTCACAGATGAAGGTTCAATGGCTTAGTACACTCATGTTTGTTTTAGCCACACACCAAGTTATGTTTATTATACATGAACAAAAACACAAACAATAATAATAATAACAAAACAACAATAAAAATATTTGTAATATCGACAATCTGATTGGGAAGGCCCTGCACAGCCTCACATTAGGCAAACTAGTGGTGTTGCACATGTGCAGTGTCTGGTCTGCAGGGTAAAGTCAAACGTCTTTGCAGGCGATTTGCAGGAGTCTTACGCTGCAGAACCAATGTATCCGTATCAGGCCTCTTGGGTGTCTGTGTGTGTTTCAGATACACGCGCTCAGAGTCTTGAGTCGGGAGCATGTACTTCAGATGTTCTAAGTTCTTCCAATGCACATGTTCTACGTTTCTGTGAGGTTGGGGAGATAGGCTAAGTTATGTGTATTTGTATCGCACACTAATCACACGAGAGGGTAGCCCCAGGTGCTTGGCGAGGTGAGTAGTCCCAAGGTGCTTTTATGAAGAGCCAGGTCTTCAGCTTCTTGTGGAACTCAAGAAGTGAGAAGGATGCTCTGATGTGTTGAGGAAGGCCTTCCCATGTCTTGGGTGAGATGTGGGAGAATGAGCAACCTCCAGTTTTGCTTTTGTGGATGTGGGGAGTGTGCACGAGTGAGAGTTTTCATATGCATGCAATCAGAGTTCTCCTTCAGCAGTGCTCAGCAGATGGCATGCAGTGAGAATGCAATACACGGGATGGCGTTCAGGCAGATCCAGTCATACTTCTGCAGAGCTTGCCTCTGTTTACTGCCACAATACATAAGGGTATTGGAGTGCAGATGAGATGGAATCAGTTGACATATTGGGCTTCCAATGAAGCAAGGCGGAGTTGGCACCAAAAGCAGCATACCAATATTTGTGGAAGACAAAGCCCCTCTGGCAAGTTGCAAGACAAATGCGGTTTATTTCAAAAATGGCTTGAAGTTTTTCCTCTCACTCAGGATTCAGGACTTCCTTCTCTCATCTTCTCCTTAGCAACACCTGTTTCTCTACAGTTTTTTGAGTCTGGTCGCCACTCATGATGGAAAGAAAGCCAATCTTTCAGCTCTGGTGCAATCCTCACCCCGTAGGGTGCAAACTTCCAGTGGGAGAAAAGGGTAATACTTTTCCTCCAACGTTAATCTCCTAGAAACAAACATGGCATAATGTATCCAAATGAAGGCCTGAGAATGATGGAGGACATGCCATATTATTAATGTGGTTAGTAGCCAGGCATTTATCCAACAGGATACTCATTACTGGGTCTCAGCGCTCTTCTGACACAGCTCATAAAAGGTGGCGGGAACAGCCATTCAGAACATCTTCTTTGTTCAGATTTTGCTTTCACCTTGCCATTGGCCATGATCCTTGTATGGATGATGCTTCAATCTATGCCACTTGCTGACCTGTTCCATACTGTCTAACAGAGAGAGAGAGAGAGAGAGAGAGAGAGAGAGAGAGAGAGAGAGAGAGCGAGAGAGAGATGGAGGTGCAACCATTGCACAGCCTTCACTATAAACTAGGAAAACACACAATATGCGTGTCGCAGAACCGCCGCTGCTGCTTCACAACACGAAGCGCTCCGCATCACCGGAGAAGAGAATCGACGTCGCCGCAGATGATGACGCATCCCAGGGAAGCGTGTCACAGGAGAGAAGGATCGACGTTGCATAAGATGCCGCCGCATCTCTGAGAAGCGTGTCGCAGGGCCTGTCGCGGCTCATCACCGGAGAAGAGTGGAGAAGTGTGGCTCACTGGTTAGAGGAGGCAGACCCTGAAGCAGAGGTCAGACCCGGGACCAGGGTTCAATTCCCGACGCGGCAGGGTCTTGAGCCCAAATATCCACGGATTCGATAATTCTCGTTTCGGTGCCTACTCAAATCATGGGTTCACACTCTGCAGCTCTGGGCATTAGCCTGCTTAATCTCCACTACGGCCCCCCTGCGGCGGGATGCCTGGCTTTCACCTTGGGGGAAGCCAGGACGGGTTCCCAAGGCAAGCGCCGAGATGCCTACGGGTAATCGAGCGCTATATAAGAACGCATAATAATAATAATAATAATAATAATAATAAGAGGAACGACGTCGCCGCAGACCCCGCCGCATCACCAGGAAGAGTGTTGCAGGGCCTGTTGCAGCTCGCACCATTGTGGAAGCAACTTGCATTGCCAGTAGAGAGGATTGACGTCACCGCAGACGCCGCCGCATCACTGAGAGTCTTGTCACAGGGCCAGTCGCGGCTCACATCTTGTAAAGTATCTTGCATCTCTGGAGAAGAAGATCACATCCCAGCAGACGCCGCCACATCGCCGGGAAGCGTGTCGCATCAAGGAGAGAGCGTCGTCTTTATTTCTTTGCACCAGAACTTTGCCGCATTTCCATCGCTGCGACATTGCTTGTCGTGGAAGCGCAACGCATCGTAAGGTACATTGATGCAAAGTGTCGCATCTTAAGAACTGAACTAAACTAAGCTAAATCTACCATCTTAACGTAACAGTATTGTGTATTTTTATTGTTTATGGTCTTGGGGTAACTCTATATAAAGTATACTTATTTTTTATATAAAACCTTGTGTGGTGTCCATCAGTAGTGTTGTCACTGGGTTACTGTATGTGGTCACAAATGCTTTGCACACTGCCTCTAAGATAAGCCTGTCTGCTCGTGCCAAGCTACCAAGGGGGTGACCAGGGGTTATTTAGGAGTGTAATCCCCTTATCCTGACTAGAGGCAAGGGTCCCTGTTTGTCACAAGTACCTACCTGTGCCAACTAGAGATCCCCAAATCTGACATTGACCCATTGACTTTTGCACACGTTTGTGGGTTCTCATGCCTAGAATTCCTTCTATGAGGTTTTTTTCACTAAGGCTTACTATCGAAATATGTAACTCTTTCTACATAATTCAACATTGCATATTACTCAATGATTTCTATTACAACTGTTCAATCATGGCTAAAGTGTGGGCAACACATTGTATAAATGCATTGCCTATTACTTTACATTTTTACTCTTTCCCTCAAGATTACAGAGGGACTTACTCTTGTAGAGCTTCTACTTTTTCAGGACATCAGCAAAATAGTCTTTTTTCCCCATCTCACTCTTAGGTTTGCAGGTTGTACTACTCCCAAATGAGTGCCCCAGCCACGAATTGTGAAACAGTGACGCTCTGGAGTGTTGCTTCCACATCAACATGGCATTATATTGGAGAAACTCAGAATCTTTTTCTGTTATCAAAGTGGACCTCTCTTCTCCTTTCTACCTCTTTGAGAATTCCCTCTTAATCAATGTGATAGACAAATTCTAAAATAATAATTGGGCTTCTATCTGTTTCTGTATGGTCTTGCCCATGCCTATTTCAGATAATCGTTCTCTCCTTCTTACATAGAATCTTCTTCTAAATAAATGAGGAGAGAGCTCATCCAACAGTTGACTATAAAAGATCATAGATCTGTGCACTCATTCTCCGGTCATGGATCTGTGCGCTCATTCTCTGGTCATGGATCTGTGCACTCATTCTCTGGTAATGGATCTGTGCACTCATTCTCTGGTCATAGATCTGTGCACTCATTCTCTGGTCATGGATCAGTGCACTCATTCTCCGGTCATGAATCTGTGCACTCAATATTCTCTGGTCATGGATCTGTGCAATCATTCTCTGGTCATGGATCTGTGCACTCATTCTCTGGTCATGGATCTGTGCACTCATTCTCTGGTCATGGATCTGTGCACTCATTCTCTGGTCATGGATCAGTGCACTCATTCTACGGTCATGGAGCTGTGCAATTGATGGAGCGAGGTGGCAAACACTAAATTTTGTGTACCCCTCATAAAGTCAATGTCCCATAATAATAATATTTACTAATTGCACGTTTTGTGAAAATTAACCAACCATAGAATAAGATGCACACATTATTTTATTATTACACATGGGGAGAACTAACTTGCTTGCATGATAAAAATGAAACCCAGCTAATATGTATTGTTACCGTGTTGTGGATTAATGCACAGCTTGAGAAATAAACAAAACGCAATTTAAATGTGCCTATTGTACTCTTTTATGTGGTGGAGAGGTCGAAATGTAAGTATAAAATGCATTTATGTGGCTTATTTGCTAGGTAACAACTAACACGGAAACATTAGTTAGGTGGGAGGTAAACAGAACGGGTTTAAATTCAATAATTAACACAAATCTGTGTTTGTTTTCACGATAGTTCCAAAAGTGGCCTCTGAGGCCCGTAAAAAAGATGGATGCTCGAGTAAACTGTGAGCAAGAACTGAACTGCGCAGGCGCGTCGGGAAAATATGCAAGTCAGAATGGACTGCCTGTGCTCGAGGAGGTTCAAGGCTACCATGGCCCGGAACCTAGGATGGGTGCCAAACATGAACTTTTGGATGTTGTGATCATGGGAAAAAGGTCCGATGTTGACATCGAAGGAAATGGCTAGGCCAGAGACTATCTTAAACAAAGAACCTTTTAGTTTTGCTGAATCATTGTGAGGATGATTCTGTAATGGTGAAAAGATGCTCATCCACCCCAAATTTGTCCAATCAGGAGCTGTCTTGGTGAAGTTTGATACATTTTAGATAGATTAAGTTAGAGAAATAGGGTATAAAAAAACCCTGGTTTTAGCTAGAAGTCGTCGCCTTTTCAATTTCTATCGGAGATGCTGCCCGATTGCTGACCGATTCCTGGATGTAAGACTCTAATTGATTTTTTTTTTTTACTTGTTTGCTTTGCAGGTCTGTTAGGATAAGATGAGGGTGTTAGTTAGGGATGTTAAGAGAGAATGAATTTGGAACGATCTGTCGTTTGCTAAACTTAAACTGTCTTCTAAATAAAGCGATTTTTCCTGAGCTCTAAATAAAATGATAATTTTTTTAAATAAAGTTTAAGATTTACTGACTAAAGATTTACTAATGCATAAATGTCAGACATAAATTGCAGTTTTGCTTTGAATAAAAATTAGATAAATGAAGAAGTAAAAGCTGGTCTTTGATTCTTCCTACGCCTAATTTTCATTCTAGTAGATCCATTGCCACTATGGTGGTGTGTCTGAATAATTAAGGTCTGATTAAATCATGGTAAATTGTTTTAAATCTGCAGGTGTAGATAATATATGTATATAGGTAAATAGATTTAGACACTCCATCAAAATGATACAGCGTTTTTCCATTGCGATTCACCAGAGCCATGAAGCCAAGTGTAAGTGAACAGGGTAAATGCGCAGTGTTATGGGCCCCACTCATGCATGATTTGTGTGTTTTAAGGTTTTGGGGAAATGGTGAGTATTATTTAGAAATGATTTTTGGAGCCGCTCTGGATCACACTCATTCTCTGGTCATGGATCTTTGCACTCATTCTCTGGTCATGGATCTGTGCACTCATTCTCTGGTTATGGATCTGGGCACCTATTCTCTGGTCATGGATATGTGCACTCATTGTCTCGAAAAGGGGTTATTTTTGAATATTTTTGGCACATAGTGCAAAACTCGTACTTTACTGATAGCTTCTGATTTACCATTTGATGTGCAAAATGCCTCTCTGGTTTCAAGAAAATGACCATGAGGGAAGAACTCCCACTTTCCTCGCATCTGTTCCATATATATTTCACAGTGGCTATCTCAAAGACCCCAAACCCTCACTGTCAACTCTTCTACTCTGTTTTCCTCAGTCCCTGCCAACTCATCCATTCCATGTGCCTCAAAATGTAAAACAACAAGTGAAAGACGCATGATCATAAAACTTTGTTTCAGGAGTAAAATAATGATTTAAAACTACATTTATCTTTCAGAAACATAGTAAGTGATACTGAGTTAGCACAACGATTGCTGATATTTTAAAATTATGTGTTAAACACATTTTCATAAGATTCAACATGTTTACTAATTCATAAGCTGAACACAAGGATACCTTGTTTACTGTAATCAATTTAGCTTTGTTGGATTTTATGTATTTGAAATGTATGGCCAACATCCATTTCTTTGGCCAGATTCGATGGTCTTTACATTATTTCTAATGGACTAGCAGTAAGAAATAATGTATCATAGGTCTCTGGCGCAGATACAATTCGAAAGATTTAATGTGAGATGTGTTTTTATTGTCTACCCCCAATGAGACTGTAAGCATACCCAGGTGGGCTAAGGAGGACCAGTTTAAAATGGAAACGCAAACATCAACATGGAGAGAAGCAGATAACAGACGCTCCATTGGGACTGTTACCTTTTTAATTAATTAAAATAAAAGTTTCAGACCTGAGGTAAAAGAAACCAGTGTTCATGCTCCATACAAAGTCAACACTAAACACGGTTGTTCTTTCACTCCAGAGGCTGCTGTGATTTATCAGCTATACTCAGTCAAGGACTGGATGCTGAGAAGGTCTGTAGAGTTCCTTTCTTGATTTTACAAGGAAAAGCAACTCTTCCCAGTAGCCATGGTGCTACCCTGCACAGAACAGCATACAAGAAAACTGTCAAATATCTCCTTAAGAAAGTGCCAGTAAGGAGGGAAAACACACAGGATAAAAAGACCTCCTGGGTGATCTTGTAGCTCTTAATTGGAGTTGAAAATAAAGAGATCCGCAAAGCACCAAACTCCCCCTGACATCAAGTATGAGAAAAGAACCAGACATAATATACAAAAGTAGAATGAAGTAGAAGTTCCCACTTCTAAAAGCAAATAATCAGTTACAAGAACAGCAGCAAACAGGCAAAGAATGCACACAAATTCAGGAAACAAATGCATTATGATGTGCCTACTTCTTGTGGTTACCTTTTTAGACATGATTCGAACAGGAGATGACATCACATGGAAATACTCTACTAGATCTTGGATTCAGAACCTTGGATAACATGTGATGGGTAGTTCACCATCTTGGAAATGTCGTTTATAATGTTTGTCCACATACCTTTTCTGGACTTCATTGGCAAACGAAGATGACCAAGTTTGACTTCCTTCTTGCCACTCTGAATTGGTCATTCCCGCTGCTGCCGATTATATGTTGTGCTCCAAGCGACTCAGGCAGCATCCTTCCAGGTGACCATGGATTTCATTACAGAGACAGGTTGGGAAGGGAGTAAGTGGTGTCTCCCAAGATAAGATCAGGAGCAAGTAGAGACATTGCATAAAGATCCCCGAAGAAATTACACAGTCACCAAATATAGACATGTCCGGGGCTGTAAATTATGTAAGAGAATACAGTGTCATAGCAGGACATCTAGACTGCTGACCACCACAGGGGTGGGACATCTCAGTGTGGTGGTCACTTTAAGGTTAGCAGTGGCAGAGCATACACAAGCTCAGTGGAAACTCAGCCCTGAGCCTTCTTTTTGCTGCACTCGCATTCGGCTCTCATTAGTTCTTTCATCTGGCTTAGAGCCTTCACAATTGATTAGTTCCTTGTGGTTTCTTGTATCCGTTGTGTCCCCCTTTTTGTTTGTCTGTCTTGTTGTTGCTGCAGCTGTGCAAAATACCTTCTCTGTATCATTAAGGGATCAACACCGGTATACAACGTGGTCGAAGTCTCGTCTCAAGAGGGCAACTTGCATCACAGAACAGGGTAAGCTCAATACCTACTTTATAACCACATTTCCTGCACACATATCTGCCACCTTCTATACTTTGTTACTTGTACTCCTTTTCAGATAACACCCCCTTGGTCTTCCTCTGAAACTAACAGCTTACCTCTCCAGAAGTCGACACAAATCCAGTCTGGTATTTAAATTTGCCATTTGACTACTGCAAAAGCTCCTGGGTTTGTCCACCCCTTACCTGTTTTCCCCAACTTCCTCTATTGTGGTGTGTGAGCTATTAAGATCTCTGGAGAGATTTGGGAAGGCTGGGAGTTGCAGCAAGCCTACCAATTTAAAGCTTTACACATATGCCAGGGTAATTCTTGTAACACGTACAAACCCCTTTTTCTAATGAATATATGCAGTCTCTATAAAGCTCTTGGTACTGCTCTTGGCAAAGATCTTGGTACAGATGTAACGATTTTCCTGGCTGAACTAATGTCGCATCCTACATAGGAAGTCTCTGTGATGACAAGGGGAAAGTAAACTTGTTTTTAGAAATACATTTCTGAATGCTACAATAAAGAAATAATTCAATTTGTTAAAGTCCCAAAAGTGGAATGCTTTTTTAATGAATGTGCACAGTTGAAATTCAACATTGCTATTTATTTAGATAAATGTAGGAAGTGTCTGAAAGATTATTTTTTTATGTGCACACAAAAGTTAAATATTTTACATAAAAATGTTATACACAGCTATGGTTTACCTGAAAATCAATTGCCCTACACCCATATTAAAGTTTCAATATTAAAACAAATGAAACAAGACAGGCCACTGTCACACCTGCAACAGGAACATGTACATTTATTTTCAGTAGTTGAATTTAGGACTGAAACTGAAATTCTGCGTATAGGGAATTTGCTTTTTATGTACGTATGGGTGGTACACTTAGGGGCTTATTAAAATGTCGACACCATCTTGGAACTGGGACCGACCAACCTCCGGTCGGTGGTCCCGACCTCCTGATTAGGATGCGACCAAACACTGTTCGGTCGCATTCTGACATGTCCCTATGGGAGCATGTATTACGACCGTAAACCAGCCATGGTACATGCTCCCATAGGGAAATGGGAGGAGGTGTTAATCCCTACACCCTGTGGCAGGTGCACTGATTAACTGGGAGCATCAAGGGTGCCCCCAACCGGAGGCCACGCACACAAGGGGGCCCTACTACGGGCCCCCATACTTGCCCTCCAACAGGCTTTCCATGTCGGAAAGTCCGACATGGAAAGCCTGCCTTAGACAGAGTATCGTAATCCCAAGGGAATTAAGACTGCCCTTTGGGATCACGAGCCGGTTTCTGACTGGCCGGCAGGCTCTTTGAGCCCGTCGGAAGCCAGCTGGATGACCGCCCGGTTTAGTTTCCGATTGCCAGCATTGCAATGCTTCGGTCAGAAAGTTAACGATATGCGGTCCCTAAGTATGTAATTCATTTACAACAGTTATTATTATAGAAAAGATGATTATTTATATGCATTTATGTAGGCTGATGCTTAAACATATTGTAACATACATTATTTCCTATATTTTATTTTGATCAAACTTTGCATATTAATTTGCAATTACACTATTTATGTTTATTATTGTATGTATGGTTTTGTTGCATTTCAACACTGCTTACAAAAGTGCATATAGTTCGTAATTATTGAGGGTGGAGTCAGTACGTTAAAGTACGTTAAAGACTTATTAAGTTATAATATGTTCTTGTTTTACATGCACTCACGTGAAAAAAAATGCTTTAATATAAATTTTATTTGACCTGCACTCAGGATTACATTGATAGTGCTTACATTAATACTTGCAATTTACATATGTAATGTCTCCCATCTTTCACTATGTATTGGTGTATAATACTCAATGAATGTTCGACTGGAGTACTTTTAGCACATCACCAAGTAATAAATGATCACTGTCAGTGCAATGCATTTGAAACAAAATGTAAAATGTGAGAAACAAAAACAAAAGCTTCCACTGGACATTTATTTTTTTGCGTTGTGCCCTCATAAACAGCTAGCGACATCACTCTCTAGTTGTGAATGAATACGCTCATCACAGGCAAGAACAATCACCAGACACATCTGCCACTCATGCGGCAGCTAACATTATAAGGTACGGCCTCTCAACAGTAAGGCTAGGTCCATTAAACAAAACACTACTAGGAATGACAATACTGTTCTCTATTTCTTTCCTTATTCTCTAATTGGGACACATCCCTGACTCAATGTGACACAAAAGGGTTTTACTTCATATTCTTTTTATTTTTCAAATTGTTCATTATCTTATTATCTTTTTCTTTTTTATTAATACTAAGATCATATACTCTGCACATATCTTATATACAACCCACACCCACCTTTTTACATTTATACAAAACACAAACAAAAATACTTTTTGACATTACCTAGTAGCAACATTAAGACAAAAACATTCTTTATACAAAACGATCAAACACAAACATGACAAATGTTTACATGGAAAAGTTGCTTATTTACAATTCACTGGATAAACCTCTTAAAATCAATAGTGCCTGTTTTTAAACAACCCTCTGCTCGTGGAACTTAATCTCATTATTAGATAAATTTATCCAAACACTTATGACGAGACAAGGGGGATTTTTCCTTTTGCTGCACTTGTTATGAAACAATGCGTGGTCGATGCGTTTCAAACCCAAGCGTTAGTAAGGGGTTCTCATCAGGACCCATAGCTGAAAACACAAAATATGACACTGTAATATCAATTCTCCAAAAACTTTCTTCTCTTACCACCTCCACGTTCCCCTGGCTACCCTTCTATGATGAGATCAGCCGATCTCTTTTTCTCCAAATAATTATTGTCTCCAAGACTCTTTTCTGCAACAAAAACATGCATGCGGGGGGAACAAAAAGAGAGAAAAGAGAGAGAAATGGACCGTCAGGGTTTGTTTAAGACCTAAGGCTCTGCCACTAAAGATGCACTGTTGTGCACTTACTTGGGTCTTTCTATTGGGGGGCACAGGCAGCCATCCTTGCCATGTTTTTTACTGCTCTGAAATATGAAAATAAAGGGGACCCTTGCGACTTGCTGTTTTTCCTGTGAGGATCTACGTCGTGCACCCTGCTTTGGTGTGTCTGCTGGGCGGAGGCGGCTTCCGTGAACAACTCGCCGGACCCGCTGCGCGGGTCCCGCAGCGCGCCTGTGGCAGAGGAGGCGGTTGGGCACAGGCTGCTGAGGATTGCGGGAGGAGAGCGAGAGAGGCGTTGGGACCAGCGGGGTTGCGAGTGTCAAGCAGGGACTCCAGTATCCAGGAGCCCCTGCGCGCCCAATTAGTAACACCTGGGCTGCTCTCCCCGCTGGCCACGCCCCCCCGCCGAGGAAGTGAAAACCGGCATCCTCCCCTTCCCACCCAGGACCCTTGCGACTTGCTGTTTTTCCTGTGAGGATCTACGTCGTGCACCCTGCTTTGGTGTGTCTGCTGGGCGGAGGCGGCTTCCGTGAACAACTCGCCGGACCCGCTGCGCGGGTCCCGCAGCGCGCCTGTGGCAGAGGAGGCGGTTGGGCACAGGCTGCTGAGGACTGCGGGAGGAGAGCGAGAGAGGCGTTGGGACCAGCGGGGTTGCGAGTGTCAAGCAGGGACTCCAGTATCCAGGAGCCCCTGCGCGCCCAATTAGTAACACCTGGGCTGCTCTCCCCGCTGGCCACGCCCCCCTGCCTATTAGCCAACCAACAAATCGGTCCTGTGTACTTAGGCCTGTGCAGTAGCCGCTACGCGGGAGCGTGCGGGAGCGCGCCGGGAGAAGCCCGGGACAAGGGCGGGACCGTCTGTGGCCGTCCGGGGCAAGAGGAGGCAGGGCAGGGCCACCCCATTTCCATCTACCGTACCGGTTTCAACTTGTGGTGCCGCATCTCAGCATGTCAACTCGCTCCGGTAAGGCCTTGAGGGGTTGCGGGGAGAGTGCCCCCGGGGGTGCTATGTTCGGCTCTATGGACAAATTCCTGACAAGGGTGGCGGCTGTCATCGACAATGAACTTGCCATATCTGAACGGCGCCTTTCTCTTGACTTTCCTCCTGCTAAAAGTCCATCTCCAGCAATAGTGTTGTCCCCTTTAAATCCTACTTCCCCTGCACCCTTGCTTGGGGATCTACCTGGGGATTCCTTTATTGCACCATCAATGGGTGGTATAGAAGGGTTAGAAAGCTCACTGACCGGTAACCACGGTACTAGTCCTTGTGCCGTGCTTATAGATCCATGCAATGAGCTCTCCTTAGCAGGCTCACCTGGCATTCAGTCCCAACACTGCCCTGAGGTTCCTGCTCCCGTCCCACAAGCTCCGACTAAAAAGCGACCTAACCAGGAGCCTATCAAAAGGAAGGGGAAAAGGGCAATTCACACTCGAAAGGGCTGCTCATCCAAGATTACTAACCATCCCAGGTACCCGCCCCTGAGGGGTCCTTCCCCCCTGAGCGCCGCAGGACCTGTATCCTCAGGGACACCTATTTGCGCTCCAGCTGTTATTGATACAGTACCACCTTCCTTGTTGGCCCCACCAACGCCTGACCAGGCCAACGTGGGTCACTCCATGGAGGCGATTGAGAAGCTGGTCAAGTCTCTTGTGTTGCCACTTATAGACCAGGTCAAGAGGTTGGGGGACAGGCTTGACTGCTTTGAGCAGGTTACTAGGGACAATTTTTTTGCCCTAAAGACCCTTCTCAAGCACCAGCCAAAGCACAGTGAGGATAGGACAGATAGGTTAGATAAGTCCAATAGGATAGAGGTTCCAGTGAGACCCCCCCTGGGAGATCAGCTGATGCAGCCGCCCAAGCATCCAGCCCCTGGGAATACTATCTTGGCTGCTCCTAAGGTTGGTCCTAGACAGATAAAGCCGAAGGCTCCCACTCATGCTGCTCACGTGCATGCTACCCCTCCCCCAGTAGCAATAACCCCGGTGGCTACCCAGGACCTAAGGCAACACCAGAAGGGAGGGACGGGCCCTACTTTGCAACCTGGGGCTGTTATATCTGATGCAACTGGCGGTGTTGCATCAACTTCTAAGGTTGCATCTATTCCCGTCCCACCTACAAATCGTCCCCCTTTAGGTCCTCCTCAGAACAGTAGACGAAAGTGCCCCCCAGTTAACCTCCCCCCTGAGTGCCACCCGTATGTTGTCATCCTTACGAAAGTCCCTCCTATTGGGAGTACCCAGCGGGAAAACCATCAGGCACTCAAGAATAAGGTCATCCACTGGCTGAAAGCCAACAGGCCCCTGCCTGCGGGAGTGGATGGAATTATTCTTGGTGTACGCAGGGTGGGATGGATTGGACACGGGAAAAAATCGCTCGAAGGGGATTGCGTGGTGGTAAACTTCCAAGATGCTAGGGTTGCCCATCTAATATGCTCTCAAGGTCAACCCACGGTTGGATCGGGTATCGACATAGTCGATTTGACATTTTTTTACCCACGGTCTATTATGACCACCCCCACCATCCACCTTGGACAACCCACCTATATTAGCAGCCCTGGGGGCCAATTTTCTGTGGAGAACACTGCCCACGGCCTTTCGACCCCGGGAGTTCTTTCCCGGCAGCTATGCCTAGCTCCAGTGATACCAAATTGGGGACCTTGGAGCTGTTGACTCAGTTATGATCCGGGGGAGGATGCTGTGGCCCCAGGCTTTGTCGCTGAGTCAACACCATACCCCAAATCCAATGGCTCCTCCTCCCCACCGCAGACTCAGGCTACGGCCGAGTCTGTAGAGGGGAAGGGGGAGACTGGGGCATCCTACAATTTTCTGGCTGGTCCCCCTGATGTGGGTTCTGTGGTCTTATCACCCCCTGTCGAGGATTGTAGCATTGCAGCTGTAACGGACCCCCAGATTAGGGTTTTCAGCTGGAATGTGGCGGGCCTCGAGAGGAAGCTGGCGTTGCCGGACTGGAGCGAGCGTGTGGAGCAATACTCCATATGCCTGTTCCAGGAAACCTGGAGTCGGGTGCCCCTACACAAGGCGGGCTATTCCACCCACTTTTTGCCGGCAGTAGAAAGTGCAACTGGCAGGGGCCGCCCCTCTGGTGGCCTGTTAATCTGGGTAGCCACCGAACTCAACTGTAGGGTGGAGGAGAGGGACACTAATTGCCCTGACCTCCTAAATATTTTGCTTAGAAATTCCCAGGGCAGAGTCATTCTAAATATTTTTAACATCTATGCCCGTGGCACTAAGGGGGGAAGAGAATCCCCAGTTATAGCTTGCCTGGAAGCGCAACTCCGCTCATCTCCACACAGGTCCTGTACCTTGTTGGCAGGTGACCTGAACTGCACTTTCGAGCCCCTGGACCTGGACATCCTAGCAGATCAAGAGGAACTTGATAATGGGTGGGGGATTCCGCCCCTCGAGCTTAGTCCTGTTAAAAGGTGGACAGAAGTGGCCCTCCAGATTAACTCACTAGTTATGGAGTTTGGTCTTAGAGCTGCCAATGGCAGGACCAGGTCCGACAAAGTAGGGGCGCACACCTACAACAGGCCAGGACACACGTCACGGATTGATTATTTCCTCCTTGACATACACCTGTGGAGCCTGGTGGAGGACATGGTAGTTTTACCTTCTGTGGAGAGTGACCACAATCTCCTGTCCCTCACCCTGTCCCACAGGTGTGTCAATAGCACCGTGAGTAGTTCTCCTTGTAACCCCGCTCCGGACCTGTCAGTGGTCACGAACTGTGGACGAAGGCTAAAGTGGGCGAAGCTAGCTCTTTCGGAGGAGAAAACCTCTGCGATTAGGCAGCTTCTGGTCTCAGCCCTAGCCAATCTTGACTGCCAAGAGGAAGGGCTGATGGAGGTGGCACCCAGGTTTTGTGTCATAATTCAGGCCATTGGCGACCTCTTTGTAGTTCCAGCTCACCCGAGCGGAAGGAAACCAAGCCTACGATCGGGTCAGGGCTGGTACAACCAGAAGTGTAGGGAGGCGAAATCACTTCTTATCGAGGCAGTCAAGTCCAAATTACCGTCTAGGACTAGGGAGGCCAGGAGACACTATGCACTCTGCCAGAAAAATGCAAGGATGGAGTGGGAGGTTAATTTCTGGCAGAACCTCCTGGCTGCCAGTCGTGGGAAAGATGCCAAAGGTTTTTGGGACATGGTGGGCAAAAGGAATCGTCCTGACGATTCCCGGAGGACTTGTGCCATTAACGCCCAGACTTGGTTCTCCCATTTCCAAAATCTTTATTCTGCTGTTGAAGGCCCACTTAATGATTCCTTTAAAATCCCACCCTTTACTCTAGTTCGTGACCTGGAACTGTTTTCCCCCCTGGATGTAACAAAGCAGATCAAAACCTTGGTCCCTTTGAAAGCAGCTGGCCCGGATGGCCTACCGGGGGACATCCTCCGTGCTTACCCGGAAGAATGGGGGGTACTAATCTCTGCACTCCTCAATGCAATCATGGGGGGAGGGCCTGTGCCTGACTCCTGGAGAGGTGCGGAGGTGGTCCCCATTTTTAAAAAGGGCAGTCGGGACTTACCCGGGAACTATAGGCCTATAAGCCTAATAGACTCCAGCCAGAAATTGGCCGGGAAAACCATCTTGGGGAGAATCACTCAATGGGTGGACGACAATCACATTCTGTCCGACATGCAGGCTGGGTTCCGTTCGGGTACAGGAACTATTGAACAGGCCTTTAGGCTTTTGTTGTTACACTGGAAGGTGGTGGTGCTGGGCAAAGGCAGTCTTTACTTGGCCTTTATTGACCTTAAGACTGCCTTTGACCTGGTACCAAGGGAGGAACTTTGGAGGGTGCTTCATGGTTTAGGGATGCCCCCGTACCTATTGAACCTCCTTATTAACCTGCACATCAACACCTATGCCCAGGTTAGATGGGGGCTGAATGGGGAAAAGACCGATAAGATCAGGGTCGAGAGGGGAGTAAGACAGGGCTGTGTCTTGGCCCCTACCTTATTCTCCCTCTATATTAACGGGGTGGTAGATCATCTACTGGGCGAACCATCAGACGCTCCCAGCCTGGGTGGAGTAAAAATTCCAACTCTGTTGTTCGCCGACGACACCCTCCTCATTTCCAAAACCCCCCAAGGTCTACAGACATTGCTGAACCGCTTCCAGGACTTCTGTACCACTAAAGGCCTCGTCATTAACATAGACAAGACCAAGTACCTAGTCATGCATCCACCTCGCAAACTTGGCCGCCCTCCAATTCTGAACTCTATACCCCTAGAAAGAGTGGCGGAATTTGATTATCTGGGAATCCGACTGAATGATGCAATGAGCTGGACTGCCCACATTGATAATATGACTCTGGCCCACAAAAGGGTGGGGGGCGCCCTTCTTAAGGAGTACAATAACTCCACAAAACATTGTGTTGCCCCTATACTTGAGATCTACAAAGCTCGTGCGGTCCCAGCTTCACTCTATGGATCGGAACTGTGGGGCTTGGGCAAAGTCGACTCATTGAGTAAGGCCGAAAACAAATTTATCAAGGATCTTCTTGCCATTCCATCGAGCAGCCCGACCATCCCAGTGCTCATGGACACTGGCTGTAAAGCCATAAGGGACCAGGCTCGGCTTCGTCCCCTTCTGCTCTGGGCACGCTTGTGGAGGGTCCCGGAGCTACAATCCTATGCCAATGGGCTGGCAGAAGTGATGCATGCTGATGGTTGGAGTAGCATCAAATGGCTGAAGGACATAAGACATCTTTTAGGGGAACTTGGTTTGGACTCTTGCTGGCATAGTCACTCCGCTCCTCCAAAGAAGATTCTAAAAAAACTTTTCTGGGAGTGGGTTAGTGTGAAGCGCTCTAGAAGCCAGCAGCACTGCAAAACCACCGCAGCTTTCCTGCTGTACAAAGACGCTGTCTTGTATGAGCCATATATGGATATTATATCAGTTGCTATGGATAGGTCCTTGTACATTAAATTTCGGCTAGGAACCTTGCCCTTGGCCGACCTCTGTTCAAGGTGGAATAAAGCCCAGCCCACATCACGCTTTTGTGCCTTTTGCCAGGACGAACCAGAGACGGTGCCACACTTCCTTTTCGAATGCCCGGACTATGGTCGCCCCAGATCACGTTGGCTTGGTCCCATTTGCAGAGAACTGGGGACTCGTCAGTACTCTGTTGCCCTTCGGATTCTTTTAACTAATACAGCCCCTCCTATTGTTTGTGCTGTTGCTAAGTTTTTAAAATGGGCTTGGTTGATTAGACTTAGAAGACTGACCATAACAATTTAATTCCTTTTTATCTAATTTATGCTGACATAACGTGTTTTAATTTTCATTCCATTTGTACAGTCTTACTTATTTCGACATGCTGTTTTTATCTTTTTGTACTGCTTTTATGATATGTGCATATCGAAATAAAGCATCAATCAATCAGAAAATAAAGACGGCAATGTGTTTTACCTTTCATCTCAGTGATAACATACCACTGCAATCATGCATTTTGCCTACCTTTCTTATCTCTGTGATTCGATTTGTGTGCCAGAATGGAAGATTTATAATGACTTAAGGGATAAACCAAAAGGATGGTAAGGCAGTGCTCTGTCATACGCCAGTGGTTCTAACTCTATTGCAATGCTTCTGCGCCAATGTTTGTCTGCTAAATAAAGTTATTTCCGTTTGAGATTGTATACCAGAACACCACTTATAAAGCCGTGAGCGGGAGCTTAATAAAGTTTTTGGGATGTCACATCCAGTTGAGAATTTTTATGCCAGAACTCCACTTGTAATGCCGTAGGCGCGAGTATTTCATTATGTTTCTCTGCTTTTTCACTTAGTACACCGCAACGATTGAAACCAGGTAGTGGTTAAAAGAGATTACACGCATTAGTTGTGTAGCGCCCACGAGTTGCTTTTTCAACACAGCGGCCGGGCTTCTAAGTTTGCCTTTCACAGTAGCAAAGCATGCTTCTTAGTCTGACAATTGAGCACTTACTTGTTCTTCCAGTTAGTAGCACGGCGGATGGCTTTTTCCTCGCTCATGCAGACGAGTGAGTTTCCAGTCTGTCCGGAACAATTTACCTATCCCGGTACTTCCTGTTTGTCACGTGCATGCCTAGAATAATGGGAGTTGTAGTTTCCTATTGTACTAATGTATTCTTGATGGGCAATATAATGCAAAGCGATTAATGGACGGACGTCATGAGTATTTTTTAATTTTTCAATCCAAACATGAAAAAAGTCCTCAATCCAAAAATGAAAAAGGTCATAACCACAGAGATAAAGCCTAAAATTGAGGATTTGAACTGACAAGTCTTTGTAAGTTTACAAGTTTTTTGAATATTTTTCACCTATCCAACCTTTTCTCTAGGTCCTCAATTCAAACATGAATGAAGGTTATAATCACAGAGCGAACCTTTGGAATCAAGAGCTATTACATATCCATCAGTGTATTAGAGATTATAGATTTCAGATAATTCATTGAGGCCATCAATTGCAGTATCGAATTTGACGATAAGTAATGCCTCTCTCTGTATCAATCTTCTTTCCAAATCACCTTCTCGCGGATTTGGTTCCAGTTTAGAAATCACCGTCCAGCGCAATTCTTGTTCTGCATGGTTATGGTTGATCCAATGGTGGACTAACAGTGCAGACAGCACTTTTTTCCGGATTCTTGATTTGTGCTGAGTCATCCTTTGTCATACTTCCTGATTTGTCTTTGTCTATTAGTTTCTGACACGGGCACAGGATTCCATATACAACATTCCTGAATTTACAATTCGTAAAGGTGTCATGTTTCCAACTCACATTTTTGTAAGAAAAAACAGAGCCTACTATTGTCTGGTTGCAACAAAGACATGTACCACATTTGGGATGACCCTTAATCGGGGGCAAACACAGTTGTTCCTGCAGTGTTTGTCTTGATCCCACTCGTGGAAGAGCAGCACGCACCACCTGATTACCAATACTGTTTTCTTTTTTGAGTGCGAATAATGGACGTTGATTCAGTGTGTTATCCAATTTCTGTACTAGATGCCAGTTCTGGCAAATAATCTTTTTTAGAAAATTTGTGCTTGGGCAGAATGTGGTAACACATACCATACGATACATCTTTGTTTTTCTTTCCTTTGTAACAACACTTCCCTAGGGGTCCACCATGCCCTTTTCATTGCATGTTTCAATAGTTTTTTGGGATAATTTCGATCTTTTAATCTGTCCACTAGTTGGTTTACATGGAAAAAATATTCATCTTTAAAAGTGCAATTTCTTTTATCCTTAAAAACTGTCCGTAAGGAAGATTATCAATCAATCAATCAATCAGTGACACTTATAGAGCGCGCTACCTACCCGAAGGGTCTCAAGGCGTTGGGGGGGGGGGGGGGGGGTGCCGCTACTGCTCGAACAGCCAGGTCTTCAGCTTCTTCCTGAAGGAGAGGTGGTCTTGGGTCAGGCGCAGGTCGGGAGGGAGGGAGTTCCAGGTCTTGGCGGCCAGGTAGGAGAAGGACCTTCCTCCTGATGTCGCTCTTCGGATGCGGGGGACGGCGGCGAGGGCGTGGTTGGCTGATCGGAGGTGGCGTTTGGGAGCGTAGAAGTTGACTCGGCTGTTGAGGTAGCTCGGGCCTTGGTCGTGTAGGGCTTTGTGTGCGTGGGTGAGGAGGCGGAACGTGATTCTTTTGTTGACGGGGAGCCAGTGAAGGTCTCTCAGATGTCCGGAGATGTGGCTGGTTCGTGGGAGGTCGAGGATGAGTCTGGCTGAGGCGTTCTGGATCCGCTGGAGTCTCTTCTGGAGCTTGGCGTAGAGGGCGTTGCCGTAGTCCAGCCGGCTGGTGACGAGGGCCTGGGTGACGGTCTTCCTGGTCTCGGTGGGGATCCACCAGAAGATCTTCCGTAGCATGCGCAGGATGTTGAAGCACGCCGAGGAGACGTTGTTGACTTGCCTGGTCATGGAGAGGGAGGAGTCCAGGATGAAGCCCAGGTTGCGTGCGTGGTCCGTCGGTTTGGGTGCGGTGCCCAGGGCGGGGGGCCACCAGGAGTCGTCCCAGGCGGAGGGCGAGGAGCCCAGGATGAGGACCTCCGTCTTGTCCGAGTTCAGTTTCAGGCGGCTGGTCGTCATCCACTCGGCTACCTCTTTCATCCCTTCGTGCAGGTTGGCTCTGGCGGCGGCGGGGTTGTTGGTCAGGGAGAGGATCAGCTGGGTGTCGTCGGCGTAGGAGATAATGCTGAGGTTGTGTTTGCGTACGATGGCCGCGAGGGGGCTCATGTAGACGTTGAAGAGGGTTGGGCTCAGAGAGGATCCTTGGGGGACGCCGCAGATGACTTCGGTGGCCTCTGACTTGTACGGTGGTAGGCGGACTCTCTGTGTTCTTCCGTCGAGGAAGGAGATGATCCATTCCAGTGCCTTCCCCTGGACTCCGGCGTTGTCGAGGCGCTGCACTAGGGTGCGGTGGCAGACCGTGTCGAAGGCCGCGGAGAGGTCAAGGAGGATGAGGGCCGCTGTTTCTCCATTGTCCATCAGGGCTCGGATGTCATCGGTGGCGGCGATGAGGGCGGTCTCGGTGCTGTGATTGGCTCGGAAGCCGGACTGTGAGGGGTCGAGGGATCCGTTCGTCTCGAGGAAGGCGGCCATCTGCTTGTTGACGTTCTTCTCAATGACTTTGGCTGGAAACGGGAGGAGCGAGATGGGGCGGTAATTCTTGAGGTCGGTGGGGTCCGCTGTTGGTTTCTTGAGTAGAGCGCTGAGTTCGGCGTGCTTCCAGCTCTCCGGGAAGGTGGCGGTGTCGAAGGATGTGTTGATGATGTCTCGCAGGTGGGGTGCGATGACTGCGTCGGCCTTGTTGAAGACGTGGTGAGGGCAGGGGTCGGTTGGTGATCCGGAGTGGATGGAGTTCATCGTGCGGATGGTGTCTTCGGTGCTGATCGGGGTCCAGGCGTGGAGGGTGGTGGTGGGGGGTGGTTGTTCGGTCATGGTGTGCGTTGGTTGGTTGTTGAAGCTGTTGTGTATGTCCGCGATCTTGTTGTGGAAGTATGAAGCGAGGGAGTTGCAGAGGTCTTGCGATGGGGTGATGTCGTTGTTTCCTGCGCTGGGGTTGGAAAGCTCTTTCACGATGTTGAAGAGTTCCTTGCAGTTGTGTGCGTTGTTGTCCAGCCGGTCCTTGAATGCTGTTTTCTTGGCGGCGCGGATCAGCTGGTGGTGTTTTCGGGTGGCGAGTTTGAAACTCCTCGGGTGGTGGCTGTTGTAATGTAAGGATTTCTCTCTATCCGTTTCTTTTTTGTACAGTGTTGTCACCAAACATCCTTCAGAAGCATAAACTTCCACATCCAAAAATGTCATCCTTTTTCATGCATGATTAATGCTAAACTTAATGTCTGCCAACCTGTTGTTTAGCTATCCAAAAAATAGAAGCTAAGGGCCATATGTAGGTAGCCCTTTACCGGTCGGAAACGGCCGAAAATACTGATTTTTGGCCGTTTCCGACCGGTAAAGGGCTATGGAGATGTAGGGGCTAGAAAAACGTACATTTTCGGTAATTTTACCGAATCGGTAATTTTACCGAATCGGTAAAATAACAGAATCGGTTAATTTACTGATTCTGTACATTTTACCGATTCGGTAAATTTACCATTCGGTAAAAATACCGAAAATGTATTTTGTGATGTAGGTAGCACTTCTAACAGTGCTACAGGGCCTTTAGAATTCGGTATTTACCATGCAATACAATTGCATGGTAAATTACGAATTCTTGTGTACATGCACATCTGTGCATGTACACCTGTGCCATGTGGCACACAGACATGCCCTAAGGGCATGTCTGTGTGCCACATGGCGCACACGCCAGTTATAGGGGTGCACAGGGTGTCACAGTGACACCCTGTCCCCCTTAGAAATTCAGTATTTTTACCGATTCGGTAAATACCGAATTGGTATTTGCTATTGAATCCTATGGGCTTCAAGGCCCATAGGATTCAATAGCAAATACCGTAAATACCGAATCTTACCGATTCGGTAAAAAATACCGAATTTTTACCTACATCTCATTTACAGATTCATAAATACCGAATCGGTAAAATTCGGTATTTATGAATCAGTAAATGAGATTTACCTACATCTGGCCCAAAGTCTCCTCATTTCCGGTACATATCAAAAAGATATCGTCTATATAACGAACCCAGTTTGAAATATATTGGCAATATGGGTTGTTGTTATACACAAACTTTTCTTCAAATGTAGCCATGTAAAGGATTGCCAGCTCTGGGGCAAAAGGACATCCCATGGCACAACCCTTTATCTGGAAATAGAAGTCTGTTTCAAATCTGAGATAGTTTTTTCATAAAGAAAAACTCACAAGCTCCATTATGAAATCAGTTGGTACTCTGTAAGGTTTTGGTCTTGTTTCCAGGAACGATTATATAGCTTCTAATCCATCTTCCTGTGAGATCTGGGTATAAAGCGATACTATGTCAAGTGTCACCAAGATTTGATGTTCTGGTGTAAATGTGACTTTTTCAATTTTGTTGATAAAATCTGTAGTATCCTGAATGTAGGATGGTATTTGATCCATAAACGGTTTAAGAAAAAAATCCAAGTATTTTGAAATTGGTTCTAAAACTGATTCACACCCTGAAACAATGGGTCTCCGGGTGGATGAGTTGTGTTTTTATGAACTTTAGGTAGGATGTATAAAAGTGGAATTATGGTATGTTTTTTATTCAGAAAATCAAATTCCTTCTGTCCTACAAATCCCTTTTCATGACCATTTTTCAATATTAATGTCAACTCCCTATGGATGTCTGATGTTGGATCTCTGTCAATTTTTCGGTAACCTTCTTTCACATCTAATTGTCTTTTCACTTCAGCCATGTAATCCTGAGTGTTCCAAATCACAATAGATCCACCTTTATCGGCTTGTTTTATAACAATTGATGGGTCATTTTTGAGAGTTGAAATGGCCTCTTTCTCTGATATCGAAATATTATGTTCGACAAAATTTCTCTTTTTTCTCGTTTGGTATTGCAGATAAAACAGTTTTCTCAAATATGTATACCTCCTTTGGTATTTTATTTGTTGGTGGGCAAAATGTTGATTTATTCCTCAATCCAGTCACTTCTATGGCTGGGGTTATTGGATTTTCCAAGAAGAAGGTCCTTAGTCGAAGTTTTCTACAAAATTTTATGACTTCAGATTTCATCTTTACAAAGTCTGTGCATTTTGATTGTACATAAGACAATTCTCTTTTTAGTAAACTTTCTTCAGCCGAAGTAAGTTGACTGGTCGAGATATTAAAAATTGGAGAAACAGTTACGTCTTGTAATATTGGCGCCTCGTTCTCATCTCCTATGGTTGATTGGGATACCTGCTTCTGCCGCGTGGTCTCGTTTGGCCTCTTCCTAAAAAAGGTGTCCCTCTGTTAGTGAAAGATGTACTTGGTAATTGTTGGTCATTACCACGTCTGTTAGAGTTGAAAGTATTAAATCGACTTTCGTTAGTTTCAGATTCACCTCCAGATGAGGATGAAGTATTCAAAAAAGAGATAAGCTTGTCTCTTGATCTCCCTTGGTATTCAGAGAGGCATCTACGTGATTCCTGTCTTGAATAGAAATCTACCTGCAGGTAGGGATATGTAGTGTCCAATGAAAAATTATTTTTGTCTTTCTCAAATTTGATTTCTTTTTGATTTATTGTATAGTCTTTGAATTACGCTATTTCCTTTTCGACCTTCAGCAACAAGGTTTTGGCATCCGGTATTGCTTGGTTGTCCTTTATCTCTTGCTCTAATTTTGGAATTTCTGCTAGTTCTTCTTGGGAAATCTGTTGAGCTGTCTCTATCGTTAGGACCATTAGATCCCTGCTACATTTGGTTTCAATGCAGCTATATCCTTTCTTATATAGCGAGCCGTCCGTAAAGATTACTGGAATGTTTCATATCTGGAGACCACCAGGAATGGTCCCTGCTTTAAGATGTTGCAATAGGTAATGGCCGTGAAGATCCGTCCTAATTTGTTTTTTCTTTAGTCTAGTAAGTTTATCTGATTTATTTTGTGTTTTTGCTGTATCACTCAATGCAACTGAGGAGAACAGCGGAGGTGCATTTATAAGTTTCTGGATGTGGTCCTCACTATAAGCAAATATGTTTTGTTCAGTCACAGTCAGAGAAAATTAACCAAAAATTAAAAATAAAATAATACATTCATACACACTACACCAAAGAAAAATCAAACACCTACCATCAAAACTAAATGTGGACCAACTGGTTCCACTTAAAACATTGTATCTTACCCTTATATCAAGCCTGTTATTTTGTAAAGGCTTAACACACACCTTGAGAGGCAACACCCGCTCAATAACCAGCTAACAATAGAAGGTACGGCCTCTCAACAGTAAGGCTAGGCCCATTAAACAAAACACCACTAGAAATGCCAATACTATTGCGGCAGGGCACAGCTCTCTTGTGTTCATGCTTACTCCCTCTCTGTTTAGCATATTCCTGTCACCCTTCGTACACTCTCACAAAGGCGCCCAATACCCCCGGCTGGCCATTCGCTATTGGTGTTCAAGCAAGCCTCCTTTACCTTCATCCCTCAGGTTTGCCTCCTCTGCAACCATCCATTGCTCTACATGTCTTGCACTTGCAGAGAGGTGGCCCCCCAGGTAACATCCAGTGCATGGCAATAGCTCATTTGGCTAGGACCAGAACGAGGTCTAAAAATCTAATGATCACTGTCGTTTTCTTCAAGTTGGAGTAGAGGCTCAGTAAACACACTTCGATTCTCAGGAGGGTACACGACAATGATCGCTCAATGTTATGTCTCATCCGACATCAAATATATGTGAGTAACAGTTTCAAGGCTGTCCAAGTCAAGGGCCCAGCTATTCAAAGAAGGTTGGATACTCGAAAGAAGGATCCAACAGTACCACCGTCTATATGCCGATTGTCATCAAAATTCAATCTTCAAGAGGATCATAGGTAAGTGCAGGCCTCGGATCAGTCATTTATATGATAGAGCGGTCATGTGGAAGGTAAATTAAATTGTAGAATCTATTTTCTAGTCAGAATGAGGGGTCCCTTGAATCAACAAGTGGCTTTACCACAAACAGCCAGATAAGGCGTAAAGGGCAAGATCCCAATTTGATAACGCGAACAGTAGGGTTTCAGTGAACATCGCAGTAACGGGACTCCCTCCGGTTACTCACATATATTTGATGTCGGATGAGACATAACATTGAGCGATCATCGTCATGTACCCTCCTTTATCAATGGAGGCTCTCTGAATATTGTAATCAGTGCCCTGAAGAAGTCCTATCGTAGGACGAAACGCGTCGGCTGTACTGCTTTTTTCTACGCAACAAGAAAATGGAGTAAAGAAATCAAAATTGAAGAACCTTGTTCTTGTTATCTATTGGATCTGAACTTTATAATTGGTCCTATTTGAACTATGTGCTGAGTTGGTGCACCTGTGTTTTTTGTGGAAAATAAAATGCTAACTCATGGTATTATCTTTTTTCTTTGTCCTACTTCCGGCAGCTTTGCGTGAGGGGACAGGGCAGGGGAGGAGTGGTAGCACCCTCCTAAGTGCGCAATGACTGCTTGGCCCTAACAGTCTTTCGCACTTCGCATGTTCTCCATGTAGGCTGCATTACAGCCTGCGTGGAGAACTTGCCCAGGCTCCCAGTCATAGTCTGAGTGCCGAAAAACATGGCGCTCAACCAATCATAACCCTGCTAAGGCGCGGCGAGAAACCGTCAAGAAGGCCCCTTTTTAACTTTTATTTTATTTTTTAATACCCGCTTCCCTTGCGTCCTCCCCCTCTGTCACCCCGCCACCCACCTCCGATTCATGCTGGCTGCTGCAGCTCCAACCAGTCCCAGGCTTCTGCCGGGTTCTCAAAGAAAGGTGAGTGGTCATCCACTATAAGGTGTAATCTTGCTGGGAACAAGAGCATGTATTTAAGACCCATTTCTGTGAGCATACTCAACATCCATAAATGAGGATCACCGCCTTCACACTGGGAAGGTGTGATCAGGGAAAATGGCTACGGGGCTATTATCTACTTCCAAATATCCCAAAGAGCGTGCTCTGCAAAACAGTGCATCTATGTCTCTCTAGTTACGTATGTGGGCCACCACAGGCCTTGTTGGGGTCCCTGGTAACAAAGGCCTTGCCAGTACTCTGTGCGCTCTTTCCTACATGAAAAACTAGGGAAGGTCTTGGGGGGTTACTGTTTCCAGGAGCCATTTATCTAGATATGCCACCATATCTGTCTCCACAATGCCCTCAGCGAGCCCCACCACTCAGATATTATTGAGTCTGATGTGGCCACCTGCCCTCCTATCCAGTTGTTTAACATTGTCTAAGAAAGCAACCATCTGGGCCTGTAATACCTCCACAAGTGGGCTCACATGTTCAAGGGTAGTCTCCTTCATCATGACTTTGTCCGACAGTTTGTGGTGGTTGTCCTGCAAAATGTTCAGATCTATCTTCACCTGGTCAAATTTCTCTGAGAGCACGGTGCTCGTGGTGTTGATGTCTTCCAATATAAGTCTAGCTTATCAGGCATTGTCCCGCATCCACTAAGTGAGGCAGGATGGTTTCATGGCCCAACTGGGGGCCACTCGAGTAGTTCTTCATCACACTAATGCTGTCCATTTCTGGATGGCGCCCAGTGGGCATCAGGGTGAAGCCCCATGCTATGCGTTCTCTTTCCATGTAGCATACCTCTCTTTCACCCCAGGGTTGTTCTCTAAACAGGGGACCCCACAGATTCAGGCTCGTGGTCGATACCAAGACTTTCTATGTGGCCCAGCAATGCTACTCAATCACCGTTTGAGTTACTCGCTATTGATCCCTTATGCATGATCCAATAGTCTGTGATGAGCTCCCTTGGCTAAGTCTCACATTACCTTTTTCTGTCTTTGCTGCAAGACATAAGGGGTCTACATGCGGTCTGCAACCATCCCCCAGTTCTGGAGTATGCGATCTCTGATGCACTCAACCGGTTTTGCGAGGCTCGAATCATCAGTTTTTGCCAGCACCCCTAGTGTGTCACCCCCCATTCTTTTATTCTTCCTGCAGTGCCAGCGGGCTCTCCCAGTGGCCGCTGGTCCCACAGTGGGGAGTATAGACATCCAGTTGCTGTTCTGTAAGGGTCCCGCCTGGCCCAGTGTCACCTCTCATTTCCGCTGGTAGCCGCTCCTGCCTGCCCACTGTGAAACTAGCTCTCCGGGGTGTCAGGCTCAGGTGCATTAGCTCCCAGGTGCTCCTTCGGATCTGGTCACCTCTCGCAGCTCCAGCATCTCTTCACACCGGTATAAGATCCCAGTGACCATTTTGGAGTAGCTGCGGCTCAGCCTGATAATCACCTTCCCTCTGGCTCCCTGTAGACCATAAGCCCGGAGGCTTGAAAGCCAAAGCCCTTCCACTCTATGGCTCACAATGTAGGGCTCAGGGGTAGCCAACAGGTCCTTTCACTATCAGGGTCATACAAGATGCACCCTAGGCCATAGGACTGCACTAAAGTGGCCATCTGTCTGTCCGTATTGGCCACACCCCACCTTACATGCACCTACATGTACGTAAAAAATGTGTAGACATTTACCCTCAGTTACCCTTGTTGAAGGGCTTAGGTCGACTTATTCTCAGGTTAGCTGAGAAAGTGAGAACCCCTACTCCTGGTGTACCCCCACAGCACCAAGACATATGAAAACAAATAAAGCCCTAGGTTGTTTGCAAAGTGTACTGTTAGAGCCAATATTGATGCTTGCACAGACCTAATTGACTTTATACCTATACCTAGATGAGTCCAAAGTCCTGCTGCACAAAATAGAATCTTCACTGCAGCTATTGAGGTATGGTTTCTGAATACAGTAACCAAAATATTGTTTGTCATAAATAAACATTGTCTACAAAAATATTGTCCAATTGCAGGTAATAATAGAGAATTTGCCCCAAGTCCCCAAAAGTTAGGACACAATAACTGCGTTAGACGATATTTTGATATATGTGACAGAGCTTAGCAGGTGTAAAATTGCACACTATGTGATGGAAAAACCCCACAAAATTTAGGCCAGCAGAAATCTGACAGTTTCAAAAGGTACTGTTGACACATTGGTAGCCAACAACTACATACGTGGATCTAACATTTTGACTGTGGTCCCAGCAAAATGTATAGAGACTGAAGGGGTAAATCCAAGTACAACAAATGTGATTGTATTGGATACTAGAAATTGTTATAGACCTAGAAGGTGAAGTATAGGTTGTACAAAAGCAACTGGCTGCATAAACTGCACTATGTGATTACTTTCAGATTTAGAACAACAGTAGTTAATAAGACCACATTCTGTAGAATGGAATCAAGTTAGCTATCCTTTAATAAATGTGCTAATTTTGCCCGGGCAAAATTTTAAACATGTTGGTCTAATTCACGTGATTTTGGGAATTTCACATTATACTTATGGTGTAAGTACACGCTCCGGGCAGAAACGTTTTACATCAAGCACGCAGGAATAACACAAATGACCAGAACGCTAGTGGCTATTGCTAGCACTACTTGTGTTTTTAATACGTTGTTTTACTGCAAAATGCTTCCTTGCGTCAAAAGTTGACCCAAGGATGTATTTAAAACTAAAATTTAGCACTAAATTACTCATTTGCATTTCAGGTAATTATGCATAAATCCACATAATTTTCCAGAAATGTCATGTTACTACACACATTTTGCACAGCCCTAGTGCTAAGACGAATGACAAAAATAACTGTATTCCTACCAGTCTAGTGGTTTTTCAGCACTTGGATCAGGAATATTTGCAGGTTCATCATCAAGCCATCCTTCTGGTTTAACTGCATCAGGATCATTTATAGTTTCAGGCTCTTCTTCATTCCTTTAATAAAAAAGGATACTATTCAAAATTAAATCAATTAAATGCATGCTTTTAGGTACAGCAGTAATATAATTGCTGAACACTGTGGTGTCTTTGACTCAAACAGGTTTACTTTGATGTAAATATCCTGTATTTATTATGCACCTCAAGCACCCAAAATTGGTGCTAGGGGAACATATTGGCAGAGCTAAGCAGTGATGAAGGAAGCCAGAAGATTGGCCCACAGAATGAGGTTTACACAGAGTTTATATAAAACCTCTAAGTTAAAGTTAACATTGATGCTCACCTCACATTACTTTACAGCCTGGCAATACGTTGCCTGTGAAACAGACCCTTATTATTGCGCCTTTACACCAGCCAACTACCTTTCAGAGGAGAAGGACCTCTTCCTTTAGTTCCAATTATCAAAGTTTTTCAATTAACCCTCAACTCACCCCATTCTTACCCACTCACTTGTGCTTGATCCAACCTTGTATATTGGATCTACTCCTTGCACTCTACATGCTTGTAAAAGGGCCTCAACAAATTCTGAAACCTGAACTCTGTTCAAATTCTCATGATCTGTAGACATCTTCCCTGGGTTAATCACCCTAGTTTTGCTTTTTTGACTGATGCTTTTTTAAGCCACATGTCAAATTCACTAGTTATCATTGGTTCTAGGTCAGTGAAGATAATCAGCAGAGAAGGGCCTGCACTTCTGTACTCATTAATCCACATTAACAGACAAGCCCAGTATGGAGCCATTTGCTAACTGTGCCAGTGGAGGCCCAGGCCTCACTTCCTGGAGGCTGTCAAGCACATTCATGGAGGCACTTGAACCAAGATGACATGGTCTGAACAGAAGTGCATTGAGCATCAACCTGGGGATTCCTCCTAGAAGATCTCAGTATTTTTCCCTAAAGTTGAAACAATGCAAAAGCAACACCGACACCTATAAATCTTCAAAAGGTGCATTGTGAGTGCAGTTTGAGTGCAGTGTAATACAGAATCTGGTTCACTCTGGGTCTGGAGTGCAAGCAGGACAGCGAAGCAGTGGCAGAGACATAGGGCATCTAGGCCTGGGCATACCTGCACACATAGGGCAAGTGCCTGCAAATAATTCAAGCATGTTTCCATCACTTTGTAATGTTTTGCAGTAGTAGTAAGCGCCCAGATGTGGGTCTCATGCTCACTATGCCACATTACTCAAGCCACACCTTACTGATGAGAACTAAATACGCCAATACTGTTTTGGGCTTGCTTGTGTTCATGTCTAGAGGGGACATGGCCTGGCAGTTTGGGCTGGATTGTCCCTGATTGAATTGGCCCAGGATAATTTGTAGATGATTGGTCTCTGTTTGGATGGCATAATGGGCACACCTTTTTTTTATGCAACATCCATAAAATAAGTTTTTTTAGATCAAAATAGGGCCTCACATATGAGAAATGGAAGAGTGTCACAGAGATTATTTGCAGTAATATTAGTGAGCTGATGCTGTGTTACAGTGTTGAAAACACGTCACTCCCCCTGAATATTAGATGTAAACACATTAAGAATGTGTACAAGTTTGCCTGTGCACTGTCAGTGACCTGGCCAAAGAGGGCATAAAGAGGTGAAACTGGATCATAAATTCAAAGCTGTTCCGACTGGGCCAAAAAATAGGTTTGGCCCAGGGCCCCCAACATCCTTAAGATGTCCCTGTTCTTAGCAGTTCAAAATCTTAGTGCCTCCAATCTGTCCTGCACTGTATGTGTTTAAAGTGAGTCTGGAAAGAGTATAGCATACAATTAGATCATGTAACTCTCATTAAAAGATAATATCCACCCCACGTAGTTTGCAGACAACATTCTATTTGGTAGGGAATAAACAATATACAAAACTTTAATTCTTAAAAAAAAAATATGTTTGCATTTGGTAGACAGACACTCCTTGTTCTTTCTTAACATTCAATCTCAATCATGGGTGATCTGAATCTTAAATATAGTGCTAGGACATTTCATAACACCTTCACAGAATATAAATGGCAGGCTTCATTCATAAAGTCACATTGTTTTGCTGCTTGCATTGTGAAAAATTGCGAAGACTGTTGCCAGACAAATGTACAGAGAGTTCTTATGGATGAAAGCCCATCAAACTCCATATAAATGTTGACAACCATTCCTGAATGTTCTCCCACTAAAAACGTTACCCAGAAGTCTAATTTCCATAGTTCATGTACATGCTATGGCTTCTTTGGTTTAATTTCTTTAGTATACTACATCACAGGCTATACCCTTAAGCGCCTCGACCGCCAATCGGGGAGGGGCGGGGGCCTAGCAATTATATACAGGGACAGCTTTAAGTGTCGGGTCACTCCTAATTCCCTGCTGACTTGCGAGAGCTTACACTTTGCACTTGATCTCTCCCCTACCACCACTTTTTATGGTATTTTACTCTACCGCCCACCAGGTCCCTTGAATAATTTTATCACCCAAATTACTGATCTCACCGCCAACGCAGTCTTGACCTCATCTAACCTCACCCTGCTCGGGGATTTTAACATCCATTCAGATGACCCCCAGGATATGGCAGCTAATAACTTGCGGGCCAACATGCAAGCGTTAGACCTCTGCCAGAGAGGCCATCAGGCGACCCACAAGAAGGGACATCTCCTTGATCACATATACACTAATACCAACCTTAATGTAGAGTCCCCTGTTCCACTGCCTTGGACTGATCATTTTTTGATACCGTTCACCTGGCTTTCTAACTCCTGTTTCCCCTGTGAGGCCTCTACCAAGTACATGGGCAGGAAATGGTCCTCACTTCCCCTCACCGACTGGACAATGGCTCTCACTCAAGACCCCCCGAGAAGGGCCTTGACCCCTGCCTCTGCTTCTAGCAACTTTGATCACTGGATCTCTAGCACCCTAGACCGAGTCCTTCCCAAACGCCCCTGTAAACTCATCAGAAGATCTATAGTTGCACCCTGGTACACTCCTGCTCTGAGGTTACTAAAGCTTGACTGCCGCAAACTAGAGAGAGCGTGGAGGAAGGACCACTCTCTGTCTAGGAAAGATGATTACAGGTCCGCAATAAGGCTCTATAAATCAGAGATTAAAATGGCGCAAACCTCCTTCTACGAAGGGAAAATTAGTGCTGCAGCCAACGCGCCTAGGGAAATCTTTAGGATAGCTAAGTCCCTTATTTCACCCCCGGCTGAGCGTCCTACTGTTGAAGGGGCACAAGACCGCTGTAATGAGCTAGCTGCCTTCTTTTCCAAGAAAATTTCGACCATATACTCTTCTTTTAGTAATCCTACGGTCAACGCCCCCTCCGTCCCATCTAAGCCAGCTGATTCTCCGGCTCTCTGCAAACTGGATACAATTCCGCTTCTTGATGCCGGCAGCCTGGATAGACTAATCTCCAAAGTTTCTTCCGGGTCTCCCCCCCGGATCCTTGTTAAGGCATTGGACGTTATTCGTCCTGTCATCCTGGAAGCCTTAAACACCTCCATCGTGTCCAGGTCGGTCCCACTCCCCTGGAAGTGCGCCATGGTGAGGGCGCTTCTCAAGAAGCCCTCCCTGGACCAGAGCAACTTGTCCAACTATCGCCCCATTTCGCTGCTCCCCTGGCTGAGTAAACTGCTGGAGAGGCACGCCAACAATATCTTAACAGACTATTTGGAGTCCAACTGTCTGTTGCGTGCCTCCCAGACAAGTTTTCGCCCTCAACATGGCACAGAAACAGCCATGTTGGCGGTTACAGAGGAAGCAAGAACGACTTTGGATCGGGGAGGAAAGGTGGCCATTATCCTGTTAGATCTTAGCGCCGCGTTCGACACGGTGAACCATGCCACGCTATTACACCGACTGGCGGGCATGGGCGTGTCGGCCGCGGCTCTAGACTGGCTTACCTCCTTTCTGAGTGAGCGCTTTTTTCAGGTCTTCGAGGGTGAGACAGTCTCTCCCAAACACCCTCTCAGGTGTGGGGTCCCTCAGGGCTCCTCCCTGAGCCCGACCCTCTTTAACGCCTACATGGAACCTCTGGACAGGATAGTCCATCCCTTTGGTGTGCGTATAGTCACCTACGCGGATGATACGCAGCTGGTGGTCTCGTTAGACCACGCAGATGGATCATCCAACACCTTAGGCCCCTGTCTAGAGGCTGTTGCCAGATGGATGCAAGCCTCCTGTTTGAAGCTTAACGGGGAGAAGACAGACATCATTCTCCTCGGAAATCCCTCCCCGTCTGCTCTTGTACCCATCTGGCCTCCATGTCTAGGCGCTCCCCCTGCCCCCAAGTCCCAGATAAAGAGCCTCGGGATCTGGCTTGACACCGCCCTTGATTTCTCGGTCCAGGCTACTAAGACTGCCGCCACTTGCTTTGGACTAATGAGGATGCTCCGGCGGGTGCTCCCTTTGCTCCCTTTCCAGGCGAGGAGGATCATGGTCCAGGCCCTGATTCTCTCTTGCCTGGATTATGGGAATGCTCTCTACCTGGGAGCACCGGCTTCGGTACTGCAGAGGCTTCAGGTCACACAAAACAGTGCGGCCCGCCTACTGTTCAATCTGTCCCGTCGGCAGTCGGCGAGGAAGGCTCTGAAAGACCTCCACTGGCTCCCAATGGCTGCCAGAGTGCAGTTTAAAGCTTTGTGCATTATGCACAAATCCTTTCACCGTGTAGGCCCAGCGATTCTGCATCCTCTGGTCACGCCTTATGTCCCAGCACGCCCCCTTCGGTCTGGTACCTTGCAGCTGGCCACCTCCTCTAAAATTAACAAAGCCCGTTGGGGTGGCCGCTCTTTTTCCCATTCGGCGACCAGACTTTGGAATGCCCTCCCCTTTGCCATCCGAGGAAATAGCAACCTCCTCTCGTTCAGAAAGGCCTTGAAAACACATTTGTTTGCTAAATCCTGCTGATCTGCCCCGAGCCTGCGCTAAACCATTTTATCTTCAAGCGCTGCGAGGCCCTAGGGCAGTTATGCGCTATACAAATGCAATTTTTCATTTCATTTCATTTCATTTCACTTTATAGTTTTAGCACTACACATATTTCTATTGAAGAGAATGTTGCTGAATTTTTACACATGTGTGTGCTTCATTCTATATGGCAAACCTGATATTAGATTTATATGCCAGAATTGTGTCAATTACTTTAATGTAACTTCCCTGATGATAGATGAGAGATCGCCTACTCGGATATAAACTCTCCCTGTGCATCCTCCTTCTTATATCAAAGTAGGTTTTCCAGTGCAGGCACCAACTGAGTATAACACTACATCTACCACCAGCTATGGTAATCAGTACAATTAGAATCTTTACCTCGAAGCAGTCATTCCATCTCATGTAAACCTGCTGGTGTTGTGTCAGTGATTAAATCTTTGTTCAGTAACACTGAGGTAGTATCCTTATAGTTTACCTGGGATAGGAACCTGGGACATCTCTCAGAACATTGTCTTAGAAGAACAGGTCACTTACCTTTGGTAACGCTTGTTCTACCGGATACTCTATCTAACCTCAGATTTCTCACCCTCAGAATACTCCCCAGGTACGAGACTGGATCCAGAAACCTTATCCAACAATGCTCGTGCACCACTGGCTCTGCACTACCACGTACGTGACACAGAAGACTAAATGCATTTACCCAGGATTACATATCTGAGACCAAATGGGGTATCTGGGAATGCTCAGGTTCCCTGGGTTTGTAGTCTGACAACTGATCCCTCTGGAAGCATGGTGTTAACATACTCACCAGTCATCTGGTTTGACAGCACTAGGGTCAGGGATCCTCAGTCGTTCGTCCCATTCATCTGGTTTTGTCTCATCTGGGTCTTCTATTTCTTTAGGTGGGTTCACTGGAGGAATCATGTCTTCCAACAAATGTCCTTTGCTGACAGATGTTTGGTCAATGAACATTTCAAATGTGTTATCTGGTCTCAGTACTAAATTCATGACAAGGGTGTAAACATAAGGAAAAGGAGTTCAGAATAAAGCATGTGTATGTTTACTTTGGGTATAAAATGCAAACTAGAAAAGAATTATTACTTTGCTTCCTCAGTGACATTGCATTACAATAACCACGACCACAAACCATAAAACATAGCATTTTACACAACGATACGGAACAACAACCAGTGTCATGCAAAAATTGCTACTGCATTCATGGTTAAAACAGAAGTTTACAATGGCTTCCTAAATCTCCAGAGAGATGCCACTTTTTATGAAACTGAGGTACACGTATTCTAAAATATATGAAATTGTCTTCTTCCCCAGCCCAAAAAATTGACCAGGCTACTAGCACTATCCTGTGATCTTCACACTAAAAGATCTTGATGACATCATCACTGGCACTATTCGATAAATCATAAATAAGTTTTCTACCAAATCATTAAGATGAAACAGTCCGAAAATGCAGATATTTCCAATTGTTTCAGTAAAAGATATTTAGGACTCAACATCAAATCAATTTTCCCAACATTGAGAGTCAGGTTGTTACTGCCTCCTGACTGTTTCATTCGGCCACCGGCTTATCCCCTGTACAGAAACACAGAGGTAGACCAACAAATACAGGGTGTATTGATAAGAATGGACCAGATGATGTAAATCTGAAGCAGACCCTTTTCGCTTCTCAAAGAGCTACTCCGTTGTAGGGGAGAAAGAAAGGAACCACGAGAGACACAATGTAGAACTTCCATGGCTGGAGAGAAAAGGGGTATTATATGAAAACAGGATTCATGTCAACTTCAGACAATGCAGAGGTTCCAGCTACCAACCCTAAAGGATGCAGAAGGATAGGACAATGTCCCTAATTGTAAGTAAGCTTTTTTTAAAGCATGAAGCAAAAACATTTTGAAGTTATTGTTATCTCGTCTTGGTCTTTGATTATTTCCACAGTCTACTGAAAGCCAAGTATGAAAAGCAAAAGAGAAGCACAAACATGAACATAGCTTAAAAGATTATATGACTTCACCATTCAACAAACCCAGTCATAACCCCAACATACTGTACTGCAGAGTGACAGGGTGTTATGGCAATGAGTTTGTGACAACTTCACACATTTGGCTCTGTACCCAATTGGCTTTACCCCACTCTTGCTTTTGTGCTAAGTTTGGGCTATTCAACTACTGTTTCCGGGAGTATAGCAGAAACAGAGCACACGAGAATGTTTTCCTAATCTGATGTTACATTTAAGCAGTTTATGATACATATAAATCAGGCAAAAAGTGCTCAAATTGAAGGAAACTGTTCATCCCATGCATCTAAATCATTTAGTTTATTTCTCATTTATTGAAAACCATAACCCAAACTTCAATATGGGACTGAAGCTCTGTTACAAGTTGGTAATGCACAGTCAGGAATATTACAGCAACAGGAAAGACAACAAAGTGAGAAATAAGGGAACTCTCTCTATGAATACAAACCTAACGTATACAAGTGAGTCTTCTTGTCTGTGAAGTATGCTTTTAAAGTATTTTCAGGCTGCTTAGCATGCTTCTCCTCATATTCTCCAGTTTTGGGACTTTTATGTCTAAATATGAAGTGCAGTTTGTAATCCTCTCCACATTTATCAGGTCCAAACATAATTGTATAAGGTGTTTTATCATAAAAGTGTTCCTGCAAAATAAAACCATAGTAAATCTCAATAAAACCGTCAGGCATCATAAATGCACATCTTAAATTTATTTTTAAAAACTGTACATTTAGAATGCGCATCACATCAGCAGTGCTATAATATCTCATCTGTATTCCAAGACAGGGAATTTTAAGTCTGTCAGAATTGCCACCACTGGATGCCAGGGTGGTGCATGTAATATCAAATATGTAATATCCTACAGTGGTTCTCCTCCTTTCTCCAGAACCGCACAAAAAGAATAAAAATCAAAAACTTCTTGTCGGACCCACACCCCGTCAGCAGAGGTGTCCCACAAGGATCCGTTCTTTCCCCTCAACTTTTCAACATCTATATGGAACCCCTCACCACCATACTCAATAAAACCAAAATCTTTTTCCACCTATATGCAGATGACACCCAGATCTATCTCGAAACCTCCTCCATCGATGATATCCAAAGACTTAACGACCGCCCGGTGACCGCCCGGACTCGCTCCTGACCGGTTGCTCCTTCCTTGCTCCTCTCCCTGTGCTGCTATCTTGCTGGGGATCGCACTGCTACTTGCACGGTATCGCCTGCATTATTTATTTATCTCAGTGGTATCGCCTGCATTAGAGTAAATAGCGCCGTGTTTAAAATCGGCTCGCCTGCTTTTATCACATTTGCGCAGTGTTTTGTGTAATCTCATTGCTATCAGCGCTTGTGACTATAGCGCCGCCCGCCCTGCACTGCATTTCACCTGGCAGCAACGTGCATTATTAGAGTAATTTTATTCGCTGGCGACCTACTGCCCCTGCCTCGCCTCCCCTCTGACCTCCATCTTGTCTGCTGTTGTTGTTTTCCCTGCCCCTCCTCCCCGCTACCGCCTCCCAGCTGCTGACCCTCCCACCCACGTTCACTGAGCCTACCTCGTCCTCACAGCCCCTGTGACCGCCCGGACTCGCTCCTGACCGGTTGCTCCTTCCTTGCTCCTCTCCCTGTGCTGCTATCTTGCTGGGGATCGCACTGCTACTTGCACGGTATCGCCTGCATTATTTATTTATCTCAGTGGTATCGCCTGCATTAGAGTAAATAGCGCCGTGTTTAAAATCGGCTCGCCTGCTTTTATCACATTTGCGCAGTGTTTTGTGTAATCTCATTGCTATCAGCGCTTGTGACTATAGCGCCGCCCGCCCTGCACTGCATTTCACCTGGCAGCAACGTGCATTATTAGAGTAATTTTATTCGCTGGCGACCTACTGCCCCTGCCTCGCCTCCCCTCTGACCTCCATCTTGTCTGCTGTTGTTGTTTTCCCTGCCCCTCCTCCCCGCTACCGCCTCCCAGCTGCTGACCCTCCCACCCACGTTCACTGAGCCTACCTCGTCCTCACAGCCCCTGTGACCGCCCGGACTCGCTCCTGACCGGTTGCTCCTTCCTTGCTCCTCTCCCTGTGCTGCTATCTTGCTGGGGATCGCACTGCTACTTGCACGGTATCGCCTGCATTATTTATTTATCTCAGTGGTATCGCCTGCATTAGAGTAAATAGCGCCGTGTTTAAAATCGGCTCGCCTGCTTTTATCACATTTGCGCAGTGTTTTGTGTAATCTCATTGCTATCAGCGCTTGTGACTATAGCGCCGCCCGCCCTGCACTGCATTTCACCTGGCAGCAACGTGCATTATTAGAGTAATTTTATTCGCTGGCGACCTACTGCCCCTGCCTCGCCTCCCCTCTGACCTCCATCTTGTCTGCTGTTGTTGTTTTCCCTGCCCCTCCTCCCCGCTACCGCCTCCCAGCTGCTGACCCTCCCACCCACGTTCACTGAGCCTACCTCGTCCTCACAGCCCCTGTGACCGCCCGGACTCGCTCCTGACCGGTTGCTCCTTCCTTGCTCCTCTCCCTGTGCTGCTATCTTGCTGGGGATCGCACTGCTACTTGCACGGTATCGCCTGCATTATTTATTTATCTCAGTGGTATCGCCTGCATTAGAGTAAATAGCGCCGTGTTTAAAATCGGCTCGCCTGCTTTTATCACATTTGCGCAGTGTTTTGTGTAATCTCATTGCTATCAGCGCTTGTGACTATAGCGCCGCCCGCCCTGCACTGCATTTCACCTGGCAGCAACGTGCATTATTAGAGTAATTTTATTCGCTGGCGACCTACTGCCCCTGCCTCGCCTCCCCTCTGACCTCCATCTTGTCTGCTGTTGTTGTTTTCCCTGCCCCTCCTCCCCGCTACCGCCTCCCAGCTGCTGACCCTCCCACGCTCCGCCCCCTCCACCCTCCATTTATGGCCAATGCCTCCACGCGCAGCGTCCACGCGCTTCGGACACGCCGAAGGTGCGCCAAAGGTAAGCCCGTCTACGCCCGTCCGCGCCTGGACCGCGCCCAGCGCCAGACCTCCTGCCCCTCGCTCTGCCCAGCCCCCCCGCGTTACCTACGATGCAGCCACCCTCCTAGCCCTTAACCCCGGCCGCGCCCCCAACTGCGTCCAAGCCGCCCCTGGCCACACCCATGGACCTTTCTCTTGCTACTCCTGCAAATTCAGCGGCACCGTCAACATCTCCGCTCCGACCACACCACAGATTCCCGACCCCAACCACCTAGAATGCATCCTTCTCAACACCCGCTCGGTCCACAGGCACGCCATTGACCTTTGGAACCTACTAGACACCATCTCTCCAGACGTCGCCTTCCTAACGGAAACATGGATGAACGCCTCCTCCGCTCCTGACATCGCCATCGCTATCCCCGACGACTATAAGATTACACGCAAAGACCGCACCGACCAAACAGGAGGAGGAATCGCTATCGTCCACAAGAAATCAATCCGCATCTCAACCAGCTCTGACGCCAACCTCGCCAACTCCGAACACCTTCACTTCCAGATCCACATCGACCCCAAGACCACTCTCAGAGGCACCCTCCTCTACAGACCACCAGGACCCCGCGCAAAATTCAGTGAAGACATCACGGACTTCATCACCCCACACGCGCTCCCCTCCAAAGACTACATCCTCCTGGGAGACCTCAACTTCCACCTTGAGAAGATCAACGACCGCAACACCGCCACCCTCTTAGACAACCTCGCCAACCTCGGACTTAAACAACTGGTCACTTCCCCCACCCACATCGCAGGTCACACACTCGACCCCATCTTCACCTCTAGCAACCATGTCTCTTTCAACCACACTACGGAGCTCCTCTGGACTGACCACAGCTGCGTCCACTTCACCTACAACAAGCCGAAACCCATCATCCACCTCCAACCAACTCTACAAAGAAACTGGAACAAAATCACCACGGAACAGATCTCCTCATCGCTCCTTCAAACCTCCCCAGCCCTCTCTTCTGACGCCAACGAAGCCGCCTCCAACCTCACCCTTTGGCTATCCAACACCGCAGACACCTTAGCACCACTGAAAAAACGCCTACACAAAATCAAGAAGGCCTCATGGTTCAACGAGGACCTCAAGAAATCCAAGAAACTATGCCGCTCCCTTGAAAAGGCCTGGAAAAAAGACTCATCCACCAGCAACAAGGACGCCTTCAAAAACGCCATCCGTACTCACCACCAACTGATCCGAAAAGCCAAAAAAACAGCATTCAAGGATCGACTCGACAACAACGCCCACAACAGCAAGGAACTTTTCAACATCGTCAAGGAATTTTCCAACCCCTCGGCCAACTCCAACGACATCACCCCCTCTCAAACTCTCTGCGACTCCCTAGCCTCTTTTTTCCACAACAAGATTGCTGACATCCACAACAGCTTTGACAACCAACCCGGAAGCCAACCCACCCTACCATCAGCTGACTATCTTCCCCCCGTTAACACCCTCAACGCCTGGAACCCAATCACCACTAAGGACACCATCCGCCTGATGAATTCCATCCACTCTGGATCCCCCACAGACCCATGCCCTCACCACATCTTCAACAAAGCAGACTCCGTCATAGCTCCGCACCTCCGAGACGTCATCAACTGCTCCTTCAACTCCGCTACCTTCCCAGAAGACTGGAAACACGCTGAACTCACCGCTCTTCTGAAAAAACCAACAGCAGACCCCACCGAACTCAAAAACTACCGCCCCATCTCACTTCTTCCATTCCCGGCCAAAGTCATCGAGAAAGCTGTCAACAACCAGCTCGCCACCTTCCTCGAAGCCAACAAATCCCTCGACTCCTCACAATCTGGATTCCGAGCCAAACACAGCACTGAGACCGCCCTCATCGCAGCAACAGACGACATTCGAACTCTACTGGACAATGGAGACACAGTCGCCCTCATCCTCCTCGACCTCTCTGCAGCCTTCGACACAGTCTGCCACAGCACCCTTTTACAGCGCCTCAAAAACATCGGAATCCAAGGAAAGGCACTGGAATGGATCACCTCGTTCCTCTCCGGAAGAACCCAGAGAGTCCGCCTCCCACCATTCAAGTCCGAGGCCTCTGAAATCATCTGCGGCGTACCACAAGGATCCTCACTCAGCCCCACCCTCTTCAACGTATACATGAGCCCCCTCGCGACCATCGCCCGCCAACACAACCTCAACATCATCTCTTACGCGGATGACACTCAACTGATCCTTTCTCTCACCAAGGACCCCAGCACCGCCAAAACTAACCTACACGAAGGAATGAAAGAAGTCGCCGAATGGATGAAACAAAGCCGTCTGAAACTGAACTCAGACAAAACAGAAGTCCTCATCTTAGGTAAATCCCCCTCTGCTTGGGACGACTCCTGGTGGCCGGAAGCCCTCGGAAAAGCACCCATCCCGACAGACCACGCACGGAACCTTGGCGTCATCCTGGACTCTTCACTTTCAATGAACAGACAAGTCAGCGCCGTATCCTCATCCTGCTTCAACATCCTTCGCATGCTCAGAAAAACATTTCGCTGGATCCCCACCGAAACAAGGAAAACAGTCACCCATGCTCTGGTCACGAGCCGACTGGACTACGGAAACACCCTCTACGCAGGTACCACCGCCAAACTACAGAAGAAACTACAACGAATCCAAAACGCCTCAGCCAGGCTCATATTAGACATCCCACGCAACGAACACATCTCTGGTCACCTTAAAGACCTCCACTGGCTACCCGTCAATAAGAGGATCACTTTCCGACTGCTTACCCACGCACACAAATCACTCTACGACATCGGACCAGATTGCCTCAACTCTCGACTGTCCTTCTACACCCCCTCCCGCCAACTTCGATCTTCCAGCCAAGCATTCGCCACTGTCCCTCGCATCAACAAAACCACCATGGGAGGCAGATCCTTCTCATACCTGGCTGCCAAAACATGGAACTCACTCCCCGCTTACCTTCGCCTCACCCAGAATCACCTAGCGTTCAGAAAACAACTTAAAACGTGGATATTTGACAAATAACCCCCCTCCCCTCCCCAAGCGCCTTGAAACCCTCTGGGTATGTAGTGCGCTATATAAATTTTATGACTTGACTTGACTTGAACGACACTCTTAGAGAAGTTCAACATTGGCTATCCCTTAATCACCTGAAACTCAACCAAGACAAAACAGAATTCCTCCTCATCTCTAACAAAAAGAGTACCCCCAAATCACAGAATGGCTAAAAGCCATTGACGATCTCAACAGCAATATCACCCTGGCTGACTCTGTAAAAACGCTGGGAATCACCCTCGATCTAAAACTGGACATGGCCAAGCACATCAAATCTCTGCAAAAAGCACCTTCCTCAACATGAAATTACTCAACAAAATAAAACCCTACATCCCGCCCAAGGACCTCAAACAAGCTACTCAAGCACTAGTGCTGTCCAGACTCGACTATGGAAATGCAGCACTCAGAGGTACAGCTAAATGCCACTTAGCTCCCCTCAGAGCAACACTCAATGCAGCAGCCAGAATGATCACAGGAGCAAAGAAATACGATCACATATCACCCGCACTCAAAGAGCTAAATTGGCTCCCAGTCGAAATGCGTGCCAACTTCAGAATTACCTGCCTCACGCACAAAGCCCTGCACACCGGGAAACCCGCCTACCTCCAAACTCAAGAAGGCCGGCCAGACAAGGACCCTCAGGAGCTCAAATACACTTCTCCTCATCCCGCCAAAAACCCATAAACAAAAAAACACAGCCCGCTCCTTTTCTGGAAGTGCGTCCATAATCTGGAATTCCATCTCAGTCCACATCAGAACTACCCCATCCTTTCCAAAATGTAAAATGCAGCTCAAAGACCTCTTTCTCAATCGTCTGCCCCCGTATCGATAGCTGCCGACAGAGCACACTAGCCGGAACCAGTCAGATGCCAGATTCTCTGCCATCAAGACATCTACCTCCGCCAAGCCACCGACACCTACCTTGCCCCCACACCCCTAAAGGGGGCTGGCTTGAGCCAACGTGACTCCATCTGACTTCCTTGCCTTAATGCGGTACAGCACACCCATACCTAAGAAGCGCCATGAACCATTATACCATTATGTATACTACCCAGCTACTCTGTGATTTCCTCAATACTATTGCGTTACTGTGTGATTTCCTTGACAAGTATGTTGTAAAGCGCTCCGATACCCTCGGGTCTGGCCAGCGCAATATAAAACTCTTAAATAAATAAATAAATTGCAACTTATTAGACCCATCAGAATGTATTACCAACTCTGATAAAATACAGGGCTTGCAATATTGACCCTTGATGACTCAGAGATTGATCTGTTTCAGTTCCAGAGAACGTGCACTCCTTAGTTACACCAGTCTTTGTTGTGGTTTGTGGTGCATACAAGTCCTTTAGTTTGATGGTCTCAAGATCTAAATATTTAAGTGATTGATCACATGAACGCAGAGAGCTTTTGAAGTGACACAAAGAAACACAAGAGTTGGTCTCTGTGTAAAACAGATTAGGTGAATATCTGACCAATAGCAACCCCTAATTGACACTCCCAGTGGACACAGCTGGGATCATAATCTCAATGTTCTCTCACATTTGCAATCCTAAACCCTTTCCTTGCTACCACCTGTTATCTTGCTACAGTAAAGCTGAAGGCAAATAACGTTGCCGTGCACACCCTATCTAGATAGGACGTATGACTGTAAATCCCACAGCTCTTGACAGTCCCTATGTCACTCAAAGGAGAAATCAAACATCCACCTTGTTGGATTCAAATAAAAGGTCGCCCATACAAACATACTAATTGCTCCTGCTGCATAGGTTGTGTGCTTCTGTTTAGTGAAAGACTTGCTCTATTTCTACTGTCTTTAGAATTAGTGAGTTAGTGGAATAAGCCTGTTTATATTTCATACAACAAACTGAACTCTTAGGGATCTCCAGGATGTCAAGTATTGAGAGACCAGAGATACGACACATCAATTACAGCGGCACGGTTTGAAGATTGAATTGAATCCAAGGCTTGTCTTCATTGCCTACAGAAATGCAATGATTTCAAATAGTCACAGCCAAATAAAACCAACAATTAGGTAGAGTGTATTTGGTGAATGCAGAGGACACTAGGTTTGGTGGATTTGCTTCATACAGATCTTTCTCTAGTCAAATTTCAGTAGTTATGTTTTTTGTTGCATACAAACATATATTATGGTCTTTGAAGGCTGAACACATTGATCACGGGAGAAACATATAGTTGGATTGAAATGTTCAAAATGAGTCTAATATCGTGATGCTTTACTAAATGGTGTTAACTGTTCTATGACAATCATATAATACTTACTAAGTCCAAATTTTCTGTTTTGCAAAGTAGTTTAATGTATGCTCCGCCACAATCAATTCCATCTTGAAAATTCACTTCGTACCTAAATATAGTGATAAAAGTAGAATAAGATGGTAAACACTGTCAGCGAAGACAGCTGTAACATTTCAGGTGCTAATGGAGGTCACGCACATGCATGCTGTGGTGCCGGCTATTTCTCTGTCAATTGCCACCAACATAAATTTCAATGCGAATGGCTATATGGGCATTGAAAAGATGTGCACAGTAGAGTGTCATTATTAGCACTGGTTTATCAAACTGTATTAATATGCAAATCAGATTGGTTGAAGACAAACCATTATACCTCATAACAGCACAGGCGATGCTTTGTTGGACCCCTGGAGAGAATACATTTGCATTTGTTATGAAGTAGCAGAAGTGCTCTGGGCTGGAATGTTTGTTTTTCCTGAACCGATTCAGCTATGATTTCACATAAATACTTGAGCTAAGGTATACCAATAGACGCAGAAAGGTCACAGTAGAAGACCCAATTAGGCAACAGAATAGACTATCTTTTGCAGCAAGTAATAGCAACTCTGAAGGAATATTATTCAATTACATGAATATTATGTTGCACCTTCTATGGCTTTATAAACTAGATATTTAAATATTTGAAAGGTTATTGCTGCAAAGGAAATTGCAGCACCTTAGAAAATGGAGGGTTCTTAAGAACTGAGTCAATGGTATGAAGTGCACACCTATATTTCTCATTCTTGATATGCTCAATTTCCTCAAAATGCGTGCATCCTGGAATCGCGGTCCGCCCTACGGCCGCGTGAATATGAAAATCCTGTTATTTGAGAACACAATCGCTCCCTCCAGAAGCACTGTTGCTTGGCAAGAACCATTTGCCACACTTCTTATTTGTTTACGTTTTTGTATTCAATTTATTCTAATGTGTTTGAAGTTTCAACCCTTTTCATCACATGAAATGCTTTCAATGTATAACAATTCTGATGCTGAAGGTATGCCCATCCAGGCCTTTTCACGACAGCAGGACCGATACATGTTACATCCTCAGTAGTATTATTAATTCCCAATGCATTTCGAGCGTCATCTTCGCTCTTCGTCAGGGGTTAACTACAAAATAAACAATGACTTTAATCTAAAGATTTCAGCTTTTTTAAACAAACAATTGAAATATAGTTATTGCATCCTGCTAACCATTTCAGTATCTTTTATTAATTGATTAATTAATTAATTGTATGTTATTGATTGTTCGTTTTGTTGTTTCTTTTTTTATTTTATTTTTATTTAAGTAGCAATATGTAGGTACCAATGCAGAGTCAAAAAATTAATATACACCGTCTCCTTTGTAGATATCTTGCATGTTGTTTCAGAAGTTATTGTGGAATATGGAATTCATACCATAGTGTGTCAGGAAAGCAGAAACAATATGGAGGCAGGAGATGATAAAGAGATGTTAAATACACATTGGAGATAATATAGTTGGAGAAAGGAAGTAACTATGAGCAAAATTACTATGTAACATAAAAAAGTTGCACAGTATACTATAAGTCTGACTTTACATTATAATCAATTTGGTACTCGTTTATGAATTACATATAAAAATGATTAAAGTCTCGAACAATTTTTGATTATTAAATATACATTTATTTTTCTGATTCTTTTTCAAAATTTAATAAAACGTCTAACATTTGACTGTCCGAAATGTCTTCTTTTTGACTGAACATAACTTCCAACATTTGACTGTCAGAAACGTCCTCATATTGAATTAACAAATCCACAGATTCTACACATTGTAGAAGTTCATGGTCCCGTGATTCATCCATGAATTCCAAGTCAATGGGTTCAATGATTTCCTCATTGTTCATCTCTAGGACAATTTCAAAGGAAACGTTCTGTTCTCCTTCCATTTTTGTGCTGAAATTTGCATAAAAAATAAATATATCAGTAGAGATAGGGCACTGTTGGGTTTAAGTTCAGACAGGTACTTGTGAGTTTATAACAGAGAAGTTATCTATGGGCACTGTATGGTTTCAGGCGTGAAGTAGTACTATTAAAAAGTGCCTGTGAAGAAGCCTAAGTAAATTCATAATTATACCACAGAAACCTAAATCAATCCATAATTATAATAAACAAGCCTTTCTCAATGTCTAACTCTTACAGAGGGACAGTATATAACTATCTGAAAATGTTTTCCCAAATTAATTTAAAGTGCATAACATAGTTCTCCTTTCAAATTTATAAAATAACAACTTACCTTTTAAAAACAAGTTTAAGTTGTCAGTGAAAATGCTCTTGCAATGTACTTCAGGAAGTAGTAGTCAAAATGGCTGTTTTTCTCTCTCTTTCTTTCTATATATTCAGGTACATAACCAATCAAATGTCAGGTAAAAAAAATAGAAAATGAAAGTAACATTTTAATTGGTTGTCAATTCCAACACTTCAGATGTGTTTTGTGAAGTAATTTACCTCAGGGTATTTAGAGAGGTCTACAGGCTAAATGGCTAAATGGAATTCCAACCAAATTTGTGAAAATGGTAGGGATTGGTATGTAGTATGAGCTAATCTATATTTGGTGAAAGTGTCTCCAGTGGTTTTTCTGTGAATTACTTTCCCACCTTTTTTAATCGAGCGCTTCCCGGTGCGCGCCCCGGTACGCGAACCGGCAGCGTTACGGGAGTCCTCCATTTTGTGTTTCGGTAGAATTTAGATACAAGATGGAGGGCAAATAATGTTCAGAATGGGTAGAAGGGGGCACGGTAGACGTATCCTGACCCCCTAGGTTTTCTGAGGGTGGCTGAGGAGGCCCATATGTGCGAAAAAAAAACATTTTTTTTTCAAATTTTCACGCGGTTAGCGTCCGGTGCACGTACCGGGTAGCGCTCCGGAAAGCGTAAATCGTGAAAATTAGTCAAAAAAAAGTTACATTTAAAATTTGTTTAGAGTGATCATAGTTAGGGTAGCTCTGAGAAGAGCTTTTGGGTATGTGGTAGATTTAGGTACTTATAAGTAGGTACCAATACATAGTCTTAAATTCAGGATGAAAACTCTGTTCCCCTCATCTGAGAAGTGAACTCCATCTCCTCTGTAGATATCTTGATTGTAGTAACGCAAGTTATTGTTGTAGATGGAGCCCATTCCATGGTCTCTCATGTAAGCTGAAACAGACTTATTTACATGCTTCCTCGATTTCTCAATTTGTGGACAAAATTGGTTGGACCACTTCCATTTCTGTCTTTGGCATATATTTGAATATACCAAGGCAGTTTGAGGAAAAAGTGCCATCAATTGCTCAAAGGTGTCCTTTAAAAGCATTTCCAGACCTACCCCAGTCAAAGTACCCAAGTCATTTCCTCCACAGTGCACAATTAACAGGTCAGGGTTTGGCAAATGCAAAAAGGTTTTCACCAATGGTATCAATTGGTGACATCTTAATCCTCTGTGACCAATCCAGTTGATTTCCACATTTTCCTTCCCTTATACTAACTCTTCTTTTTTTTAAAAAAACAATTTTTGGTTCGCTTCCGGTTCGCGTACCGGTGCGCGTACCGGGAAGCATACCAATGAGAAAAATGAAGTCAAGAGTGCTAAAAATTGTAGTAATTTTTTTAAAATGGGAGGTAGTTCTGAAAAGAACTTTTTTATGTTTTTGTTGTTTTATATTTTTTTTAATTTTTCTGAATTTTTTTTGTTTTTTTTTGTATTTTTTGAAGAATTTTATGTTTTTTTTGTTTTTTTGGGGGGGAAACAACGAAAAACAGCCATTATAAAGGGCTCAACAAAAAACAAGAAACAAAAAACTGGGAATTAACAGTGGCTCGAGAGGAACAAAAAAAAAAAAAAACTACTGCTTTCTTCTCTTGCTGCAGTTGTGGTTGTCGATGGAATCATTAATAAGGTGAATGCCTAGTTCCCCGTAGCAGAGGGTCTTTCCGCAAAAAATGCAGACCATTTTTATTACACCAAATTTTTTTTTGTATATTTGGTACTGTTTCGCGCCCTTCTGGTGCTGCAACTGAAGATTCACCTGAGGAGGTGCTGGCCTGATGGTCTCTTTTTTTCTGAGCCAGATCCCGTACCTCAGCTTGTGCCAGATTGTTAGGGTGCCACCTCTGCATGTGGCGGATCATTATGTAGTTCCCAAATGAATATTTTTTATTTGGGTTGCCCCTGGACATGACCTCATTGCAAATTAAGCATGTCACCTTCGGGGCATTCACTTTTTTTTGCCCAGCAGGGATGGAAAAATACTGCCATATATAATGAACTTTGACATGGCTTTGTCTTGGTTCTTAAGGCAAGTATGTTCTGGTTTGTTGGTCCTCATCATCTTCTTCCTCCTCTTCTTCAACTCCTGGAAGGATCTGGGGTGGTGGACCTTCCTTTCTGGGTGGTGGTGGTGGTGGTGGGGGTGCACCAGCTGCAGCTACTACTGAAGCCATGTCTCACAAATAGCTCTTGCTTTCTCAAAGAAAAAAGTAAGAATGAGGAAAAAAGGTGGGGGCTTTCATCATTTGTAGAAAAAAAAAGTTGAGAACCAATGAAAAGTGTTATTTTCAGGTCACATGTCCCGACGCGCTTACGCTACGTGCCCCGGCGCGCTTACGTTTCGCACTCCGGGTCGCACCACGGAGCGCTTCCGGGTACGTTTACGGAGCGCGCCGAAGAAACGCATCACGCGTTTACGCGATGCGTCACGTTTACGCGGCGCATCACGCGACTACGCAAACGTCATCATGTTGTTTTCGTTCGTGGGAACAGCGCTCACGGGACGCTCCCCGGTACGTGCCCCGGGGCGCTCACCCGTACGTTCACCGGTACGTGTCCCGGGAGCGCCCCGGGGCGCGTACCGGGGCAAATAATAAAAAATATTTTTTTACACATTTTAAAATTTCTAATAAAAATTATTACTTTCATACATATAGGTATTTGCTATTAAAAAACCTATGAAATTCACTGAAAAAACCATAGGTTATAGACCATATATAGTTAGGAATTAGCATTTACAAAACCTTGAAAATTCACTGAAAAAAACATAGGTCATAGACCATATATAGTTAGGAATTAGCATTTACAAAACCATTGAAATTCACTGAAAAAACCATAGGTTATAGACCATATATAGTTAGGAATTAGCATTTACAAAACCTTGAAAATTCACTGAAAAAACCATAGGTTATAGACCATATATAGTTAGGAATTAGCATTTACAAAACCTTATTTTACTCACACAAAACCATTGAAATTCACATATATAGTTAGTTGTACTAACTATATATCGCGCACCCGCAATCCACTGCTGATCATGTCACATATTACATCATTCATGACATGGTCAGTGACATCACTGATGACATCACTGATGACATCTCAAATGACATCACTGATGACATCACTGATGACATCTCAAATGACATCACTGATGACTACATCCAGTGACTGTATAATTCTGTAAAGTTAAAATATGTCTTACAAATTAAATAATGAGTGGATTTATAAGTGTCTGGATGAAGGATTTAGTAGGTGCATGACTGACTGTATGAGCGAGTGATTAAATGTGTCTTACTGAGTGCATGGGTTAGTGACTAAACTGTCTTAATTTGTGCATCATTGTGTCTGTTGTTCTGTAATCTGCTGCATGTGTTGATCATTAGCTATATGAGTAACTATATGGGTTATTGATTGGTTGCCCAAGTATTTGTATGGGAGACTGAGTGTGTGTGTGGGTGGCTGGGAGGTGTATGACTCTGTGCATAGATGTGTGAGCAGTTGATTCACTAGATATATGGGTTCAAAAGGGCATGTGGAAACATCTGTATGGGCGGTTGAGTGTGTGCATGAGTGTATTGGTGAGTGAATGGATATCTCAGTGCTACATGTCAAAGTAAGTACATATGTAAAACACAGTACATGTGAGAGTTGACATATATAAATAAATGTGCATAACAGCCAGTGAATGTGTGAGTGGCTGTATGGATCATTGTGAACTTATATCCAGGATTGTATAAGAGAGTAAATATGTGTTAGTATATGTTTGAATAAGTAAGGTGTGTATAACTGTATATTTGAGAAAATGGAGGTGTGATTGATTCTTTGCATGACTAACTAGGTGTGTGTGTAACTTCATGGATGAGTGACAGTCTGTGAGTGTCTGTTTACACTGAGTGTATCTAAGGTTATATTAGAGTCTGAAGAGGTTTGTAGTGTAGTTCCTATCATCCCAATAGGCTCTGCGCATTGGAATAATACCTACAGCAGTAAAGGCCTAGACCAGACGTTAACTAGGTCTACTACTGTCGATACTAGACTTAAAGTTTTGGGTTTGCCAGCTTAGCTCAGAGTTCACTAGAAACTTTCTCGAATGTTCAGGAAAGAATTAACTCCCCTGATTAGACAAGAAGGGATTTAGTTTCTGACAACCATAGAACATGACAACTTTGCTCTCCCCTAATCAAGAGTATATCTCGAGAGTCGTGTGAACAAAAGGCAATTTATTTTACTCAGTCAGTACGTGCATTCTTAGTCTCATCAGAATGTAGAGAAAAGGAAGAGACGGGCGTGTTCAATAAAAAGGTGTTATTTATTGATCAGTCTCTTTTCTCGTACAAGAGAAATGGATCGATATTATTGCAATACTTATAGTTAAGTAAAGTGCATACATTAAAAGCAATAGTATAAAATAATACTGTAAAAACATTGATATGGTTTCTAAGCCATAAGATGTTTTAAAATGAATAAAATATATTACATACACATATACATTTGACTAAACGTACTCAACTGGTGTTTCTAGATACGCCTACCCCGTGTACCTGACCTAAGTCTAATACGAGGGCGGGAATAGAAAGTTACAGTTTAAGTTAAGTTTGTTTTTGCCAAGTGAATAACTAAAGAATTCTCTGTGAGGGGTTATTCAGTTCTGTACCTGGAAGTTAGGATGAATGAGGAATGGTATCTCTCTCTCTGGTCTCGATATTCCAGGCTGCCTGCGAGGGCTACCCAGAAACGCCGGGGCTGGATTTCTCGGCAGGAGAAGTCAGCGCGTCTCTCAGCGCGTCAGGAAGGCGGGGCTGCTGCCAGCGGGTCTGCTCTGCTCTTGGCTTCGGCAAGTATGGCTGCTCCGTCTCGTCACCACGCGTGTGTTTGCATAGGGCAAGATCGGTAATATTTATACCTTTAAGGTGCCGAGATTGACGTAAGGATGGACATAGATACGTCAATAAGGATGTCATACGACTTGCTCGTTAGCACATTCTTTTACTGAAGTTCTCGGTGAAATCAAAACAATGGCCGCAGGGTTTTGCCCAGGTTGTCATAGGTTTGATTTGTTATGAGAACTCCGTATGCCTTATCAGGGGCTGGAGGAATATCGCTTGTCTAATTAGATCGCAAGCGTTATGACCTAATCAGATAACACGTTCCTGTGCCGTAGTGTGACTGCGTCAGATAACGGTATCTGCATCATGGGGATTTTCTGCCTCATGGGCTGATTACTAGTTAACTTGTTAGTTTACTAACCAGAATAGGGTCAGGAATAGGGGGATCGATTCAGAACCTATAGGAATACATCACACCCACTCCACGCTAACTATGTACATATTTACTAATCTATGCATAGTATAACATAGTACAACATACTATAGAGTATAGTGTATACCTTACCACCCCAAAATACATAAATGCATTTTGAAATTTTTCAAATATACGGAAAAAATTGCAGACATATGTATTGTATGCACTCAAGCTGTAGAATAATGCCAAAGTAATCGCATTTGTATACATTATTGCTTATTTGGTATATGAGAATTACACATGAAATGGCTTCTTAATACAGAAAAAAAGTTCGAGACCATTCCATCACAGAATAAAATATTTATGAACGTATCAGCGGGCAGCTAATGTCTATAAGCTATCTAAAATTTAGAAACCTTAGTTCTTTAAGAATAGTTCTTACTTTAAGCAGCAGATAGTGTCCCGAAAAATATGCAAAAATATTTGGGGCTGCTGAAAAATCGCTGTCCGTGAACTGGAGGGAAAATCTGTTCATGTGACTTTATTTTTAAAGTTGAAGGCCGAATTCAGGGAACGCCGTGTGCGAGCTTGCTCAAAAGTCTCTATTTCTGTTCTGGAGAGAACATCATATCATTCAGGCTTTCGAAAAAACTGTCAACAGCTTCCTGGGAAAGTTCCACTAACTCGGAAATAGGTGTAATCATGCATTCTTGCGCATGATCGTCTCCATTGACATTCTGATTTGCATTGCTGACAGAAGGTCGTACCTGTTCGATGCTGCTTTCATCTTGAACTTCACTACCCATCAATCGCAGTGGTGAAGCTTCCACGAATGCCGTCATCAGGATTGGTAGCCTTTGAGGGCAGCACAAAGCATGAACCTTGATCGGGCTCAACAATGTTTCTGCATCCATTGGCGCATCCGATTGTAGCATCAGACAGGTGTCTAACACGCATTCTTCTCCGCATAGCAGACACCTCAATACAGGTAAAACACATCTTTGCCACATTGGTCAAAATGATAGAAACCAAGTCATGTTCAGGTCTCTAAGCCGGGAGAGTCCCAGGATTTTTGATATCCGGTCCCGGTATCCAATGGCTAGGATTGTTTCTTCCCTTGTCGCAAGAGTTTTGTCTGTGACATGGGTTGCCATAACGAAAAATAAGGACTAAGAATAGGATTCCTGCAATTAGTCCCAGGATCAGGGGAAGTCCGCCAAAAATCGAATGGACAAAATCTGGAAAAATACCCAGTATGGCTTTGAAAGGTGTTAATGCCATCGAAAATACTGTCTTAAATACCTTTGAGACCCCATTGGTATCAGAAATATTTAAGATTTCATTCAGGATTTCCGCGAAATGTACGGGGGAATTAGTTGATAATAATGTATGTATCTCTGCAGTCGACCTTGCGACTTGTAGATCATACGTTTCTTTTGATGACGAGAGCCTGGTAGGCGTCTGAAGAAGCACTGTTTTCATTCTGCTTAAAGTATCTATTCGAATAGAAGTAATTTTCAAATCGGGCCATGCCCTTGCCTCCCTGTCTGGGAAGGAGCTGGGGAACAATGAGCGTCCACAGCACTTGACCTTCGCAGTCGTAGTTACTAGATAAGGAGTCCCGGGCATAAGACTACAACATTTGCGGTCTACAATAAGAATGTAACTCCCATTATAGAGTCTTTGAAAGAATGGTTCTATTTCAGTTGCAGGTGCGCCTTGCTGGTGACATGAAAGGTTGTATGAATTCCCTTCACAGGCTCCATGCAAACTAATTCCGTTACACAGAAGCGTGCCGCTTAGTGACATCGCACAATTATTGCCACTAAGAAACACTTTCTGTCCTTTATTACTGACACATGCATGTGAATAGGGCAGGTTCCATGTTGTTTTAAGGTATCCTTTTCCCAATTTCTCGTACATGCCAGCCTGTATATATTTTTGGCAGTACTGAAACCTGAAGGTTGAGATTGGAATATTTATTATCCCATGTATTATCCATTCACTGACAGGTCGTTCTGACATTGACACTGGTAATCTCTCAAGTTTCTCAATGCTCAGGATTGTATAATCAGCACCCTTTTGTGCCATACTGATTTGTCTATCAGTAAGGTTAAAGATTTGGAATAGTGACGTTGTGTTGATTAAACGCCAAGGCACATAGCCTGAACGCAGATTTTGTAACGTCCAGCCAAGCTGTACAATAGAACGCAATTGTGACTGACCGTGTTGTAATAACAGTAAGTCCTGCGATAATATGTCGATTGCTGAAGACACAATGCTGTCCAAAGAAAAAATTCTGGAGGACAGAGTCATTAACCCATTGTCCACTACAGAAAGTGATTTTTCCAAATTAATACGGTCAATTTCCCGTATTCTCTCTGCTGTTTCAATTTGAGTAACCTTCCAGGCCTCATTGTATGCTGCATATACAGAGGCTGCTATGAAACGCTTTTGACGCTGTTTGCGTGGTCCCAAAGTGAAATCACGCAAGTCAGCACCATCAGTAAGTAAAGTTAGGTGTTGCTTAATTTCTGCCAGTGTGGAAGTTTGTAGCCATTGAAGGCATAATTTGCCCACACTGTAGGTTGTTATTATCCCTGGGTGATGTCTTTGAGGATATCTAGGGTCTGGCCTGGTCATTTTGAACCCCTGTGTTTTGTTCAGGAATCTGTCTTGACAGTTATTAGTATCTGTGGGCCAGATCAACCACTGTTTCCAATCAGGATGTGTTCTGTTTTGGTTTAATATATGGTTTACGTCTATCTCTTCATCTGTAGAAGTGTTGCTAAACATTGTTGGCTTTGGAATAGACGGTTTATTTAAATCTTTGATTTTGGCTAGGCCAAGACAGGTGGTTTGTTGAACAGTGTCATTTAAAAATATCATTTGTTCTGGGATCATGCAGGCTCTAAACAAAGCTTCTATACCCTGTACTTGCCATTCTTTTGTACCCCAAACACTTTTCAATTCAACATTTTTGTCCCAATAATCAAAACCAAAAGTATTCATTTTTTCAAAGAATGAGTCTGAATATAACAATTTTGTGTTGGTTATCATGGTCTTGCTCCCTGTTTTGTTTGACAATTTAAAATAAAATGTTTCAGCATTACTTGTGTTAAAACCTGAAAAATATGAATATTTGTCGTAAACGGTTCTTGAGCTCCCTTTTGGAGGTGTTGCACAATGTTCCCATTGATTATAATTTAAAACATTTCTAGGTTGTGCAGATCTATGTAAAAAATGGTTACCATAGTGGTTATAACAGTACATACTATCATAATTTGTAGAACCCGGCAAATAATCATGTTTGGTAAATTTAGCAGACATTACTAAGTCAGACATCATATTATTAATGCTTTCGAAGTCCCAATCATCAGCAAATGAGTTTGGTTTTACAAAGTCACTCAAGGAGATCTTAATTTGGTGTGGATATTTCAGGATCTCGACCGGACCATAAATTTCATAGTCAGTGTTGTCCCAAGCTACCCCACCAGGTATTGGATTGGCTGTGAAGTTGGCTGAAGAAAGTTCTCTTTTCTCGACGTGTGAAGATGTGTGTGGTTTGAGGATCAAGTTGATTTTCTGACTTGCTGTGTCCATTTTAGCATATTTTCCCTCAATGAAGCGTCCCAATGTTAGTATCATGATGAGCCAAAGTATGAGGATAAATGCACCAAAACCCACCCAAAATTCAATCCATGGAGAAATCAGATATGTTTCTTTCAGTTGTTTCAAAAGTTCCTTAGCTTTATCTTTAAAGGTTTTTGATGATGGCTGTGTCTTTGATTCACTGAAGCCTTCAGAGGAATCATCGAAGTTTATGAAGTAGCCGGATGCAGTTCTGTCAATTGTTCCAATTGCTTCAGGATTTCTGTTTCTTGCATTTTCGTTTGGTACTTCATTATAGATTGGTGTGTCTCTGCTAAATGTTTTTATTTGGGATTTCAGAGGTCTTAGTTCTATTGCATTGTTGCATAGTCCATGTTGTTCTTCTGTAGGCGTTTCGAATGTGATGAGCCTCTTTGTTAGGACCTCTGTACTGGTAGCAAACCTTGGTGTTCTGCTACTTATTGGGAGTCCACTTGGCCTACTGTTTGTTATCGGCCACATGATTGTGGTTTTACCAGGTCGATGGATACAACTCGGTTCTCCTTTTTACCAGCAAGTGGCGGTAGTACAACTGATCTTGTCCCGTTGACAGACAAGACAGGAACTGCTTTTCTGTAAGAAGGCCCAAATTCCTTCTTTACCGCGATCTTCTCCCTGACTAGATCCCCGACTTTTGGAATCCAGACAGGTCTTGCTGGGACAGGTGGTGGTTCTTCAGTGGTTGTTGGCTGTTGTTTCAACTTTATGTTGCTCAGGTCTTTTCTTGTTTTGTTTAAGTCCTGCAAAATAGCCAAACGGTCTTTGATATCAAAGCTTTTTTCTTTCACCACTGAAGTCTGACTATCAATGTCAGAGATCATCATCCTAGTTCCAAATAATAATTCGTACGCACTGAATCCCTTCAGAGAATTTCTTGGCAAGTTATTGAGACTACGTTGGACACTTATTAGATGTTTGACCCACCCAGCTCCCGAACCTAATATCCTTTCCGCTATAGATTGCTTTATGCCTTGGTTTTTTCTTTACACCATCCCGTACCCTCAGGAAGGAAGTGAGAAGATTCCCGCTGGGCTATGCTCATTTGGTCATGTTTCCCCTCAGGCTTGAGGGCTAGAGTGGAGACAATGGTCAAACGTAGCATGCTCTTAGCGTATATGCCATTTAGACTCGCAAATCTTTGTATAACAGTCCGGACGTCAGCCGAGTGCTGGTGATCTACATTATAAGTGGAACTAGCCTGTATATGTTAATCGCAACCCTTCCTTTTTACTCCTGATTTTTTTTGGAGTAGAACGACGAGGTATTAAACTGTTTCTCTCCCCACTGCGATCTCTGTTGCAGTTTGGGCAGTTTTTTACAAACATGGTGTGACGCAGGCTCATGCCTGGCCACCAGTACCTTGATTGTAATTCTTCCAGAGAATTTTTTAGTTTGAGGTGTCTGAGACCCTCGCCCATATGTGCGTCTGCGATTAACAAGTTTCTCCTGTCCATGTTTGGAATCACTCTATCCCCCACTCCAGGGATTCGAGCAAAAGGGACGGAGTTTGCATCGATTATGTATGTATAATTGAGTGGATAGTTGATCGGTAACGCTGAGCAGTCGCCTTTTGATGACGTTTTCACCGCCAGCACTGTTTCACCGTCAATGTATTTTAATGTACGCTTTTTTCGAACTACGGGAGCCGATTTAGTGGCTGCCGCTGCGGCCGTTTCAGCCAATGAATTCCCTGCAACGTGAACGCCATCACGCTGATGACTCAGTGAGTGAGTCACGTGAGTCTTTGGTAGTTCTTTTTGTAAAAGAGCTATTTGTTCCCAGAGCAGTTTCTGCTTTATTGGTGCATCTGTGTTATCTTTGTAACCGTTTTGAATCCATGTCTGCAAATCCTTGTTATATGATTTGACGCAGTAATATGAATCTGACACTATAAGTGTCGGGAATTCGCGATCCGCATTATCTACCGCCATTTTCAAAGCTAATATTTCAGTTTGTTGTTCTGAATTAGTTTCTACTGAGTGTGTCTTTGTTAATAGAGGTTTTAGTTTACCTCCGCGCCACACTTCTTTTGTAATCTCACATGTGGGGTTGTATGCTTGTTCTCCCCAAACGGAGGTTTGAGCATGTCCGTCTGTATAGATTACACAGGCGTAATGTCGTAAAGGCAGAATGTCGATTGGCAGAGGGTATGTTTTTTCATATTCTAGATTTTCCATTTCTTCTAGTTCTGGATCAAAGTAGTAGTATACTTTGTCCGTTGTGATTGAATTCACCCATTGTATCCATTCCGGATTCAATGTTGTTGTTGGTAAATTACACGGTGTTGTTAATGCCTCAAAGGCTGATTCAGCTGTTCTGACTGTGATATGTCTACCGTCTGCTTGATCTTTTTCTCTAGCTATTGCGGTTTGAACTGCATGAACAATTTTTTCTTTGTTGCTGAATTTCTGTTCAGCTTTTGTGTACAAGTGTGATTTGAATGCAATTGGTACCTTTTCTCCCTCATTAGAGGTCAGGTATGTGAATCCGCATCTCCCTGGGATGACTCGAATCACAAGATTGCGTGTGTTATCACGTGTTTCTAATTTTGTTTTAATTAGCATGTCTATTTGTAGGGATCTCAAAATTTCAGTGTTTATTTGAGTCCAATTGGATCTTTTAAAATCTGGTTTTATCAGATCATAAAGGGGTTTGACCCTTTCTGCGTAATTTGCAATGTATGTTCTTCCGAAGTTTAGGAAGCCTAGAACCGACTTTAAGTTTTTTAGTGTTCTAGGTGCTTGGAGTACGGCACATTTCTCTAGGAAATTGTCAGCCAGGCTTTTGCCTTCACTTGATAACTCATATCCTAAGAATAGGACTGTCAGATGGGCAATTCTGGATTTTTTAAAGTTGAATTTGTAACCCTCTGCTGCGAACCCAAGTATTATGGTGTTCACTCTCTTCAAGTGAGTCTCCAAGTCATCATCTGTTAAGTAAATGTCATCGACATAAGATAATGCTTCATCATCATATAGTTGTAGTAATTCGGTTACTCTCGCTGAGAATACCCCCGGGCTGTTCTTGTACCCCTGGGCTAACCGACAGAATTGTTTTTGAGTGCCATTTATTGAGAACGCAGTTAAATATCTGCTCTCTGGTGCTATGTTTTGACAAAAGAATCCATTAGAGATGTCTAATGTTGTTTTGTATTTTTTGCGCACTATGTTATTCATTAGTGCAGCACTGTGTGAGTTTTGCACTGCAAAAGTTTTGCAACATGTGTTAAGGTGTCGGTAATCCAAAACTAGACAATATGAATTGTCTGGTTTGGAGACCGGAAACAAAGGGTTGTTCATTTGTGAGGTGCAAGTTTCAATCACCCCCTGGTATTCTAGCTGATATAGTATTTCATTTACCTGTTTTTTAGCTTCTTGCTTAATTGGGTACTGCCTTTGTGCAGTAGGTTGTGATTTTAACTGGATTTTGTGAGGAGGAGAATCCTCATCCCATCCCACGTGATTTTTATATAAAGCAGGAGCTAGAGCCACTGCCCACTTTCTAGCAAGTGTGTATTTTTTATGAATTGGAATTTGATTTGAGAAGGCAGGCATAATTATTTCTTCGCCATGAGGGCACTCCCTGACAAACTCTGGTGGCCAGTCTTTTTCAGCTAGAAGGATGTCATAGCCCTTGGAGAGATTATCCCAAAATAGTCCCCTTATTTTCCTAGTCTTATCCCCCTCTATCCGCAATGTTATTTCGTATATTTTGTGAGGTTTGCTAACTCTGGTGTCCGCAGTTTCCACTTGAAGATATTCATTCGTGTCCACTGTCTCCAGATGATTCATAAGGACTTTGCGAGCTATGCTCACTTCTGCTGCACTGTCTAGCATTGTCTGAGCCCACTCTCCGTTTTTCAGTTGTGTCCTCAGTATTCTCGGCATTGTTAACTACCTTGATACTGGCTACCTTCTTTTTGGGAAATTGTAATTTCTTTTTTAGTTGAGCAGGTTCCTTGTCTTTGGACTTGGCGTGCTCTTCTCTTTGTTCTGATCGTCCTCTTCTTTCCGATTTCTGCGAGGAAGTCTGAAAAGATTGAGAGGGACGTGTATCAATGTCTTGATATCTATCAGACTTCTTTATATTATCCCTATTTCTAAGGTTATATCTATTCCCAGAGGGGTCACTCTGGGGTGACCTGTGTCTTTGGTTCGGAGATTTTCTCTTCGCCTAGGAGACCTTCCTCGGGACTGGAATTTCTTTTCTTTAGGATTGGATTGTTTGTTTCCATCCCAGTTCTTTTTTGGTGATGTAGATTTATTATTAAAAAATATTTTTTCTGGACTTTCAACCAGTTGCGGTTTTACTGGTATTCCACCTAAACTATCTCTACCTAGTTCCTCATAGGATTTTTCTATGATTCTGGCAATTTCCGCTGGTTGGTCTGCTATATCTGTCTCTTTTAACCTCTGGCGGATCGCCACGTTTGCTGCTTCACCTTTTATGTTGGCTAATAATATAGCCGAGACCTGCTTGAAGTCTTTCAGTAATTTCATACCAAGAGTTAAAGCGGGTTCAGGACCATATTCATCTTGAATTTGTTTTAGCACATCTGGTATTACCGAAATGGATGGAACACCGTGCGTTTTTGTGTAGATGGAAGCAAAGACTGTACCCCAAGTGTCACAGTCCTCAATGTGTGGTGCAATTCCCATTGGAAGACAGATAGTCAGAATCCTGTGTTTTTCTAATGGGGTGGTGTCAGGAAACACCGCCTCTATTTGGGTGATTTTCTGTGCCAACCAGAATGGTATTTGTTCCCGTTTAGCCGGTACTTTACCTAGGAAGGACTGGATGTTCTGTGGTGTAATTTTATTTGTGTTCCCCTGGTGAGGGGTCAGCTGTGGGAGTTTAATCGCTGGCTGAATTGTTGAAGTCCGCATCACATACTGGACTAATTGTCTATGTATTTTTATTAATTGTTTTAGCTGTGTTAACAGCTCTGCTGCTGGCATCTCATTGATGTCTGGATGTGGTGTGTATCCGGCTAGGACCGGCCACGTTGCTCCTGGTCTACCTAAAGGACCGAGCCTGGTGATGTGATTATTATGTTTTAGGGCGCCATCAAATAAGAGCAAATGCTCTTGAAATTTGAGTGGTACTTCCACCTCCTCGAAAGGAGTGTACTCATTAGGAGGTTCCTCTATTTTGTAATAGTGGAAGTACTTTGTTACAGCATTTGCTGCTGGAAAATGTATCCATGAATAGTATACCTCTGTCTGCCGATATTCGTGTGCCTCAATTACGAATATGACTGTGCCACCTCTAGGTGTCAGTCCATTTTCTATAAGTTTTAGAGTTATAGATCTCCTTTTGATGACCGGGATGAGTATTATATCCTGGTCTGCTGCCTGCATGGTAGCATCAGCTGCTGCGAGTTCAGTTGCTAATCTAACTGCCTCTCTTTCATCCTCATTGTCTGACATGTTACTGACAGGATGGTTATTTCTTTTGTTTGCAGATCAGGTTTCTTATGGAAACAAAGGTTAGATGCACAATATTTTGGAACTGTTTATCCTTCAACGTTGACTATACCAAGAACCATACATAGGAGTTCCCTCCTGCGAGGTCTGGCGGATATAACCTTTCACCCACTCCAGACGTCTTTGGAGTATTGTGGGAAAAGGGGTCTGAGTGAGAAAGCACGACTGAGTTACTCTAAATGTCTTACGTTAGTTTTATCGCCCTTTCCAAACGCGTTGGGCGCCATGTAGTGTAGTTCCTATCATCCCAATAGGCTCTGCGCATTGGAATAATACCTACAGCAGTAAAGGCCTAGACCAGACGTTAACTAGGTCTACTACTGTCGATACTAGACTTAAAGTTTTGGGTTTGCCAGCTTAGCTCAGAGTTCACTAGAAACTTTCTCGAATGTTCAGGAAAGAATTAACTCCCCTGATTAGACAAGAAGGGATTTAGTTTCTGACAACCATAGAACATGACAACTTTGCTCTCCCCTAATCAAGAGTATATCTCGAGAGTCGTGTGAACAAAAGGCAATTTATTTTACTCAGTCAGTACGTGCATTCTTAGTCTCATCAGAATGTAGAGAAAAGGAAGAGACGGGCGTGTTCAATAAAAAGGTGTTATTTATTGATCAGTCTCTTTTCTCGTACAAGAGAAATGGATCGATATTATTGCAATACTTATAGTTAAGTAAAGTGCATACATTAAAAGCAATAGTATAAAATAATACTGTAAAAACATTGATATGGTTTCTAAGCCATAAGATGTTTTAAAATGAATAAAATATATTACATACACATATACATTTGACTAAACGTACTCAACTGGTGTTTCTAGATACGCCTACCCCGTGTACCTGACCTAAGTCTAATACGAGGGCGGGAATAGAAAGTTACAGTTTAAGTTAAGTTTGTTTTTGCCAAGTGAATAACTAAAGAATTCTCTGTGAGGGGTTATTCAGTTCTGTACCTGGAAGTTAGGATGAATGAGGAATGGTATCTCTCTCTCTGGTCTCGATATTCCAGGCTGCCTGCGAGGGCTACCCAGAAACGCCGGGGCTGGATTTCTCGGCAGGAGAAGTCAGCGCGTCTCTCAGCGCGTCAGGAAGGCGGGGCTGCTGCCAGCGGGGTCTGCTCTGCTCTTGGCTTCGGCAAGTATGGCTGCTCCGTCTCGTCACCACGCGTGTGTTTGCATAGGGCAAGATCGGTAATATTTATACCTTTAAGGTGCCGAGATTGACGTAAGGATGGACATAGATACGTCAATAAGGATGTCATACGACTTGCTCGTTAGCACATTCTTTTACTGAAGTTCTCGGTGAAATCAAAACAATGGCCGCAGTGTTTTGCCCAGGTTGTCATAGGTTTGATTTGTTATGAGAACTCCGTATGCCTTATCAGGGGCTGGAGGAATATCGCTTGTCTAATTAGATCGCAAGCGTTATGACCTAATCAGATAACACGTTCCTGTGCCGTAGTGTGACTGCGTCAGATAACGGTATCTGCATCATGGGGATTTTCTGCCTCATGGGCTGATTACTAGTTAACTTGTTAGTTTACTAACCAGAATAGGGTCAGGAATAGGGGGATCGATTCAGAACCTATAGGAATACATCACAGGTTCATCGTATTAGCCCAACTATAGTCCAATGACAGAATGTCCCAGAGTGTTCTAAAGAACAACTAGAACGCTAACAGTCTAACTTATGACAAAAGTATGGCACACCTGAAGTCATCTTGATTGGAATAAAGTGGTAACACTTAATACATTTAATTTGAAACGGAACAAAATGAGGGGTTTCATTTTGCCATAGAAATGTTATATATATATATATATAATATATATATATATATATATATATATATATATTATCTCAAATGACATCACTGATGACATCTCAAATGACATGACTGATGACATAACTGATGACATCACTGATGACATCTCAATTGAAATCACTGATGACATCACTGATGACATCTCATTTGACATGACTGATCACATCACTGATGACATCATTCATGTGATAATACGATGAACTTCTTCAGACTCTAATATAACCTTATATACACTCAGTGTAAATAGACACTCACAGACTGTCACTCATCCATGGAGTTACTCACACACCTAGTCAGTCATGCAAAGAATCAATCACACCTCCATTTCCTCAACTATGCAGTTATACACACCTTACGTATTCAAACAGATACTAACACATATTTACTCTCTTATACAATCCCTGATACAATTTCATAATGATCCATACAGCCACTCACACATTCACTGCCTCTTATGCACAGTTATTTATATATGTCAACTCTCACATATACTGTGTTTTACATATGTTTTTACTTTGACATGTAGCACTGAGATAAACATTCACTCACCAATACACTCATGCACACAGTCAACCACCCATAGAGCTGTTTCCACATGCACTTTTGTTTGAACCCATACATCTAGTGAAGCAACTGCTCACACATCTATGCACAGAGTCATACACCTCTCAACCATCAACACACACACTCAGTCTCCCATACAAATACTTGGGCAACCAATCAATAACCCATATAGTTACTCATATAGCTACTGATCAACACATGCGGCAGTTTACAGAACAACAGACATAATGATGCACAAATTAAGACAGTTTAGTCACTAACCCATGCACTCAGTGAGACATATTTAATCACTCACTCATACAGTCAGTTATGCACCTACTAAATTCTTCATCCAGACACTTATACATCTACTCATTCTTCAATATGTAAGACATATTTAAACTTTACAGAAACATAAAATCACTGGATGTTGTTATCAGTGATGTCATCAGTGATGTCATTTGAGATGTCATCAGTGATGTCATCAATGATGTCACTGACCATGTCATGAATGATGTAATATGTGACATGATCAGCAGTGGATTGCGGGTGCGCGATATATAGTTAGTACAACTAACTATATATGGAATTTCAATGGTTTTGTGTCAGTAAAAAAAGGTTTTTTAAATGCTAATTCCTAACTATATATGGTCTATAACCTATGGTTTTTTCAGTGAATTTTCAAGGTTTTGTAAATGCTAATTCCTAACTATATATGGTCTATAACCTATGGTTTTTTCAGTGAATTTCATTGGTTTTTTAAAAGCTAATATCTATAGCTGTAAAATGTATTCTTCTTTAAATCAAAAAATTTATTTTATATGTTTATTATATATTTTTTTATTATTATGTTTTGGTTCGCTCCCGGTTCGCGAACCGGGAAGCTTCCCGTTAGCTCAATGTGGTGCCGCGACCCGGTCCGCGAACCAGTAAACGTTCCGTTTGCGCAACTGCCGCGTTAGAAATCAACATCGTGACGCGTCGCGGAAGCGCGACGTATCGCGTTGTCGTGTAATGCGTCTTATGACGCGCCGCGTTAGCGCACCCGGAAGTGCTCCGGTACGCGAACCGCGGCGCGAAGCGCAGCTCCCCGGAAGCGATCCGGGGCACGTCGCAAAAGCACGACGTATCGCGTTGCCGCATAATGCGTCTTATGACGCGCCGCGTTAGCGCACCCGGAAGTGCTCCGGAGCGCAAACCGAGGCGCGAAGCGCAGCTCCCCGGAAGCGATCCGGGGCGCGTTCCGCAGCGCGTAACTTAAGCGTAACAGGTCATGTGACTTGTTAATAAAACTTTTCATTGGTTCATTTCACTTTTGGTTTCCTAATGATGTAAGGCTAGGTCATGTGACCTAAAAATAACACTTTTCATTGGTTTAGACCTATTTTTTTCCCAAAATGATGAAAACCCCTCCTTCTTTCTTCACTCTGACTTTCATCTTTGTGAGAGCAAGACCCTTTGTGATCACTGAGCAATGGCTTCATTAGTAGCTTCAGCTGGTGCACCCCCACCACCACCACCACCTCCTCATAGGAAGAGAGGACCACCTCCACAGTTCATTACCAACACAGAGGAGGAAGAGGATGAAGAAGAGGAACAGGAGATACAGGAAACACCGTTTTTACAAGAGGAGCCCCGGGTATCTCATCATAAAACTAGTTTCATTTGGCAGTTTTTTTCATTTCCTGAAGGACAGAAAAAAGTTAATGCTCGATATGTGACGTGCCTGATATGTAAAGAGGACTTATCTAGAGGCACAGAAAAGAAGTATAGTTACGGCAACTATACTATGCACCGTCACATGCTGAGGTGGCATCCACTAAACTACAGCCGGGCAGAGATGCGTGACCTTCAGGACAATCCACCAACTCCTGTGGCCAGGACATCGTCACAGGTATCTCTGTCGGGGCCAGAGGCACGGGAAACCGTGCCAAACATTCAGGACAACTTTGTCCATATGAAGATTACCTGTTTATATTGTGGTACATTGCTCTCATGTGCCAATATGAGCATTAACTTAATAAACAGAGCATTTGAAAACCACAAGTGCTCTAAACGCCCCAAAAAGTAAATTTTTTTTTGCTCCTGTTGAGCCCTTTCCAATGCCTGTTTTTTGTTGTTTCCCCCCAAAAAAAACCCAAAAAAACATAAAACTGTTAAAAAAATACAACAAAAAAAAATGTTCAGAAAAATAAAAAAAATATATAAAACAAAAACATTAAAAAAAAGTTCTTTTCAGAACTACCTCCCCTTTATAAAAAAATTGCTAGAATGTTTAGCACTCTGGCAAGCTCTATTTCTTTTGGTTCGCTTCCCGGTTCGCTCGCCGGTACGCGAACCGGGAGCGAACCAAAATTTTTTTTAAAGAAGAGTAAGTATAAGGGAAGTAAACAGAGAGTAATGTTAAAACAAAGACAGCTATAGGGACTAAACCAGAGATACTGTTTAATAGATTTATTTACCGAAGAAAAGATGGAAGAGGGTATAATTGTGAAAAAGAAAATAGATAAGGAAGTGAAAGAAAAAAAGGAGAGTAGAAGAATAACAAAGAAGAGTTTCTTAGAGAATGTGAGTGAATGTTCAAAATAAGATTAAAACATGTGGAATAACAGAGAGAAAAAACAGAAAGCAGAAAAGAAGAAGTAACAGAAAAGGAATAATTGAAACAGCAAAGAAATGTAAATAACATAGGGGCATATTATCAACATAGGCAATAAAAGTTTCGCAGCTTTTATTGGCAGAAATGTGTCGCTAAAGCCGCTTTTGCAGCAGAAAACTGCCGCTGCAGCCGCTTTTGCAGCAGTTTTCTGCTGATAAAAGCAGCAATAATTTTATTGGCTGTGTTCATAATATGCCCCTTAGTGTGCTTCAACTACACAGAGAAAGCATAATGAACAAGTAGTGAAAGAGTGATCAGTCAGAGACACTAAGAGTAATAGAGACGGAGTGAGTGAACAAGAGTGAGGAACTATGAGGAGAGGGACTGAGAAAAGGAGTGGAAGGAGTAGAGTAAGTAAGTAAGTAATAGAGAAAGGAATGAGGGAAGTAGCAAAGGCAGGAAAGTTAGGGTTAAAGAAATGAAGCAGTGGAACTAATAGTAGTTAAATGTGATAGAAATGTAACGAAAAGAGTACAAAACATTTACCTTATAATTGTCGTTAACTTAGTCACTTGTTATTTTTATACTTTCAATCTGTGAAAGAGAGAACAAACATTTGAAAAATATTAAAACATGTATTTAAAAATTAGAAAAGACAAGGGAAAAGATTGAAGGACAAACAGTTTTTCAACAACTTTAACACTTACAGAAGCTTCTGCTTCTCCAGGCCCCCTACACAGTCCTAAAGATATACATTTTAAACTAACAGTATCTTGATGCAGATGAACTGAGGCCTATCTTGGAACATGGTGCATCTTTTGCACTGCTGTTGTCTCACAAAAGTGACGCAATCGCAGCGCAAAAGAGGTGCACAATCATCATAAAACTGTTCCTAACATTTTAAATGATTGTTTCAGGATGGCAATAAGGTGTGTCCTATCCAGACGTTTGTTTCAGGTGAGGCCTACTCAGGGTTGCAGATCAAATTTAGCCTTGTTGAAGAGTACAGAGGAGATAATACATGTGCAGGGCAACCAATAAAGTTCAGACTTCCTCTGTTTTCCTGGAGAGGCCTAAACTTCATCTGCACAATTTGATTCGTAATGTTACGACACACAGGTAATGTATTTGAAAAATATGCAATTTCTTTTGCTCATTTCACAATCACATTACTTGTGTTTCCTTTGGTTAGGTATCTCATTATGCAGATGTAGTCCAGCATATGAAAGAGTACGCACTGAATGCAACAACTTTGACACTTACAGAAGCCTCACCTTCTCCATGCCCCCTACACAGTTCTAAATGTACATCATAAATACAAACAGTACAGAATTAACTATACATGTTAAATGGTTTATTTTTGCTGTTCTCAGAATGTATCAAATTTCACTAAAAACAGTGACTTGAAGGTATTCATCATATAACAGCGGGGAAAAAAAAACACAATCAAAATGATTGTGTTTAAAAAACCCATATAACATAACCAATCAGAAATCAAAACTCCTCAAAAGTAACTTACTTTCCATGACGTCGAAGGATGTCCTATGAACAGCTTACACTCGGTTGTGCTGTTTTTTCAGCCCGCCACTTTCTGAAAGAAAAGCTCCATCGTTTTGAAAAATATGTTACATACAATAAATGACTTCTCGCTCTCTACCACACGTTTCCTCAAGGCCAAATCGTGTAAGAGCCATTTATAACTCTTGGAATTCTTGTAAGCAAATCCCGTCATTTTGTATTTCCGCAACTTTCAGAAAGAAAACGTTCAAGATCACTTTCACAATCCTAGACTAGTAATATCTTACCCTTTTTGCTCACTCATGTTCTACATTTCCTATGACACTGATACTGCTTACTATGAAGCAGACTTACACTACCTCTATGACTACTACAATTATTTAATTCTCTACATCACTTTTAATCACAAAGCAATATAAAACAGTAGATAAAATTATATCAACCCCTAGAATCATTATACGCCAGTTACCTACCCTAAATTCTCTTTTCTGAAAACAGAAAGTAAGAATATTTTTTAGTAAAAAGGCAACATTGTATCGTAGTCAAATGGCAATAATTTCCGAAACAGCAAATTTTTTTACATTTTCAATAACCTGTGTAATAAGCGGATCTTGTCAAATAACCATCATGCAATATAATAGCTGCAGTTACAAATCTTCTTCCTAAAATCAACGACTGTGTAGCCACAACATTTGTAATTAAAGTTGAAGACTTACTTTCATCAGGTTTATATAATTGGATTTTTAAAATGACATTATAATCAAAAGTTTGGACCAATAATCTAGACAGCATTGCAGACTTACATTCCCTCTACTCCATGTTTTGATTGGCTGCTTGAATTAGCTTATAAAAAGAAACAGTTTTTGTGAACTCATTCAAAGTGCAGTTATTTTTCCATGACGTCAAGTGTTATGGTAAGAAGACCGTTTGCTTTGGGAAATACTCTGTTGTCCTTCAACTAATCTGTGCCCACCACTTTCTGTAAGAAAATCTTCTTTTTTTCCAGGAACTATTGTCTCTGTACTACACTTATCCTCAAGGCCAAATCGTGTAGGAGCCATTAGAACCTCTTGAAATTCCTCAGAGCACATCCCGAGATTCTTTCCCTAAAATTTTGGTTTTAAAAACACCAGGTAAGAATTTTTAAGGTCATACTGCAATTTTTTTTTGAAAGTTAAAACAGAATCGTTGCAGAATGACCAGCCGTTTCTAGACTTTAAATAAGCTGTGTAATGTCCTGATGTTATTGAAGGACCGTCATGATATATAATTGCTGCAGTTACAAAAGTCCTTCCTGATATTGACAACTGCGAAGCTACAAAATTTTTAATTAAAGTTGTCAATTTTGTTCCATCAGCCCTACATCGTTGGAACATTAAAATGACATACTGGCCATATGTTCGTATAAATAATGTTGACATCATTTCAGATTTACATTGGCTACACTCCATGTTGTGATCAGCTGCTTTTACTAGCTTATTAAAGGACACTGATTTACTGTCTGGCAAAGTTAAATATATAAATCTTTCTGAGTCTACACTAGTAGTACTTGATACCCTACAGTTCTCGCAGTCATGCTGCCATTGATAAGAAAGCCCAAACAGGTGATCTACATCTACACCTTCAGCATGCAATACATCAAGCATATACATTAAAAACTCCTGACAATCTTGCTGAATATTTTGAGAGAATTGTGTTTGACCTGAACATCTGTCTAACAGATTTCGAATTTCAGACACACTTTCTATTTTTGTTCTATCAGTGCTACATTTCTCTAACACAGAATTTAACAAACTGCAAAATCTGTGATCCGAATTGACCACAATCTCTTCTTTTACATTTTGTAGAGAAAACAAAACCACTACATTAGCATAGCAGTTGACACCAGAACTGTTTTCAAATTGAAAACCAACAACATCTTCAACAGAATCCTTTTTCTTTCTGCTTATAATTTCAGGTTCATCAACTTTTCGTCTTTTTGGTACAACCTCCCTAGTATTGGTCACATTTCTTCGTTTCCGGCCTACCACACGTTTCTCAAACAAAGGATATTGAGGCAAATGTGGCGCATACTCTCTTCTTAACCTATTGTATTCCTTAACACAATCTAGATCCGCACAAATGTTTGTGACATCACACTCAATCAAGTACAATCCCGATAAAGTTCTAACTCGTGACAATGCCACATATGCCATACCCTCCTTGAACACAGAACTGCCAATATTCACCAATGCACTGTCTACACTTAAACCTTGTGATTTATGGATTGTCACCGCATATGCCAAGCAAACAGGAAACTGCTTACGGCGAACATATAAGTCTTTTACAAGCAAAAATCTAGCAGAACAACGACCAATTAGCTGTACTTCCTCAATGCCATCAAATTTAATTTTTAAAAATTCAATTCCATCTCTATTTCTGTATTTCACAAAATCAACAACATTACCCATTGATCCATTTACCAGACCTCTTTCAACATGTAAATTCCTTCTTAAAATTATACGGCAATTTAAGCACACATTCAGAGTCTGCAGTTTTAGATATAGTCTTCTCTAATGAATCCAATTTTGTTTTCAAATTCTCAGACAAAATAATTGTTGATCCCATATGCTCTACTCTGTCAATAGCTTCCAGTTTCACAATCTCTTGGTTTTCTAAATACAACATTTTGTTGTTGAAGATGGCACATTCTGCAAGAGTTGGCATCAAACATATTCCAGATTTCTTCTCAGTAATTTTCTGAAAAATATTCTCAGGCACAACGTCTTGTTCTGGATATAAATTTGACAGTAATCGTGCATGTAAAGCTTGTTTCCCATGCTCGGTCACTTTTCCAATTCTAACATCTTGTAGAATATTCTTGTAAACTTCATCCTTCGCCTGACGCATATTTTCATGCAGTTCAGCATAATTGAAGTTTAACCATATATTGACGTTGCCAATGCTCCCTAGGCACTTCCTGGTATCTTCATGCGTGAGCATTTTGAACACAGGTTGTCCTTTCACTGGTGTCAGCTGCAGAAGATCTTCGAAAACAATGATGTGTTTGCCACCAAATAACACATCATACTCATTTTTAAGAACTTCTTGCATTCTCAAATGCACAAAGGCAAGCATGACATTGGAAACCATGCTTACTTCGTCAATGATAAGAAGTTTCATTTTCCTCAAGACTCTTGAAACTTCACAACAAGCATCTCCAGATAACTTGTGGTATTGTAATTTGTTATCATGCTCCACTGGCAGCATCAGTAGACGATGCAAAGTAATACCTTTAATGTTATGTGCTGCCAGTCCAGTTGGAGCGGTGACAACACAAGACAGCGATGACTCAGTCCTTTCCTTCAAATAACATGAAATTGCTTTAATGAGGATACTCTTTCCAGTTCCCGCTTCTCCACTCACGTACAGTCGGACAGGCTTCAACGATGTACATGAGCACTCTTTCTTCTCATGACTTAATCCATGATCAATTTGCTTGGTAACTTCGTCATATATTTTCCTCTGCTCAACGTTGAGTTGTCTTTCCAAGTCTTCTAAGTTAACCGCATCCTCCTGAGCATGTGCCATGGCTCTTTCCACTTCATTCATGGCAGTGGCAGCTTCATTTTCGATAACAGGTCCTCCTAGTGGATCCTGACTCAATGAAACAGAACTCTGACTGTCCTGAGAACTGTCTCTGGCAATCTCGGCTGCAATCGTTGCTTCCTGCTCGATTTCCGCATTCAACATTTGTACATATTTGGGAAAAGCAGGACATTCTATGGTCTCCTTGGCGGCAGTGAAAGAGTCTTCATAACAGAGGAAATCTCCAAGCAGTTCCTCTTCTGCACGCCAAGGCTTGAAAAGTTGCAAAAGTGCTAAATAGAAAAACTCCTTTTTTTCAGGAGATTCGCCACTCAATTTTCGATGGTTTACCAAGTGGCATTTTCTTTGCTTGACCAGACATCCCTGACTTCCAATTACAGCATACACTCCTTTATCAATATCTTCTTTGATGTTCCTCTTGAATATGTAATTTTGTAGAACCTCATACAGACAAACATTCTCGAGGTGACTGCTTCGATTTGGATAATATGTATCCAACATGTTGGTCTTCAAAATGTCGGTACTGTTTGGCTCCTTTTCCGCCAAATACTCAATTTCCCGCACAGGTTTCAGAACTCGATTATGCGTTGCAGCAAGACCAAGACTCGCCCAAACGATACTCCTAGATTTGGCATAGAGACTTGCTGAAGACAACCGGTCAGAACATTCGTAAGCTCCGATTTCTCGATGCGACAACATCTTCAGACTGAAACTGTACAACTTCTTACTGAGGCTCTTTTCATGGGAAATGTCCTCCCACATATCCTTCAATTCTGTCTTTTCTTTTTTGGTGATGTAAGATGTCACATACCGAGCCACAGCCATACAGTTATCAGCCACAAACTGTATATCCATGTTAGCATTCCACATGGACAAAATCACTGGGTTGTAGTCGTTGATGTACTTGGACTCTTCGTTCCTCTTCAAATTGTATGTGTTTTTAGGTGATTTCCTTGTCACATTATGTCGCAGCGAAGACATCAAACTGTTCACTCTTCCTTTAGAAATCACCGGTCGTGGAAAGGCGAAACGACATTTGGTGTAGAACTTGTCCTTGTTTCTGAATTTACGACGACAGTACTTTCCGCAACGATGGCTTTGGAAGCGTAGAACTTGTTCTCTTAGGCTTTTGTCCTCCTTTGCGTTTGGAACAGCACATGTAGAATACTGTTCTATGAAACTCATCACTAAGTCTTCTGGATCTGTTCCAAATTTAGGTGCATCCTTGATCCACAGCAGCATATGTATATGAGGAGCACCTCTTGCTTGGTACTCCTTTCTCCAGAAGAAATCCAACACCTCTCCAAGAGGTGGATTCTTCTTATTCATGATGAAAGACATCATAGCTTCAAATCTATGATTGAAGTACCTGCATACATTCACTGGATCCAAAGAGCACAGTTCTCCGGGTTTCTTGAATTCGATGTTTTCGATGTTTCCATTTGCCTCTCGTAGAAATTCAAGTAAGTCTTCCCAGCCATACTCGGCACAGCTCAGAGTGAGGAACCATGTGGGAGTTCCTAAGTTCCTCAGCATACATTTTAAATCACCATGACGACGGTACCAGTACTCATTAGTACCACGCTGACACGCCATGAGATTAATCAGGTGACAATCCAAAATACTGTCTTGGACATTGACTTTATCCATAAAGTCACTTGCCGAGATGTTTTGCATCTGTATACCACTTTTCAAGATGTGGTTCACTGCATATGACAGTCCAGACAGATCGCTTTCAAACAGGAGATGAAACAAATAGGGAATGCATTGTCGAAACCTAGCATCTTCTGCATACAATCGTAAAGTCCGGTATTCAGAAGCAGGAATTTGATGAGGTCGCTCATCATATCTTCCTCCTTGACCTGTTGGAAATAGCTGTGGAAAACACCGAGCTTCCAAACTTTCCTCCCAGACACTAATGGGACTCCCTTTGGCTTGTTTCATTTGAAACAACTCAATAGCATTCCCCATGACTTCCTTGGAATGCAAATGATGAACACTATAATGTTCATATATTTCTTCACTTTTAGAGGGCTGTACTTTCTCAATTTGACCAGCACACAAATCGCTATCCTCTTCCTCACTTACTTCTTCTTCTGCAACATATACATTCTTATAGTACTTATTATTTTTTTTCAAATACAATGTTGCCTTTTTTACTTTCCTAACATCCACTAAATCTTGCCATATTGTTTTATTCTTTGTCGGAACCCCATTAACTAAGATAACCTGAGGTTCCTCTTCCACTTTTTCTACTCCAATTGTGTTACTGTTTTTCTTCAAATCTAGAGGCAAATAAACAACTCTTCCCTTTAATCCTCTCTGTAAATCTGATGGAGGCAATTTCCCTGTCTTTGGCTCCATTCTTACAATAGCCTGAAAGGGATGGATACTTTGAATCAAAATAGATTCATAAGTATTTAAATCCTTCAATTCAGAAGGAATCTCAACCAATTCCAGATTATTATGAACCGCTCTAGCAGGCATCTGGTTTTGATTTAATTTGTTACAACAATAAGTACACACACGTTGATCCGATCCCAAATCAAAACAATTTTCTACCATCAAGTATGTAGCGAAATCCTTCCATTCACTATTATTTTCCCTTTCACTTCTTGCATATAAATCCACTAACTTAGTCTGATTCTTATAATAAGTGCGTCGACAACACACACAAGTGAAATTAGGCCTCTCACTTGATTTCACCTGAAACGTGGCAATTTCCTTCTGAAAATTATCTGTACTGGAAACCTGTACACTATCTTCCACATTACCCTCTTCTTCTGGGTCAATTTCAACATTCTCCTCTTTACTTCCAAAGTAACAAAACTCAATTTCTTCACACATATTCTTCACATCTATTTCAGAACCATGCAAAAGAGCAGCGCATAATTGTTTAAGCATAACTGCTGGACTCTTAGCATAATACAACATTCTAACTAATTTCCTCACTTTATTATGATGCACTGCTAGCATCCTGAAATGATGAAAAACACTCTGGCATACTCTCCTGGAAAGACAAGCCAGTGAATGACCATGCAAACCTGTCACTTCTCTCACTCTGCAAGGATCTAATTCTTGCAACAACTTCATTTTCTGCTTCAATCTTTTCTTATTAAATGTCCGTACAAAATCACAAAGCAAATTGATGGAATCCTGTCGCACACTGCAAATACTACTACACTTCCAGGTGTACACAGGTCCCTTAGGACGTCTTCCTAAAACCTCATTACCTAACATCTCTTCTGCCTCTGTTGTCACAAGTTTTTCTTTTTCAACTGGACAACCATCTTTCACCTCATAAGCTCGACCGCTGGTGTCAACTGCATGCACCAAATCATTATCCTGGAAATAACTCTCCTCATTGAAAAATGCCTCACAACTTGAACTATGCATCCATTCTCCGGAAAAAACTTCACAAAAATTACTACGATTAACTATTCTCTTCCATCTACTATTTCTTTTGAAATCATAAATTGCCTTGTTTAGCTTCCTAATTCTATTGATTATCAAAATAAATAACTTTCGTTTAATTTCAAATGCCTGATCAATAACGTTCTCAACTTTTTTTTTCTCTTATAAAAAACCACTTTCTGTTGACCTTTCTTAATATTTTTTAACAAATTGCCAATTATCCTGTTGCGGAACATTCGTTTACGAATGTCCCTAAACTGTTGTTTCCTTCTACTATCATGCACAGAGTTATCTCTTGCTCTAGCAGTAACATTTTTGATTGGCCTTTCCTTTCCATTTAAATTGCTTCTCTTTTTCTGGACAAAAACATTTTCTGTAGTACTACTTTTTTTTCTAGAAATGTTTCTTATGAATGTTTTCGTGGTCTTACCCGGTGCTTTCTTGGTGACTTGACGATTTTTTATTGTAGAGGACTGCTGCTGTAAATGATGGACCTGCTGTCTTTGACGTTTTGTAGCCTTTCTCATTCTCTCCTTAGTTGGCATTCTCAAAATTTGAAATGATCTGCAGTTGAATCTGTGGTAAAATATAATAAAAAATGTTATTAACCACTATTACCAAACAGTAAATCAATAACAGTCATCAAAAACTTAACACACTACTTAACATTTTTACATATAATATTTTTTAGTGCTTAGGCAAATTTAGAATACAGAAATAGCAGAAAAGAAATGGAATTCTTCTTCATTTTACCTGTCCTGTTGTATATGTGAATCTGATCTAATTTTATGAGCATATTTTAATATTTTATTGAAGACACTACACATAACCTGTTTTTGAAGGTGTGTTTAATTTAAAATTAAACAGTTTACATTTTTACTTTTCATTTATTGTAAATTTTAAAAATAAATTTTTATAGTTCCATAGGCTCAAGCAGGTCAGCTTCCCACCCTATGTCATACAATTCTGACAAATCGGCATCCTCATCATATTCTTCATCATCCTCAGGATTTAAATCATCCAAGGGATCTACTTCCACTGACGTTTCAATTACAAGTTCAATGATGAGGTCGAGATCAACTGATTGCTGATTGTCACTCATGTTGATGTTGTCGTTATCTTTAAAGAAAGAGAACAACAATGAGATGTTGCAGAGTAAGAGACAAATCTCAGAGATTATAATAGTAAATTTGTTTAACAAGAGTAACATTTTGCAGCTATTATTTAGCCATGTCCAGCGATGCTGAGGAGGTGAGGCCTATGTCCAAGTTTTCAGTGAACAGGACTCATCTCTTCTTAACCTTGGATAAGCCTCACCGACTCTGTGTCCCCTGCTCATACTTAAATGTACAGGGGCAGATTCATGCTAAGTGGCGCATCCCCACGGATGCACCAGTTAATGTGCACCGCTGCTCTGCCACCCATAGTGTGCCGCATTTACAATGTGGAGCACCATTGAGCAAAAACAGCACAGATGCGTCACGCATCTGTGCCGCAAAAGCAGCACATTGCAGGAATCACGTCATAAGCGCGACATGTCTACTGCAATGCACAGGAGGAAGCCTCACATTGCATGGTGCATCACTTCTTATGCCTGTTTCAAACAGGCGTAAGGATTTGATTCAACAATGCTATAAAGCTGACTCAGTGAAATCTTCTAAATTTCACTGTGTTAGTTTTACAGGGCTTTCATGCAAATTAATGCATACCTTGCAACAAAACACTTATATGAAAACTGACGCAGGTTTCATTTGGCACAGGACTTTACAGCATGACACATCTGCCTTGATGCATCAAGTTGTAAATATGTCGCCACATAGCAAATGTTTTGCACCGCCGCTGCGTCACAAAAGTGACGCACAGTGACGCAAAAGAGACATACACCTATCATAAATCTGTCCCTAACATTTTAAATGATTGATTCAAGATTACGATAAAGTGTGGCCTATCCAGAGGTTTGTTTGAGGTGAGGCCTATTCAGAGTTGCAGATGAAATTTACGCTTGTTGAAGAGTACAGAGGAGATAATACATGTGAAGGCCTACCAATGAAGTAAGTCAAATCCACTTCACTCTTGAACAAAGGCCAGACCTTTTCTGTGTCCATGGACAGACCTAAACTTCATCTGCACAATGTCATTCGTAAACTTAGGAAACACAGGTGATGTAATTGAAAAATGTGGAGTTTCTTTTCCTCATTTCACAATCACATCACCTGTGTTTCCTTTCCTCAGGTATCTCATAGTGCAGATGGACTCTAGCATATGAAAGAGTACACATAAGCTGAGCAGTGTATACAACAATTTTGACATTTACAGAAGATTCAGCTTCTTATCTTGTTGGAGATGAAATGAGGCCTGTCTTGCAACATGGTGCATCTTTTCCATCACTGCTGCATCGGTTTCATATGGCACGGGACTTTACAGCATGACACATCTGCCTAGATGCATCAAGTTGTAAATATGTCACCACATAGCAAATCTTTTGCACCGCCGCTGCGTCACAAAAGTGACGCACAGCGGCGCAAAAGAGACACACACCTATCATAAATCTGTCCCTAACATTTTAAATGATTGATTCAGGATGACGATAAGGTGTGGCCTATCCAGAGGTTTCTTTGAGGTGAGGCCTACTCAGGGTTGCAGATGAGATTTACACTTGTTGAAGAGTACAGAGGAGATAATATATGTAAAGGCCTACCAATAAAGTAAGTCATGTCCACTTCACTCTTGAACAAAGGCCAGACCTCTTCTGTGTCCGTGGACAGACCTAAACCTCATCTGCACAATGTCATTCGTAAACTTAGGAAACACAGGTGATGTAATTGAAAAATGTGGAGTTTCTTTTCCTCATTTCACAATCACATCACCTGTGTTTCCTTTGCTTAGGTATCTCATAGTGCAGATGGAGTCTAGCATACCAAAGAGTACACATAAGTTGAGCAGTGTATACAACAAATTTGACATTTACAGAAGATTCAGCTTCTTATCTTGTTGGAGATGAAATGAGGCCTGTCTTGCAACATGGTGCATCTTTTGCATCACTCCTGCATCGGTTTCATGTGGCACGGGACTTTACAGCATGACACATCTGCCTAGATGCATCAAGTTGTAAATATGTCACCACATAGCAAATCTTTTGCACCACCGCTGCGTCACAAAAGTGACGCACAGTGACGCAAAAGAGGCATACACCTATCATAAATCTGTCCTTAACATTTTAAATGATTGATTCAGGATGACGATAAGGTGTGACCTATCCAGAGGTTTGTTTAAGGTGAGGCCTACTCAGGGTTGCAGATGAAATTTACGCTTGTTGAAGAGTACAGAGGAGATAATACATGTGAAAGCCTACCAATGAAGTAAGTCATGTGCACTTCACTCTTGAACAAAGGCCAGACCTCTTCTGTGTCCGTGCACAGGCCTAAACCTCATCTGCACAATGTCATTCATAAACTTAGGAAACACAGGTGATGTAATTGAAAAATGTGGAGTTTCTTTTCCTCATTTCACAATCACATCACCTGTGTTTCCTTTGCTTAAGTATCTCATACTGCAGATGGACTCTAGCATATGAAAGAGTACACATAAGCTGAGCAGTGTATACAACAATTTTTACATTTACATAAGATTCAGCTTCTTATCTTGTTGGAGATGAAATGAGGCCTGTCTTGCAACATGGTGCATCTTTTCCATCACTGCTGCATCGGTTTCATGTGGCACGGGACTTTACAACATGACATATCTGCCTAGATACATCAATTTTTAAATATGTCGCCACATAGCAAATCTTTTGCACCGCCGCTGCGTCACAAAAGTGACGCACAGTGACGCAAAAGAGTCATACACCTATCATAAATCTGTCCCTAACATGTTAAATGATTGATTCAGGATGACATTAAGGTGTGGCCTATCCAGAGGTTTGTTTAAGGTAAGGCCTACTCAGGGTTGCAGATGAAATTTACGCTTGTTGAAGAGTATAGAGGATATAATACATGTGAAGACCTACCAATGAAGTAAGTCATGTCCACTTCACTCTTGAACAAAGGCCAGACCTCTTCTGTGTCCGTGGACAGACCTAAACATCATCTGCACAATGTCATTCATAAACTTAGGAAACACAGGTGATGTAATTGAAAAATGTGGAGTTTCTTTTCCTCATTTCACAATCACATCACCTGTGTTTCCTTTGCTTAGGTATCTCATAGTGCAGATGGAGTCTAGCATATCAAAGACTACGCAGAAGGTTACAACTGTATGGAACATGGCTATGTAAGTCAAAAAATCAAAATCTAAATTTGCCAAGCACACATGGGGGCGTATTTACAAGGACCTTGCACCACAGGGAAAGGTCTTAAATTAAAATGGGAAAAATAACATCAGAGAGACTCAAAGGCCTTATAAATATACCCCAAGCAACCTATGAAGCTCTAGCATTACATATCAAGAAACCTAATTGATTTCAAAAATCGTTTTTAAACACATCATCTAAATAAATTATATACCTACATTCATCAGGAAGTGACTTAAAATGCCCTAAGACACATGAAAGCGTTTTTTTTAAGCCCTTGCTCCATTTTTAGATCACTTTTAACATGGCTATGTAAGTCAAATAATCAAGATCTAAATTTGCCAAGCACAGATGGGGGCGTATTTACAAGGACCTTGCACCACAGGGAAAGGTCTTAAATTAAAATGGGAAAAATAACATCTGAGAGACTCAAAGGCCTTATAAATATGCCCCAAGCAACCTATGAACCTCTAGCATTACATATCAAGAAACCTAATTGATTTCAAAAAACGTTTTTAAACACAACTTGTAAAGCAATTATATTCATACATTCATGGGGAAGTTACTTAAAATACCCTAAGACACATGAAAGCGTTTTTTTTAAGCCCTTGCTCCATTTTTAAATCACTTTTAACATGGCTATGTAAGTCAAATAATCAAGATCTAAATTTGCCAAGCACACATGGGGGCGTATTTACAAGGACCTTGCACCACAGGGAAAGGTCTTAAATTAAAATGGGAAAAATAACATCAGAGAGACACAAGGCCTTATAAATATGCCCCAAGCAACCTATGAAGCTCTAGCAGTACATATCAAGAAACCTAATTGATTTCAAAAATCGTTTTTAAACACATCAACTAAATCAATTAGATACCTACATTCAAGGGGAAATGACTTAAAATGGCCTAAGACACATGAAAGCGTTTTTTTTAAGGCCCTTGCAACATTTTTGGGTCACTTTTAACATGGCTATGTTAGTCAAAGAATTAAAATCTAAATTTGCCAAGCACAGATGGGGGCATATTTACAAGGACCTTGCACCACAGGGAATGGTCTTAAATTAAAATGGGAAAAATTACATCAAAGGAAGTCAAAAGCCTTGAAAATATTCCCCAAGCAACCTATGAAACTCTAGCAGTACATATCAAGAAACCTAATTGATTTTTAAAAACGTTTTTAAACACATCTTGTAAAACAATTATATTCATACATTCATGGGGAAGTGAGTTAAAACACCCTAAGACACATGAAAGCATTTTTGTAAGACCCTTGCACTTTTTTTGCATCACTTTTAACATGGCTATGTAACACAAAGAAACAAAATCTATTTGTAAAACACTTGACACAAAGCAACATTTTAAATACACAACTTTCTTCATAATTTTCTCCCTAAACCATACTATTCTCTACCTAAATTAAATGAATCTTTTCTCACCTTAGCAAATACTTTATGAGTTTCAAAACAGTCTCAGAAACACACCAAATTGTCTTTAGCAGAGCAAAAGGTATGCACTCCAGAGTCTGCAGCTATGAAAAGCACAGAAATGCTGTAACTCATCACACATATCTCTCATGTCACCCAATCAAAACTCTTCCCTCACTTTTTTCAAATCAACACCCTTCCCCCCTCTGGCCTTTCTGCCTTTTTTGCATAGCAACCACCTCCTGAAAGACCTCTCATGTTTGCAAGTTCACACAACAATGTTTCAATTGAACTCTGAACTCTCAGTGCACCTGCGTATCCAGTGCAATCTTTCATTAAATGATTTTTTCTTGACCATTCAAATTACACCTTTCAAACAACACATCCATGCACCCTAACTTTCTGTTTTCAGCAATCAAAATCCACCAATCACTGCTACTGCTTCCTTAACACAGAAACTCCACAGTTTTTTTCATTTTAAACTCTTATTTTTTCAACTCCCATTTCATTGCCACACTTCATCTGACTGCAGCAGAACCTCCTCTCACCATGTTTTCTGTCTGGATTGTTGGACATAGTTACATCTACTGGGCTCAAAGGTATGCTGAGAACAGAAATTTACCTAACCTCAATTTACAAGATGTGGAAATTAAGTGGTTTGGCCACAGAGGATTAAAATGTCACCAATTGATACCATTGGTGAAAACCTTTATGCATTTGCCTAAACCTGACCTGTTAATTGTGCACTGTGGAGGAAATGACTTGGGCACTTTGACTGGTGTAGGTCTGGAAATGCTTTTAAAGGACACCTTTGAGCAATTGATGGCACTTTTTCCTCAAACTGCCTTGGTATATTCAAATATATGCCAAAGACAGAAATGGAGGTGGTCGAACCAATTTTGTCCACAAATTGAGAAGTCGAGGAAGCATGTAAACAAATCTGTTTCAGCTTACATGAGAGACCATGGAATGGGCTCCATGTACAACAATAACTTGCGTTACTACATGCAAGATATCTACAGAGGAGATGGAGTTCACTTCTCAGATGAGGGCAACAGAGTTTTCATTTTGAATTTAAGACTGCATTGGTACCTACTTATAAGTACCTAAATGTACCATAAACCCAAAAGCTCTTCTCAGAGCTACCCTACATCTGATCACTCACAATTATTATTTTACTCTAACTTTTTTCACAAATTTTCAACAAAGTACGCTCCCCGGAGCGCTACCCGGTACGCGAACCGGAAGCTAACCACGCGAAATTTTTAAAAAAAATGTTTTTTTCCCGCACATATGGGCCTCCTCAGCCACCCTCAGAAAACCTAGGGGGTCAAGATACGTCTACCGTGCCCCCTTCTACCCATTCTGAACATTATTTGCCCTCCATCTTGTATCTTAATTCGACCGAAACACAAAATGGTGGACTCCCGTAACGCTGCCGGTTTGCGTACCGGGGCGCTCACCGGGAAGCGCTCCATCAAAAAATGTGGGAAAGTAATTTACAGAAGAAACCCTGGAGACACTTTCACCAAATATAGATTAGCTCATACTACATACCAATCCCTACCATTTTCACAAATTTGGTTGGAATTCCATTTAGCCATTTAGCCTGTAGACCTCTCTAAATACCCTGAGGTAAATTACTTCACAAAACACATCTGAAGTGTTGGAATTGACAACCAATTAAAATGTTACTTTCATTTTCTATTTTTTTTTACCTGACATTTGATTGGTTATGTACCTGAATATATATAAAGGAAGAGAAGGAAACACAGCCATTTTGACTACTACTTCCTGGTGTACATTTCAATAGGATTTTCACTAATAACTTCAACTTCTTTTTAAAGGTAAGTTGTTATTTTAAAAACTGAAGTATATTGTGCACTTTAAGTTAATATGGTAAACTTTTTCTGATAGTTATATACTATCCCTCTGTAGTAGTTATAGATTTAGATAGACTTCTCTGTTATAGTTATGGATGGACTTAGGCTTCTCTTGTATAATTATGAATTTACTTACGTTAAATCACATACACTTTTTTATATCCCTACTTCCACTCTGATACTATACACTGCTCAAAGATAAATTCACTGTTAAAAACTGCCTATCTAAAATTAATCCCAACAGTCCCCTATCTCTACTAATATATATTTTTTTAATGCAAATTTCAGACAAAATGGAAGGCGAACAGAAAGTTTCATTTGAAATTGTCCTTGCAGAGACCAACCAAGAAATCATTGATCCAAATGACATTGAATTTATGGATGAAACTTGGGACCAAGAACTACTGCAATGTGTGCAATCAGTAGATGTCCTCCTTGAAAATGAGGAAATTTTACACACTCAAAAATTACAAGCTATGTTCAATGAAAATAACGACATTTCAGACAGTGAAATGTTAGACATGTTATTAAATTTTGAAACACAATCACAATAATAAATAATTGCTTAAAAAATAAAGAAATAAAAAAAAATCAACAAAACAAACAATCAATTAACATACAATATTTGAAAAGTCTATCATTCTTTTTTCCTTATAGTACGCTCCCCAGAGCGCTTCCCGGTGCGCGTACCGGGCGCTCCCCACGCAAAAAAAACAAAACATTTTTTTATTTTTTTGCCCCGTGGGGCCCTTTTAAAGCCTCCACATCAAACCTAGGGGGTCAGGGAGGATCTACTATGTCCCCTTATGGTCATTTCCCCCTTTGTTTTTGCCTCCTCTTGTCTCTCGATCCTACCGAGAGACAAGATGGCGGCCGCTCCGGACTGTTTAGAATGTTGACAGACACCGGAGAGCCAATCAGCTTCGCTACGCAAAGTTCCGTTACGCGTCAGGTACGCCAACCGGAGCGCTGCCCGGAGCGCGCTTACAGATATATATCTTTTTTTGAACGTTAATTTCTCAAAATCCACTGGATCACATATATTGAGACCTAGCAAAGGCACATCGGGCTACCAGTCCCTACAATTTTGCCAAGTTTCGTGCAAATCCATTCAGCCGTTCGGGCTAAAAGTGAGGCCAACCGCCCTATGGAAATTAACATGGGAAAAACACGTTTTGGGACCCCCCTTTTTTCTCAGCCCCCCCTTGACAAACCCCCCCCAAATTTTCAGTATCTGCTCAGAAACAAAATGTTCCATTTTCCTGAAAATTTCAGCCAATTCCGTCCACAAACACCAAAGTTATTGGACATAGAATTTTCAAAAATCCCATAGAGAAAAAATCCTAACTATATATACCTACTGGCGACCGCCAGTAGGTAATATATATATATATATATATATATATATATATATATATATATATATATATATATATATATTAATAGTGACCAAAACATTTTCAAGATAAAGGATTAATTCTCATTACCTTGTTTGAAACCCATTTAAATATCACACTTTTTTTTTTCATACTGTAGACAGAGCCCTGTCCCACAGTTCATCAATAAGATATAACAAAGACACTTTCCTTGAAGCCTGAATAGGAGAATCAATAAGGAATAGGTAAGAAGTTGTTAGGCGATACTGTGTATTCCATGTGCACTATTTTTAGTAATGTTGATTTATTTGAGCAAGAATCAAATCGTTTCTTGTTGAAATCTACAAATTATGCGGCCATTGATGGCTTAGGCAGGAAGTGCTGTAATTCCCCAATTTCTTGCAAAACAGCAAATGTAAAAACTCATATTTCCAATGGCCACCTCAAGAAGGGAGGCTGAACATGCAAAGAAAGTATTTTATCCATTTGAATCTTGCATTTGGAATGGCTGTGAGTAAATTGAGGCATGGTGATTAACTAAGGAAAAACCTCGGACACAACATCACTTTTACAAACAATGTACAACATGTGACATATGTGTTTGCCATATAATTGCACTAAAACAAATTAACAGGAGTTATGCCTTTTACATAACGTATAAAAAGTTGTTGAAGGTTTTGTTGTAGACGAATCTAGGACTCTAATTAAATATTCCTGATTTATGCCCTTATGTGGTTATATCAAATAATATCCTTATATAGGCATAAGAATCATACCCATATTAAGACATAGCCACTGCAGTCTAAATACGGCAAGGCTACTCTCATAGACTCATAGAAAGCACAACTTGTTCTTAAACAAACCAAGCCTCCAGCAGCCCGGGAATTCCCCCTGCTTCTGTATTAATTTGTCCTAGAACTCCTGAAGTCCTGAAAGAACTGCGAGTTCTTAGTGACATCTTATGTCCAACCTTACGTCAAACTCAGCACCTTCCAGGTATAAATATACCAGCATCTGCCCTAGCAAAACACACAGTGGTTTGGAGCAGATCGACTATCTACTTGCCCGGCGCCCTGCTGTAGCAAGTGCCGAAGGAAGCCGACCCTCCCCTTGACGCACTGAGAGAGACGCTGTCATTTCTCCTGCCGAGAAATCCAGATCCAAACCTTGCGGGTTGCTGGGATATCGAGTCCTGAGAGAGCGATACAAGACCTCCTTCATTCTATAACCAAGGTACGGAGCTGATTAGACCCTTAGAGAATTCTTGATTGATCTTAACTCAAAACTATATCTCACTTACTCCTTCCCATGTACTAGGCTTAGTTTAGGTACACCGGGGTAGGCGTATCTTAGAAGCACCAGTTGAGTACGTTTAGTACTTATTTTATCATTGTATGTATTGTACTCATTTTAAACTCCGTATGGCTTAAAAACCATATCATGCTTTTACAGTATTACTTTGTAATACTCCTTTTACTGTACGCACTTTACTTTATGACAAGTATTGCAATTGTAGCAATTCACTTCTCTTGCACGAGAAAGAAGACTGTTCAATAAATAACCTCTTTTATTGAAAACGTCGGTCTCTCTGTTTCTCTGCACTTCTGGTGAAACTAAGAATGCACAATTGACTGAGTAAAATAGCTAACTATTGTTTCTGCGACTGTGGAGGTATACTCCTTATTCTGGAGGGAGGAAAGTTGTCATGTTTATGCGGTTGTCAGAAACTAATCCCTTCTTGTGTACTCGAGAAAGTTTCTAGTGACCTCTGAGCTAGCTGGCATTCATAATTAAGTCTAACATATTCAATAGAGACCTAGTCGACCTCAGTCCTACGTCTAAACTATTGTTTATGTTATTCCAATGCGCTGAGCCTATTGGGAATATAGGAACTACACTACAGTTTCTAAACAGCTGTCGATACAGCAGAGAACTGATTTCCAGAGACAAACCTAGATGTCATCACATATCAAAAGAAACAGCAGAGAACTGATTTCCAGAGACAAACCTAGATGTCATCACATATCAAAAGGATCAGAAGAGATAGTTAAGAATCACGATAACTAGTGGGTTCAAGTAACTGTTATCCATGAAGGGCTGATATAGATTTTAATAGATTGAGAATTGAAGTACCCTATGTCTAATGGTCAAGAATGATTTAACATATATGCAGAGGTAAACTTTGATGAGGGTATCATCATGTCAGGTAAAATCAATTTGGATCATGGCATTACATTCTAAATGGCGAACAGATTATGCACAGTGATAAAGTTCTAGCTTTCAAAAACATGACAGAAACTTGAATTCTGATTACTTTTGTATGAGGAAAACAAAAAGGACCTCAACACCGACAAATCTGAAGTGATGATTTTTGTGACTAAGAGATCATCTTGGGACTCCACCTGGTGGCCCACCAATCTTGGGCCCAAACCAACCCCAACTGACTAGGCTAGGTACCTAGGCCTCAACCTGGACATCAACCTAATCATGAAGTCCCATGTCAATGCCGTCACCTCCTCACACTTCCACATCCTCCACATGTAACGTAAAATCGTAAAGTGGCTCCCACTGGACACCATCGAGCAGGCCCTAATCTGAAGCAGATTGGACTACAGCATTACACTCTACATTGGCATCCCAACGGATCTCTTTCACAGGCATCAAACCACACAAATCGCTGCTGTCAGAATCGTCCTCGACCTCCTGCACACAACCCACTCCACATCACTCCTCAAAGAGCACCACTAGAAGCGCTGCCAGTTCAAACTTTTCACGCACAAGTAACTATATAACACGGGACCTGCAAACCTCAATCACTGACTTCACTTTCACCAACCCACCAGGCAACTTCGCTCAGCCTCATTCTCACTTTCACTCCTGCCAAGCGGCCAAATCCTGGAATGAACTCTCTCAAACCATCAGGGCATCCTCCTCACTTCTTCAATTCTTTAAGAAGCGGAGGACCGGACTATTAGATTAGTCTTCTTGCGGGACCATTGAGACTGCCTGTACTCAGGCCCTGACGTACCACCTGACTACACTTACCGACTCAGTGTCAGGATACCTTCACGGATGACAAGCAGTGCTCTACAAATACACCTTATCTTATATTACATTACATGAGTGGAATGCTTGAACTAATACAAGCCACTGGTAATTACTCATGCCACATTCCAATCCATTTTTTTCATATTCCACTCTCGAGATAGACCAGCCACATGCTCAAATATGCTCCACTCCCCTTCAATAGAAAGAGTCAAGCTGGATATGCCAGACAAGATTCCCTCCAGATTAGAACACAAGGAACCCAGACCAGTTTTAGTCTATTTGGACCTCATCAATGAGGTGCAGCATGAGTCCCTTGGACCCACGCCTGGGCATATCAATTCTCTTAGGCATCTCCCATAGAAATATAAATACATGATTGGTGTAATACGCAAATCTATCTCACCCAATGGTAATTAGTCAGGTGCACTCCAGTCCACCATTTTCCCCAATCTGCCACTCGCAACAGAGGCATGCATTATGTAAATCAGACTTGGTCCACTAGGAACAGTTCAACCAAAACTGTCAAGGCAAGACCCCTCCAAATGGGAATCAATCTAAGCTAACGATGATTGCTTGGGATTGTTTTCCAATCAATCGTTTTTTGGCCCCCAGGATTACGCGAATACCTTTAACCTAAATTACAACTGGCCTTCAATGCTATAGATCAGACAGCCACCAAAGCACAGCCACACCTGAAAAAAAATCCATTAACAAGATCAAAACGGCCAGCAAAAGACTGAAGAAAGCGGCGACTCCTGAACTAAGGGCCAGATGTAGGAAGCCCTTTACCGGTCGGTAACGGGCGATTTCGGCCGTTACCGACCGGTAAATGGGTATTTGGTATGTAGGGGGCCATTTTTACAGAAATCGGTAAATTTACCGATTCTGTAAAATACCGAATCGGTATTTTTACCGATTCGGTAACGGCCAGATGTAGGTGGGACTCTTCAGAGTCCCTAAGGCCTTACAGATTCGGTATTTTACCACCCAATCCAATTGGGTGGTAAAATACTGAATCCAGGTGTGCATGCACACCTAGCCATGTGACAGACAGACATGGCACACATGCCCGTCTTTAGGGTGCTAGAGGGTGTCAAAGTGACACCCCCTGCACCCTTGCAAAAATCGGTATTTACCGAATCGGTAAATACCGATTCGGTATTGCCCATTGATTCCTATGGGCTTCAGGGCCCATAGGAATCAATGGGCATTACCGAATCGGTATTTTTCAGAATTGATAATTACCGAATCTTAACGATTCGGTATATACCGATTCTGAAATACCTACACCCCCTCCCCTCTATTTTACCACTTCTTAAATACCGAATCGGTAAAATTCGGTATTTAAGAAGTGGTAAATAACAATTACCTACATCTAGCCCCAAATCTCTTATCAAATGAGTTATTGAAGCTCTTCCAGCATTAATGATTTTCTTATTTTCAAAAATCTGTTTTAACTAGTCACTAGAGAATTAAAATATTCAGAATCATGGAACAAGAGTTTTATTTCATGTATAAGAAAGACAGCAAAGACAATTCATCTTCACTTTTCTCCTTCGTTGCTGAGAAGATTGACATGAAAGTAAACTACATGGGGGCAAATGTATCTAAAACCCGTTTTGCAAGTCCTTAATAGCGATTTTTTGTGAATCGCTATTAAGGACTCGCAAAATGGAATCTATATAGGAATCGTAATATTTATTGCGATTCGTTAATATTCCTTAATTGTGGATCGCAAATTGCAATTCGTAATTAAGGAATAGTATCCCATTCATTCCTATAGGCCTGGAGGACCATAGGAATGAATGGGAAGACATCTGCAATTTGCGAGTACCCATTAGGTACTCACAAATTGCAGATGCAATTTCAAGGGTACAAGGGTGTCAAAAGGACACCCTGTTGCACCCCTGAAATATGTATGTGTGCACATGTGGCGCACATACATGCCCTAAGGGCATGTATGTGCGCCACAAGGCACTTTGAAAAATGCTAAAAAAAGTGCATTTTTCAAAGAAATCTCATATTACCACCAACTTGAAGTTGGTGGTAATTTACGATTTCGTATGCCAAAATCGCACAACTTGGGTACTTCCTCCTTCGCATTTAAGGAATCACAATTTGCGACTCCTTAAATGCAATCGCAAAATAGGAAATCAAAAATGTTGCGTTTCCCTATTTTGCTATGCCCTTTTGGGATGATACATCCCAAAAGGCCTTTTACCATTCGCAAACGGGCCGATTCTGAGAATCAGCTCGTTTGCAAACGGGAAATGGGCTTGATACATATGCCCCATGATGTATACAAGAGGATGCTGACACTGTTGCGTCAGCATATAACTGACGTAAGGAGGCCAGAAATGTCAGCAATATGGGACCCACTGCTATTAGAACAGGAGAGACTTGTTGAACATAAAACCATATTTGTAAATTGTACTGGGCCAGGTAACTATATGGACGGATTTACAGCCCAAAGTCACCCTACTAATACACAATAATGTAGGTATAACCTATCCCTCACTCAATGAAATGATAACAACAAACTTCATGCACTACACCTCCCCTAGAATATATGCTACATTAAGCTTGGACACACCCAGCAGTGAAACATCATGCTTGGATATGATGGGGAGGATCCCTTGTTCAGCTATGGAGTGGAGCTGTTATATTTTGGTAGCTGTATGAGATAAGTCTCTCATGTCGGAGCTATATATGTAAAACAACCAGTGCTTAATTTGTGGAAAAATAAGTCCCGGCCCTTGTCAGGAGGCTACTGCTGCTTGCACCTCCCACTGTTGCCCCTACCAGTGCTGCAAATGACAGTAACAACACAACTACTAATGGCCACACTCCTCCAATTGTTACAGTTCAGACTATTCCAGGCCCCCAAAGCTAGGGCCGGCTTTAGACCTGGTGGCGCCCGGTGCAACAATGATTTTCGGTGCCCCACCAGCCAATGACCACCTCCTCAGATGCTCTCACTACCACCGGGCAAAAGTGCCCGTCATCTCTCCAATTATAAATTATTGCTAAACACAGCCCCCCCTGAGGTCAGCGCCGCCTCCACGCGCTCCCCTCCACAGGTCAGCACCCAGTGCGGCCGCACCAGTTGCACTGCCCTAAAGCCGGCCCTGCCCAAAGCTATAGGAATGACTTGGGAGTCAGGTATTAGTCATTATTAAGATATTTGAATTAACAAACAACTCTTGTTATGCTCATCCACCATGTGGCAGATTATTATAAGTGCCAGTATTGACAATTAAGTGCTGGTGCCGAGTACCAGAAACCACTGGCTCAAACTAAGCACTGCGAACTACATTTAATGCATTGATTAAGTATTCGAAGAAGGGTTGCGTAACTATGAATAAGCATGTGTAGTAAAATCCAACACAATTATCTAAAAAAAATTAACATATTTAGTATCTGCTATGGCACAGTAGATTGTACCGGAGCACTATAAAAGTACATGTACCTTAACATATCATGCCTTTATCTTTGGCCTAATTTTCATAGAGAAGATCTGGCATAGTTACCTGATACATCAATTATATAGGACGTCAAGGATATATAGCTTTTCTATGCAAGTCAGACTTGACACTCAAAGAACTGTAAAGAAAATTCACAACAGTCTCAGGACTAAAACCGGAAATCCTCAACCATTCTACACGTAACATTTCAAAAACTGCAAAGATCAAGGTGCCACCTTTATATCGTGACCGTGAGTCAGTTCTTCTAGCAAGACCTTTAAATGGCCTTCAAAAAACTTACGCAATGGATTGCTGCACGGAAAATTTGATCAAGATCATATCTAATGAATCGCAGATCGTGCTCACCTCCCTTTCTTAAAACAAAAATTTTTTGGGAGTAGGGCCCTAAGGAAAAAATAACGGGTCATCTTGTTTTTTCTTTCTTTTTCTCCTATGATTTAAAACAATGTCAATTGAAAAATGCTGAATGCTGAAATAGCTGCTAAGGACACTATAACAATCATGCAAGGATGTGGTGCAGGGCTTTTATCATACAGGTCAATGAAAGCCCAGCACAAATAGGTTTTGTTATCAAGTCTAGCAACGTGGAGATTGCGTTGTGGAAAACAGTAATGCACTTTGCAGTGAGAAGGAGCTCCTCTGAAAGAAACACAACCTTATTAAAATCATCATAATCAGTGCTGGTGGTAAGCAGACAAACTGCATTAGAGCTAAAGCAGAGCTGCTCAGCATCCCAAGGGAAAGATTTCAAGTGGTCACAAAGGGTCAAGTTTAATAGTGTACAACAGCTGTTGTAAACAAAGAGTATCATCCTCTCTCTAAAAGGGAGAGAACAGAAAAGTGGATCCTATGGAAGGAAGGTTTTAGCCACCGTGCTCACTGCAGTCCTAGTCTGTTACTTATTAAAATGCAGAATGAGAAGTGTTCGAGAGCCAATATCATGGGAAATATATCATGGAAACAGAAAAAGAAGTGGGAAAGGACGTACCAATCAGAATGTCAATGGATGCAAAATATATTTTGGACTCTGCCTCTGGTGTCCCAAAGACAGGAGAAATACTCTAAATGCAAAATTAGACAAGAAGGGATGGCAGATTTCAGAGCAACAACAATAGTTGTGAATGACAAGCTGTTTGCCCTCATGGACAATGGGAATGTTTTTAATATTGTATCAATGCGACCCCCACATGGGTTAAACTACATGCTCCAGAATTCCAGGCAAAGTCACATGACATCATTATCCAATAAATCATGTCCTGGAGCACCATGTCCTTTTGATGAAAGGATGCCTCTGAACAAGGAAGTACGGGGCATATTATCAAGGACCGGTGTTAAAATTATCGCTGTTTTATTGGCGATAATGGGCTTGATAATACGCCCTTGTTAATTCCCATAGAAGCCCATGTTCTGATGTTAACATGGGCTTCTATGGGAATTAACAAGGGTGTATTATCAAGCCCATTATCGCCGTTTTATCGGCAGTTTCCTGCCGATAAAACAGCGATAATTTTAACACCGGTCCTTGATAATATGCCCCTACATTTCCGAAACTCGTAAGGCATGAAGCCGGACCCAGTACTTTCTGCTTGCCATCTGCTCGAGGCATTGGTATGAGTGCAGGCTCCGCCCTTTGGACAAACATTTGCTTCAAATATTTGTTATAGATGCAACTTTCTAGAGTCACAGATGGGTGAGGTTTGTAAGCCTAATTTATTTTTAATCCAGAGATATGAGCTTGCCCAAAAATGGATTTTCCTGATGGGAGAGACACACAAGTGCTCTGCTATTTCAACGACAGTAGTCCTTTACGAACACATAACTGCATTTACTGTTCATCTTTTTATTACCTTTCCTTTCGACATAGTGCAATAAAGATTATAGCTGGAAATACCGAATCCTGAATATTGACAGGGCAGAATATCATTACAACTTCAGGGGACAAAATATTGACAGTAAAGTGCACAAAAAGAGAGATATGAATTTACTAACTGGAGAACAGAAAGCTATATATGAGGGCCACAAGAATATGGTGAAGGTTTTCCTTGTAAACACCAAAGGAAAGATGGTGAGAAAAAGATGGCTTGATTGGAATCATGGAAGAAGAATTACAATACTGTGTCTAACGTTTACATTTTCTGTGTTAGTCTCCATGCAAAAGACAACCCTCACCAATAATGAAATGTCTATGCATTGTTTGTATACAAGTAATCTATTCCCTTTGTATGAAAAAATGTAGAATCACCATCATGACCCAACTAGCTTACCCTGAGTAGGAGGGAAAACCATTTTATTTGTCAAATTGTTTATGCATATAATATAAGCACTCTCTACATTCGTTGTTTCATAGCATATATCAATGGATCTTGCATTTATATTACCTTAATAACAGACCTTATATTCGCTTTAACAATTGCTGGACCCTGTCACTGCTGTCCTTGCTTCCTTCCTTAACTTAAAGGTTTGTAACATCCCCATTAAAATCTGTGAATCTCTCCCTTTTGATTCTCTAATCACCATTGACCCCACGTTCCTACCCAACTACCCATTCTTTATACAATGACTAACCTTAACCGGTCAGTGATATTTTCCAAGCTGTCCAAACCTATAGTGCAAGACAGTTCTGCTCCTCTGGCTTAGATGAAAGCTTGCTATAGTGGCTCAATTAGCTCCTGCCACTCTGATTAATGTGTCCAGGGATCACTAGTAGTCTTTTCACTTTTAACTTGGGCCATCCTTGTCCCTTATGAATTTGTGGAACTATGCTTTCCAGGATTATTTCATGATGGGGATGACTATGTTGAGTTAATCCATTTAATTTATTAGGGTTAATTATTTGCCTATTTCACTTCTCTGTCCACTGGTAGCGCATATGGGACATCATCTCTACTGGTGATATTTTTACTTAGGACAGTGGCAAATGCTGGATTGCTATGAGTTAGAGTGATAGGTGTTAGCTGGTTTACAACTGGGCTTCCATCTAGGCTAGGGAAACACACAGCTCTTTACTCTTCAGTATTTCCAAGACTCATCTTAGACACCAATGATGATGTGAAGACTGAGCACAAGCTGCAGGTTTTTCCAGCCACCAAGCTGCATTGGCGTGAAGTACATCACTACTGATGAGTATCCACAGAGATAATTCCGGCCGGTGCACTGGTATATAACACACCAACGTGATTGGCAGTAGAGTACCTCAAATGCAAAGAGTTTATTAGCTTCGCCACAATATGTTAGCGTGGATTTCTCTCAGTAAAAACTCATAATACGAGGTAACTCCTCTTCCCTATTAGCCACACCCTCCTTCTTCTCACGATAAAACATATCAACACCAACTTCAGGTTTTCAATCAACAACACTAAGTTAAAAAATTAATTATAATACAGACATAAGACACCTTGAACGATTTTATTGCACTATTTGCAATTTACAGCACATGTGGGTTCTTTCTTTAATCTTTACTGTTATCTGGCTAGCTCACAGCAGATAACAAAATGTGTCATGTTATAACACCAGAAAATGTTTTCATGTAATTTGAACAGAACTCAAAAAATGCACTGCACTTTTATTTTAAAATGTTTGTTATCTGTCATTCCATAAGAGCAAATATTAAAGTAACACTTACTGAACAATCAAGGGCTGTTCATCAAAAATAAATGGTTTGTTTAACATTGCTGCTATTGCGTGGTGTTTTGCAGTTGATTTTAACACAAGACCTTTGTCGCCAGGTACTTGGTTTGCCTTCAATTCTTCAGTTGCCCACAGTCCTAATAATAAGCATATAGATAACATTAATATACAACCAAAACTATTGTATGCATGAACAACATCAGTGCAAATGAAATAAACATAATACCATGAACCTTTATAATAATGAAATTTAATCTCGGTTAACAAGTATATGAATACACTAGAGATTGTATTGTGTATTTAGGAAATTGGGATGTTAGTTGACTTGGGTGTAAGCCCTGGTCAAACAGCAACCACAAACCGTGTTAGGGTGAGGCACAAGCAAACCCTAAACTAACCTGTGCTCAGCCCTTTGTAGCTTGGCACAGAGCAACAGAGCAGTCAGGCTTAACTTAGACACAATATGTAAAGTATTTGTGCAACACCTCAAACAGTAATAAACTGAAAACACCACACAAAAGGATCCCACACCAAGTTAGAAACATAGAGCTTTCTTTAATAAATAAAACAAGACCAAAACGACAAAGTCACATGTTCAGGTTGATTGCGATGGAGCGCGGGGCAGATACAGTAGCCCAGTTAGGCCTGCTGGTTTGTGAAACATTGCGAGGATATGTGTCGAAGGTGCAGTGATGCGTTGGTTCCGGGGCAGCTGCGGTGCGAGGTCCTGAGTCATTGAGGATTCTAAAGACGCGGACTTGTGATGCAAAGTCCAGTGTTGAGGATGTACCGTGCAGTCGAGGTGAAGCGTCGTTTGCGAGGGACAGCAAGGCTGCAATGCAGAGTCCATCATCGTTGAGGCTGCCGTCAACAAGGGATGCGATGGGGTGCACCGAGGATGCGTTGCACAGCAGCGGTTCTGATGGGCTGGGATGCGTGTCTTTACAGTGGGTCCAATCTGCTCAGTAGTAGCAATGCGTTGGTTCTGCTCAGGTTTGCGTCAGGCAGCATAGGAGATGCGTCTGTTCTGCTGGATCCACAGAGGCAGGCAGAGCACCATAAGCCCACTTCCAAGGGTCCAGGACTGTTGTGTCCCTGAGGCGTCAGACCAGGAGGCCAGCCAACTAGCCCTTGGAGTCACTCTGGGGTTCTGGATTCAAGAGATGCAGGTCCAGTCCTTCTCACCGAAGCAATAGGGCAGCAGGTCCAGAGAAACGGTCATTCAGAGCAGACGCCCAGCAGAGTGGCAGTTCTTTCGGCATCACACCAGTACTTCTTCCTGGCAGAGTATCCACAGCTCCAGAGCTGTACTGATGGGTTGGTGTCTGAGGTTTATACCCAGTTGTGCCTTTGAAGTGGGGAGAAGCTTTTAGACAGAGGCCTTCGTAGTACACAGACGTCCTGCCTTCCTGGCCCTAGCTCCAGACAAACTACATGGACTAGGCAGTCCTTTGTGTGAAGGCAGGACACAGCCTATTCAAGTGTTAATAGGGCTGTGCCCAGCTCCTCCCTCTGCCAGTGATGGCTTATCCAGGCACTACCTAAGTGCCCTCTTGTGTGTGGATGTCTAGAGAGAATACATGCCTAACTGTCATTACACTCAGTAATGTGAACCAGCGACAGGCTGCAGGCATCAAATTGCTAAGGCAGGAAAATGCCAACTTTCTAAAAGTGGCAATTTCAAAATTTAATTTAAAATCTGACTTCACTATAAGTTAGGATTTTTCATTACAACTCCCAAGACACCAAACATGAACTGGTTACCTGTTCCCATTTGGAAATTACAGCTTATTAAATGTAAATAGTTAACTCTAATATTATCCTTGGTGAGAGGTAGGCCTTGCAGTAGTGGAAAAACAAATGTAAGAGTTTTTCACTACAAGGACATGTAAAAAAAGTTAAAGGTATGTGTCCTACCTTTTAATACAATGCACCTTGCCCTCTTAAAGTGCTACTTAGGTGGGTGGGCCTTGCAGTAGTGGAAAACAAATTTAAGAGTTTTTCACTACCAGAACATGTAAAAAACGTAAAGGTACATGTCCTACCTTTTAAATACAATGCACCATGCCCTCTTAAAGTGCTACTCAGGTGGGTGGTACAATCAGTGTTTCATGCCCAATAGTAACATTTAATTTACAAGCCCTGGGCACAGATAGGGGCATTTTGGGTAAATCAATTTTCTGGGTTGTAGACTCACTGGGTGTTCTTGAGATACACACTTCAGGGCTGTCACAATATCAGCCCAAGCATAACAGGTTTGGACCTCCTCTATTGCACAGTGCTGTAGACCTTTGCAATTTTCTTTCATTTTTCTTATTAGTGGTGTGCAAATGACTGCCCAGGGGAGAGGAGCCCTATGATTGTGTTTTTGTCTCACCCTGTCTGTGAATGTCAATGGAGGCACTGCAAGGAAAGAGGGACTGCACAATTCTCTCCTCTGACTTGCACTGCCATCAACACACGTTATGTCCTGGTGTTGGATGCTCTCACCTTTGTAGCCCTCTGCTGTCTTTTCAGGAGGGCCAGTACACAGAAGGGGCAAGAAGGCTAGGCAAACATGATTGAGGTGGGCTTATGAGCTTATACGTGGCATAAGGGGTTACGTACCTGCATACAGGTCTGAACTTGACAAATGCACTATACTGGTGTATATGAGGCCATACCAGCAACTGTGTGACTTTAATGGCCATATGTGAAGATGGACAATACAGTCCTTCTGCAACAGCTGTCCCATCCATCAATATTTTCAATTTTCCTTCAGATGTTCTCCTTTATTTTACAACATTTTGTGAGATTTAAGATTCCCCTAATCGTACATGCTCCTCCCTCTAACTACTAATCAGTGTCCGTGAGAAACACCCTTGGAGTGTCCTGGGATATGGGAACCCCTAAATTGCTCACCCCTGTTGTTTCCCTCCACTCCTAAGCTTGTATCCTGGCTGGTGGCTGCAAATATATAGTTTTGGTTGTATTAGGTGCATCCAGTGGTGATACCTAGGGATTTCTATGAAGCAATGAAGGCATCCCAGGCAACGATTCTTGAGTGCAACTACAGAGAAGCTTAATACTGAGGTGTTAATGGCTTGCTAAAGTTCCAACAGGGTCCTGTTTCCTATGTTTTTTTTTGTAATTGCAATCAACTAGTAATACTGTTGGAGTCATCATTCTCGGTGAGAGGAAATGGAGTCAGATCCTCTTCCACAGATTTAGTTGTCCTTTGTTTCCCATGAGAGATGATCAAAATCCTTATAAACGCGGGCAATTAATACAAAACGGAGCAGAAATCACAAACTGCATATTTTATTGCAACCCATTATTGCTGTTTTCCATTTGTTGTTGATAATTTATGCGTTTAATGAACTGTGTGAATTGAAATGTTTGTTTTGACCCTCTACTGTATTTATATACATATTTAAGATGCCACTGAATTTGTGTTCTTTTATGAATAACAATTCTGACATACATTTCATCTTTACTGAAATTGAAACAACTGCATCTAGTCTTAAAGTTTCCTGTACTTGCTTTGAGCTAGATCCTGACTGTTCATCCAAGCAACTCCACAGCATCAAAAAGGCCTCGAGAGGCCAACTTTTGATCTCACAAATATCCAGTAGTTATTTGGAAACACATGTAACTGCTTTTGATTTTGCTAGCTGGCCGACAACTTTAATGATAAAAGGTTATTCCTGAGCATACAAGGGTGAATGGAGTTTGAGGCCAGTATATATGAGTTTATGCCTGCAGGCACATGAGATTTCAAGAGTGAAAAAGAGACTTCACTGTCCATATACACATGCACCTGGGCATTTGAGGCTATAATTGGAATATGTAACTCTCAAACTCTCCATCAGGCACAACTGATGTCCTTTCTTACATATATAGAGTACATTCCCTTATTAGTCTTGAATTTATCTCATAACACAGTACCAGTCTCCAAAAAGAATTGGTTTGTGTTTCTTTTGTACAGTTGTAATTCAGCTAATGTCTGCTCACTGTTCATGGCGAGATGCAACATTCAAAGTCTACAACCCACTAGTATTGAGACTACTTACAACTACACAGCAGCAGCCCCTCATGGCCTTACAGCGTTGCTGCTTCACACATAGACAGTGAGAGGTGATCAATGGTCAGGTGATCTGCTGAAGCCTATAGTTTATATAAATCCGTACTACAATTCTATCATGCCGTGTAGATAATGCATTGTGATCATCAATTTGTATGCATTTCTTTGTCCCGAAGAAGGCTTCAAGAAAATATAATGGTGAAGTCTTAATAATAGAAAATCATATTAAAAATGTTATAGTTGAGGACCTGATATTGTTTGGTTCTTATAATTCACATCACTGGATATGTTCTGTCCATTGAGTGTGCACCATAACAAATATGAGCATATAAGGAAGACTCTGTGTCTGTTTTAAGAGAGTGATACTTTAGTGTCTTTTGTTTCCTTAAAATTTGTTTATTTACAAATGAGCAATCAATTACGTATATGCCTACTCAGACTGATATGCACTATTGATATTAATAGACAAAATAATGCATTGACTGAATTTTTTTTAATTCATGACGTTATGCTCCAACAAATGTTATTAATAATAGATTGCTTTTGGCTATGATAATGATCTTTTACCTCTTTATATTGTGATAGGTTTGCTGTAGAAGATTAATCAGAAACCAGGAAGTTAAAACAAATTGGTTTACTGATTTCAATTGGTTGAAGCTAGTGGCGATTAATGTACCACCATTTGATTGTGCCATGATAATAAGTTTGAATTGAAAGGGGCAATTTTCTGTTTTCGTAGTTATCAGTCATATCCATCTCAACTTAGGAATGCATCCTACAGGCAGCCAAAGGAAAGCTAAAGGAAGGCAAGTTCATAACAGTAGGATTGTCAAATAAACTCACATGGAGTAGAGGTCAGACCATAACAGGGTCACATTCGCACTCAACACTCAGACTCTACATTCTCGTTCACCCATCCATACACAGCCAACCCTCCTCTACATGCACACATACATGTTGGAGAGTAGTTTAACACGATACAACACAACCATATGACCCATGGACCACATTGCTGGTTTCAGAGGAAGATCCCAATGCTAATGGTTACCTTTCAGAGCACACCCAATGGAACCTACACATAAAACACCAATGTATGGACCAGGTACATGTAAGGGTCAGACAAAAGGACCCACCTATAACCACTGTCAAACGATGCACCATCACAGGTTCAGTGGAAGATCAGCAGATCCAGTCTCCTGTTTTTGGTACTATCCACTGAATTTACTGCAAGATGCTGCTCAAGGGTAGACTCATTAATATCAATTTGACTTGACAGCTTTTGTAGCCCAGTAACCTGGTAGCTGAAACTAAAATTAGTTGGGCATGCTTAATACATTTTGGTTCCATAAATCCACATATTTATAATAAATGTTCAGTGATAGATTTTCAGATTCAGTAATGAACAGATGGTTTCTGGCACTATTTATGAGAGAGGGAAGTGAAGGGAACTCAACTGATATTGGTTGAGATGCCTTCAACAATAAGACAAGTAAAAAGGGGAAGTTAAAGGATTCCAAGGCAAGCAAATACCCAGGACTCTTATATTGCATACCCTTTTTGAGAGAGGCTTGTAGGGTAAGGAAGACAGTGGTTTTTACCTCTTGCGGCATGGGATCCTACAATGTGCATTTTCATGTTACAGGAAAGAAAAATGATGATTTGTAGGAATAGATTACTGATTCCTTTCAAATATTTTTTCTCCCACTGAAAAAAGTAATCAAAGACGGCATTGGTTTGTATACATTTGCACTAGGCACCTTCTCTGTACTTACACTGCTACGGGTTCAGACATAAACAATTCAAGAGGACATCAGAAATCATAAGTGCTTGAAATCTGATGATTACTGTTAGATCCAGCTTTTTCAGCAAGGTTTATACCTAGACTTTTTGCTTTTGGCCTTCTGTTTGTTTCTGACCTATTTTTGTTGGTTTTATGACTCTGCACTTTACTGCGAATGATCAGTGCTAAAGTGCATATGCTCTCCCTGTAAACTGTTATTATGGATTGGTGTTTCCCTGATTGGGTTATTTGGTTTACTTCTAAGTCCCTAGTACAGTGTACTGTGTGTAACAAGGGCCTGTAAACCAAATGCTGATAGTTGGCTTGCAGCACTGATTGTGCCACCCTCACCAGCAGCTTTGCAACGAGGTCTCAGGCCTGCCACTGCAGTGCCTGTGTGCAGTCTAGTACTGCCATGTCGACCTAGCAAGTGCACCCACTTGCCAGGCCCTAACCTTCCATTTGCTTACATGTAGGTCACCCCTAAGGTAGGACCAAGGTACTCCTGTGGTCAGGGTGCAGTATATGTGAAAGGTAGGACATGCCCTGATGTGTGTGCCCTGATAGGATAAAATGAGGAGTTTGCTCATAATATCTTATCTTATGAGCATTTCTGCCCATGGGAACAAGATACAAAAATAAAGTTTGATATGCCTGAACTCAGAATGCTAAGATGTATCTTTTAGTGAGGGGGATTTTTACATTCTGGGTTTGAAAATGCCACTTTTAGAAAGTAAGTGTTTTCTTGCCTAACCATCCAGTGTGCCTCTGCTAGGTTGTGTATTGACAGTCTGGCTTTCGAGGGGCTGGGATGTCCATTCTGTTCAGAAAGCCACTTGGGGAGGTTAGGTGTGTCCTGCCTTTCCAGGGTGAGTCAGAATTGGGCTAAATAGACCTTGACTGCATTCAGAGTAGGGGGAGGAGATTTCTTTCACACCTGAATGGGCCTGGGCTGCCAAGGACAATGCTGTCTCCACCTCCTGCTGGGAAGCTGCACCAGTGAGGCCTGATCTGGTTTTGGCCAGGTACAGACACTCTCTGCCTATAAAGAGCAAAGGACTTTTGTGCTATAAAAGCACTGAACTAAGGAACCCACCAGGAAGAAGAACTGTGAAAGCTGGAGGAGGAGGACTGCCCCTGTGCTGTGTGCTGTTGGGTTTGGCCTGCAGTGGTTGCTTCTGTCTTGGGCAGGCAAAGGATTGGACTGTGCTTTCATCATCCAGCTGTTAGAGCTTTCTCCAAGGGCTTGGAGTAGAGCTTGCCTTCTGTTGGAAGTCTCAGGGATAGATGAGACTTCAAGGATCATTCTGGGAATCAAGAGGAACCTTTGCCAAGGAGAAGGGCTGGCGAAACTGAGGAGAAGTACTGCTCCTTTGCTGTGTGCTGTCTGGGGTTGGCCTGCAGTGTCTGTTTATGCCAAGGAAAGGAGAAAGGAGTTTGCTGTGTGCTGTGTCCCCTGCTTGAAGAAGATCTCCAAGGGTTTGAAAGAAGAGCTTGCCTCTTGGTCTGAAGTCTCAGAGACACAAAGACTTCACCACCAGCTCCGCTGAACTTCCTTGCTGGGAGTTCTGATCTACTAAGAGGTGCCTGCTGCTGTTTTGGACCTCTGGAGGATATCTGCCGCTGGGAGCTGGAAAAGTACATCAACTTCGAGAAGCACAATGCATCCGCACCTTTTTCAGACGCATCGCCGAAGAAACCATGGCAGCACCTGTTGTGGCTAAAGAAATCTCCGCATGCAGAGGTCATTGCACCAATCCTGAAGCAGGCCCTGCTGTGCGGCTGCAAGAACCAATGCATTGTGGGACCGCGGCTGGAGAGAGCCACGAAGTGCCTTCCCCACTGCATCGAGAACCAACGCATCCCCGATCCTCACGCATTGCATCTGGGTGCCACGGCAGCAAAAACATTGGGGTTGCAGTAAGAAACCGACGCATCACCTCCCCGCACAGCAAGAAACTGACGCATCACCTCACCCTCAATATCTATATTAATGTATTGTGGATTTTTGTCATTTTGCTCGTTTGGTATAGATAAAGATGACTTATTTTTCTAAACTGGTGTGGTGTCCATTTGTAGTATTTTCACTGTATTACTTTACACACTGCCTCTGAGATAAGCCTGTCTGCTCGTAACAAGCTACCAAGGGGGTGAGCAGGGATTATTTTAGAAGTGTATCACCCTTACCCTGACTAGGAAGAAGGGTCCCTACTTGTAACGTGCAAACCATTGCTAATTAGAGACTCCCATTTCTAACATTTACTTATTAGATGACAGCTGACAGCTACTTAGCCTTAGGGTGATGCTTACCAAAAAGAGGGACACCCCAGAAGAGGGTGTCTGACTCTTGTTTAGGGCTGCTAACTCTGCTAAGATATGTCTTTGAATACTGCCACATAGCAGTTGATACTAAGTCGAATTTACTTTGTGACCCTCTCTAGTGGGCACACACCTGTGCCTTTGTAAATACAGTATCACCCTTATTTGTACCAGCACGAAAGACAGACTGAAGGGTTCTGGAAGGCAACTCCCAGCAACTAACTCAGCAACTCTTGCAGCCTGGATAAGGGGGTAGAAAACAAACCTAGAAGGGAAGATGAAGGGAATTTTGCAAGCACACCCAACATAGTGCATGAGAAAAAATGCTCACTAGAATTGCTCCATTTTTCTACAGAAGATAGTGCTGGAGTTGTTAATCAGTGATAAAAATGCGTATATTGAAGCAGGCCATTATGAAAAGATAACAAAGGGAAGGGTGATCAGTCTTATAAGAACTACATATACGGTGATATTCACAGGTTGAAGCAGAGAAAAACATTATGCAGATGTAAGAGAAACCTATATACTGTGATAATAACGCTGCGACTACACAAGATTCTGAATACATTGTAGTAATTACAGACACATTCTGTTAGATGTATTTTGTATCTTGTTTTTCTGTTGTATTACTTTCTTGACACTGTTCCTTTAACCTGTACATTCCTTTTGGATCTTTCCTTACTGTCGTGTTCTTTCTCTTTGCATGGTGTGGCAGTTGCATGCTAGCCTGGAGAAGGACACCAGCTGATACATGTAGCTTACAATAAATATACTTCTTTATATAATAACTTCATGATGGACTTCATATCTCTTTCCCTATAACATTTTGGCGATGTGTGGCTAGCATAACCTGAAAAAAGCTACTGAAAGAATTACGATCGGCTGGTGAAGAGAACCACGCGTGAATTTGGTAACGTAAGGGTTACTGCCAAGGAAGAATTTCCTTTTCAAGTCGAACTACTGTGGTGTGCGATTCAAAGGGAACCGTGTAACGAGTTGAGACTGAACTTGACATACCCCGTGCCAATTATTCTTATCTCTCTGTCTTTCTAAGGAGAGCAACGGAAAAGTGCTGCTGAAGAATCCCGAAAACGTGGAGTGAGTAACTATCTGTCTATTTCTGACTCATTCACGTATTTACGTTGCTATTTTACTCTGTACAACTAAATGAGAGTGTGATTTAAGTAATCCATTACACACAGTCAGCTTCTGTGCGACATTTAAAAGAGAGCAGTAACGCTTACCACGAGACTCTGTTGCTTCAAAGAACGCTACCATTGTCATCCTCTTCGAAGATTGGAAACTGCAGCTCCTGATGACTCATTCCATTACGTTCTGTCGTATTGACGTCCCTTTGCCCTACGTGATAGCAGCCATTTGCTTTTTTCATAACAACAATGAAGGTTGCTAAGTAACGCGAAAGGAACACGGAGAAGAGAGACGGCTTAAACTTTATACAGATCTCGAGGAAACACAAGAGCAATTGCGGGAAGTAGAGGCTGCTCATGAAGTCTTCATGCATATTCAGCGGTTTTGATGGTAACGTTTGCTTTTAATCATTATTAGAAGCGTGTGGAGAGTCAGCACTATTTCCTGAGACTTCACTGTTTGATCGGATATTGGGGCAGTCGAAACGCAGGATAAGATATATTATGAGAAATATATAAAAAAAAAAAAAAAAAGAGGAAGATGGAAAGCAACAGCGTAGTGATGCCACCATTGTTTTTGCAGCAAAGTGGTGATCCTCCTATAGAATGGGAGGAATGGATTGAAGTATTTGAGAATTATATTGAGGCGATTGATGGCAAAGACTTCAGTGCTACAAGGAAAAGAGCGCTATTATTGAGCACCTTGGGGAAAGAGGGCCAACATTCTTTTAAATATTTGTCTCCAGGTACTAATGCCGAAGGAAGAGTTATAACCAATGTGTATTTGGAGGCAAAAGCTCGTTTAAAGAAAAGATATTCAAAAGAAGTCAACATTGTCATGGCTAGACACAAGTTTTACACGCAACCTCAGCGCCAAGGCGAGAGTGTGGATCAATTTCTTACTCGCCTACGTGAGTTATCGTTGAAATGCAACATTGGCAACATTAGAGACGAAATGATAAAAGACCAACTCATTGTCCAGTGTGGGAACAAGAAGATGCAAGAGAAACTGTGGGCGGCGAAGAACCCTTCTTTGCATAATGCAATTGACATTGCAATAGTAGTAGAAGAATCTGGTGCATGTATGAAGGAGATGGAACGCAAGGATAGTATAAAGGAGAATGTGTCGTGTGTTGACGTTGTAGAAGAAGTGGGAGCTGTGGGAGGTAAAAAATCCTATGAGAGGAATGAGAAAAATGTAGGGAAGAAGTTTAATAATGCATACAGTAATAGTGACTCATACAGGAGTAGAGATAAAACTTGTTCAAGATGTGGCAGCACATACCACACTGCAGAATATAAGAAATGTTTTGCCTTGGACAAGGATTGTTTGAAATGTGGGAAGCGGGGACACTTTTCAAGAATGTGCAAGTATGTTCCCAGAGGCAAAATTGCTGTTGTTCAACAAGAACAGGCCGATGTTGCTACGATTGTTGGTGTTGAGGGAGTTAATAAGATTTTGTGTGTGAGCGATGAGGAGTCAGATATGAATCCCAGAAGGAGAGTAAGACCCAAGGCGATGTTTGTGATTGTTTGGTGAACAAGTTGAGTTGATGGTGGACTCGGGGTCATTCTGGACCATCATTCCTGTGTGCTTATTTGGTGTGAAATGGCCAAAGGTTGAGTTGGAACCGAAGGACATCAATCCAAGTGGGTTTCAAGGCGAAAAGATTGAGATTATGGGGTTTATGTCTGCCGATATTTCAATTAAGGGCAGAACAGTGAGAGGTAAGGTATGCGTTGCCCAGTCTGGTCCAGCGATATTAGGTTGGGGACACCAGTACGATTTACATATTGTGTTGAATCCGAGAGCGAAAGATCAAGTAATGGTGGTGGATGAAGTACCTACTTTGTCGATTGTAGATGGGATGCCTGAGTTGTTTAAGGAGGAGATTAGTGAGTTGAAAGGCTACGTACATAAGATTATGCTAAAACCGGATGCCGTTCCTTTGCAACATAAGGTTAGGAAGGTACCCATAGTAGCTAGATGTGAAGTAAAGAGGATGTTGGGTGAAATGTTGGAACAGGGGGTTATTGAGCAGATAGAAACCTCAAGTTGGATTTCGCAAGTCGTGGTTACGACCAAATCTGATGGCAAATACAGATTCTGTGTTGACTTGCGCACACTTAATCGCAATATTATCGTGGATGGGTTTCCCCTTCCTAATATGAATGAGTCGGTACTATTATTGAAAGGGGGGACATTTTTCACGAAATTAGACTTACGGAGTGCCTACCATCAGATCAAACTACATGAGGAGTCGAAACATCTGACGGCGTTTATCACATCTGAAGGCATTTTCCAGTTTACTAGGATGCCGTTCAGGTTGGCATCAGCGGCAGGAGTGTTCCAGCGTATGATGGGTTCTGTGTTGAATGAGGTGGAAAATGTGGTTCATTTTCAAGATGACGTGTTGTTGTTTGGTAAGACGAAGGAGGAGCATGATGTGATCTTGAAAGAAGTGTTGAACAAGATGGAGTCGGCTGGGTTAACTTTGAGGAAAAATAAATGTAAGTTTGCGGTGGAAGAGGTGGAGTATTTGGGTTATACCTTGTCAGCGGAGGGAGTGAGACCTAAACGTGATTTGTTAGAGTCTATACGGAAGGCGCCAGCGCCTGTTGATAGAGATCAGTTGAGGTCATTCTTGGGCCTCAAAGAATACTACGCGAAATGTGTTCATAATTTTGCGGACAAAACGGAGAAAATAAGAGAATTGCTCAGGAAGGGTTGTAAGTTTAGTTGGGGCCAAGAGCAAGAGAGTGTGTTTGTTGGAATTAAAAAAGAGATATGTGATGCTGGTATTTTAACACCTTTTGATACTAAAATGGAGTCTGTTCTGACCGTTGATGCAAGTGGTGTTGGCTTGGGCGCTGTGCTTGCTCAGGTTCACTCTTCGGGTTTGAAGACGGTGGCGTTTGCATCAAGGTCCCTTACTGTTTCGGAGAGGAACTACTCTATAATAGAGAGAGAGGCACTTGCTGCTGCATGGGGATGTGAGTACTTCAGGATGTATCTGTGGTGGTCTCTTTTCAGATTACAGACTCATCACAAGCCTTTGGTGAGGATATTGTCGCCGGGTGGAGCAGGGAAAGGCTCGGCGAGATTGGCAAGGTTGGCAGCAAGGTTGCAGGAGTACTTGTACATGGTGGATTATATTCCTGGTTGGAAGAATAACCTGGCGGATGGTTTGTCGAGACTTCCACTACCATGGCAGGAGGTTGATCGGACAGGTGTTGAGTCATCTTTGTGTGAAGGTTCAGTAGCACCAGAGGGTGATGTAGTTGCGTTCTGTTCAGGTGCTGTAGGGAAGGAGAGATGGAATGAGATCATGGCAAGTGATGGTGTGTTGCGTAAGGTGAAGGAATTGATAGTTAAGGGGACAAGGCGAGAGAGTACTCTTGAGAGTGCGGTCAGGCCTTTTCTGAAAGTGATAGATGAGTTGTCTATTTTGGACAAAGAGGAAAACATAGTAATGAAGGGCGATAAGTTTATACCACCACTGGGTTTGAGATTCTCTTTATTCAAATTGGCACACGAAGGCCATTTGGGTCAGTCACTCACCAAAAAGAGGTTAAGAGAATATTTTTGGTGTCCGTCCATGGATCAACATGTGTCTGATTGGGTTGAGAGATGTTCTGATTGTTTTGAGAGTGAGAAGAGGTTAAAGTTAGGCAGTCAGGCACCTCATTGCACTATTGAGGATCCTCTTGCCCCTTGGCATTCCGTCTGTATGGATTTTGTTGGTCCTTTCAATGGTCTGAGTGTAGATTTGAGGTTTGCCCTTGTACTGATTGATGTCTATTCTAGATGGTTAGTTGTGAAGTTTTGCAAGGAAATAACCACTAAGGTGACAATTCAATTGTGAACAGAAATTTTTAGGGAGGAGGGGTTTCCATTGAAATTAATAACCGATAATGGGACTCAGTTAACCTCTGAGGAAATGAGAAAGTTCTTGTGTGCTTGTGGGATTGTTCACAGTAGGACATCCTTTTACAACCCACAGGGGAACGGAATGGTTGAGAGGGCTAACCGCATGGTGAAGGGTGCAATCCAAATGGATATAGCCACCGGCGGTTCCGTGAAATGCATGGTGGAGGAATTAATCTGGGCATATCGCACGACTGAGAATTATTCTTCTGGTATGATTCCTTTCACTGTGATGAGGGGTCATGCTGCTGGTACAAAGTTAATTCCGGCTTGGATGAAAGAGTGTGTGGGTTTGGGGAATCCCAGTGGTGAGAAGAAGACTGTGAAGGTGGTACATACTGACACACAGAAAATCAGGGTGAATGATTTGGTCAAAGTGAAACCTGGGCGGTTTGACAAAATTTAAGGGGCCATTCAAGGTTAAATCTGTCCATGATAGGTATGTAATTTTGAACAATGGTGAACATTGGAATCTTAGAAGAGTAGCTCTTTACAAAAGACATGTCAATGTGGATGTGGGTGATGCAGTTGTGAGGGGAAAGGATGTGGTCGATGTTTGTTCAGAAGAGGGATGTAGTTCAACAAGTAGGGTCAGGAAGCCTTCTTCTTACTTGCAAGATTATTATTGTGATGATCCTTAGTTTTTTTGTTTGGGTTTCTTTTGTTCATTCTCTTTTTACAATAACTGAAGGAAAGAGGATATGTTGTATCTTGTTTTTCTGTTGTATTACTTTCTTGACACTGTTCCTTTAACCTGTACATTCCTTTTGGATCTTTCCTTACTGTCGTGTTCTTTCTCTTTGCCTGGTGTGGCAGTTGCCTGCTAGCCTGGAGAGGGACACCAGCTGATACATGTAGCTTACAATAAATATACTTCTTTATATTATAACTTCATGATGGACTTCATATCTCTTTCCCTATAACAATGTAATGTGCAAATAAGGATCTTACCATCATATTTTGCAATATCCTCACTTGTATTTTCCTTCATTGCTTGGGAAAGCACCCATCTGTAAATACATTGAAATTATTGTGATTTATTTTCAGCGGAACACAGATAGCTCAACTTAAAAAAACATCTTAAACAACAAAACAAAAGATGTTCACCACAAATTGTAGATAATTTATGGAAAGAGGCGAGGGCAGGGAATTTATTACTATGGGCTGCCAGGAATTACCGAATTCTTGTCAGCACCTAGAAACAGTTAACAATATCGCTGCTAAATGACACATTAGTTCCATTTTATTGTATTTACAATTGGAATACTCTATACTCTATATATACATACATTTAATTTAGAGTAACTCCTGATTTAAAATGCAGCTGAAACAATATTTAGCAGTCTTTAAACCAAAAGGAAAACAAAAAGCTATCTGTATCCTTCATTCTCTCAAGAGTGTAAACAGAAAATTCCAGCGTCTTCTTTCTGGAGAGCCTCTCGCCTCATCCCCAATTTTCACTGTCTAGGTATGGCAGCGAGACAGCTTCAGCTTGCATGCTAGCCTCATGTAATCAAAAACATTCTTCACTAAAATACATACACAGAGATGTTTTAGTTCAGTCCTCTTCGTGTATGTATTAGTGGTCCTTATATAATTCTGGGTGCTACTATTATGTTTTAGGGAGGGTTCTGTAAAGTTGATTGAAAGACTGTGCCTTCAACAAATCAGTTTGTTTTTGGGGGGGAATGAGGTGATGATGTTGGGGGCTTGAAGAGTAGCTAATTATGCACAAACGTATTGCCCTATGCATTAGGCTATTCCTAGACTCTAGTCATCACATAGACTTCACTAACTGTAGGCTCTTAAAATCTGAGCTGAAGCACGCCCTTGTGAACTTTCATGCCACAGATAATGGAAACAATGTTAAAATAGGCAAATATACCCCAATTTCTTATGGTATAAGAGGGATACCTTGTGTGTGAAAAGCAAAGCTCCTCAGGCATCTGAGTGGGACCTCAACATAATTAGAGCAATCTCACCCTGAAAACCTGGAGCTGTTTTCTGTGTTCTCCAATAAACTGCAGGAGCAGGTGACCCATAGCTCTGAACCCACAAACCTTCATAGGAACAGTAAAAGCGTGAATAAACAGCTCAAATGTGATGAGGTGTGATGGGGCGTGTGTCTTCTCACGCAAGCACACTTTAGATTTTTGGGGAAGTTTGCATCTCCAGGTCTTGGGCATTCTTTTAGTAAGACATCAGTTACTGGTTCCCTCTGTATATTTGGCAGAAAGGGCAGAGGTCAAGGAAACAACTGAAGTTTACCAGTCATATGCAATTTCTGCTGTTGATATCCCCTGCATGGACTACTTAATTGCCCACGGGGCCTTAAGTGGGGTCCCAAATGAGTATCAAGTGACATAAAGTCCCTTCTTCGTTGGTTAAGGTTGAGGGAAAACCAATTGCGCAGTTTTATGAGATCCGCGTTGGAACCTTTGTGATACAGATAATCCAAGTAAAGTGCCACGGTTGTCGTATGGTAGGTCCATGAATTTTCATTCTGCTTGGGTCATCTTGTGATAGGAAGAAAACCCAATGAAAAGGAATAAAGGAGGCCTTCATGGTGTATAGATATGATTCAGCTGCAAAGATGTTCTGCAGTAGCCAAGCCCATGACACAGTATAAAATGATCACTTTGATCGATTTGATTTTCCGATATCTTCACTAAGAAATCTATTCACAGGAATCCAGTTTGAATAGTTGGCCTAGTGGCTGTTTTTTGGAAAAAGGGATCACCTTCAAACTGCCAGTATTCCTTTCTGAAGAACATTGGGTTGATAGTCATCCCCCCACTGTTTATTCCTTCCTTTGCAAGGACAACTAAGATGGCATTGGCAAATTCCTCTACAATGCAGCAAGCAGTTTTGGACAATGGTGAATACCCTGGTGATACTGTTCCCATATCTTGGCCAAGCAGTAGCATGATTCATGGCAAAACACATAATCAGGGCATGGAAGTAGCAGGCCGCAACTGCAAAAGAGTTTGATTCAGCGCTGTACACAGTAGGGGCTGAAGGGGTTTGTGTAACAAAATAAGAATTTTATCTTGAGGTAGGTAAATGTATTTTTACCTTTGCTTTTTTTACCTTGAATGTTTAGTCATTTAACTAGGGTAGTTAATCTGTGAACAGTAGTTCCTGACTTTTATAAAGCTTTTACACAATTGTTCTGCTTTTATGAATGTGTGTAGTCTGCAGTTCATTTTATTGTGTGATTTGCTATAAAACAAATAACGATTTAATGAGAACCCATATGCATTTGTGTTGTTTTTACCAAATTCATACATCAATGAACTACAAAAGCAGTTTATGCTCTGGTGTGTCCTGTTTGTATAGGAAAATAGGAGTTTAAGTCCTTTAGTGCCAAGTACAAGTTCCAAATAGACAAACTGAATCAATAATTCTGATTTTTTTACCGATGTGTTGCTGACACTTACCCATTCATTGTTCCATCATCAAATGTTTCAGAAAAAAATACTTCGCCAATGGGCTGCGGCATCTGATATGGCACCTAGAAATAATTGAAAATACATATTACCTTCACTTGACATAGTTCACATGGTTCTCACTAAAAAAAGTGCACAGGCATGTGATATGGCTGTTGTCTCGAAAGCTCTCTGATCTTACAATGAACAAGTTGCCTAATTCTGGAATTATGGGATGTTCTGGATCCATTAAGCTTATTTGTCAACTTGGACAACTGCAAAGTATGTCCTTGAGCCCACTACGTGGGCGTCAACACTTACAGCCATATTGCCCTTCTCCTTTCGTAAATGAGCCCTTCTCGGGGAGGACGGATGAATATTGGAAGACAGGGGAGGTACCAAATGGAAAAGAGAGACTCACTGACATAGAATATGAGGAACAGGAACACTGAGGGAAAGGGAAGGGAGAGGCATTACCAGGAAAAAATGAGATACAACGAGGGAGATTGCAAGAGAGAGAGGTCACACTTTGGGATAAAAAATGGAGAAGCACACTTGATGGGGGCAGATGAGAGCTGACTTAGGGATGGTATAGCACAAGATACACTAGGGCAGCAGGAAAGGGAGTGGTGTGCCTAAGGTACAACAGAGTCTAAAGAAGGTAAGGAAGCAGTAGGATGATGGAGAAAAAGGGAAAGAGGCACACCTGCTAAGAGAGGCTGAGGCGGTGAACAGAAGGCAGCACAATGGAGAACTGGAACAGAGGAGAGACATGCAGGGCACAGGATGGAGAATGCACACTGCGGTTGAGAGAGGAGAAGGGCGTACAGTAGAAAGGATGCCCTTATGGTCTGAAACTCCTTGATAGTCAACATTCAATTTGCTACCACTCTGACTGAATTCAAATGTGAACTGAAGAACCACCTTCTATCCCTGCACCAATAACACCTGAATGCACTTCAACTTTGGCTTCAACACACATTCGTTTTTATCCTACCACAGAGCCTGTTCCATTCCATCCTAGAGGATATCTGTGTCCCCTATAGGTATATTACATATGACCTCACTCAATACTTACACCAGCTCTACATTGCTATTTACCTTCTTGTAAATGTCCTGCTCTTATTATATTTTGCTTGTCTTATTATTTGACTCCTGTAGTAAAGCAGTCGCCCAGCCCAATGGGGTTTACAAAGAGTTTCATTCAAACAACCTAAGTAAATTTCAATTGGCTCTAGATGGCCCAGTTATTCTGCCAAACTCTTCTTAACTTCGGAAGGCATGTTGGAAGGTAAGCATTTCTTCTTAAGGGCCTCAAACACTTCATCCCCTGCAAAAAGAATCTTCTGAATTGCTTGATGAAGGTCCAGAAGTGGGCAAGGATCAGATCTTAGGAAAATGTCTACAGTGGTAAAAAAATGTAAAATAAATCCAGATGCTATATTAAGAAATTGACCTTCGTCGAGCACCATGAAAGCTTTACTGTGCAGCATTCTTACCTCAAAAGCAATAGGAAACAGAGGTGGTCGTTTGACCTGCTTTTCCATTCCCATGATATTAGATCATGTGACAGGAGCATCTCAGAGCTACTCTGAACTTCAAGTAGTCAGAAAACCCCCAAGGTTCTCACGCTAATCTCCCAGGAAAACCAAATTCTGAGAGGGAGATCTTATTAAGCTTTTATGTGACAGGAACAGTAATGATTCTAGATAGTCACAAATGTCTAGTCCATTTCAATGAGTGCTTCCACAACCTTTGTAACTGCAAATCAAAATTGACAGTAGTGCAACAAAAAATGGCTTAAGCAAAAGTAGCAGACCCTTTGCTCCATCCCAGCTCTCACCTTGCATATCTACGCTACTCACCAACAGTCACCTGGGTGTAATGGATATGGTGATATCAAACATTGCCAGCCGTACAATTGTGCTATTTAATCCAAGTCCACTTTGGAACTTCATTTGAGATTCAAAGTAATTCAGGCTCATTTCTAAGTCCCAACTCATCTACTCCCATGTGAAGTTCCATGATGTAGAATCTGTGGCCAGATTTTGCCCAAAAAAATCTAACCTTGCACAATTTCCTATTAAACAAAAGTCTGAATCTTTAAAGATCAGCCTAATACATGTTTACTCAGCAGATAAACTCTCTCTAGGAACTTATATTTTGCAACAGGAGGAGTGGTCTGCTTTCCTTGGGGACAGAGGTCCTAACTACATTTATGGCTTGCTTCCCTCAATTTTTTAATTCCTTACATAAATGGACTTTACATCAAGAGTAGGGGTTTAGCACTACCCACCATGAATTACTATTATGTACTATGGTCTTGGACTCGACATATAATGATTTTAAGCACATAGTGTAGAACTCATCATGCTCAAATCTTCATTTATTTTCATTTATCATAAACCAGGATGTATAATTGGCAACCTAGAATCCTGTTCTTAGTTAATTTCAACCTGTGGGTAGATTTTCCAAGAAGAAAATGCCTGCAAAAACCTGCTAAAATTGAAATTCATGGACCATTTCCCAACTGATCACCTTCCCCACACAATCAGGGGAACACACACAGCATCTGGGTTTAACTTGAGGCATATGCAGGGCAGATATAATGGTAGAACTGTATTCCTGGATAGGCCACAATGTAATCTCATTCCTGTATGAAAGCAGATTGTAAGCGTTCAAACCAAAACCCATTCATTTGCCCTGATCAAACCTACACAGCTAACAAAGGAATGCCTCCCCATCCAGGTCCAGCAAAATCTTCACCTCTTTTTGGCATTCCAAAACCAACACTGACACACATGCTCTTGTGGTATCTCTCCTTCACAACCGTTCCACAAACAAGCAAATTGCAATAGGTTTGAAGGCCATCACTACGTGAGCAAAGGAAGAGCTGGCTGACACTTGATAAATCTTAAGTCTCAGATGACAAGTAGTTTTGTAAAGTCCATATGAGGAATCCCTTAGAACAACCAAGAAGGCATCAACAAACGCCACTTTGTAGACAGAATCAATGTCTCCCCAAATCAGACAACTACTTTTCTGGAGTATTATAGGAAATAACAAATCCTGAGGATTTTAAGAAATGCCCAAGTGATTTCGAACCAACATTGTGAAAATCTGCTATCCATTATCGAGAATAAGATCTAGGAGAGAAAGATGGCGATTGGGCCTGGACTGGAGAATTGCATGCTGGAGCCAAACTTGACAGTTCCAAAATCAAATTTTTGGAGATAATGGGATGGTTTCTCAAGCATGTTCTCCTATTTGGAACAGGAAGAAAAGGCACATGAAAGCACATTTGGTTCTGGTTGAAATGGGAACACATCAAATAGACTTGAGATCATGAGGGACAGTATTTCAATCCACCAACCCCCTCCTGCTCCTGGGACACTGCTTCACCTGATCCCTTAGGAGAAATACAAAAAATGCACATCTGAACATTTATGTGGTTGCTAAACACCTTTTTTCATTATTAGAAAGAAGAGTATGATTATATCTCTAACAGTTTTATCCTCCTCATTACCTGTAAAACAGAGTTAGTATCACTTTCCTCTTCAGCATCTTCAGTATGGTCTGTTTCAGCATTATCCTCCTTAATTTCTGCAACTACTAGAATGAGCAATGAAATACTCAGATACATCCAGCTCCACTTAAAATCCATGATCCTTGGCTGCAAAATAAACAAGGATGCTGTCACACTGTGTATTTAAACAAGCATGTGACTAGGTATACTGACATCATATTTATTGTTATCATGAGAAGCACAAACCATGTTCAGCAATAGTGTCCAAGACAGTTTCAGGAGGGCATGACAGATTTCAGGATAACCACATTAAATAAATCCGCATACAGCAAATCTAAATGGAACTCATTAACACAGACAGTGGCATTCCTCAGATCAGTGCTTGATCACCACCTGGAGCTACTTTAGGCATCCCTGATCTAGAGCATCCACATTTGAAAGACGGTAAAAGACATCAAGTGAATATTGCAAAGGACATGAACAATTTGCTTACTAGCACAGTTAAATATTTGACACAATCATACGCAATAATATATGTTACGGTAAAATTGGAATATCTGTGACTGCAAGAAGATTACATTTGGAAGATCAATTTTCTCACTTTCATTAACCCCGAGCAAACACCATTTTAATGTCTGAGAAACATATTTATAAAGTGTATTTTCTTACCTGTTGATTTTATCACTTTTTTAAAGTATGCATGTCTTTAGTTCAAAACAGCCTTTCTACTTGCCCTCTGAGAAACTAGCACTGCTATGATCTCAAAACACACAACGGTGAGCTACCGTAATTTCATGTGTTGTATATTTTTAGGTACATTAATGTGCTTTTCTTTTACAAAGTAAAACACTGTCTGGACAATCAGTTGGTACATGGACTAAAATGACCTACGGTATTCTAAGTGCCTAAACCTACGTCACATCCTTGACTAAGTCATGGACTGTTCTGCTTCACTATCATGACAGAGTCAAGTGCTTTACAGGGGTACACAGGGCCAGATGTACTCCTTTTTCTGTGGTCGACAACACTAATTTTTAGATTAAGAGTGAGTAACAGCTACAACGTTTTCGCACATGTACCAAACTGATTTTAGGAATTGGTAACGTTTTACTGACTCTAGAAAATGTGTTTCTGACTAGATACTGAAACTCAATTTGGAAGGGGTGTATTTTGGGCGTCCCTGCCAAAGTGCAATTCTTATCTATATGTATCAAAGTTTTGTGATCTGAATTCCAGTCACAAATCACTGAAACGTTATCAACTTTCAAGTTGGGTTGGTAACGTATAACCAAAAGGGAGGGGGAAGTAGGCAGTGGTCTAAGGAACTACTACCAACTCTCACTGAAATGTTTCAAGAAACATTTTTTTTTTAATAAAAGCAGCCAATTGCCCTAAAGAAAATGGGGCTGCTTTAAAAAAAAAGTCCTCGTAAATTTGGCCAAACAGATTGAGTCGCAATTTATGACCTACCTATTAGGCAGGTCAGATTATGACTCACTCCAAAATTAATTCAGTTAAACGACCTATTAGTACTTAGGTAATTTAAAAAACAAGATCCTGATAGCAAAAAATTGGTTGCAAATTGTGACCAGAACAATAGTATATCTGCCACTTGTTATCCAGCATGGGGGTCCAATACTACTGAGAGTTTCGTTTACCAGTGATAAACGACAAAGTTACTATTTTGGAGAATTGACCTAACCCTTCTTTCCTCAATAATAGAACTACACTTGAAAATATGGGTTTGAGTACAGTTTTCAGAAGGACAGAGCCTAACTCCAAAGATTTTGATAGAAAATGGGCTAAACCAAGGATAAATTCTACCACAAGCCCATCTATTGTCACACTATATTTCGAAATTCGCCCGATATACCAAACTATAGTGATGGTGGTCTGCCAAATCAAGAATTGACACATATCTTCTATCTAGTCTGTGCAGATGATTTGGTGCTTTTCTCCTCAAAACAGATGGGTATCCAATGTCAGCTACATTGACTATGTGAATACAGTAACTTAAATGGCTTAAGGATTAACCATGGTAAAACAAATATAATGTACCTTTGATGAAAAATCCCACAATATTTAACTGTTCTAATGAAGATGTAAAAGAGTGTTTAAGTTACACATTAAAACTATTTATGAGTCATCATTGACAATAAACTTTCCGGGAAAGTACACCTTATGAATCTGATATATAAGAGCCACAAGGCCACTGGTACAATAAATCACTTCTCCAAGAGATATGGAGGAGGTGCCATCAGTCAATGTATTAGCATACCTACAACCGAGTTAATTCCATTAATATTATATGGGCCATAGATTTTAATTACACAATTATACATAAACTCGATAAACTGTTAATCAAAACTATTCGCAGTCTATTTAACTTAAGAAAGTCAACTCCCTACTGTTGACTTAGATGAGAACTAGGTCTTTCTTCACTGTGTGTTCTTAGCAATAGTAATTGTTTAAATTATGTTTTGATTGTCTCTCATCCAAAGAGGACACTTTATAAAATGTAATCGTTAAATGAGTCAACAATTGAGGCTTCCTAATTATCGATCAAGCAATGACACAGTACAGTGCTAAATTAGTACAATGTACCATGTCTATCTGCACTCTCTCTGCAATTCAGTAATGAGCGACTGTTCTTAATAAAGAAAACCACTAATGGTGGTAAGTTCCTAAATAATAATGATTTTTTTTAACTTACAAGAACTCATCGTATTTGCAAGACAGATACAACCTGAAAAGAAAACTGTACCTGGACTGAAATATAGACCCACATAGCAAAAGAGCAGTTTTAAGATGCAGACTATTTTATGTTCCTATTCATCAATTTGATGGATCATGGATTGCTAGTGAATAGAGCCTGAACCTTTGTTGTCTATGCAGGGCAGCGAGATAATAGGAAATACTCTGTGTATTTGTCCTATCATGTTGGAAGAACACAAGAAATATCTGTGTATGCCATTTTGGAAAAGAGGCACTAGAACAATTGCGGAAGCAACACTAATGTGTTTCAAGGGACCCTCTCAAAAATGTATTGGCGGCACTATGAGAGTCATAGTTTTGGTGAAGCACAATTTAAAAGAGACACTGAAAAATTGATAGGTTTTATGAATAGTATGCATTGGTTTACTAGAAATCCTAAGAGTTTTGCACTTTGAATATTCTATCTTTTCTTTCCTAATAGTATTTAAGTTTTAATATTTTTTTATCTTGTTAATCTTTCTATGGTTACTGTTTGATTCTAACTGGTTTTATAAGAAACTTAAACAATAAAGATTATTCTCACTCAACTAACTGCCTTAGTATCTCAGGAACCAGGTCTCATAAGGACAGTTCCTGACACTGAAAGACAAGAAAGACCTGTAAAACAATAAAGCTCAGACTGAATATAAATAGGGATCAAAGACTGTCCCAGGACCCAGAAAAAATATTTCTTTTGGATAAAACCATTAGCCTGAGAAGGGCAGAGTTGTAAAAGTAACTGGGAGATTAGCTTAGTGATAACTAATTTATCATGAGAGTCACTTCTGTATCCAAAATGGAATTGCCTCAAAACTCTGAAAGCAACACTTCTAAAAATAACGCTTCACGATTATTAGGTATATAAATAAATACTTTAAAAAAGGGACACTTAGGGGCCTATTATGATCACGGGCGGATCGCCACCGCCCAACCGGCGGTGTCGATCCACCCGCCAGAACTCCCTGCCCAATGGCCATTTACCCCACCACATTAGCATGGCGGTGGGGGGGTACCGCAGCGGACGGTCTTTCACGATTGCCTGCGGGGCAGAAAAGGCCCTCAATATGCCTTGCAGGCACCGCCATCCATATTAGGATGGGGGAGTGGGGCATGCCTTCCCATGGCCGAGACTTTGCCATGGAAAGGCATGCGGAGAATGCCTTTGGGGGCCCCTTGCGGGCCCCCGGGGGTGGGTGTAGATGCCTGCACTTGGGGGGTACCCATGGTACCCCCGTCATTGGTAATCACAGGGTGCCTGTCATATTGTGCATGCTAATGCACAACATGCATATTTTGCATTGCGGCGGGTGCTGTTGACAGCACTGCCCGCCGCAATGCATAATATGCAGGATGCAACCACCAGGGTGGCGGGCACATCCTAATTTGCATAGCAGGACTGCCGCACCTCTGACGGTCGGTCTCGCTTACCGTTACGGTTTGTCCGTCCGCCATCGTAATGGGCCCCTTAGTTTCCAAAATATTTTGAAGTACAAAATGCGGTAAAGGAGGTAAGGGTTCAAATGTCTTTCCTAATAGTATTTAAGTTTCAATAGTTCCTTTTTTGAATTTTGTTGATCTTTCTATGGTTATTGTTTGATTGTAACTGGTTTCATAAGAAACAAAGATTTTACTCACTCATTTCCAGTTGTCACATTACAGCTCAGTGACATCTGACTGCTCTAGGATCTCAGGAAACAAGTCTCATAAGGACAGTTCCTGACAGTGAAAGTGAAGGAAGACCTGTTTTCAAACAATAAAGCTGCTCTGACTGAATATAAACAGGGATCAGAGGCTGTCCCAGGACCCTGAGAAAAAGATTCATTTTGGATAAAACCATTAGATAGGGGGGCAAGAGTTGTAAAAGTAGCTGGGAGCTTTGCTTAGTCATATCAACTAATTAATCATGGGAGTCCCTTCTGTATCCAAAATGGTATTGCTTCAAAACTCTGAAAGCAACACTTCTAAAAATAACAATACATGATTTTTAGGTCTATAAAAAATACTTTGGAAAATGGACACTTTCCAAAGTGTTTGTTTTCAAAATATGTTGAAGAACAAAATGTGCTAATGGATGTAAGGGTTAAAAATGCTGAACAGAGGAGTTAAGGATATGTGGTTAGTGGTTAGGCGTTAAGGGAATAGGGTTTAGGGTATTCGGTTATGGGTTTGGGTTTAGACACAAGGGGTTGAGATATAGGGGTTATGTGTGTAGGAATTCAGGGTAACACAGTTAGAAGGAAGGGATAATAGTATGGAGTATAGTGTATAGTGGTTAAGGGTATAGGATTAAAGTGATCCAGTGAAAGGTTTGGGTTACAGGATTTAGGATTTGGGTTGTTAGGTTTGGGATATAGGAATTATAGATTATGAGTTAGAGGTATAGCGTAATGGGTGTCGTGTATGGGTTTAAGGGTTCATGATATATAGAATTAAGGGGTATACTGGTACTGAGTGATGGTTTGGGAAATCAAGCTGAAGGTTTGGAGTATAGAGGTAAGGTTTATGGGGTTGATGTATAGGGGTGAGGGTTAAAACGTACTGAGGAGTATTGGATAAGTAGCTTAAGTTAAGGGTGTAGGATAAAGGGTCTATAGCTAAAGAATTATGGTACAGTGTTAAGATTTGGGAGAAAAGGTTTTGGTGTACAGTGTTGAAGGGCTGGAGTATAGGTTTAAAGGCTACAAGGTTTAATGATATTGGGGCAATGGTATAGGGTGAAGAAGAAATGATATAGGGTTAAAGTTTTGTGGTACAGGGTTAAACGTTATGGGTTTACAGTGTAGAGCTTGGTCAAGTGGGTTAAGTATTAACGGTACTGAATTACTCCTATAATTACCATTATTTTGTGTTACATTTGGAAATGTGTTTTAAATGTGTTGGTTAATGTTAGAGTCGTGTTCGTGAAATAAAATAGGAAGTAATGCTTTTTACAGTCAAACTGCATGTCATTGATTTCAGTGGAACACACTTAAGAATCGAATTAATGCACTTCGAAGTCTGAAAAACAAACTGGAGCGATTTCTCACTTTAAATATGTGTCATTAAGAATCTACAACCACACGTAAAATATATATTTTTGTTCACTTAATGAGCCACTTGCTGCACTTTAAGGTTTTCAACATGCTTACAACCTATACAAAACGAAGAAGGCACCCGCATGATCTTGTTCACAAATGTATTATTCGATTTTTAACACATGCTATCGCTCAAATACAAGGCAGTGTTACCTACAAAAAACTACTAAAGAATCAGAGATCGTTGTCAGTGGTGCTTTCATGATGCAATCTTCTTTATAGCCCCAACACGCATTGTCGCCTTGATAGCAGCACAGAAATCTATACATTATCTGCAGTGAAAAAAGGATGCTGTCCTTTACTCCTGAATGACATTTTAAAATATTACAGCTCACTTGTCAGCCAGGGTGAACAACAGAGGAAACTGCAAAGCTGTGTGTGTGTTTTACTGACTTGAACCCATCAGCAAGCAAATTGTCTTTTGTTTATTTCCAGGTCCACCTACCTTGCTTCAATTTGTTCAATGTAATACGTTGCCTGCGGTAATTAGTGTTCCTATATTTACGTTCTGCGATTGTCCTTAGCAATTCTACTTTATGCCACGCTAATTGCTGTTGTTCTCAAATAAGCTGCACCAGTGGGTATCAACGCCTGCCTCTGGAGACCCGGAACCGGCTGTAGGAGCCTGCAGCCTTCCAGCAAACCCTTCCCTGCTCCCTTTTATGAGAGAAGAATTTATCTTTACAACCACCGCGTTTTACTATATTTATTTATTTGCAAAGTTGTATATAGCGCTGGCTAGGTAGAGGTTTTAGATTTAAGAGGGAAAATATGTGAACGTTATACAAATATGCATTATTGCTAAGAAAATCTACTTTGTATTTGGAATGGAAGGCCAAATATTACTTTCTACTCTGGTGATACGGAGTTGTGAAGCAAGACAACGGATATATAGATCCATAGAATCATGTAACATTGGGACCTGCAAGCCAGCAGCATGCTTTTAACACATGGATCCACCTTGTTGTAAGAGGCTCTGTTGACTTAGCTGTATTTATATAGCGCCCCATCACCCATGAGGGTATCCTAGCGCTTCACAGGTGTGTAAGGCTAGCCCTCAGAGGAGGGCTTATTCGAAGACCCAGGTCTTCAGCTTCTCAAGGATACCATCTAAAGGTAGTGGGCATATTAGTGGGCATATGTTTTCTAAGGCAAACAAGCACTGGCATAGCCATCGGGACTCGCCCATGCAAGAGCTATTGGCTTTGCCAATATGTTTCAGCAATGTTGTACACCAGAGCGGCTGCTTTTCAACATGGCTAAAAGTTAGTATGGTAAAGGAAAGTGGTGCGGAGTGGAGTGTCGTAAAGTGGAGTGTTATGAAGTGGCGTAGAGCGGCGAACAGTAGAGTTGAGCATTGTGGAGAGAGTGTAGTGGGGTGCAGTGTCATGGAGTAGTGTACAGTGCTGTGGAGTGTTGTGAAGGCAGTAGAGTATCAGAGTGGAATGGTGTAGAGTTGAGTGGTGCAGAGTGTTGTAGAATGGAGTGGCATAGAGTGTTGTGAAGAGGTGTACAGCAAAGTGGAGTGGATAAGAGGGAGTGAAGCAGAGTGTTGTAGAATGGAGTGGCATAGAGTGTTGTGGAGTGGTGTACAGCAAAGTGGAGTGGATAAGAGGGAGTGAAGTAGAGTGTTGTAGAGTACAGTGGCATACAGTGGAGTCGACTGTCATAGGGCGGAATGGCGTGGAGTGGAGCAGAGTGGAGTAGTGTGTCACAGAATAGCATGGAATAAAGTAGCATGGAGGGAGTTACGTAGAGTGTCTAAGATTGGAGTAGTGTTGTAGAATGGCATAGAGTGGAGTGGCACAGAAGTGGAGTAAATTGTCAGTGGAGCAGAGATTAATGTATAAAATAATCACAGAGTGGAGTATCATGGAGGGAAGTGTCGTAGAGTGGAGTGTATCAGAGTGGAGTAGAGTGAAGTGGGGCAAAGTACAGTGGTGCACAGTAGAGGGCACTGGTTTTGAGTAAAGCTGTGCTGAGTGCATTGATGCAGACTACAGTAACGCAGAGTAGTGTAGAGTGCAGTGGCATAGAGCAGAGCGGTGCAGAGTGGAGTACAGTGGCATGGTGTAGAGTGGCATAGAGTGGCGCAGAGTGAAATGGAATAGAGTGGAGTGGCAAAGGGTAGAGTGCAGTACAGTGGCATGAGTACAGGCAGGCAGAGTAGAGTGTCAGAGTTTAGGGTTGTAGAGTTTTGCAGAATAGAGAGGCGCGGATCGCAGTGGTGCAAAGAGCAGTGGCGTAGATTATAATGGTGCAGAGTAGAAAAGAGTGGTGTAGAGTGTAGTGGCATAGAGTAGAATGCTGTAGAGTATAGGGGCGCACTGTGCAGTGGTGCAAAGTAGTTGGCCCAGCTGCAGTGGCACAGGGTGCATTGCTTTTGAGTAAAGTGGTGTAGAGTATATTGGTGTAAAATGCAGTGGCATAGAGTGCAGTGGTGTAGAATAGACGGTTTCGGAGTAGAGTGAAGTGGCGTAGAGTGGAGTGGTGCCGGGTAGAGTGGAATTGTATAGAGTAGTGGTGTAGACTGCATTGGCATAGACTGTAGGGCTGTGGTGTGTAGTGGTGTAGAGTGCAGTGACAAATAGTAGAGTGAGGTAGAGTGCACTGGAATAGAGTAGAATGGTGCAGAGTAGAGTGACATAGAGTGAAGTGGTGAAGAGTGCAGTGGTCCACAATAGATTAGAGTGGCGTGTAGTGCATTGGCATAGAGTACAGAAAAGTGGCAAAGATTGGTGCATATTAGATGCAGTGGCATTGAGTAGAGACCCTATCCCAAAGTAAATGGCAATATGGAAAAAATTGATAGATATTTTACCTAAATGTGTTACAAATAGACAGCATTTTAAGCTAGGTCAGGGAGGAAAAGCACCAGCTTACGGAAGACTATTTTGTAGGCCAGAAAACTGGGAGTGTTACTCAGTTGGGTAATGCACCTGCTGGAGGGCTCTGTGTATACTTTCTAGTCTCAAATTTGAACCAATAGTTCAATGTGATGATGTGCCTATTTCAGAAAACCTGATGTGATGGTTACAGATGTGTAGTTAGTATAACAGCTCAGTGGGTTAAAGATTGTGTTGCAGAGAGCCTTATTCAAATAATAACGTTTTGTTAATATATTTTTTATATTTACAGAGATATGTTGCCTATGATCGGCAGTAAAAATAAATTAGAAAAAAAACACATACTCAATTTGCCACTTAAATGAAAAAGTCCAAAATACTGGAGTGCAGTCTTATTTCTCAGTTATACAGTTTAGCATACTTACTAAGAGTGTCGACCAGTTGTTTTGCATATAGGGGCACCTCTGCCTATAGAGGGAAGTCAATGGACATATTGCAGAACCGAAGTTGTGCTGTTTGCTCTTATCAGCAACATATTTCCTCTTGCTGCATTAAGCGTCTACATGTGGTAGTTTATGCCACTTGCATTCTCATCGCCGTCCCCCAAAACATGGCTTCTAGACTTTCACTCAGCAATTTCATATTAACCAACTAAAAACCCATGGGGAAAGCTTGGGAATCAGTGAAAGACAAACGAGCAAAGCAGTAATAGGAGAAAAAACAAGCAAGGAGGGGGCAAGCAGCGATGCCGGAGGGGCTTGGGGGCCCAGCATCAACACCCTCACAATAAAAAAAAAATCCTCTCACTTTGAAATCAGAGAAAGAAAGATAAACAGCGTCTGAAATTTGACCTCGATCTTTGAATGTACAGCAAATGTGATGAGATAAGAATGAGATTTACAGGCCTGTTTACAGAAATTGAGCTCTCCGAAGAATACTGAAAGAGGCAACAGCAAACAAAGAATGAAGTAAGTGAAAACACGAGCGCTCATGTGAAGTGCTCAAAAACAAAGTAGGTCCTGAAATGGTCATAAAATGGTACCAGTGGATGTATAGTAGTACGCTATTGTCGGGAAGGCTCTTAAGTGGTTCCGCTCATTCCTCTCGGACCGGTCTTTTAAAGTAGCCATTCCACCTGGCCAGTCCTCGTGCCATTCTCTGGAACTGGGAGTCCCTCAGGGCTCTGCCCTCAGCCCCACATTATTCAACTTGTATGTGAAACCGCTGGCTGCTGTCGTCAGGCAATATGGCCTTACGATGACATCGTATGCCGACGACACGCAGCTGGCGGTGACACTCAGTGGGGACCCTGAGGTGACTGCGCCCAGATTCCGGGCAGGACTGATAGCTGTGGCTAGCTGGATGCGTAACAACTGCTTACAGCTTAATGCAAAAAAGACCGAGGTCCTGATTGTGGGGAAGCAGGCGGAACTCTGGGGAGACCAGTGGTGGCCTCTCGAACTGGGGGCGATGCCTATCCCAGTGGAAGAAGTAAAAAATCTGGGGGTATGGCTGGATTCTAACCTCTCCTTTGCCAGCCATACAAAGAAGACAGCAGCCACCTGCTATGGCATTCTGCGAGGACTTAGACCAGTTCTCAAATTTTTCGACCCTCCCACACGTCAACTGGTGGTTCAGGCCTCTATCCTCTCACGGATAGACTACGGGAGTGCCTTGCTCCTTGGAGTCAATCAGGCTGAGGCAACGAGGCTCCAGAGGGTGCAGAATGCTGCTGCACGGGCCATTGTAGGTCTTCCGAGACGATGTACTGTCTCTCCTGTCTTGGCCTCTCTGCACTGGCTTCCGGTCAGACAGAGAATCAAATTCAAGGTTCTCTGTCTGGCATTTAAGATCTTAAAGCTTTCTTCTCCTCCTGCCTTGACAGGCCTTATTTCTTCTTATGTCCCCACGCGATCCCTCAGATCCGAAGCCCAGTATCTGGCGAACAAGCCTAGGTTCAGGCTTAGCAGGATGGGAGGACGTTCCTTCCGCGTGCTGGCGGCAGACTTATGGAATTCCCTTCCTGTTCATATTCGGGCCCTCAACAGCTTGACCCTTTTTAGAAGGGCCATCAAAACCCACTTGTTCATCTCTGTAGGCTAATATCCCCCTCTGTCAGCTCTGATCTGTTGTGTTGTTGCATATGATCAGGCGCCAGGACGCCCCTTCGCTGGGGCAGCTGTTGCGCCTAATAAATGTTATTAACATAACATAACATAACTATGCTTTTGGCTAAGCCATGCTCCCTTGCAAACCTGCAGTGTCGACGTACACCGGTGAGCGGGGGACAGTGCCGAGCCATCCTGGGCTCACAGGAGTTGGGCGTTTGAGGTAGGCTCTGGCCCCCAGAAGAAAAAACCTGGGGAGATTTCTGTGCGGCCAAAACCCTGGTGAGGCAGCCTGAGGTCGATTGGAATCGGAGGGGGGTGGGGGTGCCATAAGTTGCAGCAGTCACGGTGAGGAATGAAAGAGGTAGGCCATAGTCTGCCGCATAATTATGCCCCAGGCACCCTGCGGAAGCGTCCCGTGTAGGTGCGGGTGTGGCTTGCAGGCGTGTTGGGAGAGCACTACTCACTGAGTTTCCCAGAGGCTCCCAGAGTTTCATTAAGTTCTTCAGCTCAAATCTTCAGCTCAAATTTGCAACAAGCTTAGGCAGCCACATGGATATCTTTGACACGACACAAGTGGGCTGTGTCTCGTGCCCATTACCAGCAAGTCATCTGGGCAGCTAATCAGCTAACCAGCCAGCTTGCCTGTAAGCCGCAGTAAGTGGCGGGAGCCTACAGGAGGAAAAAGAATAGTGAAGCAAAGGTTATCGAAGATATACTTGAAGGTGAGGTGTTAGTCCTTAATAAGAGCCTATTGTTCTGATATTAGCCTCCCTGTGTCATCCCTGTGCCATTCTCGGAGTAACTAGGCCCACATCATGAGGTCAGATCGCATAAGGGGACAGGTGCAACTTTTGGTTCAAGAACAACTACAAAAAGGGCATAAAGCTGCAAGGAAAACTCAAACCCAATCCCAAAAGGATGCCTCGGAGGCAAATGATATAGACCTTGAGGACCCGTCGGCCTTAGTTGGGCCATCATCAAGTCCGGGGGGCGAATTGAGTACCGTGGGGCAAATTTACAATCAAAACTCCGTCAGGGTGGTGTGGTCCATTTTTCCCAGCCAAGTATAAAGGACTTTTTCAAACAGACGGGTGAATGCATTTGTGAAGCCGAATTGCCTCTATCTACATCCTGCACTGAAAAATATGTGTTTATAGTGCAGGAAATTTGTGAGTACGCTATAACTCACAGAGATGAGCTGGGCAAAAGTGTCAAACAGTCGGCAGGTTTTATGCTTTTAAACTCAAATGCACCTGCAGCAACAAATTCTCCTTATGAAGTAGTAGTTAAAGCTCAAGTCCACAATGTTCCAAATACCGGGCAGGTAATTGTGCTGTCTACCCAAACGAAATTGCAGGCTAGAATGAACTGTGCACACCAGGTGGAAGATACTCTTTGGGACATATCCAAGTGTAAAAAGCTCTTAAATGATAATGATGATTCCATTATCTGTCTGGGTGAACAGCATGCAAACCAAACAGAATCAAAGCTTTTTGATATCTCGGTTGCCTAAGTCTGGGGCTAAGAGGATATGTGAGAGTCTAGGATTCTCTATGTTGGAGATATCAAACAATAGGAGTATTCTAAGTCCATTTGGTTCAGGGATATGTAGTGGGAAACAGGTATCTGATGACCATTCAATTCTAATCACTTTAAAATGTAAAACGATAAATAACTAACATGGTGTCAGATCATTGGTCAAGTAGATAATGCACTGAACTCTGCAGATCTCTCGTTCCTAGATAAATATTACTTTTCACCTATACCTGATGAGCGTTCTACAATGTATAAAAGCGCTGATAATAATTAGGGCTGGGCAGTATATTACGTTCCGCTCACGGAATTTGGGCAATTTTGTGTTCCGCGGAGAATGCGGAATTGCCCAAAATTCCGCAATCTGCGGCTTCGTGGAATTTTTTGCTTCTTCGCGCTTTCAAAATGCGTGTTCGCGAGATATTTCCCCTGAGCACGCAAACAGCGTTCGCGAACAGGAAAAAAGCATTGCGAACGGGCGGAATGAGCAATTCCGCGTGTTTGCGGAACTCTGCGTGCTCGCAGAGATTTCTTACCGTTTCCCGGAGCTTTGCATAGCGCGACTACGCAAATTCCGCCCACCCCTAATAATGGAGTGTGGCAAAGTTTGTTAAGTACAGTGAATGCTATAACAACTGCACTTGATTTCCATTCAAATAAGGTGGTACTTCTGAACACTTTAGCAGTCTATGTGGCCGGCATTGATACAAAACTACATTTGACAAGTTTGGTGGTTAAGGCTCAGACCGGGGTTAACAATCAATTAATAAAATGCACATATTCTCACATTCTAGATAAGGTGTCCGATCTCCCTAAAATAATAGGATCACTTGTTGATTAAGTTAAAAAAACAGCTGCAAATTCATTTCCGGACAGATCCCCAGTTTGTCAACACAATTTGGGAGTCAGTGCACCTAGTGTGAAGATGAAGCAGCAACGGCCCCATGTAGATGTGTGTTGTGATAATACTAGGGCGCCAGAGGAGTCTGATTGGGAATTAGAGTTTTGTTTGGGCTTAGCTACATGAATCGATGAAGGTCATGCTCCCAGGGAAATAATAAAATCATGTCAATTCAGATTGTTAATTCCCCATGTTCAAGCTCTGGAGAGTTTTAGTTATTGTCCCCCACTATCTAAAAGGGCAAGAAAAAGATTGCTGAAAGCTCGGATTAAGGCCAAAAAGTCTGTAGTTTTAGTTCACAGCAGTAAAACCTAGGGACTGTTACCCCATTTTTAATTAAGCTAATAAGAAATGTCCAGTTCAGGACGGTGCCCAAGAAGGTATGGAATCTCCCTCTGATTTATTGAAGCTTCTGAGGTGTGAGGGCCAGGCATCTATAAATGGTAGACAAAATGAAGTTCTTACTGACATTGGTATAATGAAGTCGGATACAGTAGGCATTAATAAGGTAGACGGGATTAGGTATGACAGGAAGCCCCAGGGGACTAGAACCTGTCCCAAGATCACGTAGTTTACACCCCGAACAGGTCAAGTTCAGCTGAAATGAGAAAGCCCATTGTCACTCAGAGTCTAACACCGCTAAAAGTATCTTCAAATATCATTTTATCTATAGATAGCAAACCAGGCCCATCAAGTTCTCTATGTTGTAGATAGGATAATACTACTAATAACTGGAGGAACAAAAATAGTACTGCATCCCCTGTATGAATCTTGGGGTACTCATGATAGTCTTAACCAGAGCTTAATATTGAAAATAATTTCAACCATTCTTGAATTATCATTTATTAAAACCACTGATTTGGTGTTTGTGCAGTTTAAACAAATACAACCGAACACTCTTCGTGGGTCCACTATTCCAACTTGGACCTCTAATGAAATTGTGACCGAAATTTTAGACTCAAGTCTGTATTATATGGAATTTAGTATTAAGGTTGAGAATTGGACCCCTTTAACATATCCCCAATTCTAGAGGTATTGGCTCCTAAGGTGGATAAGGAAAGAATAACAGCCGAAAGTAATACGCCAAATCCAGTACTTAGAGGTGCAACAGGTCCATCAGCTAATCAATCCTGCAGTCCAGGCCTGTTGATTACCAACTCACAAACAGGGGGTAGAATTTGTAAGTGGCTACCTAAACATAATGTGCGAATGGAGGATTCGTCCTGGCTTCAAGCTACTTTTGCAAAGGTGCATCGAGAAGATGGAAATTGAAAGTTTTTAGCTACAGATGTTAATGCTGTGCAATTATGACTATGCTCTTGGAGTGTTCAATGGCTGAACCATCTACTGTCTGACCCTGATACAATATTATTTCTAAATTCTTTTACAATTGTATTACTTCAAGAAACATGGAGAGAACAAGTGACACCTCTGCTTGGGTTTAATGAGTATAGTCTCCGGGCAGTGCAAACTAATAAATCAGGCCATGCAAAGTGTGTGCTCTCGTGCTACATTGCGGCCGACCTAAATTTTGTAGTCGAAGTGGCAGATTTTTATCTGGGCTGGTTACAATGTCTTGTGTTATATAATACTGAATTTAGTTTAAGTATACTTAATGTATATCTCAGTGCCAGAAAATAAAACTACGCAGCTGCATACCTTGCGAGATATCTTAAGTACATTAATTATCGAGCACCCTGAAGCGCCCTTGTAGTCATTGGTGATTTTAAATTTGCATCTGATTCTGTTTCTTTCAGTAAATGGTAAGACTAACGGAACTGCAAAAGAGTGCTGTGATATAATGTCCCAGGCTGGGTTTAGTTTGTTAAAAGAAAAATCTAGGCGCATTGCATCATTTAAAAATTCAAAACAAGGATCAATTATTGACTATACATTTATTTCAGATAACTTAAGAACAAAATTGTCTGAATATACGGTAATCCCTCGGCTCGAAAGTGATCATAATCCTCAGAGAGTTACATTAAATTCTTTAGTGAAGTGCAACCCTAGTCCTAATGAACTTCCCAACACAGCCCATTCCTCATATAATCTGAAGAGGTTAGTCTGGCATACAGATAAAGAAGAGCAAATAACACAAGCTGCTAACCCATTAATAAAGGAAGGTGATCAGTGCGAGTTGGGGGATGTCAATATGGTTAACAAATGGAACTTCATAACAACGTCCCTGGTGGGGAAATTTGCAGCCCAACAGCATAGGAAACCAAATAATCTATTAAGATCTTCGAACATATGGTTCGGTGGCATCCCGAATACATTGCATTGTGGCGGGCGGTGCTGTAAGCAACACCCGCCACAATGCAATATATGCATGTTGTGCATTTGCATGCACAACGTGGCAGGCACCGCGTGGTGCCTGCCACATTGTGCATGCAAATGGATGGGGGACCCCCCAAGTGCACACCCAACCCCTGGGGGCCCGGCAATGGGCCCCTGGAAGTGATCTCCGCCTGGCTTTCCATGGCAGAGTCTCCGCCATGGAAAGCTCTGCACCGCCGCCCATCATGATATGGATGGCGGTGTCTTGCAGACACCGCCACTATATCTGAGCCCTTTTCCGCCCGATTGCCTTTTTAACCAGCGGAAAACCGGCCGATGGTCTTTCTGTCCGCCGGGGTCCCCACCGCCATCATGATTCGGAGGGGGAATTAGTGAACGGGTGGTGGGAAATAGCAGGCAGATCGCCGCCGTCAGACAGGCGGTGGCGATCCACCCACCATTCTAATAGACCCCTTAGTGTTCATGCTGCTAGGGTAATAATTAGAAATGTAATAACTGAAGCTACACTGTTATAGTAATTATGAATGCACTTTATTATTGTCTTTGTAAAATGGAATTACTAATTATTGCACGTCATCACTTTAATATGCAATATGTGCAATATCCTGTTATAGTAATTATTGATGCACTTTATTATTGTCTTTGTACAATGGAATTACTAATTATTGCACGTCATCACTTTAATATGCAATATGTGCAATATCCTGTTATAGTAATTATTGATGCACTTTATTATTGTCTTTGTACAATGGAATTACTAATTATTGCACGTCATCACTTTAATATGCAATATGTGCAATATCCTGTTATAGTAATTATTGATGCATTTTTAATATGTGTTTTCAATGGAATTACTATTTATTGCATGATTTAGCACATATTTGATAGATTTTTTAGTCTCTTTTTGTATGCACAATGTATGGTGAATTGGTCTGGTTTTATGACCTAATTATGAATGTACTGGTAAATTGTTAATAATATTTGTGGTACAGTTTTTAAATATTGTGTGATTGTGAAGATGTTTGATTGTAATGATTTTTATTAATCTATTATTATTAGTAGTAGTAGTACTTGGTCCATGCTCTTGGGTAGGGCTAAACACAAGAAGAGGCATGTCGCATGCATGCCATGGAAAAATGGAGAGAAAGAACATGAGAGCGACGATAGAGCCAGCAAATGGGAAGCCTCTGGGTGGGTTGAAGGCCACATATTTAATACAACAGTCTCTTCAAGACAGCGCATGCGCTGTCTAGCCGAGACCTAAAAAACGGAACCATCACAGGACTTGGCCCACCAGCCCTGGCACTGTAGCACCTTATTTGTTGGGTGGATGTGCATATGTGATCTCACTATAATGCCATCAGTCAAAGTGCAATACAACCAATTGCTTATGTGGGCACTGACCTATTGGACCAGAATTTTGCATTACAGCTAAGCATGGGCGGATTTTGCGAATTGGCAATCCGCAAAATTGCGTATTTACGGATTCGCAATCCGCAAAATCCGCGAACTCTCGCGAATTTGCGGATTTTTTATTTTTTTTTGTGTTCGCAAGGATTTCTGCCAGTTCGCGAGGATTTTGTACCAGTTCGCAAACGCGAACTTACTTTTCCGGGTAGCAACGGTCGCGAGCATGTTGTTTCTACATCTGGTTCATCACAGCACCCTCTGTTTCACCACTGCCACCCTCTGTTTCACCACTGCCACCTTCTGGCTCACCCATGCCACCCTCTGGCTCACCCATGCCACCCTCTAGTTCATCACTGTAGATTATGGGTGGAAAAGCACACCTGCCCTGCCTCAACTGACATAAATGAATTAGGGGCTGATTAATGTGTTACTGAATTTGAACTTCCTGGCTGCAACCTGCTTCCTTATCTGTAATTGCTTTCTCTGAGCCTGCTGTGAGGGTCAGAGCAGGGTCATAGAATAGTTGCAAGTAGGCAACTGAACTTTGAAGGGGACCCTCAGGAAGCACTACAGGGAATGGTTACTAATGATAAGATTGAACTTTTGCACCTGCTGAGTGCTTTCAGTTTTGCAAAAATCCAAATATCCAGCAGCATCCACAAAAAGTAATCCTTCCAGGCAGTACAGGGAATGGTTACTAATGATAAGATTGAACTTTTGCACTTGCTGAGTGCTTCCAGGTCAAGATCCAAATCAAAGTGACCAGCACATGAAGAAAGCACTGAGAGGAGCCTGCTGGACAGGAACAGGAAGTTGGAGACTGTGGGGCACTTCCTTCCTCCCCCCCCAAAATGGACTCCTTGCAAAAAAAAGTGCAGGCAAATGTCAACCTGAGGAGTTATTCTGATAAAAATCATAATTTTCAAGGTTTATGCTGCCTGCTGGTGGATTTCTTGTGCGAAATTGCAAATTTTGCAATCTCGCAATTGCGAGATTGTCGCTGCCCGCCGCATCTACGTTTTCGCAAGTGTTTACTCGCGCGAAATTGTATAGTATTCTAGTTGGCAAGTGCGACCAAGCAAAAAAATCCGCTTCGCACGGATTTACGAATTTTCGGTAAGTTCGCGAGAGTTCGCGGATTGCGAATTTACCGAAAATCCGCAAAATCCGCGAGCGGAACGGATTTTACGCCCATGCTTAATTACAGCACTGCTATGTATGGTTCTCATATAGAGCCATTAGTAAGAATGACTGGAGTCTAAATCTAGTCATTCATTGGTCTGACCTAGCAACAATGGGTAACAGAACTTATTATTTACTGTTTCTACATCATAAAGGCTGCTCTAGCTGGGTTTTGTGACATCCCGTTTGAGCAGCTCGGGAAAACAGGGAACACAGCTAATGAAGGGGAGGTAAGGTACAGAGAGTGGTGGGAGCAGGTGGCAGGAGGTCACATATATATTTATTATTTTTAATTGGGATAGGGAGGAGAGGCCATGTTTTGTATGGCTATGGCTCCCCATTCCTACTTTGCACTTGTACAGCACTTTAATGCATAGGCAGATGATTTTTGGGGCCATATAGAACATAACATTTTAGATGGGTAAAAATGAAACACAGGGATGTTTTTCACCTTAGTGTTCTCAGTGACATCATAGACAGCTTGAGTTAGCTATTTGTGGTCACTCAGAACCCCTTGGTGAAAAACATCCCCGTAATTCATTGTTTCCCATCTATAATTCTATATATGACATAATTCTTTAAAGAAGTGTGTCTGTATATTTTTCCTACATTTATGTAGGGTTGGATTTCTTTATAGATTACAGGCATTTGGGTTCAGATCTTGGGTGCATAGATGGAGAAGGACTGTTGACTTGTTTTTTTTTTACATTTATTCTTTTAGTCCCCTCTAAAGGTGTCTGATGGTGTCTTGACTGCAAGTGTGCTGAGAACCAACAGAGATGGTCAGCATGTCAGCTAGCTAGACAGAGGTGCTTATCATGATGGCTTGTAAATTTTGCAGCTAGTTTTAAAGATTTCATGTACTGACTCTAGCAGGCATAAAAGCGCAGGCATGCCTCCTTTACTTCAGCGATACTAGATGACGTGGAGTCCCTACACAAACAAGAGCACCATAGTGCATGTACCTCTACTTCCTAGAAATGCCTAAGTTATCAGAGATCCTTCACCATGCTATGCCAGTAAACCCATACACACCTTTGACTCTCATAGAGGTGGGGGAAATTACAGTACGGAATGCACCATAATAATAGGCATGTTCATGCAATGGTTGAATATGATTTTATATCACATTCAATAACACACACATTATCACATAGGTACCATAAAAAATTCCATGGCAAATATGCATGGAACATACACATAACGTCATGATGAGGGGTGCTGCAATTATGTAATTCTGCAGCCACAGCGTTTTGGGCGTAGTTAAGAATTTAACACATTTGCCACATAATCTACCATCTGATGCTTAATTTGCCAATTTCACTCCCAAAAACTGTTTCTAGCTCAAACGAATCAAGAGGTATGGAAAAAAATTGCTGAAACGCGGTTTGCAATGGCAAAACCTTTGCAAAGGCTCACTGATTACATTTCAGTAGCTGATTCCTTTTTGCGGGTGTTAGAATGGTGCTAATGACTTACAACTTTGCCCAGACAGTATTAGTAGGTGTTTAAATGTCAAAAAACGTATGCAAGGCCCACACTATAGCAAAGCACTCCTTCTCAATAGTTGCTCAGTTGTGTTCTCTGGGTAGTAACCCCCTACGAATAAAGGCTACCAGAAGCTCTATACCTTTGTCATCCAGTTGAGCTAACACCACTTCAACGCCACTCCACTCCAACGCCACTCCACTCCAACTCCTTTGTCAGAGGCATGGTCTGTACAATCAAAGGCTGACTGTAGTCAGGTGCTTTCAGTGCAGATGTACTACATAGCACCTTCTTCAGTTCCTCAAATGCTTTCTAACACTCCTCAGTCCATATCACTTCCTTGGGTTGCTTCTTGGATGGCAAAGCATTCAATGGGGCAAGTATAATTTCATAGCTCTCCACAAAGTTCCTGTTATACCCAGTGAGTTCTAAAAAGGCCCTCACTTTAGTCTGGGTAGTAAGCATTTACCACTCCATCACAAACTGACTCTTGACATCCAACGGGCAAATATTCACATTACTCACTACATGACCCAGGTAGACACCTGATGCTAGGTCAGACTGATGGTCGGTGTTGCCTCCTACATCCTAGCCAATGCCTGTCCAAGGTGCCTTAGGTGGTCCTGTTATGAATGGCTTAACACCACAATGTCATACAGGGAGGCCACACAGACATTTTCCAGCCCTGAGAGAACATGGTTCAACAGGTGCTAAAAAGTGGCTAGATCATTCTTCAACCCAAAGAGCATCACCTTCAACAGATATAGCCCATCTGGTGTAGAAAATGCAGTCATCTGCTAGTTATTTGGTGTCAAAGCGATCTGTCAATACTGGTCAGATCCAAGGTGCTCAATTACTTTAACCGATCAACAACCTCATCCACTCTGGGATTTGGATGGGCATCAGTTTTGGTTAGCTCATTGAGGGCTTGGTATTCCACACAGTACTGCAAGTCAGTAGATCCTTGCTTTGGTTCTGAAACCACAGGACTAGACCATGGACTACAAGATATTTCAATGATTCCTAGGTCCAACAATTTGGTCACTTCTGTCTTAATGCATCTCTGAACTCGTCAGACATTCTGTACATCCTGCCCTTCATTTCAGACTGTCGCCTGTGTCTACGTCATGTACACATTCAAGTGTCAGCACTGGAGCCAGTGAGAAGAGGTTGGCAAACCATCCCAACACCTTTCCACATTCCCGCTGCTGCTCAGGCGTTAACTCAGGGTCTAACAGAACCTCTTCCACAGTGCGATTTTCATGTCACTATGCAGCAAATCAGGAGGAGGATCACTGTCTTCAACTTCCTCTGTCATAGCCATGACAGTCACTGTGTAATCTCTCTGGAGGTAAGGTTTAAGCCTGTTCACATGGAACACCTTCTTGGGTTTGCATGTGAAACATATATCCACCAAGTAGATAATCTCAGAAATCTTCTGAACTATCTTGTATGGCATACACCTTTTGTCCTCCAAAGCCCTGGGACAAATAAGCTTTAGCACCAACACCACCTGAACTTCCTGATATCTAGTCAGCGTGGCTTTCTGGTCATACTATTCCTTCATAGGCGCTTGGCTGGCCTTAAGGTTTTCTTTTGCCGAACTCATATACTGCGCCATCAACTTCTTGAGCCCAATCACACAGTCAACCACATCCTTCTGTGGAGGCTTTGAGGTTCTTCCCTACCCTTCTCTGACTAAGCTGGGTGGGCCTCGCACTGGGCCTCCATAGAGAAGATCAAAGGGACAAAACCCTGCCCTCTTCCGTGGAATCACTCGGTAGATAACCAAGAGACACAGAAGGAGAAGATTCTGCTTCCTCCTGAGGTTCTCTGGCAGAATTCCCATCATGCTCTTTAGTTTCATGTTAAACCACTCCACCAAAACACTTGTTAGTGGGTGGCATGCTATGGAGAAGTGGTATGCCACCCAGTCTGCTCCCACATCTCTCTCAAGTAAGATGATATTAAATTAGTTTCCTTGTTATAAATTACTGTCTTTGGAAATCTGAACTTAGAAAAGAACCCAAGGCTGAGATCTCTGCTTACTGGACCTCTGTTTTCTCCCATGTCTCTGCAATGACAGACATAGTACTTCCATCAGATCTGTTACCCGCATTTCTAGCATACACTGGGGACCTCCCACGCTGCACCCGTAGGCTAATCTCATTGGCCTTATTGTTGGCTAAAAGGGAGATTGCACTACACTTGGGAAGCAGCAGACCGACTATCCTTTCTGCATGACTTAAGAGTATGTCATATTGCGACAAATGTAGTTAGGATTATGCCCTACTTCAACCACTTACATCCTGGCCTAGAGATATTTGGTAGCCCTTTCATGAATATCTCCCTACATTTGAACATGATGCTACTGAGTGCAGCCCTACTCCCCCTTTTTTGCCATCTTGGCACCTTACCTGTATGTTCCATACATGCACACATGGCTTTCTAAGACATTGTATCAATACTCTCTGTGATGATGCTTCCTATTGTCCTTAGATTCTCTTATTGTACTTGGTTATGTGGTTCTCAACAGCCTGCTACTGTTTGTTACTTTTAAAAATCAATACAGACTATAAAAATGTTTTTTTCAAAGATCCCCAGGAGAGCTCTCGCTATCACCCGCAGTCATGCTTCTCAGGGGTACAGATTCTGGATATATAGTGGCATGATCCACCACAACCAAGATATACTTGTTATCTGACTGTGATGAGGGTTCAAATGGAACACTTGTGTCTATTCCCATCCACTCAAATGCAACACTTACAACTGGTAGAGGAATTAATGGTGCCTTAGTCCTGCCTCCTGTCTTACCACTCATCTGGCATCTGGACAAGTTGTACAGAACCACTCTGTCTCTGTGCATCTCTGTCCAATAGAACAGAGGGTCCAACCTATCCAGGGTTTTTCTCATCCCTACGTGTCCTCCTAAGGGCACTTCATGGGCCAGTGATAACAGGAAGTTTGTGTGCACTAATGGAACCACTAGCCTCTTGCTAGTTCCGAGCTCAGGATTTACTGGCTCATTATAAAGTAGACCATCCTCCCTGCCAACATCGTGTTTCCTGACCACTCCTTAGCTGACCTATTCCTGGGCTTCCTTCCAAAATCCCACAAGTATAGGTCGCTTCTCCTGTGCCTTCCGAAGACCTTCCGGAGTAGCCCCCAACTGCTACCAAACCAATAAGTTCTGGAAGTGACCCAGACTCCAGGAACTGGTCTACATCAGGAGCCTCATCCTCCCCTCCCTCTGGAGCAGAAGTGAGGGCCTCCTCGGTCATTGCCTTCCGGGAATCTGCCCTTTCCTATAAACTACCCTGTACAGGTCCCTGCAAATAAAGAACAATCCTAGTCCCACTCTGAAACTGTTGTGCAGCCTGCGCTTTGGTCAACACAGGTGACATTGTCCAAGCTATAAAGGTTTTTCGTCCTGGCACCAAACCAGAAGCAATAAAATCATTGCCCAAGAGACATTCATCGCCTTGCTTTTCCCTTACCACCACATAAATCATTGCTGTCTTTCCACTGAGCTCAATTTCAAACCTGGCCAGTGGATACTCCATGCCCTCTCCACTGGCTACCAAACCTATATCCTTGGTCCCAGGGAGTATCACCTCTGGCTTAAGGTACTACTTCTCACACAATCTGCAGAAGGCTCCAGCACTCCTTAGGGGAGGCACTTGCCTCCCATTGATACTAACTCCCTGCACATGCCTCATCATGTTAGGATGAATTTGAGTCAGAGCATCTGATTCCCTCTCCCAGATATCCATAGCTACTAGGCAGAGTGCTACCAGGCCCTCTCAGGTCCCTTCATCCACTTGTAATATGCTTGCTATCATTGGCACTGTTGGGTCAGAGTCTTTCACATGACAATCTCACTTAAAGTGTCCTACTTTGTGGCACCTGAAGAAAGTCACCACCTTGAACTTTGAAGAACTTCCCTATCCTCCCTTCTCATTATGCTCCTTCCAGGATACATCATTACCATTTTCCTGGAGCCCTCCGTGAATCCCATGAGATTTACCCTGACGCTTAACCCCCAGTTTGAAACCAGTCTGTGGAAAATTCCTCTCCCCCTTTGGCTTAGAAGCGTGCTGCTCTAGCCCTTTGTGTGCTAACCACTTGTCATCCAACACAGCAATGTTTTCTGGATCCCTCCCTGTCAAATCAGACAGGTATTGCCTAAGTGAGTTAGAGCACTCCTCGAGTTGCTCTGTCACCATCAACTGGTTAGGGACGAAAAGTCCTTGGCCTCCATCCAACTCACCCACTCATTCCGATCACGAAATACACCATGAATCCAAGTTTCAAATGGAACACCATCCACCTTTGCAGTCCCGGAATCTCTGAAGGTACAGAGCTGACTTCCACTCATACCATCCAATAAAAGCTTCCTTCATTTGTTCATTAACCTTCTGGCCTGCCACAGGCATCCTGCCAATGACATACGTCCCTTCCAATGGCTTGATCCTCAATAATGCAGCTGCAGTAAACACCTCTTTTAAGGCCTGCATGTTAGAAGCGACAACCAGCTCACAAGCCATTTAAAAATGTCCAGGCCTTCCACATACACAAGACCTTTTGGAACCTTGGCAACAACCGGGACTGAACTGGATGTAGAGTCACCTTTTCCAGATGGAGTTGTCATTGCTGCCATCATTGGTTTCTCTCTCTCGCAAGGGCTATCTTTTTAATTTCTAGCTCTCTTTCCTTTTCATTTTTTTTCTCCTTCCACTCTCTCTGTAGTTTCTCCCTTTCTCTCTGTTTCTCCTCCCTCTCTTACAATTTCTCTTTCCCGGTCCCATTCATCTTGTCTTCCTTGCCTCCTCACCTCTTGTTTCTGGTGAGCTAGTCTTAGCTTCTCTCTCTCAAACTCTCTGCCATGCTCCTCTTCTTCAGCCTTAGGTTTCTGGAGTACCAACTTCAAGCTCAGGGTCTCTGCTAGGCTCAACCCATCCAAAAGATTTACTCCTGGAAATGGTGACAGTGAACTCCTAGAAATTGGAGATGGCGTACACACCTGAGATATTCTAGAAACTAAAGGGGGTGAGTGTCTTGATGCCTCTCTAGAAAGTGCATTAGGGGATACAATCTGCAGGTCTGGGAAGGATCTGTCCTATGGTGATCCTAGAGCTTGAATCCACAGTGCCCGCTTCCTGGGTTCCGAACATGGTGGTATGCAACGTTTACAACTAATTTTTTACCACGCAGTACCATTACAACGCGGTCATTACAACGCATACCATTACAACGCATTGCGCTGGGGGGCGCTATAGGATAGTGAATAGGTTAATTTACTATCTAATAACGTTCCCTAGTGTCCACGGGGACTGGAGTTGGAATAGTAAATTTAACTATTCACTATCCAGCACCCCAAAGCGCTATGCGTTGTAATGGTATGAGTGGTAAAAACCGCGTTGTAATGGTATGCGTGGTAAAAGTATGCATTGTAACGTCATACATCCGAACATGGTTCCCTCCCCACAGTCAACTACAGCTTCAGCCCTTTTGCCCAATGTCTCAAACGGGTCCCTGTTGAAATTAGCAAGGACTTCTCTGTCTCTACTCCTCTGTCTCTACTCCTGGAAATCCTCCAAGCTCTGTCCCTACATCAATCTTGCATCTGATCTATGCAAATGGTGCTGAGATATATTCCTAACCCACTGTCTGTGATTGTTGCTTTGTGTGTAAAAAACTAGACATATTGCACTACCACGGCAAATTGAAAATGGCCAAACCGACACACATATCCAGGCTCGTAAATGTTAGTCCTTCCACCGCTGCCACCAACTGTCGAGACCCTCTTCGGAGGGCCACAGGGCAAGACCGATTTACTGGGCCCAACCGTGGGAGTTGAGACCTTTTATTCCTGGTGTCCTGAGGCATTACCTACTATGGATCCTGAGGAACTGAGCTAAGTACCCCATCGGTATTTGACCTTCAGTAATAGCAGGGATATAGGTAGTCCAAGTCTCCCTCTGGAGGGGTAGAAACAGGGGGTGAAGAGAGGTTCACAACTCAAAATACATGCAGCATCAGTAAATGATTTCCCATTCAAATACTCACTTTTATGAAAAAAGAAGTTTTTCAATTTACCCCAACCAAAACAAATGGAAATTCAACAATCACAAATAACGTCCACAGTTCCCCTTTGGTCAGGGCTCTAGTGTTTCTCAGGCCATTTCCCATGTTCCACTGCCTCCTCGCTCTAGCGATAGGGGTTATTCCCCATTCACTATAGGCAATATCCAGGTTAAGCCCCACTTGTAGTCTCAAGATTTCCACTCTGTCTTAAATTCAAAAGTGATTCACTGCACGTGGCCCAGGTGTGCTGTGCTTAGCACTCCTTGAGGTCCTCACACACAGTTGCATCAACCAAAGGTTCTTCATGGCTCCTCCAAGCTAGGTATATTTTTTGGTATACCCTGTGGTGCGTGGTAAAAGGAAGTAGTGTGAAGGTCCTGACAAGGCTCCTCTGTTACGGAGAATGTCTGAGGGGGTCCAGCGGGTGGCCTTTCTCCTCTGATGATGATCCCAGCCAAGTCATGCTTTGTCTTTGGTCCTGGTGACCCTGCTTTTGCATATGGGGTCACTATCTACCCACTGTACATGGGCTCCGACCTGATCAGCAAAGCAGATTCCTTCACAATGGCCCCACCAGACATACATGGTCGCCGGCTCACCACCGCACATGGGCTTTGGCCCACTCAGCACAGCAATCTTTCCATGGCAGCCCCTCCTGCATGCAGCGTTGCGGTACCCTTAATGCTCACAGGTGATGACCCGTTTGGCACATTGATGATCACAGCTCACTTCATGGCGACTGCTCTTGGCATATGTGATCGTCGATCCGTCACTACACAGTGACAATCACAGCTTACTCCTCTGGCATACAAGGGTTTCCGGACTTTCTCTGCACACTGGCAATGACCTGATCAGTGCAACAGCTGTATCCTCACACATCGCTAAGCAAGTGCACTTGAAAGGATGTCCCACTGGACCTCGTTCCCTTCCACACTCTCTTCTTCCTCAGAGGGCACAAAAGGTCTTGGCAAGCAGTCTGGTGCTGGTGCACTAAGCTCCAGGGCAGGTGTTCTTGGATTCCCTGAGTGATATCTCCTCACCCAGCCGCGAGACTAGCAGGTCTTGGCACCCAATCCAGGTCACAGGCAGAAGTTTTCCTCCTCCTTGCACAGCTCAAATGACAACTTGACAGTTGACCACTTTTAGTTCTCAAACTCTCCTTGTTATAGTTCATTTCCAGACACCAAATGTCAATCTGAGTCTCTGAAGTTTATGTTGGAGGGTCTGCTTCCTATTGAACTACCCACTCCTCTGCCCTCTGTCACAGGAAAAGCGACTCCAAAGCTGATAGCCCCATAACACAGGCCATGGGAGTGACTAGAGTTCACACCTGGATGTCAGCCACAGAGATATATGTATCAAACGGTTAGCCCAGGGCCTCAGCCCTACTCTTTATGATTCTCTTATCAGCCCCATCCTCCGAGTTAGACCCCCTCCCTGAGATGTGCCCAGGCCCCTTTCTTGTGACCTCTCTTGGAATCAAAGAGCACCCTCTGAAGTGTACCGGGCGAGCCTGGCTCTCCCTTCTCCAGTGTGTCCCACACAGCTTAAAGGAATGCAGCAACGCACAAATCTGTCTTGGGGAGGATTCCTCTACTTTGCCTCCTCATGTTTCACCATGTAGCTTTGGGTGTCTGAAAATGGAACCCAGAGTCCTCCTTGTATTGTACCATTTACAGGCACACATACACCCAGAAATGCATAAAGCATACACATATGGCATAGCATTAGATCTTTCATGTATTGCATCACTGACATGCGGACATACACTCAGCACATGCACACACTGCACAGTACTACATCCTTCATGTATTGTACTGCTCAAAAGCACATATACACCCAGCACATGCACATGCCATACACGTACTTCTCAGTACTGCACACTAAACCAATGTAGGCCAAGGGTGAGTTGAGCATACAGCAGCGGAACTTTAAATGAGTGAGCATTTAGGGCTCACTCTATTGACACCAATGAGAAGGACCTGGTTAAGGCAGTAGCCTTCCACCACTATCAGGGTAGTGATTTGGGCACAATTCCAGGTCCAACAAGCCCAAAATCTGTGAAACAGTCCTATGTCATGGCGCACACGGAGATCCGTGTTCGCTCATGACAACAAAAATCAGCATAGGGATCCAGACATCAGTACACTTGGGGCATTAAGGGCAGGGGTGCATATCCATTACCATGAGGAGGACTTTTCCATCCCAACGGCTGCATTATGCCACATTATTTGCCTTTTCTTGCTGCCAAATTTTGTCAACCCTGACACATAATATGGTCCTCCACCGAAGCATAGTTCCAGTGTCCCTGGTCAAGAGGAAGCACCACAACTATGTGTTACACCTACGGGAATTTATGAACATACATTTGAGTAGACACCTATCTCCATGCAGGCAGGTATGTGACATTTAATTGTGCACTCGCCTGATCCTATACACAAGAGCTGCCTTCCTGCTATCTTGACATTCTGCCCCTGTTTTAGCCACCAGTGCCCTGTCACAATCTCATGGCTGAGGTCACACAGAGATCAATCATCATGCATTACTCCTGATGGTTTCCTTACAGAATCTGCCTGCTTGCATGCACTGTCTCTCATCCGATGGCCATAAGCAACCCAGGTCTGTCTCCAGCACAAGAGGAAGAGCTTAACACCGTCAGTGCCTCAATCTCACTTTTTTGTTTTTGTTTTTTACAGAGTACAAACCATCATAATTACAAAGGATTAAACACATTTAAAATGTCAAAGTAGTGGTATTAACTTTCCGCTTGGGCTTGCTCAAAGTCATTGCAAAGTGCAGAAATGGAAGGTGCAAAATGTCTACTAAAATATATTGCACAACAGAGATGACATAGATCATTTTCATTCAATGTTGTGTTCGAAGTATTTAGATCATGGAATTAACAGGGGCGGTTCCTCCACTGAGGCGGAGGAGCGTCACCCCATTGTTCTGTAAGCAGTTCGAAAAGGAATAAGAAAATGATCATAAAGCAGTCATTATCATTTTAATTTTCGATCCTGGCTCAGGTAGGGTGGGACTGAGCTGTCACAGGAGGCATGGTAGACACTCTCTTAAGTGCGCATAACTATTTGGTTGGGTCTCTTGGGCCGGCCAAACTGTCATGCACACTTGGCATGTTCTCCTCCGGCTGTATTGCACAGTCTGGGTGGAGAACATGCAGAGGCTCCCAGTTCCTGTTTGAGTGCTGAACTAAGGCGTTCAGATGACTCACAACGCTGTTGTCATAGTGACAGCAGCATCGTGATTGGCTAGGGGGGCCTGGGAGCTTTTGGTTTCGAGGACCGAGAGGCGGCGGCCGGTCTGAAATGAAGTGGATCTTATTTTATTCCACCCGCCTCAACACCCCAATAAGCATCAGCCGCCACTGAGAAGTCATTAGAAACATTGCACTAGGGTCCGATTACAAGTCATGAGGAATACTGTACGGAGATTATATGTGGATTTAATTAATAGTACAGCCAGAACATCTCCACTTAATTCCTGCTACTACGAGTTAAACCCCTCAGAATGGGAAATAACCGGGCCGACACGGATTTACTAAGTAAAATTTCGCCTAGGAAGTCTAATTCGGTCTATTTAACACTCCTTACTCTGAGCAGATGGCAAATGTATATAGAACTCCTGAGTGGAGAGCATGGAAGTTAGGGAGGCGAGAGAAGAAAGGAAAGAAGTTGCATGGCAGTAGGGGTGAATTACTCCCACAGGCCTAGGCAGGGGCGTAACAAACACCCCCCAGCCTCCGCGGCATGGGGGGCCCCCACGGCGCGGGGGGCCCCACTCCAAAGTAAATTAAGGGGGTGAGAGCTGTGAGAGAGAGGCTTGCGCTAAAGTAAGCCTCTCTCCCTCTAAAGCTGGTGTTGGCTGTCTGCAGTCTGCTCTGAGCCGCTCTGCTCTGACCCAGGACTGAAGAGAAACAAAGTATCATTTTACATTGTTTCTCTTCAGTCAGAGCGACCAGCCAGGCTCGGAACAAGAGGGGGGGAGCTAAGAGAGTGCATTCACGCAGAGAACTTCTCTGAGGCAGCACACAGCTGACTTGAAAGTTTGCAACCCCAGAAACAGGATCTGCTGGGAGCAGAGACGTTTTAAGGCATAGGCAAAGGGGCCTCTGGCCCAGGGCCCCAGCCTTTCTGGGGGGGGGGGGCCTGTTAGAGCAAGCTCTGTTCTGCAGAGAATCGTGACCTAATGACCTTGACTAATTCTTAAACTGATTGTTTTAAATATCGTTTTTCTTAAATGTATTTTTAATGTGGGTGATGAGTGAGGGTCTAATACAGGCATTTTGCAGATAAATGTTGTGTTTATGTTTTACATGCAACACTCATAAAAAAGTTTCTTTTATATCATAACAGGATCTCATATGCAATAAACAGAAGGGTGTCAGATAATATTTGCAGTAATATTACTAAGATGCTGCTATATTGCAATGTTGAGAACTTGGGTGTGCGCCTGTGCACTGTCAGTGACCTGGCCAAAGATGGCAAGAAAGAGCTGAAACTGGAAAATAAATTCAAAGCTGTACAGAACAGGGGCCCCCCAAATATGTTTGGCCCAGGACCCCAAATTGCTTAAGATGTCCTTGGCTGGGAGGCATTGGAAGCAAGGGTGTAAGCGGTGCATGGGGCCCCCAGGCTTCCCTACACTTGAAGGGGCCTGGGGCCCCCTCGGCCCCACACTGAAGAGAGTGCTGAAGTCAGGCCTGAGCAAGACACACCAGTTCTATAAAGCTGCAGCCTTTCTTTGGGCAGGTAGCAGAGTTCTGAATATCTTGCACACAAAAAAGAAACAGTTGCAATTTATAGCTTTTGTTTCTTGCTTGTGTACAGAGGCCTGAAACTTGGAAGGAAAGTCACCCCAGGATATATCTGTGAATCAGAGTGCTGGAGTGCAGAAAGAAACAGTCTACAGAGCAGCAACAAGGAGAAAGTCAAAAGGAAGTTCACAGGAAGAAGAAATGCTGTGAGGGAGAGACAGATGATAGAACTCTGTGTGTGAATGTGTGGCAAAGGTGCTTAACACCCCCCCACCATGGTGCAGGAGACCCCCCGGGACCCCTCAGTCATGCACCTTGCTTGACCTGATATTCAGCAACTTGCTCTGTTCTTTGTGCAGACAAAATGAAATAGGTTGGCACTGCTCTGAAGAAATGTAAGTAACACTTTATTGTTAAATTTTTGGAAGCCACTGATTCTACAGGAAGCCAGGCCAGGGTTTTGTTAATTGCAGGAGTGGGTGAAGGGCTCTTGCAGAAAGCCTGGATGGATGACCAAAGCAGGATTCAGTGATTGTCTGTGGACCCTCCCACATAGATCCAGCTGGCACCCTCAGTAAGAGTCTATTATCAGTCAGACTACAGAGGTGGCAAGCAGCAAAGAGCAACAGGGTCTCATGCGGACCTGCATCGGCCTTCTCCCGGCCATGCTGTCATCCTTCAGCTGCTGAAGGGCTGTGATTCCTGGGGATTAAAGAAGTAGTGAGGCTAGCGCTGGACTAACAGGGGTCAACCCAAACAGGTGAGTCCACCAACAGCCCTTTTCTTTCTACCTCAGTGTAATAAAGGGAGGCATGGAGTAACTGGCAGGCCCTGGGGTTATTGGGCCCAAACCTCAGCATTCATTATGCCTCACCACTTGGTCACACCAGATTTAACAAAACCCCAGAAGCCCCCACTGGGGCCCCTGCAAGTACTCAACAAAGGCAACTGTTTAAACAATGCCTGACAGCGGATGGAATCTGGGTATGAGTGACTCCTTGCATTGCTTGGTCTGGCTTTTCAGAGGTAGGTTCTGCTGCCCCACCTCCCCCCAAATAAAAGTGAGATCTGACCAAGTAAATGCACTTGCTTTAGGATTTACAACCTCAAGCAGAATTACATTTAGCGCAGATGTGGATTCCACATGTTGCTCTGGGATGGAGACGAGAGCCAAGCCAGGTTCAGATCCTGTGGCTCTGGCAGTGGCGCTGTAGGCTCAGACCGTCAATGTCTAGGTATTGTAGCAGGGTCGCCCTACTGCTCAGAGCCCTGCCCTGCAGCTCTATCCCAATGATCATCTCAATAGTAGACATTGCTCCTTTTACATGTATGTTTTCCTCCATAATTATTGAAAGCTGGGTGAGAAAGATGGGACAATTTTTCTATTTTTCAAACCACACTAAAGGAAAGCACTGAAAACCTGTGTAAAAACTCTCAGAGCTCTGCTACTTGAAATAAAGTAGACATTTAAAATACCATAGTCACGCTGCATTCAATGTACTTATTCCGAGTGTCTTCCCATCACCTTTCAAATCTCTATCCCCAACACAACATCCCTCTTTTTCCTTGTTAGTTGCCTCACTTTTTATTCTGTGGGTTACTTGATCTCCGTTATCTCCTAACATGTAGTTTCCATTCTGCTTTCTTTACTCCCCTCTCTCTAGCTGCTACTATGATGTACTGTTCTTCTGTGATTCTTCCATATAGACCCCTTCATGCAATGTGAATGACCCTCATTTCAGGTCATCTTACTCTCTAGACCGCATCTGCTCAGAGGTGGTCACTCTTGACTCTCCATACCCCCATTCTCTTTCTAGCTCTTTTGTTTCTTCCTCTGTTTTTCCCTTTCTTGTTTTCTTCTCTTTCCCATAAATGTCCTTCCTTTTTACCCTTACCTCTCTGACCAATTTCTCTCACTCATTCCTTTATCTCTTTGCCAACTGTCCTGACTTTCTAAGTAGTCTTTCTCTCTCTTTATCCCTAACTCTTTCACTTACTCTCTCTCATATACATTGTTTAAGAAAGCTCCGCCATTACTCACTGTCTCTTTACGCACTTTTGTTATGGACTGTCCTTCTAGATCTCCTTTTCTTTCTCTTTCCTTGACTGTATCACCTTTCATCCTCTTTCAGTCTCTTTCCTCTTATACATCCATTATGGCCTGCTATCTCTTGCTATTTGGCCACTCTGATTTTCCTGCTACTTCTTTTCTCCTGTATTGTTTCTCGTCAATGACGGTCACTCTCTCCTCGCAGTCTCCATCTCTCTTACAGCTGCCTCCTCTTTATGAATGTTTTTGGTCTAAGTATGATTCTAACTCATGCTCTGCAATACATCTTACCCTGATTGTTCATTTTTGTTTCCCCCCTCCACTCTATCCTCTTGTATTAGTTCCTTAGCTCATCTGATTGGTGTTTGGAGCATTGCTGAATAAATGAGTGTGCCAGTTAACTGTCACAGTGCTTAATGGCAGGGGCATAAGAATAGCCCCAACAGTCCCTGCAGCGCAGGAGGCCATGAGCCCCAGGGGGCACCCCCTGGCACTGTGCACCTGCAGCGGGCCCCTGCTCTGAGACAGGCCCAGACTTACAGTACCTGGGGTTTCCTGGGGCCGGTTTTGTTACGGGGGCGATTTTCTTATTGGGGTTCTATATTACATCAGGCCACCTGACCCATCCAAGGTGTTTGGCGCGGCCTAAGTGCCAGCTTTAGAAGTAGCAGCACTGGGGTTAAACTAAATGCGGTTGTTCTTCTATTATTTCAAAGTCAGTCATCCCGGAAATAAAAGAAAGACAACGTCGCTCTGCGCTCACTCACAAGACAGCAGATGGCACAGCCTGTAGCGGAACGGAGTGCCAGTCTGATCCTGAAAAAGGTCATTGCACTTGTTGGATTTGCAGGATGAAAGTTGTTTAGTAGGCTGCCTCAGTACAAGTTCTTGAGTTGGGCTTAGTGAATGGGCCTGCACAGCGAGGCAAGGGTGAGCACCAGGACAGCCGGGCCCTGTGTCATCATAACAGCAAAAGGTCAGCAGTCCCAGTTACTTATATGGAGGTGTTCAGCGTGCATTCACACCAAGTTAGACTGGTTAAGCATTACAAGCACACTTTTATGGCCAGGAGAGAACTCAGGTGCAGCCTAATCACCTGCAGTTTCCTCCTTGAAATATAAATTAAACATGCTAATATGTACATCATTGTTTGTCCGGAGGCCACACAAAGTCGGCCGGCGTCTTATGTTGTCGCAGCAGTTGGCATGCGCGCTTCTTCCAGAAAGACTTAGTGCCTTTCAGGATAATAAAAGAGACTTGCTGCAAAGGGCGGCAGTTTGAAGAAAGTCATCTTAGTATGTTTTACTTTTTGAATAACATTATTATGTCATAGGCCATAACATTAAGCTGAATACAGATGAAACCACTATTCAATGAGTGCAACATGCTTGGTATTAGTTGGATGTATTTGCTATTTCAACCATTGATGTGGGCCTTTAGTGGGGCGTGGCTAGGCACGCAATGAGGACAGCAGCACCCGGGTAGAGCTCCGGGCTGAGCCTCCCCTTCCCCGGGCTAATTATCCGTCAAATACTGCCGAAATCACCTGAAATTGCAGGCGGACCGCTGGCTAGCCATTCTCGGCGTCCTGGCCGAATTTCAAATTTGCGGACCACCACCGAAGCACCGGACTTTCCTGAGGCTCCCAGGCGGGACTAACTGCTGTGCGACTGGCGAGGACGACTACGGGAGGCCGGGGGCTGGGCCGTGAGTCAAGGCCTCACCACGCGACCTGGATCCGGGCTTGCCCGCTCCCATTCCTGTCGGGACACGGTCCCCGAGGGGCCCCCAAGTGACCTACACCTTGCGCCCTCCTCACCCCTTGCTGTAACAGAGCCAAGCGCAACGTGACGACATCGCAGGCGGGCCGAGGGTCCTGCACTGGCGGCGGCCCGGGCCTGGGCTGCGGATGCTGGGCTGTCTGCCCGGCGGCTGCGTGGAGGCAGGGCCGGGGAGATCCTGACGCAGCTGGGTCGACGGAGACGAAAGCCAAGGGTGGAGGCCCTCTGACTTGATCCCGCGGCAAGACCTGCAGTGGCGGCCGGGCCTCGAGCCCTGCAACCGGACATTGCCTGGACCCACCAGCGGCTGCCTCTCTCCCCCTCGCCCTGGAACAGACGCGGGAGACCTGACCAAGTATTACCCGGCGGAGCGCGACAACAAAGCAGGCGACACCCGGACCTGGGGACCGGAGGGTGACTGGCCACCCGACCATCCAGGGAGACGAGACCAGTGGCCGGAGAGCAGACCGGAGATGGAGGTAAGAGGGCTCTGCCTACCTGACGGTCAGAAGACACGGCGACCCTCCACCTGCTGACACTCCCTCCATGGGCGAACCCGGGGTCACACAAAGGGACTAATACTCACGAAGGCCAGACCACGCCAGCTATACACGAGCGGAGGCAGTGCTTATACCCCACCGAGCCCTACACCCCCCCTCACTGAATCACTTGGGTGGGGACGAGCAACGCTACTGGACTGGAGCCCCCTGCCTTCCCTTCTTCATCCTGGCGCAGCGGGAGGAACTGCGGGGTGTGGTGTCGGCTGGTTGCGGAACTCCGAGACACGACCCACCTTTCGGGATGCGGGGAACTGTGTGAAGCGGACGTTGAGGGTCCGGACCGCATGCGACACTGAGTGTTCATTGGGGGTCGCGGCGACGCTGCATCACGCGATCGATAGACAATTCACAATAACCGCGTTTGAAGGTACTGGACTCCCCGGTGACTGCAGACCACGTGCTGACCCCTCCTGCTGACCTGGAGAGGACCAGGGGTCCCTGCACCTGTGGGGGCGGACTGGCCTGGGGACTCGGCCGCCGGCGGGAAACACGTACCGCCTGGTACTGATGTTAGCTACCTGCCGCACCGCACCGTTGTACAAGTACGCTCCTTACGCTGGAACAAAGCAAAGGACAAATTGCGCTGCCCTCTGGGAATAGACGCCAGGAGCCTCCCCCCTGTGCCCTGACGACATAGCTGGACCTGGGAGCGACAGTCACCCCGTCCCCTGGCTTTACCACCGGTGGAGCCACTTCGCACATGTCCGGAGGGGTGAGAACCCGCACTGGTACCGGAGGAGCCCCGCCGAGGGGAAAGTCTGACAAGACAACACGCAAGATGGCAGCAGACCAGGTCACGTCACGGTTGGACAGCATGCTCGCTGCCATGGAACGCTTGGAGCAATCCCTTCATCAGACCAGGACGTCCCTGGAAACCAAAATAGACAGTGTCGCCATAGACCTTACTCATTTACGGGACGACCATAGGAAATTGGCTGATCGCACTAAAACACTGGAGGGAACGGTGAGAGACCTTGGCCCCGCAGTCTCACAAGCTGACAAGCAAGTACAGGATCTCCTGGCAAGAGTGGAATTCCTAGAAGACCGCGCTGAGGATGCCGAAGGGAGGGCGAGACGCAACAACATCAGACTCGTCGGAGTCCCGGAAAAATGGGAAGGTGCCAGGCCGACCCAACGTGTGGAGGACTGGATACTTGAGCTGTTATCTGAGAACACACTCTCGCCGCAATTTGTAGTAGAGCGAGCTCATCGTATGCCCACGAGACCTCACACCACCGGAACGAACCCGAGGCCGCTGCTCTTCAAGGTCCTAAACTACCAGGACAGAGACACCATTCTAAGGGAAACCAGACGAATCGGGGAAGTCCGGATAGACAACACCACGGTGATGTTCTTCCCAGACTACACCATACAAGTACAACGCCTACGACATGATTTCCTGGAAGTAAAACGCCGACTGCGAGAGTCAGGTCTCAAATACTCCCTACTCTTCCCTGCAAAGCTGAGGGTAGTAGCGCGAGACAAAACCTACTTCTTTAACAACCCTGTAGAGGTGAGTGACTGGCTCGACAGCGGAACAGACACGACGCCGAGGAACGTGCACCATCCTGAGGCGCGACCCCGAGGCCGCGGACCGCGGCGCAGACGTAGGAACAGAGGCCACACAAATGACCGCCCGGACGACGCGACTCACCACTCCCCACCGCTGGACCAAATGCTCCAGGAACAACGAGACGCCCTCAGGAGGGTCTCCCAGCTAAGTGCCTCGCCGACCTCAGACACTGCTCAAGCCACCAGCCCGCAGATGGCTTAAAGCGATGATGAAGCTATATATGGGATTCCAGACTCTCAACTTTCGGTGGAGCTCCCGGAGGTCACGCCACAAACGGCTGACATGCCCCATTGAATCACAACTTGTGCGACCAGCGGCTGGTACCGGGGCGGCGGAGGTGGGACTCATAGACGCAGAATCGCTGGAATGCTGCGGACACGGCTGCACCTCGAGAAGCCCCTCGCCGCCCTGGAGACAGACGGTGAAGCCCTAGTACAGTGAGTACTCACCCACAGGTATGGACGCTGAAAAGGCGATAAGAGGGTGGGATAGTTAAGTCATCCGCTTAAGTCGCGTGGGTAGACTCCCATCCCATGCACCTGGAGAGCACAGCCCGCTTCGCTCACTGCCATATGAGTAGACACCTGGGGGCCGCGCCACTGGTGACGATGTGGCCCAATCGGGCGCCGCATTTGGCTGCATGGTGAGAACCGTTTGTAGCCCGGGGAGGGGCAACAGTTCGATCTCACTTGTTTGGACATTGAAGAACTACCTTATAGATACCTAGCTCGAGCTGCCCCCTAGACTTGAACGTTAATCTTTCGCCCTATTGGCGTGTTTGGACGGCGACATGTTCCGTTGCCGACCTCTTGGTATTTCCTATTGTTTAGCACTGTTAGTAAGCCCAGTTACATTCCTCCTTCCCCACCTCAGAGAACTGCCTATGCCATTGAGGGGGATGTCGAGGTGTGTGTCTGCGGGGGGTGAAGGGGGGGGCCGGGAAACCTGGTGGGTACAGTCGCCTGGGAGATGGGAGGCGGGTGAGGCGGCTGCCTCGCGCTGAGATAGTGGATATGGCTGAGATTAAGATATGCACATGGAATGTGAGAGGAATGCACACACCGTCTAGGCGTTACCAAATATACTCATATTTACGCCGACACAAATTCCATGTAGTTTTCTTACAGGAAACACACCTAAACAAAGCTGAGGTCCTCGCGCTGCGCAGGAGATGGCGTGGACAAATCTATGCCACTGAGTACTCCTCCTATGCCCGCGGGGCGCTCATATGGATAAGGCCGGGTACTCCCTGGGTGGTCACGGACACGCAGATAGATGTGGGAGGCCGGTACATGATGGCGAAAGGCAGACTTGATGGACACCCGATAGTACTTGCCTCCATATATTTCCCTAACATTGAACAGAGTGGGTTCCTCGAATGCCTCTCCACGACGCTGGCGCCCTGGCATGGGCTTCCGTGGATACTAGGAGGCGACTACAACAGTGTCCTAGACGTACACTTAGACAGATCCACTGCTCCCCCTCCTACCGCACAGGCACACGCCACGGCGAAGGCACTCCTCAGCTGGGCCCGGCAATGGCGACTACAAGACGCATGGAGGACCCGCAACCCCACGACACGCACATACTCCTATTGGTCAGGCGCCCATGCGCTACATGTCCGCCTGGACAGATACATGGTTTCCCCTGACCTCCTCCCGCTGGTCCTAGATTCTCAATACATGGGCCGCACCCACTCCGATCATAACCCTCACACACTGACTATTGCATGGGACATCCCGCATCCCCCCATTCCCACCTGGCGCCTCCAACCAGACCTCCTACTCGATGCGACGTTCCGAGAATCCCTGCTCACACAATCAGCCCAATACTTTGAACTAAATGCTGATACAGCATCCTCTCCCCAAACTGAATGGGATGCTTTCAAAGTGGTGACACGGGGGCACTGCCTGGGAACACAGGGACACATGAGACGCCAAATTGAACGTGATCTGACACGACTGGAATCGGAACTGCTAGACCTCGAATGCCCTGCAGGGGGGGGTGCGACTGCCCGATTGACTGCAGCTAAGGCGGAACATGACCACCTGCTGGACCGTCTGAAATGTGTCAACTTTGCGGCGCATTCTGCTCGGGTGCATAGACAAGGCGATCGACCGGGCAGACTGCTGACTTGGCTGATCGCGCGGGAAGACCGATCGGCTCCAATATCGAACATACAGGCCGGAGATGGCAGTTCACTATACTCTCAACACCAAATACACGAGGCGTTCACGGAGCATTACACGAACTTATACCAATCCCGACTCCAGGTCTCGCTGCCCACCATCATAGACTACCTCTCTGGCATACGATTACCCACCCTGACCGCGGCGCAACAGGATGACCTCGGAGCACCACTAGATCCCGAGGAACTCCGCGACACCATCTTTAACCTCTCGAACGGTAAGACTCTAGGTCCGGACGGCTTGCCAGCTGAGTTCTATAAGGCCGCCTCAGACATCCTGATCCCGCACCTGGTGAAGATGTATTCCGCGGCTGTTGACGACTTCACCCTGCCCCCGACCCTTAACGATGCGAGGCTTGTATCCTTGCCCAAACCTGGCAGGGACGCTACGCAGATGGGATCTTATCGCCCTCTCGCACTCTTAAATACAGACTATAAAATTCTTGCCTCCGCGCTTGCCCGCAGGCTGGCCCCCATAGTTCCTACGTTGGTACATCAAGACCAAAATGGATTTGTACCGACGAGACACACATCCCACAATATCCGACGGCTATTTCGCTTGCAGGGCTACGCCACGAGACAATGGCCACGAGCAGGGTGCCTTGTGCTCGACCTGGAGAAAGCTTTCGACTCGGTGGAGTGGCCCTACCTGCGAGCGTTGTTGGACAAGTTTGAGCTGGGGGATGACTATCTGGCGATGGTCGGCCTCTTATACCACAAACCCACGGTACGGGTCCGCACTGGACGCCACGAGACAATGGCCACGAGCAGGGTGCCTTGTGCTCGACCTGGAGAAAGCTTTCGACTCGGTGGAGTGGCCCTACCTGCGAGCGTTGTTGGACAAGTTTGAGCTGGGGGATGACTATCTGGCGATGGTCGGCCTCTTATACCACAAACCCACGGTACGGGTCCGCACTGGACCTTTACTCTCTGACCCTATTCGCGTGCGGAGAGGCACTAGACAGGGGTGTCCACTGTCGCCCTTGTTGTTCTCCCTAGCTGTGGAGCCCCTAGCCATGATGCTCCGGTCACAGGGAGCGGACTGGGGAATACCGTTGGCGGACGGACTGCATGTAGTATCCTTGTACGCCGACGACTTGCTCTTATACGTCCGGGACCTCAACGACGTCCCAGAGTCCCTCGCTACCGTTTTTGGCGCCTTTGAGGACATGTCGGGATTGCGAGTGAACTGGGCCAAATCGGGGGCCTACTCCTTTGACCCACGCGTTCCCGAATGTGACATACACATCGGGGGTGGTAGGTTGCAGTGGTATCCCAGCACGTTCAGATACCTTGGGATACACATCTACCGAGACCCAATGGACATTTTGGACGGCAACCTGATGAGAGCGATCGCAACTACCAGAGCACAGGTGGGGTTCTGGAACACACTACCGCTCAATGTCCCTAGCCGCATAGCCTTAGCCAAGATGATAGTGCTACCACGGCTGTTATACTATTTTGCAAACATACCAACATATGTGCCTGCCCGGGTGTTCCGAGACATCGAGGTCCTGCTACGAACCCTGATTTGGAACAAAGGCCGACCCCGGGTCGCATTGACGAAACTTTACATGCCCATTACTGAGGGCGGGCTAGCAGTTCCGAACATGGAGCTATATTATCTAGCAGCACAAATGCAGTGGGTGTCGTGCTGGCTGGGTGGTAAGAACCTAAGTGACACGGCTACAGATACCACCGTTTGGTCCCTGTTCCAGGTTCAAGTACTGTTCCATCCGCTGACTCGGACCCGCCGACCATCGCAATTACTGCTCGCTGTGGGGCGCAGATGCTTCCTCCGCTGCTTGCGCCTCACACGAGCAACGACACCATATGCACCGACATTGCCACTGCTAGGCACCCCGACGACGGCGGGGACCCTGACTGCCATAAGGTTGAGTAGCTGGATCACCGCTGAGGTGGAAACAATAGGTGACCTATACTCCGACGGCACCCTCCTGCCCTTTGCGACCCTTGTGGAGGACTCATCCCTCCCAGCTGGCCAGTTCCTAACACACGCATCCCTGGTTCATGCGCTGACCGCCGCCTGGGGAGACATGTCTAGTGAACCACCGACACACCATTTCATACAGTACTTGCATGTCATGAGCAATGGCACTCACATTATTCGTTGGCTGGCACAAGCACTCCTCCTGCATACACTCCCGGCAACAGCACACCTGCGGGAAAAATGGGCGAGGGACAGGGGGAGGGAGTGGACGGACAAGGAGTGGGCTATGATCCTGGCTGGCCCAGTGAACATCCCTCGCAGCCCTCGCTTTAAAGTCATACAATTTTATATATTACACCGCGCGTACCTCACCCCTGACAAGATTAATAAATATTTCTCAGTAACAGACACTGCCTGCGGCCGTTGCTCTCTCATAGGCGCAGATCTCCTTCATATGCTCTGGCTCTGCCCCGCCCTCCAGCAGTACTGGGACGGTGTAACCACGGCGCTCTGACATTGCACTGGGGAACATGTACCGAGTACATGGGAAGCCTGTATATTGGGGTTGTATAAACGCACACACCTAAATAGAGTCCAAACTAGATATTGGGACCTCGGCCTTATCACAGCCAAAAGACTACTTACCAGAAGATGGAAGGCAGCCACGCCCCCCCACCTCCGACACTGGTGCCTGTCACTGACGAACTGGGCACGGGCTGAAAGCTCTGTTCTGCAGCGGGAAGAGACAGCAGGGCTCAGGAAGTTCCCCATTGCGCGACAATGGGAGGACATACTGCGCTCCTTCCTGCAGAAATGCACGGAACAGGGAATCACGTGAAGAAGCACGCACTGCCGCACTCGTTCCCTGACACGGCACTGCACTGAACACTCATGATACGCCGCACGACCTCCCACAGTAGGACTCACCGCACTATCTGGCTAGTCTTTGCATGTCCCACAATGTCAAATACTTACCCCAATCCCGGAGCTGCACCAACACACGAGGCACGACGGCAGGAAACCGAACTATACACCGGAATGCCACACCCTCCAACCTCTCGGGGGACCCCCCCCCTTATGGCTCCACTGCACGGACAACCCGCGCTTTCCCGGGACCTGCCCCCCCCCCGCCGCCTATATGCCTCGCGAGACACGACTGACGCACCGCTACAGATTTCTACCTCTTCGGCACTATGGCGAACTCTGCCTCCACCTGCCCCTACCTACCTCCTGTGAAACCCATGCCCCTGTTTTCTTTTTAATTACTAGTTGATTTGGTTACTTCTTCACTTAGACCATGTCCACACGCACATGACTTCATGCTTTACATCATTTCACGCCGCAAGACACCATCGGGTGTGACAGCCGAGGCTAGGACACCCCACCACCTGGGCACTGAAGTGCAGAACAACTCTTTCAGCTGCAATGGACACATATGGAGGATACACGCCCCAAATGCACTCAGCCGCTGAACACCCTTCACACTCCCTCACATGACGCCAAATTCGCCTGAGTGCCGACTCACACTGAAACACTCATGGAAGACACGTAATGGGAATGACGGGCACGGCCGTTACCGCTGCTAATGATGAGGGTAGATTCAGCGCAGTCACCTTGAACCGCTGAACTCATGCTGGAAACATAAACAAAAAAAAAAAAGAAAAACCCATAGACCACACAGTTACCAGATGCTTCATGTATACATGTCGAGATGTAATGTGAAATGTTGTTATACGCTGCCGGACCCCAGGGTTGCCGGACTTGAAGCTGTATTCCTTCACTTTATAAGCCATGAAGCTCATTGACTGCAGCCGGCCCGGCTGGGTTGTAGGCTATGATGCTGTGTACATTGTATGTTGGACAATAAAGGTCTTTTAAAAATAAAAAATAAATAAAAATAAAAAATATATATATATTGATGTGGGCCTTTAGTGGTGAGAGCCTGTCTGCTACAACCTTTCACTGCTCTGGCACTGGCTGGATCATCTAACTGTACCTTCTATAGCTAAAGTGGAGGATGAACCTTGGGTAGAGGCCCCTGCTTCCGCACTTCTGCCGCTCTTCTGTACAGTATGAGACCATGAGCCTTAATCCGAGACCCAGCCACACTATAACCAAGTGCCATGCAGTGTTAACTGCTCAGTGACAAGGAGCCGACTCCTGTGAGCCAGTTATGACAAGTCTCTGCGACACTGCTCTCCTGCCTGTCCACACCACACGCCCTCGGCACCTTTGCTAATTGTTATCTGCCTTCGTCAGACTGCCCTGTAGTGCACACACTTCAAATAAAAAAGTTAAAAAAGCAATTTAAACCAATCTTTACAATGCAGGAGACCATCTCCTTTCAACTTGAGAAAACTCAAGGTCGTCATATCAGTAGAGGTAGAGAAGTGTGGCTCACTGGTTAGAGGAGGCAGACCTGGAAGCAGAGGTCAGCCCGGGACCAGGGTTCAATTCCCGGCTCAGCGGGGTCTTGAGTCCTAAAATGTCCATGGACTCGACAATTCTCGCTCTGGTGCCTACTCGATTCACGGGTTCACACTCTGCGACTCTGGGCAATAGCTTGCTTAATCTCCACAACGGCCCCTCGCGGCGGGATGCCTGGCTTTCACCTTGCGGATACCCTGCTGGGGTTATCTCACAGGGGAATACCAGGACGGGTTCCCTAAGCAAGCGCTTAGAAACCGCTTGGTGATTTGCGCTATATAAATTCCTGTACATTTACATTTACATTAGAGGAACAATTCTTTTTTTAACAAAACTGTGTACATTGTTATGAGGAAATTAAAAACATTTTAAAAACGTAGGCACGTCTTTCAAGATAGAACTCCGCTCCCCTCTTTGACTCCGAAATGAACAAATAGACTTAGATTACACAAAAAGAGTGTCTCTGCAGGCAGAAAAGCGCCTCCAGCACTTTCCACTAACTTTTGTGTAGGCTGCCACCTCCACTAATTACTTTTTTATCGACTTGGGCTGCACTCCCCTGGTGCAGACTGGTTTTTCAAATGTCCATGCATCTTCTTTTTAGCCTGGGTTATGTGTGCTTCTGTCCATGGTTGGTCATTTGGCACTGTAGCCGATTTTCTTTTAGAACTGTCAGCTCTAAAATCTATACTTGTTAAAATTCAGCAGCCACTTGAAATACAAAGCTTCTCTTGCTACTTTTTCTTTCTGTGCCTCCTCGGAAAGAAATACAAACGTTGAGCCTCTCAGGGGTGTCCAACATAGGTCTAGGAGAACCGGATCCATGCAAGATGTTCAGCTATCCATGCGCTATGTAAACAAAAGCAATTTAGAGTCCTTTTATGTGGATTTCTTCTATTTGGATATCCTAAATATTTGGCAAGGGTCCGGCCTTCCTGGACCTACCTTGGATGCCCCTGTATTTTCTACAGCGCATTGTCTGCCTTTCCGTCATAACGCAGTCTTGAAGTGGTGCTTGTCATTGCTAAGGTGCAAAGGATTAAAAAATACACCATGTAGCTATTTTGAGAACAACTGACTAAGGATGCTATGGTTTGCTACCAAGTTAGTAATATGTCAGTTCAAATACGCAAGCCACCATTGACTGTGATATTTATTAGAAAGAGATACTTTCTCCAGCATGTGTGTGCTCTTGGCACCACATTGCCAGTGCAGCCCATGCCATTGACAGGAAGTGTGGGTGGGCATATTTATGATATAGATTCACAGTGGTTGAAAGTATTGATAATGTGGTCATAATAGTAAGAAGCATATCAGTAAGATGAATTTTATTGACATCATATTTGATTAAAAACAGTTAAACAGCATGTGACCATTTTTCAGAAAAGCTGTTTTTTCAAAATCCTGACTGTAATGCCCTGGGTTGCATGGGTGAGGCTGTCTTATGTGTTAGTTAGCTTGGCAGGGCTTTCGGATGCCTGATTTCTCGTATGACCCTATAAGGGGCAGGACTCAATATTTAAGTGCATGCCTCAGATTAGCCCTGTTTGAGGTTGCACCATTGTTGTTTTACACGAGACAGAGTGTAGTAGATTGTTTGATGAAAGTGCAACTCTAAAGATGATTTTGAAAATGTTAAAAATCTGTGATCCTGCTGTTTTAAATGAAAGATTATATTAAAAATAAAACTTTGTGAGCAACATTGTAAGAATCGGACCACCTTATAAGAGCTGCTATGTCATGTATGTTGGCTTATGGTATAATGAAATCGCATGATATGTTATGTTGTTAAATAGTATGGTGTGCCACGTTTTTCTATGTGTTACGTTGTTATGCTTTTATATTGTGTTATGTTACTGGGCTGTGATACGGCGTACCATTGCTGATTTAAAGAGTGTTGCAGGCAGATACAGGTCTACTTAAGTGCACTAAGACACATGAGGGAAGGGGGTGGGCACAATAAGGTTTATACAGTCAGCTCCCTTGGTGGGTGAAGGGCACCATCCAGCAGTTTTCCAGCTGCATCGCATCAGTATTTGTGGGCAGTACCAGCTCCTCTGAAGCATATTTCCACCTGAGCAGGAAGGGGACCCAGAACCTCTTTGCATTCTTTCTCTTTGGGGGTTATGTATTTCTCTTCTCAGGGAGAGGTGGTTGGAAAGCGTTGCTTCTATTGGGATGTTTACAGTGTCTGGCAGAACCCAGTTGCGCAGGCTGCTTTCCAAATGAGGCTTGGTTGGGGTAGGCTCAGCCTGGCCTGTTTCCTCTCTCCTGATATCCTGCTTCCAGTCAGGTGATGGGCCTTGACCAGCTCCGGCCCAGCAGCGAGATCGGATCCTCTGTGCAGATGATTGCTCTGGCTCAGCTCTTCTTGGTGGGACCCTCGACACGAAAATGAGCCTGACATCCATGTGGCTTCTGTCTGCCACCCACGGCCTGCCCTCAGGTGCCAAACATTACAGACAAAGCAGTGACCTTGATGGAAAACGTGCAAAAGAAAGTCATACAAATTTAATGGTGCTTCTCTGGTCTATCTTCTGTTTTCTGTAAGAATATGAGTATGACTGGGTATCCCAATGCACTGTAAGGTCATCATTTGCTATGTTTTAAAAGTTAATACATTTGAATATACAATCAAAAATATGTTGTGTAATGCACCACTTTTGCCATTTAAAAAAAAACATTACAGGGGAGAACCACCCCGCACCCCCCAAGCCCACTTGCAAAAGTGACGCTGGCTCGCTACGTACCATAGAGAGACTGGTCTGACAATATATGCCAGGGCTGCTTTGGGTTCCCAGTCTGGCCCTGGCCTGAGAGCTACTGCCTGGGTCCAGAGCATGGGGGGCCCCCTCCATGTACGTCGAAGGGGGCCACCTTCAAGTTTCATAACACCACTGGGCCTAGGCAGAGGGTCAGGCAGGGACCAGGCAATGAGACCAGGTTGATATATAGCCCACTCCTAAAGTGACTTTACCACATAGTTTTTTCCAGCTGGTAAAATCTGCTCCAGTTTACCTGCACCAGGAAGAACCCAGTTCCCCCACCCATTCATAAACTGCAGAACAGAATCCGACTTAGAAATTCCACTCGACACAAGCCAACATGCTCCAATCAGCATGGAATGCCAAGGACAGGCTTACTGCAAAATGGAGACTGTCCGTTCTGAATGTGGTTTATTTATTTGTTGACCAAAAGCATTTTGGCTCAGAAATATTGTACACAAGAAAATCTGCGGTAAATCGTATAGATGTGGATTCATTAACATGATAGAAAAAAACAAATAAAATACACATGAGCAGTTACAATGATGAATATCAGGGCTTTAAGTGGGAAAAACAAACTGGGGGTGCTCTAAAAGGGGGGTGGAAAAGTTTGTAAAGGGGTGTGGCCTACCCGAGTAGGGGCGTGGTCTTAATCAAGATAACTAGCATTGTGTGCTTAAGAAAATCATGAAGTCGCATCCAGCAAGGGATAATAAAATAGGCAAAAAAGTATATTTATTAAGTATAAGCCATAAAATACCAAACACTTAAAAAAAAATTGCTATTTCCAAACTTAGAATTCAAAAACCATCTGCACTAAAGGATGTGTTATTAAATTCTGAGTTCAGGCAGAGGTGCAACTAGAGCCAAATTTCGGAGGGGGGGGCTGAATCTTTAAGCAATAGTCAGAGTGGAGCTGCAGGGGCTCGTCGAAGGGGTGAGACAATTCTTCATTAATATGCAAATGGTCTTTTAAAGACCTTTGAAGTGCTTGGGTGCGGCTGTGTGTTCACCCGGGAAGCGTCTCATCCCGGGCTGCCACAGACGACGGGGGGGCTGAAGCCCTTTGAATCCAATGGGTGTTGCGCGCCTGAGTTCAGGTATCCCAGATTCCATATGTCTATCTTGCTGTTATGGGAAGATATGCAGGTAAACATGTCACACAGCATTTCCCATGTCATCCTATGGGCCAGATAGTCTTTCAATAGTGAAAAACGAAATTGGCAGTATTTCATTATCAAGACATGTTACCCACACTATTAACACCAAACAAAAACCGGGACGTCTGCTCACCCTATCTTTGACTTTTGAGCCCCGAAAATAGAGCCACCTAGAGCCCTCTTTCAAGGCCCCCCACAGACCCCCCGCGCTTAAAGCCCTGGCCTGATGAACATACAGATCTATATTTGTGAATGAACAATGAAGACAGACAGCGGACAGGCATGGCTACAAATACTGTTACGTTCAGGTACTGATATACACATTTGCATTGACTGAAGCCAGTATGTTTATGTGATGATCACGCCATACAAATTGTTTGCGAGTGGGAGCTTCATCTTATTAGAAATATGTTCCATGGGACAAAATATTCTTTCATTTAACATAAGAAGAAGTTCTACTTAATGGTACAATATTCAGTAATACCTGGGCATTTCTGCAAAACGATGTGCATTCCTTTTTATAGTTCATCAGTCGTTTCCGATTTATATCTGGAGCCTCCCAAATAATGTCAACTAAACTAAAAAACTAAACTATAACATGTTATTTAAGGGGCCAAATGGAATGGAGCTGGTACATCTGGTACATTCATTATTGAAGAAATGCCCAAGACCATGCAACTATACTATTCTGAGAATGTACTTCCATGGGTTTCCTATTTGCCAACCACAAAATCATCCAGAATAAATTTAAAGTGCTAGTCCTTAACATCAGAAACTGTCTTACCAGCTTAATGAATGACCACCAAAATGTCCAGGAAGCCCTGCTGAAGTCTTACTCTTGCTTTGCTAGGCCTTGAAATGAGGCCACCCTTCTGTCGGATATGTTGCTCTGTTGGTTGTGTGAAAGTATCGTCAGTTTTCAGGAAGGTAAGTCTACCCCAGTTACCATTTCATTCACTCAAATGTTTGCAGATGCATTCCACAATCATTACAACTAGTGTTTAAATTGACCTGGTGGGGGCCACCCGCAATCATTTTTGGGGACCGGCGTTTATGTTCCCTCATCCGACTTTCACCCAGAGCAAGAGAGAGAAAAGCACAAAAGAGAGAAAGGAGGAGGAAAAGAATGAAAGAAAAACAATGACAAAGGGAGAAAAAATCAGGGATGGAAAAGAGCTGCAAGAGTGAGATAAAGGGGCTGGGAGTACCTAGTGGTGGATGAAAGCGGTATGAGGTAGAATCAAGTCTTGACAGCCTTTGTGTTTGGCACCTCTGATATTCCTCGCAAGGGCTTCACAGCGAATCTTTGAGCCCAAGCACTTGGGGGCATATTATCAACAAAGTGGCGAAGAGAGGCGTTAGCCATCTTGACTTAACGCCTCTCTTCGCCACTTCGGAAGCGCTAGGCTGCACCATATTACCAAGGATATGGTGCAGCCTAGCGTTTCCCCCTGCGATGGCGGTAGTTTTTACAACTTATCGCCAGCGCAGGCACCCGTGCAAGGGTGGCTGCGAGCAGGGAGGTTTGTTTATGTTCAGGAAGGAGTTCCTTCCTGCGCATAAACAGACGTTAAATGCCATTTTGTAACTTACATGTGTGCTGCTTTATGCAGCACACATGTAAGTTACAAAGTGAGGGGCATATTACCAAGCAGGGCGATAGGCAATTATCGACGCTTTAGCGGCCGTTTTCGGCCGCTAAGCGCGGTGATAATTCTATCGCTCTATTAGCAAACTGTCGCTAACAGCAGTTAGCAACAGCTTTAGGCAATAGCGAGCGGTTTGGGTACCGCTTTGCATGTCAGTGATATTTATTGCTAATGACATGCAAAGTGGGCGTACCCAACCTGTTAGCGACTGAAAGCAGTCTCTAACGTCGCTATCGCCTATTAGCAAAGCAGGTGTAGCGATGGAAATATTCCCGCTATCGCCAAAAACTAACGCCTGCTCTGACCAGTTCTTAGCCATGTTATCCAATGGGAGGTGGATAACATGGCGAAGAGCATTTTGTCGCTAATGCGTGAATATCGCTGTATTCTCAGCGATATTCACGCTATCGCCGGAAAATGTATCGCTATGGAGATAAACGTTGCAAAACGCACGTTATCTCAGCGATAATTTCCGGCGATACTTAGCGATAAAAAATTCGTTGCTAAGCCTAGTTAGCAAAAAATATCGCTAATCATTGGTAATATGCCCCTGAAATTTTTAAAAAGAGGTTTGTTTATGTACAGGAAGGAACACCTTCCTGTACATAAAGAAACCTTGGCATTTTGCTTTTTCCATGTGTGCTGCACAAGGCAGCACACATGGAAAAAGCAAAAACGAGGAGAAATGAAGCATTTCTCCAAGTTTCGCCACCTTAAGAACAGGACTTTTCTGTTCTTAAATTCGGCGCTGCCACCTATTATCGCCAAGCTTGATAATAGGTGGCAGCGTCAAAGTGAATGGATGTTGCGGTGGAACGCCCACTGCAACACCCACTGCACGCCCCCTTTCACAATGAGTTTATCGTGAAAGGGGCCCTATTACCAAGGCAGCGTTAAGTCAATTAACGTGGCTTTAACCCACGTTAATTGACTTAACGCTGCCTTGATAATAGGGCGATGCAAATATCGCCGCGTTATCGGCAGAAAAGTGCCGATAACGAGGCGATAAGGGGCTTGAAAATAGGCCCCTTAGTGTTTTGCAAATTAAGAACTGATTATAGGCAAGAAGTACTAAAGAACGACTATAGATTAGAAACTAAGGGGCTTATTTATGAGGCCTTGCACCACTTTTGCGCCGCATGTGCGTAACTTTTTGTGATGCACTAGCGGCGTAAAAAATGTGCCTTTTTGCATCATATTTACAAAGTGACGCATCTAGGTAGATGCGTCACTTTGTAAGATGCGTCACTTTGTAAACCCCAGCGCCACATTATACCTGCGCCAGGATTAATGTATGCAGGGGGGGCGTTCCGACGCAAGTAATGGTCATAGAAGTGACGCAGTGAAATCTATAAGATTTCACTGCACCACTTCTAGGACACAAATGTGTCAATATCTTACGCCTGCCATGTATCTTACGCCTGCCTCATGGCAGGCGTAAGACTGACACAGGCCCATTTAACATGGGACTTGCCTATGTGAAATGACCCATTGCTAGAGTTGCGTCACTTTTGTGACACACTCCAGCAATGCATCATTTTTGCGCTTACAGATACGTCAGAAATACTGACTGATCTGTAACTCCTTGCGGCATGATGGGTCACACTGTAAATATGATGCATCATTGGTGTTGCAAGGAGGGCGCAATGAAAAGTGACGCATCACTGTTTTCACGCGGCGATGCGTCACTTTTCATAAATGAGGCCCTTAGTGCATAGTCTCACGTAAAGTCATAACTATTGTCCAATCATTACCATGTTATTGAGCTAACTTTGGTTTTGCGTAGGTATGCAGCCATTCCGTGCTCCTAGGTCCTAGCATTTTCAATATACAAATCTCAATGGCTGTCTCGACTCCATGGATCTAGGGGCCTAGGGACAACCTGGTAATATATTCTCGGAGGAATGACTGTACCCATGGTAACTCTGCTTCCCTGGAGCCGGTCCACACCGGACTTTGAAATAACTTAAGATCCCATTATACAGTGTACATTCTAAAGTGAAAATTGTAACAGGTGTGGGTCTAATGCAGCAGCAAGACTAAGCAAACTGTTGCTTTATCCCATAATATTGGCCAGACGAGAAATATGCAAAACATGCCTCTCATGTCAGTCACCCCTTGTAACCGATTGATTTGAATCTGTAAAAGTAACTCATATGCTAGGCAGAATTTTCTGCAAGAAGGAGAAACCAAAATCCTGGCTGCTATTCGACAGGGGATGGATAGAGAGAAGGTGACAGCTTTCAATGTCCAATAATTATACCACTCTGACAGTGGCAGCTAGCAGTTATATAATATAGTGGTGTGGAATGGTGTCAAACTCACCATAAATGCGGCACTTCTCTCCCTGTCTATGAGCAGGAATTAAAGGACTTCCCTCTTGCTTAGAAGAAAGCGAAACCAACCAATCCTGGAGCTCCCCTCATGCTGTTTTCAGCGTGTGAGCAGTTCCAGGATTGTGGGAGCAGAGTAACCCAGGGCTCATTTTGAGGCTGGGGGCCTGTGCCAGCAATCCTTGGGATGTTTCACAGCCCGGGGATTGCTGGGTCTACCGTGTGCATGTTGGGTTGGCCGTAGGTAGGCAGTCGGTCAACCTGACATGCGCACTGAAAGGGGCAGCAATAAGCCTGCAATAGTAGGATTCAACCCCGCCCACTGGCTAACGCATGTTCTGTACACAGAACGAGCTGGTGGCAAAATGAAATGGCATTACCTTGTGTATTTGCCTGCTACACTCACAAGATACGACTATCAAATCTACGATGAACACACACATACTTTTTTTAACATAAAAGCATGTGGAGAGCTGACAACATTGTCATCTTCATTTATGTTGCTGGTCCTGCTGGAGAAGTACTCAGGGATCCTATTGGTCTGTCAGTGCGCTTGTAGGTAGCTGTGTTGTGAGTGATTTAACACCCACTTGAGTTAAGTGTAACAACAAACCAAATAACCAATGAACATAGTTAGACAGCCGCACTGAATGGAGACCATTTGTAACAGCTATCATCACTTTGCATGGCAGCTTAGAGTTTAATCAAGCCTTTGTTCCAGTCTTTTGGTAGACAACAGTAGGTCACTAATCAACTTCAAGGGTTATGTATCACATCAGTTCCAAAGCTTTGAACAAATTGTTGGTGTAGGATTATACAACCTGATAATGGTGAATGTGGGCAGAATTTCTTGGACTGTTTAGAAACAAGCATTGGCATGGCCAATAGGTCTCGCCTTTGGGACCTTATAAGTGTTTAGCCCTGCAACATTTAATGTTGTTGCAGTAAGGATATTGTGCTGCATAAATAAATACTTATAAGGTCCCAAAGGCGAGACCTATTGGCTATGCCAATGCTTGTTGTTTAAGTCTTGGAGATACTTGATTGAACTTAAGTAACTAGATTACCACAAATCTGTCATATCCCCCCCCCCTTGCCTTTCTTGCTTCTCAGCATTGATTGAAGTGACCACAAACTCATTACTTTGATATTTTCCGTCCTTTGAATTCAGGCAACATACTCGGGTATCCTTTTGGTTAGGGGCACTAAATAGAATATGTAGCTTTTTGAGACCCAGACCTGGTTGTGATTATGTTAGGGATTAGGGGTACATCATACAACTTAATGCCCAATTGAAACTTTGTATTTATCGGTACATGACAATTTCAATATGGCTATAGATGCAGGAGTCTTTTTGGTACTCCTGCATTACAGCTTACAACTGTGCATAACATCTCCCTAGTATGTTACGCACAGTTGTAAGCTGCCATCTTGTCACATTTGTGGCATTCTGTTGTTGATACTGTTATCGGTATCCTGCAGGGACCTAGTAAAATGAGATGAACTAGGGTATAGTTTGATTTTATTTTGACTATATTAAAGGGATGGATTTTCATCTTTTACAATATAGGTGTTTTCCTGTTTACCTGTAGTAATTCTGCCCCGGATGATGAAGTAAGTAGTATGTCAGTTATGACACTGCTCACTTGCAGCAGGGTTATCAAGTTGGGTTATTTTCCTAATACTTAAGACTTTTGCAACGGCTTGAGTAATATAAAGAAGTCGATTTAATTTAAAAATAACTTTACTTCTATAAACAGCTATTACTTGACTAGATTCGTGAGGTTCAACTTCTCAACCAAAGAGGAAGTGCCACTGAAATAAAATTTTATTTCGGTATATTTAATCCGAAGCAACATGTTTAGCTGTTCTTTTAAGAGTCACAGAATTATATAAAATACTTTAATGAGAATATTATAGGGTTCCTCTCTTTTGATTCTATTCCAGTAGAATGTATTATATTTCCCGGTTGGCTACACACCAGCGGTTATGCCACAGCTAGGCAACAAGGATAAGTGAGTATGTGATAGACTGGCATTGTACTAAACTGCACCATGAGCAAACATTTATGAAAATAAAATTGTATGTAATACAGGCAGCATGCTAAAAATGTGCATTGTCAGATGTGTATCAGAGAAGTATATAGATTGTCTATAGTAAAGACTTTTAAATTGTGCCTGTATTATTTGTGAGTTGAATATTCATGAAATATTTTATCTGATAATGTATTTGTACAAAAAAGTTTTTGGGGATTATTATTAGTAAGATATAGAATTATAGATTGGTAATAGTAAATTACGGAGATTTGTTTCACCAAGGGGTTTTGAGTGACGTCAAATAGACAACGAGAGCGAAGCTCGAGCTGTCTATATTGTCACTCAAGACCCTGGGTAGAAAAACATTCCCATAATTCACTTGTTACCCATCTATAATTTTATGTTATGTATGGCCCCCAAAATCATCTGCCTCTGCCTTCAACTACTGCGCAGGAGCAGAGGATAATGGGAGAACTGTACATTACATGCCCTCTCCTCCCTGAGCAAATGTGAAAAATAAATACCTTCCCTGCCATCCTTAACCAAAACCCACTACCTTCCCTGCCTCCCTTCCCTCTGCTGCAGCTGTGCTTTCTGCTTCCAGACAAAACAGACAAGCAGAGCTGCATTGTCAGGCTCTCAGAGAGCCCTGTCACCTGACCTGGAAGGCCTTTAGGACATGACTTAAGTTGATAACCAGTTTTGTTATCAACTGTTGCGATGTCATAGCAAGGAGCTATGACTTTCAGGAACTGAAATAAATGATAGAGGCTCTCAGAAAGAGCCATACATACCATAAGATGTATACAATTAATTGTTCACGAGGGGTATGTTATAATCCTAAGAATGCATTACTATCACTGACACTTAAATACAAAACACTAGAAATTGTTTTTTTATTATTATGGGATGAAGCTATAAAAATATTAGCTGAGCCCAAGGAAGTAGCGCTGACATTTTGTCTGGGACAGCTACTCTGAGAGATAATAGTGGTGTGGTATAGTGGGGGGATGTATGACGGTACAACGCGTCCGTCACAACGCATCCCTTTACACCGCGTCCCTTACAACGCAAGTCGTTACCACGACTTGCGTTGGGGGCGCGTATTTCGAATAGTATAATTTACCATTCTAACACCAGTCCCCGTGGACACTAGGGAAGGTGTTGGGATAGTAGATTTACTATTTTTAATCCTTTAGCGCCCTCCAGCGCAAGTCGTGGTAACGACTTGCGTTGTAAGGGACGCGTTGTAAAGGCGACGCGGAGTAAAATCCGCGTGGTAAAGGATGTTTCCCATAGTGGGGTGTTTCTCTGCATTCAGTTAAATAAAGTCACTTTTCAGGTACGACTTAATGAATGTTAGGTCTCGAAAGACATCCCTTCTTCAGTATTGTATGCTCCCAGGCTGGCCAGCAGTGCAGAGGAGACACACTGGGAGCTTAATCAGCTATTCCCCCACAGTCCACTATTAACTGGTGTCATAAATTTATCAAAATGTGGGGCCAAAAGCAATGGTTTTGTGACCTCTTTTGTCAGTGCCACAATATGCCACTGTCTCTTAAACGATGAGATAGTAATCCTTAACAGACCACCATGAACTGGCTTGCAGAGGACCCTTCTAGGAACTATGAATTCATGAGAATTACCGTAACAGTATAGGAAGTGTTTCTCTATACTTGGCTACAACTTCTTGAATGGCCTCCTGGGGATAACAGTCCAATCCAGAATTTGCCAGAGGCAGCACATTTGTTCATTACAAGAATGCCTTTGTAAACTTTGAACACATTTTTACCACTGCCCCAGAAGCGGAAACTGTTTATTATGTTTTCTACGTATCAAAAGATACTGATGATTAGCATTTATTCCAAAAAAAGGAACAGAGATTGGAGGATATATAGAAATGTGCTCAAGACTGCACACTGAAGTTAAATGGGAAACCCCGGGTTGAAAACAAGTCTTCTGGTTCCAAATATTACATTTTACCCACTGCATCACATTTCATTTGTAGCCTAGCCAGAGATGGTTAGTATTTCATGGCAATTGGTCCCAAACACCAGGGTAGGTACAAAGATTTTCTTGCGCTGGGCAAAGTGCCATTTTGACCTCCCCATCCCTGCAAAATAAGTCAATATTTGCTGCTGCCAGGGGACAAACTGGCACCAGTGACCCGTGGCACCCTCTGCTAGTTTGAGTTTGAGTTTGAGCTTATTGGTTTGTATAGCGAATCACCCATGAGGGTATCTCGGCGCTGAGGACGGTGAGGAACATCATGGACAGGAGGAAGGTTAAAAGAGGTGAGTTTTTAGCATCTTTCTGAATTGGGCCAGATTTAGTCCCGAACATAGCTGAGACAGTAAGTTATTCGAAAATAGGGGGGCCAGATAGGAAAAAGCCTTGCCACCGCTACGTGCCTTTTTAATTCTGGGAATGGTGAGCAGATGTTCAGTGCTGGATCTGAGAGTTCGTGCAGGGGTATAGGAAGAGAGCTTGTTAGCAAGATACAAGGGGCCCTTGCCATTACGGGCTTTGTAAATTATACAGCCTATTTTGAATTGAACCCTTTTCTTTATAGGGAGCCAGTGGAGTTGGTGAAGGAGGGGTGCAGAGGGTGTTCTTGATGGAGCATTGGTAGTGAGTCGGGCAGCGGTATTCTGCACCACCTGGAGTTTATTAATGGCGCTTTCGTTGGCTGAAAACAGCAGGGCATTGCAGTAGTCAAGCCTACTCAGTAACTAGGCCTGGATGAGTGTTTCTTTTGTGGAGGAAGGTAAGAGGGAGAAGATCCTTCTCGGGAGGCCAAGAATACAGTAGCGGACACCTGCAGTTGTGTTGGCATGTGTGTTATGGGTGAGTCTGTGATCAATCCTGACACCTAAGTTCTTGACCACTTCTTTAGGGGTAGGGGCGGTGCCCAGCTCTTCTGGCCACCATGTAGGTGACCAATAAGTGGCAGCTCCTCCAAACAACATGATTTCAGATTTGCCCGCATTAAATTGCAAATAGTTGTTACGCATCCAGGCAACGATTGATTTCATGCCTTCAGAGAACAAGAGTTCGATGTTGGGTGTGTTTTTATCAAATGTTAGAAGGAGCTGAGTGTCGTCGGCGTATGAAATGGGAGTGAATCCCAAGGATCTCATGTGTCTGGCCAGAGGGTTGACATAAATGTTAAAGAGGGTCGGAATCAGGTAGGAGCCCTGCGGCACCCCCTTGCTAACCTTGGTAGTGGCAGATGTAAAATAACCCATGGTGACTGTTTGTGTTCTATCTGTCAAAAAGTTGGTGATCCACTTCAGTGCTAATCCCCAAATGCCTATGTCTTGGAGTCTTTCCAGAAGGATGTGATGAGAAATAGTGTCGAACGCTGCCGACAAGTCAAGCAGCACCAAGAGTGCTTCCCGACCCTTGTCAGCAGCCATGAGCATGTTGTCGGTGACCTCAATAAGGGCGGATTCGGTGCTATGTTTAGCCCGAAACCCCGATTGAGAAATTTCCAGAAGTTGGTGTGTCTCCAAATAATCTGACAGGTGTCTATTAAGGTGTTTCTGAATGAGCTTGGACTGAAGGGGTAGAAGAGATATGGGTCGGTAATTGCTGATATCAGTGGTGGGGATCTTGGGGTCTTTGCGTATAGGTTTGATTTGAGCATCTTTCCAAGCAGGGGGGAGGTGACCCTCGCTGAGGGAGCAGTTAAGAATAGAACATATGGGGAGGGCCAATTGTTCCGCAAATTTGGCAGAAATCCTGGCAGGGATGATATCCATAGGTGAGTCCGTTTCATAGTCTCTAAGTGGGATATGACGTCCGGCAGTTGAAGTTGAGGGAAGGTGTAAAGTTGGGCAGATGTGTTGTGAGTATCAAGAGGGTTGACCGTGGAGGGGAGGGAAATGGTGTTGGCTGCGATAATTTTCTGGTAGATGGAATCAATTTTAAGAGTGAGATGTGCCGCAACATTATAGCATAGGGATTGCGAGGGGGATTCCGCAGTATCACATGCCGATGGGTTAGAAAAGGCCTTCACTATTTTAAATAGTGCCCTGGAGTTGGATCCAGCCTGCTCCAATTGCTGAGTAATGTGGGTTTTACGTGCTTTTTTAATGTTATTGTGATAGGCTGCTAAGGCGCTTTTGTATCTGATTTTGTCTTGTTCTAGATGGGAGAGTTGCCAGGTGCGTTCCAGTTTTTTGCACACCCTCTTTTCGGTATGTAGGGCCGGGGAGTACCATTCAGTTGTAGAAATAGAGGTTTTGTGGGTGTGAGTAGTCGGTTTTAAAGGAGCTGCTTCATCCAAGATACAGGAGATGATGTTATTAAAATGCCGTAGTTGTTGGTCGACATTGAAATTGCGAGTGTCAATGTCCCATGTCAAAAAAGGGGAAGCGAGGTTGTAAGTTTTGATTTTATGCCAAGGTCTGTACCATCTATCTGTGGGGGGTAAGGGAGAGGGTATGGTAGAGGGGCTTGTCAAATGGAAGTTTATTAAAGAGTGGTCTGACCAAGTAAGAGGGAGAGTATCTCTATATTCAATGTGTTGGGAATTAAAAAGAATAAGATCAAGGGTGTGCCCTGCTAGGTGAGTGGGGTCGTTGTTGAGTTTGAGGAGACCATGGGAAGCCAAGTCCTCTAGACAGGTTCTTGCGTCATAATTATTTGAGTCCTCGCTGTGAATGTTAAAATCTCCTAGGAGTAGGAAATTGCGGTTAGCAACAATATGGGGGGAGATACATTCTAAAAAGCGACTATTGAAGTCGTGCATCGGGCCTGGGGGCCTGTAAACCAGGGCCCCTTTCCAACTATGTTGGGGGTGTAGATCAAGTTTAAAAATAAGACATTCAAATAAGTCTGAGCAGAGCTGGTCGAGAATAGTGACTGTTATCCGCTCTTTATGGATTATAGCTATACCTCCGCCCGCTCGTTCTAGCCTATCTAGCCTTTGAATTCGAAAGCCGGGCGGGAGAGCTAGAGCGATCGCTGGGACCACTGAGGGTTTAATCCACGGTTCCGTGAAAAATCCAATGTCTGGATTACTATCCTTGAGGAGATAGCAGTGGCATGTCTGGGGAGGGATCTGACATTTGCTAGGAGGCCATACCATGTTGTATGGTTGGGTGAGTTGGCAGGGAAGATAGTAAGGGGCCCTGACTCAGAGGTAAGGGGTAATCCAGTAGTAGTAGGATTAGGTGTAGTTGTAATGTCCTGGAAAGCAATGGACTGATACTTACACATTTTGCAAGAAAAAGGCCCTTCTGGCCTGTTTCCAAGGTGACATCTCAGGGAGGTCGGTCTGAGTTTAAGCAAGGTTTCGGTAGTATAGGTGAGCATGGGTATAGACCGGGAGGAAGTATCAGGGTTAAAATTACCAGGGGTCCTGGCTCCTGGCGACAGACAAGCACGGACGGGCGCAGACGGGCTTGCCTTCGACGCGCCGCCGGCGCACCAGCTGCACGCGTCCGCTGCGCATCGTGCCGGGCCCCAGTTTAAATAATGAAGGCTGCTCGACCAGCTAGAGCGCCAACCTCGTTTCCGGTCTAACTGGAAGTGCCCTGGAGACCCGGAACTGTCCCTGATCGCTCCCGTCAGATCTACCTCTCTCCACGCAACGAGCAAGCCCACGTTGGAACGGAGAGGAGATCTTGGGTGGCAGCGTGGGGTGAGTACCCGTCCAGCACAGTTTGTAAGAGCAGGCTACAGGTGGTTATACAAGTGATTAAAAAATGGATTAGCAGTGATTTAAAAAAGGTATTAAAATCAGGCAAAGAGAAGTTTGTGGTTAGTACCTGACATTGGGCGCGTCCACTGCGCTTCTGCCAAGCCCCAGTTTAAATAATGAAGGCTGCTCGACTAGCTAGAGCGCCAACCTCGTTTCCGGTCTAACCGGAAGTGCCCTGGAGACCTGGAACTGCCCCTTATCGCTCCCGTCAGATCTACCTCTCTCCACGCAACGAGCAAGCCCGCGTTGGAACGGAGAGGAGATCTTGGGAGGCGGCGAGGGGTGAGTACCCGTCCAGCACCGTTTGTAAGAGCAGGTTACAGGTGGTTATACAAGTGATTAAAAGATGGATTAGCAGCGATTTAAAAAAGGTTTTAAAATCAGGCAAAGAGAAGTTCGTGGTCAGTACCTGACATTCGGCGCGTCCACTGCGCGCGTGCCAATCCCCAGTTCAAATAATGAAGGCTGCTCGATCAGCTAGAGCGCCAACCTCGTTTCCGGTCTAACCAGAAGTGCCCTGGAGACCCGTAACTGCCCCTCATCGCTCCCGTCAGATCTACCTCTCTCCACGCAACGAGCAATCCTGCGATGGAACGGAGAGGAAATCATGGGAGGCGGCGTGGGGTGAGTACCCGTCCAGCACAGTTTGTAAGAGCAGGCTACAGGTGGTTATACAAGTGATTAAAAAATGGATTAGCAGTGATTTAAAAAAGGTTTTAAAATCAGGCAAAGAGAAGTTTGTGGTCAGTACCTGACATTCGGCGGTCCACTGCGCTTCTGCCAGGCCCCAGTTTAAATAATGAAGGCTGCTCGACCAGCTAGAGCGCCAACCTCGTTTCCGGTCTAACCGGAAGTGCCCTGGAGACCCGGAACTGCCCCTGATTGCTCCCGTCAGATCTACCTCTCTCCACGCAACGAGCAAGCCCGCGTTGGACCAGAGAGGAGATCTTGGGAGGCGGCATGGGGTGAGTACCCATCCAGCACAGTTTGTAAGAGCAGGCAACAAATGGTTATACAAGTGATTAAAAGATGGATTAGCAGTGATTTAAAAAAGGTTTTAAAATCAGGCAACTAGAAGTTCGTAGTTAGTACCCGACATTCGGCGCGTCCAGTCTAGCGCTACAGTTTAGTACTGTTATATTTCCATGCCACAGGACCTGCATTGACACAAATTATGTAGTAGTATCTCCTCTTGCAACTAGGACACTCAAAGATACAAGCTTCCTGAATAGCCAGCTATATGAGGACAACTAGGCAGGTGTCATCTGGAGAGCTCCTACTTTCAGATATCAAGCTTCTTTTGTTAGAAAAAGCCTTAAACTGACAAAGCCTCACCCTCTCTAAGCAACCCTCATCTTATACAAGTAAAGTGATTCTGCTACCACTTAATAAGAAACACCCTGCCCTAGGGTGGCTAGACCAATCACAGGTCCAACATTGAGGAGTTTCAGACATCGTTTTGTGCATGCAGAGGCTTCAGTCCTCCATACAGTAGGGCTAGATGAGCCGTGCAAAACAAAATCCTCAAAAGATATTTCAATGTCTGAGGGCAACTTTCCTAGCAGCTCATGAACCTGCCTTGCAGTGGTGGTTGCTTAAAATGTGCAATATTTGCATTATTATGAAGGGCTTCACAGGGCGGTTGATTCAGCACAATATGTTTGTTCTTCAGACGCAGCTCGGGCTGAATAGAAGATTCTAGAAATATGGAGTGACCGCACAATATCTTGTGAGATTTCCATATGAATATTTTGCGGAGGGTGATGTAAGCAACTGTCGGAGATGAAGGGTCATAAGAGTTGAACATGGCTCAGAGGAAAGGCAAGTGGCATGTTGGATTGGGTGGATGCGAGTGTGACTGGATCAAAAGAAGAACTCAGCCCTGGATCATTCAGAGTCTACACACACACTACCATGAGAAGCTGTGCACTGTCTGAGCACACAAGAACAACTTGGAAGCACAGTGCCCAACTGAAGGTCTGACATACTTACAGCCAGTGCTTCATTTGTGCAGTGGTTGAAGGTGCTGGGCACTGGCACTGAATTTTGGGGAGCTGGACTTATTTTTCATCATCATCAGAATTTGAACCAGAGCAAGAGAGAGAGAATGGAGAAAATAACAAGAGAATTGCAGCACCAGGAGAATGGTAAAATAGCGTGGAAGAAAGCAGGGATACAAAATAACCAGAGCTAAAGAATAGGCAAAAAATGGAGGATGGTGTGAGAAAAAAGCATGAGGTGGAATCAAAAAGAGGTGGCTGATGGCAGACAAAATGATTGGGTCCCTGAACTTAATATTATTAGTATTACACACTGAGCACTGCTTATAGCCGCCCTTGGAGTAAAGCCCCAGGCCCACTTGCATGGAACATGCAAACATGCACATCACAACGGCGTGCAGGCTCAGAGCTGGGAAAGCTGACAGCGCAGACAGGAATTCCATTCCCGCGTCTCACTGAGGGCATGGCTTCGGGGCACACCGCTTTACATAGCTGCCTTCGTCACCGAGTCTCGTCCATTAAAACTCTCCCAGGCACCGGTGTGAAACAATGTGTCTTGCACCTGAGGGACAGCGTGGCCCTTCGGGGCTTGTAACCCCCTCTGGGACGCAGGAATGCAAGCAGCGTGCCACAGACACTTCACCTTCTCCCTATCAACAGACACGGCACAATATAGCCTTCAAGTCACCGGTAACTTTCCATTTGTAAGCAATTGTCCACAGACGACAATTTGTAATGCAGAAGAAAGAAGCACGATCTATCGAGCACTGGCAGGTTGAAGGGGGAAAGTGCTAAAACAAGCATTGGTCTAGTGATGCGCACGTGCGCGGGCGCAACAGCACGAAAAAAGTGAAAGTAAAGTGCGGGCACGAACGCTAGTTGTGTGTGCGAGGGGGCGCAACAGCACGAAAAAAGTGAAAGTGAAGTACAGGCACGAATGGGAGTTGTGAGTGCTGGCGCAACAGCACAAAAAAAAAGTGAAAGTGAAGTGCGGGCACGAACAGGAATTGTGAACGCGCGCGTGCGAAAGTGAAAGAGATGGCACGTGATTGTGCGCGTAACGGCAAGCAGGTGGCTGCCTTTGGTAGCACTTGAAAAACCTGCTTACTAAATGTCTTGCCAGACAGTGCATGCGCTGGCTCTAGCGAGACCTAAAAAGGAAGAAAACTCTCGCTCTTGAAATTCTTTTAATGCCAAAATCACCGTTGAGCAAGAACTGTTTGTGGCAGAATTTATTTTACAAGAACAAATGTCATATGTGGCAACCGGTGACAGACCATTAAGTGCCACTCCCCTAGTAGTCTCTACAGTAAGCTGTGAGAACACACATAAATAGGTGAAAGAAAGGCTGCATGTGTTAGAATGAATGAGGACGAAAGAACATACCTCTATACACCTACTGTTTTAACCTGTTTTGGAGGGAATAAATCTAGAACTATGTTATCTGAACTGAAACTTTTTAATTTCTGGTGGTTATTGGTAATTTACTCCTCCATATCCTTTCAAGGACAACATTTGATTTAAATGTGGGGTTAGTTTAATCCAGACCTGGACATTATACAATGTTAAAAGCAATGTAAATATTACCTTTAAAGCAGGATTTTCTCTTATCTATATATGTACCAGGAAGAATATTTCATTCCGCTCGCAGAATTGGAGAAATTTAGTGACTCTTGTGGTACTCTTGTAACACGGAGTTCGTGCCGAATTCCGCCAATTGCTGTGTGGCAGGTTTTTTTGTTTGTTCGAGCAACACAATGACAACAAGAACAACATGAGGCTCCAGAATGGGAGCTGGCGCGCACAAGCTAGATTTAGGTTCCCCTAATGTGATTTTGGGTCGCTAGTAGGACTTACTATACAATTTTCTAACGCAGGAGGTCGCAAGTGGTCGCGGTCAGAGGGCTGCTTCTTGAGTAGATTTTCTTCTCAAGAAGCAGCAAAACTATCTGGCCGTGTGCTTCGTATTTTTCAGCACAGAACACACTACTGGTGGTAAATTGCAGCGCAACATGTATTTTTTTCCACCTTTTTGGCAGAATTCCACGGAATCTCGCAGAGTTTTTCTGTAACCCTACAGAGTGAAGTTCCACGAGTTTGGCCCAGGCCTAATGTAAAGTTTCAAACTTAAAATGTATGTTCTCTATTCAAACCAAAAAAGAAAAACCCTTGTTGAAAAATGTCCCTCTAAATACTCATTGGAAGGAAGATGCCTTTGAAGCAAATGTGATTTCCAATCGCTGAAAAACGTTCAGCATGGTGGACGCACAGCCAATTGACAGCACTTCCCACCACAGTCACATAAAAGAAAATCTCAACAGCTTTTAATCAGCTTTCAAACATAAGATGCTGTGAGTTGTCTACAGCAGTGCCAACAAAAACATGAAAAAATAATGAGAAATGCAAGTATTCAGAAAAATAAACTTATGAGGACAAACCAAAACAAATTAACCAAAACAGACAATTTCATGCTCACTGGGTACACCAGATATATGCCCACATAAGCTCGCAATAGTTCAATTAGCAGTAGAGAAGAATCCACTAAAATACATCATCACATAATCCCTGTATAACATGAAGGGGGATTTTTGCAGCTTTAGAAAAGACTGCAAGCATGTATTTAATGTGCAGGGTAGTCTTCCGAAATATATTTGTAGGATTGACCAGACCAGTTTATTTGAGTTTAATGTTGGACCAGAGAAAAGTTCCATACAAGGCCCTGGATCATGGGTACTTACAAACTTTCTCTCGGGGGCCAAATTTACAGTGTGGTTTGTGGCCGAGGGCTGCACCGGTGTGGGGGGGGGGGGGGGGGTCAGTGGGGGAGGAGGCCGGGGGTAGAGCAAAAAAAACTGTGACCATGAGGTTGAACACAGGCCCCTGCAGCGGACGCTTTCATCCAGAGAGCCACCAGACTCGGCATACACACATATACATATATATATATATATATATATATATATATATATATATATATATATATATATATATATATATATATATATATATATATATATCTCCTCTCTCTCTCTCTCTCTCTCTCTCTCTCTATTTCTCCCTCCCTCTTTCTGTCTCCCTCCCTCTCTCTCTGTCTCTCTGTCTCTCTCTCTCTCTCTCGCTCTCTCTCCCTCTTTCCCTCCCTCTCGCCCTCCCTCTCTCTCTCTCCCTCTGTCTCCTGCTGTCTCTCTCCCTCTACCTCTGCCTCCCTCCCTCTCTCCCCCTCTCTCTCCCTCCCTCTGTATCCCTCTGTCTCTCTCCCTCTGTCTTCCTCTCTGTCTCCCTCTCTCTGTCTCTATCCCTCTGTCTCTATCCCTCTGTCTCCCTCCCTCTGTCTGTCTGCCTCTGTCTGTCTGCCTCGGTCTGTCTCCCTCTCCTTCTGTGCCTCTCTGTCTCTGCCTCTGTCTGTTCCTGTCCCTGTCTCTGCCTCTGTCTGTCTGTCCCTTCCTCTCTCAGTCCCTTTTTCCCTCCCTCTGTCTCCCTCTCCGTTTCTCTGTCTCTATCTGTCTCTGCCTGTATCTGTCTGCCCCTGTCCCTGTTTCTGCCTCTTTCTGTCTCTGTCTGTCCCAGTCTCTGCCCCTGTCTCCCTCCCTCTCTCTCTCTCTCTGTCTCCCTCCCTCTCTCTCTGTCTCCCTCCCTTTCTATATCTCCCTCTCTCTCCCTCTCGCTCACTCTCTCTCTCTGTCTCCCTCTGTCTCACTCACTCTGTGTGTCTCCCTCTCTCTGTCTCCCTCTCTCTATCTCTCCCTCCCTCTTTCTGTCTCCCTCCCCCTCTCTCTGTATCTCTCTCTCTCTCGCTCTCTCCCTTTGTCCCTCCTTCTCTCCCTCCCTCTCTCTCTCTCTCTCTCTGTCTCCCTCTATCTCCTTCTGTCTCTCTCCCTCTGTCTCCTTCCCTCTCTGTCCCTCTGCCTCCCTTCCTCTCCCCCCTCTCTCTCCCTTTGTATCCCTCTTTCTCTCCCTCTGGCTGCCTCTCTGTCTCCCTCTCTCTCTGTCTCCCTCCCTCTGTCTCCCTCCCTCTGTCTCCCACCCTCTGTCTCCCTCCCTCTGTCTCCCTCCCTCTGTCTCCCTCCCTCTGTCTGTCTCCCTCTCTCTCCCCCTATGTCTCCGCGACTCCCTCCCTCTGTCTTCCTCTGCCTCCCTCTCTCTCCCTCTCTGTCTCCCCCCCTCTCCCTCTGTCACCCTCTGTCTCCCTCCCTCTCCCTCTCCCTCTCTCTCTTTCTCCCCTTCCTCTCTGCCTCTCTGTCTCTGCCTCTGCCTCTATCTGTCTGTTCCTGTCCCTTCTCTATCTATCTGTCTGTCTGTCCCTGTCTGTCTCCCTCCCTCTGTCTCCCGCTCTGTCTCTCTGTCTCTATCTGTCTCTGCCTGTATCTGTCTGCCCCTGTCCCTGTTTCTGCCTCTTTCTATCTCTGTCTGTCCCTGTCTCTGCCTCTGTCTCCCTCCCTCTCTCTCTCTCTCTGTCTCCCTCCCTCTCTCTGTCTCCCTCTCTCTCTCTCTCTCTCTCTCTCTCTCTTCCTCTCTCTGTCTCCCCCTGTCTCCCTCTCTCTGTCTCCCTATCTCTGTCTCCCTCTGTCTGTCGCCCTCTGTCTCACTCCCTCCCTCTGCCTGCCTCCCTCTCTCTCTCTGTCTCCCTCCCTCTCTCTCCCCCTCTCTTCCTCCCTCTGTCTCCATCTGTCCCCCTCCCTCTGTCGCCGTCTGTCTCCCTCCCTCTGTCTACCTCTGTCTACATCCCTCTGCCTCCCTCCCTCTGTCTCTGTCCCTCTGTCTCCGTCCCTCTGCCTCTGTCCCTCTGTCTCCCTCCCTCTGTCTCCCTCCCTCTGTCTCCTTCTCTCTCTGCCTCCCTCTCTCTCTGCCTCCCTCTGTCTGTCTCTGTCTCCCTCCCTCTCCCTCCCTCCATCTGTCTCTGTTTCTCTATATCCCTCCCTCGGTCTCTCTCCATTTCTCCCTCTGTCTCTCTCCCTCTGTCTCCCTCTCTCTCGCTCTCCCTCTGTCTCACTCTCTCTCTCTCTCTCTCTCTCTCTCTCTCTCCCTCTGTCTCCTTCTCTCTCTGTCTCACTTCCTCTGTCTCCCTCTCTCTCTGTCTCCCTCTCTCTGTCTTCCTCTGTTTCCTCTCCCTCTGTCTCCTTCCCTCTGTTTCCCTTCCTCTGTCTCCCTCTATCTGTCACCCTCCCTCTGTCTGTCTCCCTCCCTCTGTCCCCCTCCTCCCTCTGTCTGACTCCCTCTCTCTCCCTCTGTCTGTCGCCCTCTGTCTCCCTCTCTGTATCCCTGTCTCCGTCCCTCTGTCTCCCTCCCTCTCTCTCTCCCTCCCTCTGTCTCCCTCTCTGTCTCCCTCTCTCTGTCTCCCTCTCTCTGTCTCCCTCTCTCTGTCTCCCTCCCTCTGTCTCCCTCCCTCTGTCTTCCTTCCTCCGTCTCCCTCTGTCTGTCTCCCTCTGTCTGTCTCCCTCTGTCACCTCACCCCGGCTTCCCAGGCACACACGCAGCTGCACCGAGTACTTTACGGGTCTTTAAAAGACCCTTTACTTGTTAATGAGGCTTTGTTGTGAACCGCCCGGCCCCCATAGAGCAGAGTGTCTCGGAGTCCGCGCTGCTGCGGCGGCGTTTGCTGACACTCTTTAATAATTTGTTTTTGAAACACAGGCACAATGTCTGCAAGGTCGGCCAAGGTAGGCTTGCCCTGCCGCTGGCGGACCGCGGGCCGTTCTATGAGTACCAGTGCTCTGGATGAATGAAACCCTGCCGCAAACGTGATGCAGTAAAGATATAGCTTTCCTACCCTACTTCAGCACCAGGTGTGGCCCATAAGAGCGGAGGGGTGAAGGGATTCGACATACGACTACGAGGGAAACAAAAATATACATATATATATGTTTTCTTTTTTAAATTTATGTTTCCCTCGTCGTCGTATGTCGAATCTCTCCTCCACCCTCCTCTCCCCCCTCTTACCTGCACACAAGATGATCAAACATGTTTTCAGGAGGTACCTGTTGTTGTAAGGATTGAGATACATAACTGGGCTCTATGGTAGGAGAAACACTCTGTGTGCCCCGGGCGCTAGAGGCCATTCAGTGGTAGCAGTGATATGATTCTAGTAGCAGTACTGACCTATTTAACTGCTGCCTGCTAGTGACCTAGTGGCCTCTACTGTCCTTTTAAATTGATCTGCTCGTCTGCTGCAAATAGGTCCTGTGCCATTCATGGGGGTCATTGTTGTTGCATGTGTACCCAATTTAGTGTGTGCAGAAAATGTGTGTTTGAAGTGTTTGAATCACAGGTGGCCATATCCAAACTAGGATACAATTTGTATTTATTACTACATTCTAGTGGCAACTAAGATGTAGGGATCTTACTGAACATTTCAGGTATCCTTTGTAGTGGGGTGGATTGAGAAGTGTTAAGGAAAGAGATAGAGGGCCTATTTGAAGCAAGGGAGTGTCCCTCTGCCCTTTCATGGACATTTTTCTCTGGAAATGTTACTTCCTACAGGTAAAGCTGACCAAGTTCTCAGCAGAGATACTGCGTGAGGGAGATGTTGCTCAAAAGAAGTGAAGGAAGGAACCTAGGTGTAACTAGCTGAAGAGAAGGAAACCCAAGGGACCAAGAGATGTCGCTAAAGTGTGCCCCGACTCCATTACCCTTGCACGGAGAGTATCTTGAGCATTTAGGTCTACTCAACAGGGGTGTGGAATTTCTACTGACTGAAGTCTGACTGACTGGAGAACTTATAAAGCGCACTTATGACGAGGCGTCTTGGCGCTGGGTAAATATGGTGCAGACAGCAACAGATCTTAAGGCCTTGAGAAGAGCCAGGTCTTTATCATTTTCCTAAAAACTGCCCTATTGGATTCTAACCTGATTGTCACAGGAAGGGAGTTCCATAAGATGGATGCTTGGTAGGAGAAACCCGTTCCTCCCCATCTAACTCCTTTTGTTCTAGGGACACAGACCAATCCTGTTTTGGCTGACCTGAGAGAGCGTTGGGGCTGGTATACTGAAAACAAAGCTTGAATGTCCACCGCCCGCTGACGTCGGGTGATATTTGGGTAGGCCAAGTAGAACCCGAGCCGCTGCATTCTGAAGCGATTGAAGTTTTTTGGTCTGATCCTTGCCAACTCCTACATATAGGGCATTACAATAATCGATTCTGGACAAAACCAGAGCTCCGACCACTGTTTTCCGAAGTGACACACGAATGAAGGGCAGAATTTTCCGCAGAATTTTTAAGGTGAAAAAGCATGATGAGGAAACTTGATTTATTTGTGAGGCAAGTTTGAGGTGCTTGTCAGGCATATATCCCAAGTTCCTGACCTTGGGCACGGGGACTGGACAGATGCCTGCTTCAGGAGGCCACCAGGCTTGGCTCCATACAGAAGGTAGTTGCCCAAAATCTAGGACCTCGGTTTCTTCTGTGTTTATCTTTAAAAAGTTCAAATTCATCCATGCCATTAAATCTGTGAGGCAATTACGAAACCTCTTGGCTGTTAACCCCACACTTTGTGCCTCAGAGACCACTAGTTGAGTGTCGTCAGCATACAACACCAACATTATGCCATGCTCTTTGATTACCCGAGCCAGGGGACTGACATATAGATTAACTAGTGGCGTGCATCTTTCACATGCAGGTATGGAACTGTACCTCTTATAGCTGAGAGAGGCGTTGGCAAGGACTCTGAACATTTGTAGGTAGAGAAGATGACCTACTAGGGTCAGATAGGGGCGGACGCAGATAAAATTAGCAGGCGCCCTTTTTCTTTGTGACGGTGGCCTGAAAAGTTTTGCATGAGTTTACAGAAGTTTGATTGGCGTTGCCAATGGTGAACCACATGGAAAGGGAGGGTAGGCAGGAAGTTCAAGATTAAGTATAGGGTGTTTGGTTGCTCAGAGATTAACAAACAAAGGGGGAGAAAGAGGAGAACAAATCAGAGGGGCCTGTCCTCCTATCAATTGTATCAGAAACAAAGAGAGCCCTACTGTTTATATGAACTAACTCTCCAGAAGAGAAAGAGAAACGCTACGTTTTCTTATATAATCCTCAACCACCAGGGTTACCCCATGGTGGCATGCTTCATCATTGGGTCAATCCTGTTCGCTGGGGAATGGGGCATGCTGCAACCTACGTGATACATGCAAGCACTTTTTTGTTTTTTATTGAATGATGTAAAATGATGACAAAAAATAAGAGTGGGGGGCCTTGTGTGGAAAGTGAGATTAAAAATACCTGCCTAGTAGATAAATTACTATTTATTCAGGCCTCTAGTCTGTGTTATTAAAAACAGAGGAAAGTGGAGGTCATAATGTGCCTGCCTTTCTATGAGGTCAACATGTTTCAAGCCACACCCCAAGGCTTTCCTTCAGGACCAAGGAAACTAACTCCCTGATTTTTTTTTTTGCATTTCTTTTTATTGAGTTTCAGGTTTTGTGCACATCAGTTCGTGCATCTACACATTTAAACTGCTCTGGGCAAATTTACAGTACTGTTTACCTCAATGGTTGATACCAGAGTCATACCCAGTGTGCTAATAGTATTTGTGATGTCTCATTTGTCTCAACTTAAACGTTTTTCAACATAACATTGAAGTAACAAGGAAAACAGTACATTTACCTTTCCTCTTGATCTTGAATTATTAAGTAAGTGCACCACATCAGCCATTATGTATCACTACTACATTTCGTCGTCCACCCCCCTCGCCAACACTTTATTGAGATTTATTCTTAATACATGCTCCTGTTGACACCCATGTTACTTAATCAGTACATTTTAGCCTGGTTGGTAGTTAGGGGCATACCACATCTACATCTCTGTGCGACCTACCGGCTGGTTACCGTTTATGCTTCCATGTGCCTTGTTTTCTGCCTATTTCAGCAGATTCTACTCCTCCTCTCTCTCAGACGCGCTGTCTGATGCTTCAGAGTTTCTCTGCCAGAATTTGTGAAAGTCTGTCAAGATCGCATCCCATTCTGCGGCCAGCAGTTGCTTCCGCATCCCCATCATGTCTTCGCGATGGGGTGCCATGTTTCCGCCTATGCCCAGCATAGAAGTGATTGAAACCAGACCTTCGCTGCTGGGGGCTCAAGGATTTCCAGTGCCGCGTGAGCAGCCGCTCGGCCACTATGAGACCCAAGTCTATATAGCAGGGTGTTACTTTGTATTTTTTGGGCCTCTGATATAGTCCTAATAGACATATCTCTCATGTCCAATCTAGTGTGCGGTCTGTGCATTGGGTTAGGCACTTGGTGACCATTTCCCAGTATGACTGGATAGCTGTTCAGGACCACAGCATGTGCAGTAAATCTCCGCCTATCGCATCACATCTTGGGCATTTGGCATTGCTGCGACCAAAGTGCTGATTTATTTTGGCAGGTATCAGATAGGCTCTATGTGCTATATAATATTGAATGAGTCACACGGACAAGGCAGCAAGCCGAGATTTACATAGTACACAAGGAAAGTAAAAATTTTACAGTACCAGCCCTTAAGCGGAAGAGGAGACCCCTCTCACAGTGACATATTGGCAAGGTAAGATAGCTAGGCAAGGGGTACGCAGTGTGGTCAATGGTCATAGAATTAGCAACAGTTTGTTTCTTAGATTCCCTCTCCAATCTTTCCATACTATAAAGTGTGTATGGTGCTGTCCTGGGGGCTTTTTTGCATACAATCTCAGTTGTGCTTGGACTTGAGAAGAGCCTACTATAATTAGCACTGCTTAGGCTCTGGTTTGCCCTGGCAAGCCAAGGGATGTCCATCCCTTTCCCACAGCTAATACAGTCATCTATAATCTCTCTTGTGAGAGATGCTGCTGGGTTTTGCCATATAGCAAGCCAAATAAAGTGGGGCAGGCCCTTATATAGTCCTCAAAATAACTTAGTTTTTGTTCACTGTGGTAGACATACTGCGATGTGGAGATCAGAGCACCCAACAATTTACGACACAATCTATTTTCTTCTCTCTGAATGCTATGACCTTTGGCAGTGTCCCACACCTCTATGATACTTGATACTTGTATAGCGCACTACTCACCTGCAAGGGTCTCAAGGCGCTTGTATGAATACCGCTGTGGAACCCATCCTGGCTTTCCCTGTGAGGTGTCCACTCCTGGGCACCCCCAAGGTAGAGGCCAGGCATCCTTAGTGTTGTGTGGGCCGTTGTGGAGATTAAGCAAGCTATTGCCCAGAGTTGCAGAGTGGGACTCCATGATTGGAATAGGCACCGAGGCGAGAATTATCAGGTCCGTGGAATTTTTGAGCCCAAGACCCGCCGAGGTGGGGAATTGAACCCTGGTCCCGGGCTAGACCTCTGCATCAGGGTCTGCCGTTCTAACCATTGAGCCACACTTCTCCACTGCGCCATAAGTGGCAATGGGAATGCACTGGGATTTAAACATTTTTAGGATTGCTAAAATAGCCCCTGTTCTCTCTGGCCGTGGGAGACTAAGAATACAATTGGTGGGCTTTGAGAACTTGTTTTTGCAGAACACCATGTGTTCAGACTAAGAGACGTTCGCAGCAAAGACCTACCCAAGATAGGGAAATGTGCTAGTGCATTTTAATTTTTGATTACCCACAGATATGGAATTTAATAAGTATTTTCTTGGCCCACAGGGCATTATAAAGGATTTCTTAAAGTTGATACATAAGTCTAAACTGGCCATAAAATCATCAAATGCCTGAACTAAAGTGCGTAGTGCATTAGGTGAATGGCCCATTAAAACCGCATCATTGGCATATAATAACACAGGAAGTATTTTGCCTTTAACTCCTGAGACATCATTGGTCAGCCTGATCAGTGATTTGTGTAAATTATTAATATAAATAATAAAAAGAAGGACGGGGCTAAATGCACCCTTGTCTGACCCCTCTGCTAACTTTGATGTCATTTGAGACCTCACCCCTGCCACTGATCCTAACCTGTGCCTTCAGGTCTTTATGTAAATATGCCAAAAAATGCACCAAAGCCTCGTCCAAACCATAACCGTGACCTGTTAAAAAAATTAAAAGCAGAGGTCAGGTCCATAAAAGCCAAATATATTGGTGATCGCTGAGCTATAGTTTATTTCCCAATAATTAAATTAAGATTAAGGCATTGTTCATTAGTGCCTATTTTCCTCCTGAATCCGAGTTGACATGACTCTTAGATGCAATTTTCCTTAGTCTAATCTAAAATCCAGTTATATAAAACTCTACCTAAAATTTCGAGGGTGTTTTCTATCAGGGAAATCGGTCTGTAACAAAGGTAGTTGCAAGTCGCGATGCATGATTGCTTGACAATATTTCAAGAATTAATTTAATAAATTGAATAGTCAAATAGTTCAGTTCAGTTCAGTTCATACATTTTATTCGGGTACCTTGATACCCTTAAAAGCACAATGTCATACCAAGTTAAAATAACAATCTGAGAGTTTTAGAACACACAGCGGTATAAAAATTTACAATGGTATTACACAATGTTTTGATAAATTAAATTTTCAGATCAGGAATGACTTCATTGGTAATAAATAAATGAATAAATTACTAATATATAAAACATTAGAACTTTTTACAATTGTACAAAAATAGGGTCTCAGGGATCAGACATGGACTTGCGTGCTCTAATAGCAATTCTGAGGAAAGTGCTTATACGAAAAATCAGATCTTCATTGTCCAGAGTTACTATGCACAAATAAGCCTCATCCAAACTGATAGGCCCTCTCTCTTTGAAAAATGGGTTTAAAAGCCACTTAGAGCATTTAATATAATACTTACAAAAGAATAAAAAATGTATAATTGATTGACCACTCCTCCCATCGCAAGTGCATGGTGTGTGATTGAGGTTGGGGTGGTAACCAAGAGGAAAGCACAGTGCAAATCTGACGGTTCCAGCTCTTAGGCGGAATAATAGGCTCCTTCCCCATCGACTCATGGGTGAAGTGAGATATATAGGCAAAGGGTGATAATATTGTTCGATGGACATATATCTAAGAACAGAAGGTTTTCGTAGATTCTAGATCAATCCTTTCTGTGTTATATAAAGAATAGAGGGCATCTCTTAATTCCTTTTTAGACGCAGTTTCAGCTGTACTTGGATCTAAGAAAATAGATTCCTTATTGATGCTGCGCAGACTTTGTTGCACTCCACTCAACCAAGGGATGTCCATCCCTTTCTCACACATAACACAGTCGTTAATAATCTCTCGGGAGAAGGAGGCAGCCTGGTTCTTCCATACGGATAGCTAAAAAAGAACAGGTCGAGCACGTATAAAGTCAGATATAAAATTAAGATTAAGTTCTCTGTGACATTTATATTGTGTGGTAGAGATTGGGATACCCAGCAGTTTCCTACAAAACCTGTTTTCTTCCAGCTGGATGCATAAACTGTTTACACTACCCCAAATCCCAGCCCTGTATGTGGCCACAGGAGTGTACTGTAGTTTATAGATTTTTTGAATAGCTAAAATAGCTCTGGTGGTCCTAGGACGAGGGAGACCAAAAATTGAATTGCTGGCTTTTGAGAACTTGCTTCTGGAATGGGCAAGATGCTCATTCTAGGAGCCATTCACAGCAAAGACCAACCCAAGATAAGGGAATGTGCGAGTGCATGTCAGTTTTTGGCTATCCACTGCGGGAGACAACCATTACAACGCGGTCTTTACACCGCGATACCATTACGACGCGGTCATCACAACATAAGTTGTTACAACGACTTGCGCTGGATGGCGCTATATACCAAGGAATAGTATGATTTACTATTCCAACACCTTCCCTACTGTTACGTAGGCTGGAGTTGGAATAGTAAACAGGGCCGGACTGGCTACCGGGCAGTTGTGTGTGCTGCCGAGCTGGGGGCTAATTTCTCTGTGGTGTGGGCTTATTTCGTTGATGGGGACCTGCGTGCGCTTTGAAATAAAAAAAGCAAAACGAATTTCATTTTGCACACACAGGTCCCCATCAACGAAATCATCCCCCTGCTCGGCAGCACACACAACTGCCCGGTAGCCAGTCCGGCCCTGATAGTAAATCATACTAGTCCTAAATCCAGCGCCTCTAGCGCAAGTCGTTGTAACAACTTGCGTTGTGATGACCGCATCGTAATGGTATCGCGGTGTAAAGACCGCGTTGTAACGTCATACATCTGATCCAAGCCGTCCATATCCGGTACAAAATTTTGTATTAAAATGCGCAGAGAATTTGGAGTGCGGCCTATAAGGACCGCATCATCTGCGTATAATAGCACAGGAAGAGGTTTCCCATTAATTAGTCGTATAGATTTTTAAATTAATGTAAGTACAATTTTAGAGTGACGCAAAAGATAAAATAACAATTATAAAAATTCCTTTAATGTAGGAACTCAAAAGAGGACGGACTACCACCTTAGAAATTATAGCCTAGCGATCATTATTGGTGTAATATTAACATTATCTTAACGTTGATGTTAGTAATCAATACTCAATAGGTCTAGGTTGTGTTTAATAAACAATATATTATTATGTCAATTTCACAGAGTATGGTTCTCCAGAGAACGAGATTTGTGAATACGTTTGGAATATCTAATAAAAACTGTAAGTACTAACAGACCAAGATGATAGTTAAATCCTGTTATGGCTATAGGGTAATGGCAAAAGTAGAAACAAGGCAAGAACAAAGAGATTCCAAGGTAAGAGGTCAAGGTTTAAGGGCATAAAGGTACGTATAGAGTAGTGATGTAGTGATTGAGCTTATTCACCGTGCATGTATGACCTAGAACTAGTGACCTCACATAGGTGACTCAATCCTAATAGTTATAGATACATTGTAAATCTCAAAAACATGTTTTAGAAGGAACAGTTATCATCAAACATAGTAACTTTCAGCAGTCCAGAAGCCACATACCAACAAGTATAGATATATCAACTTTTCAGCAGACATTGTAGTTTTTTGGGCAAAGAAGATCACAGACATAGAACATTAGCATATCAGTTGCCTAGAAAGTATTGGAGTTCATGGTCGATATTCAGCCCGATTTCTACAGACCTTAATCGTAATATCCACATTGTCTCTCTACGCTGTAAATAGAGTTCCATATTGCCCCCTCACGATCCCTAGTCACGTGATCAATGCCACAAAATGTAAAGCTTCTGTATACCTGTTGTGCCGGACATTCCATTGCACGGGTGGCAATAGGGTTTCGTGCATCATTGGACTTGACTGCTCTCATATGTTCCCCTACCCTTTATTTAAGGCATGTAACTGTGCTGCCCACATATGTTTGATCACATTTACAGAACATGAGGTACACAACGTATTTAGTATTACATATAATGTTACGTGTGATGTCAAATTCCCCACATCTTTAACCGTAAATTGCTTGGTTTTGTGCATTGCATGTCTGCACGTTCCAGAATTTCCCCATTTGTAGAAACCAGGCATGTGTATTGAAGCCAGTTCTCTTATAGCTTTCGTTTGGGGTAGCTAGGACTGAGGAGATACCTGAGTGCCCTCCCCCTCCGAAACGTGATGTCCGGTCTCTCAGAAATATGGCCTTTAAGGCGCCGGTCCGTGGTTAGTAAGTACCAGTGTTTTTGTAGGTACTTCTTAAATTGAAGGGAGAGTCTGCTGTAGTCGGTAATAAGTCTGACCTTATTATGCCCCGAATGTTCTCACTGTTTGGTGGAAAGTGTCCCTGCACTACTCTTCTTGGCGATACGCTTTCTTGCGGCGCTCATCACCTGATGATTATATCCTCTATGGAGTAACCTCATTTCAATGTCATTGAGTGTTGTTTCAAATTCTTTGCCATCACTGCAGTTGCATCTAGCCCTAATCATCTCCCCAAAAGGGATAGCATTGATTTGGCATCTCGGATGTGCATTCGAGGTGTGTAGTATCGAGTTGCAGGATGTTGATTTGTGAAAAAGTCAACTTTCTATTTTGTTATAGTTAATATACGGCTCAGCGTCAAGGAAGATACTACGTCCCTGCTGTACTGATACGTAAAACTGATATTGCAAGTATTGCTGTTAAGGTATGTGCAAAAGTCCTTCAATTGTTCTATCCTACCAGTCCAGACCATTAGACAGTCATCTATATAGCGACCCCAATAAAATACGTTATTATTCCAAGGCGCGCCCTTAAAGCTCCAGAACAGCTCCCTCTCAAGCCACCCCATAAAGAGGCAGGCATACAAGGGAGCAAATCTTGAGCCCAGCGCTGTTCCCTTGAATTGTTGGTACCACACATCTTTGAACAGCAACACATTATTTTTAAGAATGAACTCTTCCATTTGTAGTAAAATGTCTGTATGTTCCCAAAGATAAGCTGATCTTTGAGTAAGGGTCTGTCTTCAGGCTGCCAATCCGTAGTCATGTTCAATACTCGTATAGAGTGATACCACATCTAAAGTCACTAGTGTCATGCGTGGTTTCCAAAGTATGGGGGTCATTAGGATGACGGGCGGACTTAGTCCGCTCGCCATCCTATCGGAATTCGGGACCGCCCGCCATAAGGGCGGGGGTCCCGTGGGGGGTATTAGGATGCGCCCGCCACAGTGGCGGGCGCATCCTGCATTTTTAACATTGTGGCGGGCAGTGCTCTCAGCACCGCCCGCCACAATGCTAAAAATGAATGTATGCATTTGCATACACAAAGCTGCAGGCACCGCACGGTGCCTGCCGCATTGTGTATGCAAATGCTGGGGGGTATCTGTGCACCCCCCACCTCGCCTTCACTTCGGGGACCCCCTGAAGACCGCATGCCTGATGCCGCCATGGAAAGGCATTGTTCTAAGCCTATCCTAATATGGCTGGCGGTGTCGGATAGACACCGCCACCATATAAACACTTTTCCGCCCCAGCCGCAAGGCGACCGGGGCGGAAAAGCGGTGGACGGTGTTTCCGTCCACCGCGGTCCCCCCCGCCATAGTAATATGGCGGGGGAAATGGGGGGCGGGCGGGCATGGATGACGGGCGGATCGCCACCGCCACCATGGCGGTGGCGATCCGCCCAACATCGTAATGGGCCCCTATGTCTAATAATAGATTGAGTATGTGCTTGGTGTCCTGTACATAGGAAGGCAAGTTCTTAACAAAAGGTTGCAAGAATACATCTATGTATTCTGATAGACGCTCTGTAGGGCCTCCGATGCCGGAAATATTCGGTCTACCCAGAGGAAATGCTAATAATTTGTGTACCTTCGGGAGTGTTTATATACATGGGTACCTAGGTTGGTCCGCATGTAGACATAGAAATTCATCATCATTCAGTAAACAGTTATTATGCCATTTCTTTAGGCTCTGGTTGATCAGAGTGACTAGGGTAAAGACCGGATTGCTAACCAACCTTTCATAACATGTTAAGTCGTTGAGTTGTTATAGTATCTCTGACTCATAATCTCTGGTATCCATTAACACAATGTCCCCTTCCCCTTGTCCACCTCTTTGAAAGTAATATTGCCATTGCTCTGGAGTGTTCTAAGAGCCAATTGTTCTCCAGGGCTTAGATTGTCCTTTGACACATAGTGCTTTGCGGCGTGTTGTTTAAGTTTTCGTTTATCCAGGTCTGCACATACCTGGTCAAAAAAAAGTGTCAATGTTGTTAACCCCACTAGATTGTGGTGTACATCTAGATTTGTTCCTGAGCCCACTGGCTCAGGTCAGGTACCACATTTAGATCATCCAGAACTTTAGAAATAGTAACAGTATCCTCCTCAAGATCTGAGCTCGATAATAGCATAACTGTGTCATGGATGTCCTGAATAGACGATTCACAACAGATTCACAACAGTCAAGACACTCTGTGTATGTCTCCAACCCTTTATTCATTCCAGTATGTAATTCAAGGAATTTTTTCAATTTTAGACACCTGGTGAATTTATACAAATCAATTTTCATTTTACAAATATTCCCATACATCTCAGGACAGAAACCCATCCCTTTTTTAAGTAAGGATTCCGTAACAGGGATAATAGGGGTAGTAGACAAATTCACAATTGAAACATCCTGAATTTGATATTCATTCATTTCTTTTTGTCCCAGGATCTCGTAGGCATTCCCTTTCTTTTTCCTATTTGTTCTGACACCTCTCTTGCCCCTTCTACTCTTCTTGTATTCTTCTTTCTTTGGGGTAACTCCCTGTTGCCCATTTTGATTCTTAAAACCTCGACAAAAAAAAGGGTTCTCTCTCACATTTAGGGGTGTGGTGCCAGTGCCCCCCTCTGGTTCACCACCACTGTTGGAAGGAATACTGACTGAGGTACTACGATTACTAGAGACATCATCTTGTTGTCTTTCTACATCTTTTCTGATTATGTGATCATATTTCCTGGAGAAAGTGAAGACTCTCCCATTTCTATAGTCAACTTCATCTCTTTTTAATTTCCTTGCCTTCCTTTGCTTAACATCTTCCTGGTGTTTGTGAATGATACTGTTAAGTATCTCATAGTTTTTTAGGTCTCGCTCTCGAGACCTATTGTTGTGGAGATGCCTCTCAAGGGAGACAGCCGGGGCACGCGTGTCGATTTCACATCCTGGGCGCGCACGCCCAGCCCCCCGGAGCCGTGCACATCTCCAAATTGCCAGGAAGTCAGCCATGCCTCTCCCAGTCGCGCGTACACACACACGCAGGTACACACACACTGCATACACACGCTCAGACACACACACACGCACACACACACCCCCAACCTACTCACGGGCTCACGCGCACACACACACACACAGTCACACACGCGCATCCACACACTCGAAGTGCCCATCTCCTGTCTCGCTAGCCTGATGCACCAAAAAACAGTGTTTACACTTCCCCCTACTCACGGGGCTGACTCAGGACTCCCCCGCTGCTCTCCAGGCCGGTCTTTCTTCCTCTGGTGTGTAGGGTCAGCGGCTCAGGCTCGGCAGCAGACGGGGCTCTCCATGAGCACGGGAGCCCCGGGAGCCCCGCTAGCTCACACACCGCAAATCTTCTGCTGGCTTCACGGGCACAGGAGCGCGGGATAGGCTCCCGTCTGCTTCCTGTTTGTGGCCCCACCTCGCCTCAGGTTCAGCTCCTTTTCTCGATGACAAGTTTCCTAGACGTCCGATGTGCACGCTCACGGCACATGGAAACACGCACAGCGTGACTTTGAGTGTGCGCCCGTACAGCTGAGGTGCATGCTCGCACGCTCACGACGTTATCCTTCGCTTGTCTTTATATTGTTCTGCCCAGAGCACTTTGGTACATGTAGTCCTTATTGTGTACGTTTGTTTATTTATATTTAGGCATTTCCTTTTGGATTCAGATTTTTGACTTGGGAAAGCGTACACAATGCTAATACACCCTCGACCAACACCGTCTGTGTCCCGTATCCTTCCCACTCCCTCCACCTCCCTCTCAATAAGTTCAGAATCTGGCCCAGGTACTCACCTGCTCTGCCGGAACTCTCCAGAGTTGTGGCGGCTTGTCAGCGTCCTCTGAGGAAATCCACCATTCCTCCAAGCCCGACTCAACATCGTCCTCCTCCAGACTGGGTCCATCAAGATTCTCTGGGTCGGTGGCTTCCTCAGCAGTCTCCCTTCCAGGTGGGCACTCCTTTCACTTGGCAGGATAATTCCAGGTAATTCTTCCTTCCTCAGATTGTGTTCTGTCCTCCCGGGATATTGCGGCCGCGTTTCTTCTCCCCTTTTCCAGGGTTTGCGCCTCCATTTTCTTTCCTCAGTCACCTTTCCATTGGTTAGGTCCGCGGGTCTGTTTAAAGAAACAAGTCTGTTTTACTGATTCCTCAGTCTCTTTAACTTTCCTTTCTTTCTTTTCCCAGGTCTTACAGCACAGAGGAACTACAGCGAGGGGACAGGAAGGCAGATAACCAGCAGGAGAGGATCCCCAAGTATGTAAATCCTAAGATCTTCATTTCCTTACTTTCTTGGTACCAAGAAAACTCTCATGGGGATATTGGGAAATGTAATGCTCATTGGTTTTCTGCTAAGTGCCCTTACAGTGGGGGGTTTGAAAGCGAAATAGTCGAAGGGACAAAAACCTTCTAAGGACACAATCGTTTTTACTTTTATTTTGTGTTATCCATTCAATTGTAAGGACAAGACGGTCAGTCTGCTAACATTGTTTTTATTTACAATGTAGCTAAGCCACTTATTAAGGCAGACATATTAAATTAACATTTACAATTTTAGCGAAGTGCCCTGGAAAGGGGTGAAGGGGAAGTGTACAGTGAGTGTAGGAAGGGTAAGTGACATAAAAACAAAGCCAAAGGCTACAATCAATCAAAAACTCTTAGACTGATTCAGATTGTCAATGACCATAAGTTCAATGATATTATTACAAAAAAATGATGAAGACCCCAATGCAAGGGATCAATTTCAGCCTGCCTTCATAATAGGGGTCGAAACGTCGACTGTTTTCTATGTTTTTCAGCTAGATTCCAACAATTACGCTAATGAGCATATATATGAAGCATGTTATTTTGTAATAATATCATTGAACTTATGGTCATTGACAATCTGAATCAGTCTAAGAGTTTTTGATTGATTGTAGCCTTTGGCTTTGTTTTTATGTCACTTACCCTTCCTACACCCACTGTACACTTCCCCTTCCCCCCTTTCCAGGGCACTTCGCTAAAATTGTAAATGTTAATTTAATATGTCTGCCTTAATAAGTGGCTTAGCTGCATTGTAAATAAAAACAATGTTAGCAGACTGACCGTCTTGTCCTTACAATTGATTTTTCTTGATGGTTTGTAAATAATGTTCTGTGTGTTTACTGGGACCCCTCTTTCTCAGCCATATACATACCCAGGTCCCAGTGACGTTATTGGGTGAACCCCCCTTTTTGCAAATTAATCCATTCTAACAGGGCATGGCCAGTAAAGAGTGTAAGCTTGCTGCCCTCTAAATAATACCATACTGTATTAATGGCCCAGTTAATGGCCAAAACTTCTGTTTCAATAGCTGCATACTGTCCTTCCCTGGGGAAGTGTTTCCTACAGATTTAGGTTATAGGGTGTTCTTCACATGTTCATCCTGTTGGAATAGTACACCTCCAAGCCCTGTATCTTAAGCATCAGTTTGAACTATAAAAGGTTTGTCATAGTTGGGGCTGGTGGGAACTGGTTAAAAAAACAATGCCTGTTTGAGGGAATTAAATGCATTGATCAGATTAGGTGAGGTTATCTTAACTCTGCTTCTGTCTTGCTGGATTTTTTTAGAATCTCAGTCAAGGGGTAGCCACTTGCGAAAACCGAGATATGAAACGCTTATAGTAACCTAGTAGGCCTAAAAAGGCTAGCAATTCTCTATTTTTTTTAGGCATATGAATCTTTAAAATGGCCACAACCTTTTCAGATTGTGGCCTTATGTGTCCACCTCCTAGGAAATATCCCAGATATGTAACAGACTGACTCATCAGCTAATAAATGTTTCTTGGGATTAACTTTTAACCCATAGGAGTTCACGGTGTCTAAGACTCCTGCACAATTGGGGAACTCCACTCAGTGGTGAAAGGCTTAGTAACCCCTATCTGTAACATTTGTTGTTCTTCTGTTTTTACAACTTCTCCACGAGCTTATGGTATATAGTATGGCTTTAGTCTTACCATTTTCCCGGGGAGTGAGGGGACTGGGGTGTGGATAGCATTTTAACTGTGATGGCCCTACTTGGGGTATTAGAGAGGACCTCGGTATGAGGTTGTATGTGCTTTATCAAATCTTGTCTAAGGGAGGGGGTTAAATCTGGATCTATACTATATAGAGAGGTTCGTTTTAAACTCCTACTCCTGTCAGCACTGGTAAAGGGCCTTCTCGTTTATTGAGGAGATAGTTAAGGTATATTTGGGAGGTTCTTCTACAGGAATCTAGTTCAATTTGATAGGTGACTGGGGTCACTTTAGCTAACACTTTGTGAGGTCCCTGCCATTGACCCAGTTGTTTATGACCTGATGATGGTATCATAATCAAAACATGGTCTCCCACAGCAAACTCCCCCTTCTTGGCTTTTTTGTCATATTGTCCTTTTTGTTGGATTTGGGCCTATTCCTGGTTTTCCTTCACCATGCTCTGCCTCTGACCTAGATGTGTCTGTAGCCTTGCTACATACTCGGGCAAAGGTTTAGTGTTGTGCCCTTCATTTTCCCATTTTTCCTTCACCATGAGTAACAAAGACCTAGGTTGGCATCCGTATACGAGTTCAAATGGTGAATAATCTGGACTAATATGGGCTTTGCTACTAATAGCAAACAAGGCCAAGGGTAGCATATTTTACCAATGTCTAATTTAGAGGTTCAGGAGTTTTTTTAAAAGTATTTTTCAAGCTGGCATTATATTACTCAACCAAACCGTCAGTTTGGGGGTCATAGGCGATTATTCGATTATGAGTAACACCCAACACGTGACAGACTTGCCTCATTGTTTTTTAAACAAAGGAGCCCCTTGATCTATCAAAATTTCTTTTGGAAAACCCACCCCAACGAACGCGTCTATCATGGCTTTGGCAACCATCATAGTATTGGGATTTGGCAGAGCAGTTGCTTCAGGAAAACGCGTGGCTTAGTCGACCAAGTACTAACACATAACAATATCCATTCCTAGAGGGTAAAAAAGGGCCTATTATGTCCACCCCCACTCGGGTGAAGGGTACATCTATGCATTGGCATCCGGGGTAATCTGGGCGGTTTATATCCACTAAGCTTTTGCCATGTAGGACATTCTTTGCAGTATTTTTGTACTTGTTGAAAAAGACCTGGCCAGTAGAGGTTATCTAAAATGACCACCTTGTTTTCTTTCCTCCCAAAATGTCCTCACAGAAGGTGACTGTGGGGCAAGAACAGGACCTTATCCCTAATAAGGGTGGGGATTAATAATTGGGCAGGATCCTTAGGGCCACATTTTCTATACAACAGCCCGTTGTTGCACATAGAATTGGGGACCTACTTTTGATGGGTCTTCCTGATCGGCTGCTACACGACAGGCCTCGTAGAAAGAGGGATCCTCCCGTTAAGCTGCCCTGAAATTGCGGTCATTATCCCAGACAAAATCTTCTGCTTAGGTAGAAAAGACCTCTAAAGGAATTTGTCCTTTTTCTTCCCTACGCTGTTTTCTACTTTTCTCTGCTTGGCAGGTGGCCATTCATGGTTGTCCATTTGAGAGTTGTCATTCCTGGTATCTTGTACCAAGGAATTGAGATGAGGATAATTGTTATCTATGATCATATGTTCCTGTAGTTTTTGTATGAGACCCCCTTTGAGTGAAACAATGGGTGGATCTCTGTGTTGCAGGCGTATTTCTGCTATGGGGTATCTTTTACTATCCCAATTTACATACTAAATATTCTCTGTTTCTTGAATCTGAAGAGCAGGATGGTGTAAGACTTGGGGCTGCATCACACTTTGCAGACACCCTGTGACTACCAAGGCAATATCTGGTACATCATTAAAGGATACCTCACAATGGTAAGGGGTACATTTCCCCATAGCATTATTATATAGGACTCCAGCGATTCCCTTTTCCATGTGCTTCTTCTTTTGAGGGCAGAATCGCGCTATATGTCCGATCCCTTCACATTGGAAACCTTGTGGTACAGGCCTAGGAGTCTGTACTACAGGGTCAGGCAATAAAATCACAAGTTTGGGGTTTCTCTGCGAAGGGGAGGAGGATGATGAACAGGTACTGAACTTGGTCTTCTCCAGTTTGACTCTTCCCTCCCTTTTTGTAGTTCCTCAGCTCGGCTATAGGCGCTAGCTCATTCAATAGCTTGTTCTAGAGTCAGATGGATATGCTGTCTTACCCATTCCTGTATGGGAGGTGTGGTATTGCTCTAGCTATATCTTTTCCATTATATCCTCCTTAGTTGCTGTGAGGGGTTTTAACCAACAGTCACTTAAGTCTTTCTCCCTGTAAATACACTGCCCTGGGTGTTTCTTGGGCTTCTTTAAGATTATTCAATTTTATTCAATAAGTTTAATCGTCAGTCCTTAAATGTTCCAGAATGTTCCTTTTATCTCAATTTAGGGAGTAGTGTCCTGAGGATTTGAAGTCTGGCAGGCGGATTGTAACTCCTTTGTTAACAAAGGACCTAGATATTTGCTTCACCGGTCAGCCTGCCAGGCTGCAGCCTGTGCCATGCTCTTGAAATTGTTAAAGAAAAAGTTTGGATCCTCTACTGTCACATATTTTAGCAGAACCACTGAGGGCAACACAGTTTGCCCCCTCTATTGTCCCATGGTATCAGCCAATTTTCTAAGGGCTGTCTCCTACCTTTTAGCTTGTGTTGTCTGGGCCTTGTGTATTGCAATGCGATCTTCCAGTGCTGGAATAAAGAATTTTTCCATCGCCCGCTCCTGCTTCTCATGGCTCTCAACCATCTTGTTCACCACCACCTCCATACTTCCAGATCTCAATTCTGACACAGCTTGTGGTACTTTTGGGAGACTGGGCAGGATGTAAAGGCGAGGAGGATTAATTTGTTTCTCAATGGTGTCTTGTATTCAAAGTACTGCGATACTGATATACATAAATTTTTATGAAAATGTCTTCAAATATTGATTTCCAATCTTCTCCTTTTTTCCTTCTAGGTCTGCAGTTGTGGCTGGGTTGCCCGGATTGTCGGTGGAAAAAGGAAATGAGCGGCAAGTAACGATTCCAGAGATAATACCTAGAAGTCTCAGTCACCAACACCTCTGGTGGTTAGGTAGGAAAAGAAGTAGTGTCATAGCGAAGGCAACGAAACGTTATTGTATAGAGAAGCACCCATAGGCAGGCCAATATGTGTTGGCAAATGGATACCATGCCTTTAAGAGTCTTCAGAGACCCCCGGTATCCCATGATGCACAGCCAGGGGCAGTAACTTTCAGTTCTTTTTTCCGGCTCCTGCTAGTAGGACCCTGGAGTATTAAGCTCAACCTTTTTAGGTCTCGCCTGCCAATGCGCTTGCGCATTGCTGGCGAGCGATATAGAGGGCAAACCAAGGTCTGAAACCATAGCGGATTTCGGACAGTTCGCGTGGTGCACTCGGGCGGAACGCGCGTCCACATCAAAGCCATCAGCCTCACTCCCACAGGCATTTGAAGCTTCCCCCAGCATGCGCTCGGCCTCAGGCATTTCTCCTCCCCCCTAATTATTCACCCCTGCTGGTGCTGCCCACGGCCGTACTTTCACTTTCACGGCCGCACTTTCACTTTCACGGCCGCGAGGCCGTGTCTCTTTCAACATCCTCCCCCCTCCCAGTGTACTTTAAAAAAAAATCATACCCACCATTAAACAACCTTGCTTATTACACATTGCTTTCACGGCCGCCAGGCCGTGTCTCTTTCAACATCCTCCCCCCTCCCAGTGTACTTTAAAAAAAAATCATACCCACCGCACCCGCCCCACCCCCCCACAGCAATGCCAAGAGCTTGTTAGGTCTCGCTGAAGCCAACGCGAATGCATGCGCGTGCACAAACTCATCCTCGCACACCAACATTGTCTTTATCTACTCCGCATATGCTTTCCCTCCCCTCGCTCGCTCCCCCCGCCCACCAGGCTCTTTTATCTACTTGTTGTAGTTGTGATAAGCCTTTCTTAGAATGGCGCATCTGTTTGCCTGTGTGCTTCGATACATCTGTGCAGTCAGCCATGTTAATCATCGCACTTCATATATAGTTGCAGTTTGCTATTATTCATGGCTCAGCAGCACTACCCTCTCTCTGGCTCCCAGCATGCCTCATCCAGCCTGTGAGACCCAGCCCGGCTGCGGTGCTGGCAGCTCCATTCCAGTCAAGCGTCAGCTCGGTTTAATCTCCAGCTTTGCAGCGCTGCACAGAAAGAGCAGTGCAAAGCACCGTGAACAGAAGCCTAAGCGCTGCCTTTTGAGTCGTTCGCAGCTCGAGAGGATCTGGGATGGCACACAAAAACATGGTGAGATCACTTAGCTCTGGGATCTGCTGCTTCTGTCTGGAAACAGAGGCGGGCTTATTTTCCGAAGACACTCGAAAATTAAGAACTCCACACATTCAAGGGGATCCCAGAATATTGTACAACGCCGGTGTCTGCTGCTCTTCAGGTTTGTGTATTTTTTTAAAAATTGTATTTGAAAAAGATATGGTGCACTTTGAAGAAACGCAGCATGCACCCTGTGTGATAGTTGTGTAAACGTTGCACCCATCAACCTCGCACCGCAATGGAATGCTGCCTACCACCTCAGACATCGCTGTTTATTTATTTATTTTTACTTAATAGATAGAGATTTGCTAATAATTACCGCCAATGCCGAGGCTTCAAACCTGTTAAGGGCATCCGTTTTAGCACTTCCCTCTCCCGTGTTATGTTTAATTTGTGGCTCCGGCACGATTCTTTGCATCATTTGTTTCAGATGCTACACTTACCCATCCCAACCGTGTTTCTTTTTTCTTTATCTCTCCCCACCGCCCCTCTGAGATCGCGGTTTAATTATTTATTTTTAATTACTAGATAGGGATTTGCTAATAATTACAGTCGATGCTGAGGCTCAAATTCCGTTAAGGGTGTTTGTTTGTGCACTTTCCCCTACAGTGTTATGTTTACTTTGTGGATCTCTCACCCTCACACACCCTCACCCTCACTCACACTCTCACACACCCTCTCACCCTCACACACCCCCTCACCCTCACACACCCTCCCACCCTCACACCCCTTCACACTCACACCCCCTCACACTCACACCCCCTCACCCTCACTTACCCTCACCCTCCCTCACCCTCACACCCCCTCACCCTCACACCCCCTCACAGCCTCTCACCCTCACACACCCTCACACCTTCACACCCCCTCACATCCCCTCACCCCCACACACCATCACACACCCGCACTCACCCTCACAACCCTCTCACCCTCGCACCCCCTCACCCTCACCCTCACACACCCTCACCCTCACACCCTACCACCCTCACCCCCCCTCACTCACTTCCTCACCCCCTCACCCCCTCACACACCCTCACACCCCCTCACCCTCACACCCCTTCACACTCACACCCCCTCACCCTCACATACCCTCACCCTCCCTCACCCTCACATCCCCTCACAGCCTCTCACCCCCACACACCCTCACACCCTCACCCCCCTCACACCCTCACATCCCCTCACACACCGTCACACGCCCGCACTCACCCTCACAACCCTCTCACCCTCACACCCCCTCAACCTCACACACACTCACCCTCACCCACCCTCACCCTCACACACCCTCGCACACCCTCACCCTCACACCCTATCACCCTCACACCCCCTCACTCACCTCCTCACCCCTAACCCCCTCACACACCCTCACACCCCCTCACACCCCCTCACTCACCCTCACCCTCACACCCCCTCACCCTCACACCCCTCACCCTCAAACCCCCTCACACCCTCGCCCTCACATACCCTCACCCTCCCTCACCCTCACACCCTCACACACCATCACTCACCCTCACACCCTCACACCCTCACACCCTCACCCTCACACCCTCACACCCTCACACCCCCTCACCCTCACAACCCTCTCACACACCCTTACCCTCACACCCCCTCACCCTCACACACCCTCACACACCCTCACTCACCCTCACACACCCTCGCGCACCCTCACTCACCCTCACTCACCCTCACCCTCACACCCCCTCACCCTCACAACCCTCTCACACACCCTTACCCTCACACCCCCTCACCCTCACACACCCTCACCCTCACACACCCTCACCAGCATAGGATAGCAAAATATAGCATAGCATAACAAAACAAAGTATAGGATAGCAAAACAAAACATGGCATAACAAAACAAAACATAGCATAGCAAAACACAAAATAGCATAGCATAACAAAACTCAACAAAAGCATAAAAAAAGCATAACAAAACAAAGCATAGCATATCATAACAAAGCATAGCAAAACAAAACAGCATAGTATAACAAAACATAGCATAGCATAACAAAACACAACAAAACATAGCAGAACAAAACATAGCATAACATAACAAAGCATAACATAACATAACAAAGCATAGCAAAACAAAACAGCATAGTATAACAAAACATAGCATAACCTGACAAAACATAGCATAACATAACAAAACATAGCATAACAAAACAAAGCATAGCATAACGAAACATAGCATAACAAAACATAGCATAAGATAATAAAATAGCATAACATAACAAAACAAAACAAAGCATAGCATAACGAAACATAGCATAACAAAACATAGCAAAACACAACAAAACATAGCATAGCATAACAAAACATAGCATACATAACAAAACATAGCATAGCAAAGCATAGCAAAACATAGCATAGCATAACAAAACACAACATAGCAGCATAACAAAACAAAGCGTAGCATAGCATATCATAACAAAACGTAGCATAACAAAACATAGCATAGCAAAACAAAGCATAGCCAAATAAAACACAACAAAACATAGCATAGCATAACAAAACATAGCATAGCATAACAAAGCATAGCATAGCAAAACACAACAAAACATAGCATGGCATAACAAAACACAACAAAACATAGCATAGCATAACAAAACAAAGCATAGGATAGCAAACCTAAACATAGCATAGCATAACAAATCAAAGCATAGGATAGCAAAACAAAGCATAGCATAGCATAACAAAACATAGCATAACATAACAAAACATAGCATAACAAAACACAACAGCACATAGCATAACAAAACATAGCAAAACACAACAATACATAGCATAGGTTAACAAAACACAACAAACCATAGCATAGCAAAACAAAACATATAATAGCATAGCATACCAAACACAACATAGCATAGCATAACAAAACATAGCATAGCAAAACAAAGCATAGCATAATAAAACACAACAAAACATAGCATATCATAACAAAGCATAGCATAGCATAACAACGCATAGCATAGCATAGCATAACAAAGCATAGCATAGCAAAACATAGCATAGCATAACAAAACATAGCATAACAAAACACAGCATAGCTAACAAATCAAAGCATAGGATAGCAAAACATAGCATAGCATAACAAAACAAAACATAGGATAGCAAAACACAACATAGCATAGCATACAGCATCACTCAGCACCACCATAGCATTACTCGGGGGCACCACAACATCACTATGCGCTACCACAGCCTCACTGAACGCCACAGCATCACTCGTTCGCCACCACAACACCACTCAGCGCCACCACAGCATCAATCTGTGCAATCATTCAACAACAACTGGTTCAAATATGTTCTCTCAATGTTTCAAGCTTTATTACAAATGTCACAAAAAGATGTTAATATTTCACTTCTGTTCTTGGATTTTCGCCACAATAAAATACAATGAACATAATCTTCACAAAAGTTATTTACAAAAGTTTAAGCTATTGCCATTATAAATTACAATAACTTTTATTTAAGTATTAATTATTTTAAAAAATTAAAAGCCATTGTTATTTGTAATATCAATACATCTAAGTCACGTAAATACAACACATATTGCATTACAAATGCTATAGATGTCACATTTGTGAAAGTTAAAACTATTGGCATTGTAAATGACAAAGCTATTACTTTCACTATTTTCAAAAGCAAAACATCAATAAAAAAATTGTCATTTACAATACCAATAGCTCAAAATGTCCTAATGCGAGACCTATTGCATTGCAAATGCTTGTCTTTGTTAGTTTAGGAAGTTGCAGATCTGAAATTTCCTACTCAAAATTCCTGGATATCATGTTGCAATTTGGATACCTTACGTTCTACATTTTCTATTAGTATCCCCATAAGTCTCATGGAGCCTGATGTGAGTTCTTGTTCCCAATTAGATAAAAGGTCTTCGTCTAGGTCGTTGTATATGGGTATTATGTGAGATCTAAGACCTTGCAGGACTCTGTTTAATTTGATATATTGTTTGAGGGTGGCACCATCCCACCATTTTGATGTCTTGTTTTTCTTGAGTCGCTCTAAGCGTATACATTTCGCTTTAAGACCCTCTTGGTTTGGAAGGTAACCGCTATTAACAGCTTTCTTAACTGTTGAACCCATAGTCAAATTTCTAAAGAGTTTGTCAGCCATTTTGTCACAATCCATGCTTCATACAAATTGAAAGTCTCTACAGTGTCTCAAGGAGCAATCTATGTCTCATTGGGGTAAAGTAATCTCATGGGTAAATAAGGGTCCTCGAGGTGACGCTCACCTGACAGTAAGACACAGTATTTAGGATTAAAAATTCCTAGAGTGGTGCACACAAGGAAGGAATGTTTACCCTACACTCCTAATCGAACTACCTAAAGGTAGGAGTCCGACACAAGTTTAAGCAAACCTTAGGCACACACTGTATACAAGTTATATACAGTAAATTGTTCCCGTTCAGTAATAATTCTGATTAGACATTAAAGAGAATATATGTTGCCCATGAAAAATATAGTCATCCAAATCTTTGGCTTCAGAGATCTTTTATTCGCAGATCATTTCCAACGTTCATGTAACCAAAGCGTGTTTTGTCGGTTTAGCGACTTCATCAGGGCTACAATAATTTATAAAAATAATAATCAGGAATACAGACTCCCAAAGGATGCCAAACATATTAGGCAAATAAATCACCATCACCAACTAGCATGAGGTTGTGGTTATCACATGCATATTAGTGATATGTACATATATTTAGTGCATGTGAGCATAGGTGCAATATAACGGTATTATCAAGTGACATATTTAGGGAATGAGTAAAAAAAGCCTATGTTTGTCTATGACATAGTGTTGTCCTGTGCTTCACAAGTGACATGTGTGCTTCTTTCACTTTAAAAAAGTATATAGTAACAAATTTAGACGAATTTTATTTCATTTAGTTTGTGCTAATAAAAGCAACCTGAATCAAGGGGATAGATGAGTAAGTAATAAAAGAAATGCAAAAAAGATTGGTAAAAAAGTAACAGAAAAGCACACCAAGCGAGATCATGGATAGTTGTGAGTTGCAGAATTAACGGGTTTACTGTGGGAAACCTTATAACCCCATGTGATAGCAATCATGTGATAGCTGATCACATACCTGTTATCAAAAATGTTATAGGGACAGAAGGTAAGCACAGCCGTTTTCGAAGGTCAGTGTGCCACTCAAAGTATATTCTTGCCGTTCTGTTTAGATTGGTTATTGTTGGTGATCAGTTGTTAGCCTTCCCTGTGTTTTCAAGACTCACTAGATGAACGTATGTGCCTTTAGAACCTCAGACATATGTCACATTTCCATGTTTAACGTTTTTATTATGTTCTGTTAAATTTTAAGTTAGTAATACCACTGTAGCACCAATAATCTTTTATTTTTACTACCTTAAGGACCGGTTATTACATTTTCTTTAAGCCTGGAGTTTTAATCCCAGCAAAAATAGAAGATTAGGGAGAAGTGGAAACCTGCCTCTCCCTACTGCCTCTCCCTATCAGTTAGTGGAGTAGTGTGGCTCACTGGTTAGAGGCGGCAGACCCGAGAGCAGAAGTCGGCCCGGGACCAGGGTTCGATTCCCGACGCGGCAGGGTCGTGGACCTTGGTCAGCGGACTCGATAATTCTCGCTTCGGTGCTTACTCTAATCAGAGATCACACTCGGCAACTCTGGGCATTAGCTTGCCTAATCTCCACAACGGCCCCACCAATTCCGGGGATGCCTGGCTCCACCTTGGGGACTCCCAGCAGGGACCATCCCACAGGGAAAGCCAGGACGGGTTCCCCAGAGTTATACAGCGCCGGGACGCCCCGTTGCTGGGGCAGCTGTGCGCTTTACAAGTATACTACATTTACATTTGTCAAAGTCTGTGGAGAACCCATATGAGTAACGTCACAAAATGCATTAATGTCGGCAGCCAAAATTACAACCTAACTGTCTGTTGCTCTGTGATGTAGTAATGGAAAGCAGTTATTTCCTTGACTAATATGATATTATACCCCCAGTGTAATAGTGAATTTAGTCACCTTGAGATCCCTTATTTACCCATGCGATTGCTTTTCTCTCTTTGGTTTTGATGCTTAGAGGTTAATAGATGCAGTCATAGACTACAGGTGAAAGTTAAGGTTGCAAACTGTTGAAATGCAATACAATACGAATGAGACAGCTGTTGGGTGAGGTATGTGGGTTGGTCAGTAGTGGTGGAGGTAGGATATTGGATAGTTCATTTATGTATAGCAAGGCTTTAGTTTTGTAAGGCGTATTTTCCAGGTAAAGTTTTCACACAAGTGGTCAGTGATCTGTGCTGCGCCCCTTTCTCCCACTGGGGGCTAGCCGACCCCAGGGAGGTCTGCCCCCAGGGATATTGGGAGGGTGGTGCAGTCCAGTGACTGCCATTTGGTGTTGGGTCATATTACAGCCCATCTTAGCCCCAAGGATATATAGGGGCTGTTTTGGCTCCCTGTAAGTTTTTTTAGGTAAAGGTGACCTGGTGACTTGTGGCAGGAGGCATGAGTGGTGATCTTTTTGCCCAGCCCACCAGTCCCCCAATTTCTAGTTTGTTAAGTTTTTTTTTTAATCCTAGTATCATTTCAGATTTTTCTGGCCTTGTTGGGGGGAGCATTTGTTATGCAGGTGTCTTTTGAGACAGGTGCTTGGTGGTGGCCTGGAAAGTTTTGCATGACTTTACAGAAGTTTGATTGGCATTGTCGTTGGTGAACCACGCAGAGAAAGGGAGGGTAGGCAGGAGGTTCAAGGTTAGTGTGGTTGCTTAGAGGTTAGTACATGCAGTTAAAAAGGCAGTAGGGGAAGTTAAGGTTGCAAAGGCGCAACTAGAGCCAAATTTGGGGGGGGGAGGCTAACCAAAAATTTCCGGAGGGGGGAGTGGGCTGAATCTTTGAGCAACATGCAGAGTGGAGCTGCAGGGGCTCTTAAAAGGGGTGAAACAACAGCAAGGACTCATTAACATGCAAATGGTCTTTAAAAGACCTGCGAAGTGCTCGGGTGCGGCTGTGTGTGCGCCCAAGAAGTGTCTCATCCCGGGCTGCCACACACGACAGGGGGGCAGGGGGCTGAAGCCCTTTCAGTCCAATGGGTGTTGCGTGCCTGGTTGAAATGCACTACAATACGAATTAGATAGTTGTGGGGTAAGGTATATGGGTGGGACAGCAGGGTGGGGAACAATATTGGATATATTGGATAGTTAATTTATGTACAGCGAGGCTTTAGTTTTGTAAGGTGGACTGCCCAGGTAAGGTTTGTGATGTGCACCTGTTTCAATAAAGCGTTTTTTTTCACACAACGCAAGTGGTCTGTGCTGCCTCTCTCTCCAAATGCTCTGATTATCACAAGATGAATCTAGCTCTACCCTGGGATTCGTGAAAAAGTTCCCCTATTTATTATTTTAATCGCAAACGTTGTAGAGATGTCTATTTAACAGATGTTACTGTCAACTTGAGAAAAGCAGCTGAAAATCCTATTACCTGTTGCTGGAGTGGCAACTGTGTCTGTGACTTGCCAGATGTCGTGGGTAGGAGATGTTCTTGCCAGTGTAGTATTTTTGCCCCTGGGCTATTGTGTTTTTTGGTTAGTTTTTTTTTAATCGAATGTGAAGTCTTTAAGACTTTTGCCATACATCTATTTAAAGACATCACACGAAGAAGTGTGGTGATGTGTGACCTAACATTTAGTAAAAATAAATAAATACCCAGTTTTACTTTTTCCATCCTTTGCACTTGAATAAATCCCTCTAGTAATGTATCTCAAAGTTCTGGTTACGGAGCGCTGTAAGGTGCGAAGACTCTCTGGCTCTCTCGGCAGATGCTACGGCCCGGGAGCGCGCATTCCTCCCTCTCTCTCCATTGCCATGGCAAGAAGCAGAGCGCAGCCACACCCGCGAGCCCTGCTCCTTGGAGCGTAGCGCCCACTCCATCCTGGCGCTGCCCCTCACTCAGTACATCTGTGTGGTCGTTACGGCAGCCATGCCGTTGTGGGTACACTAACCTGCGGGGGTCAGGCGATGATGTCAGCTCGGTGACGGTCCTTAGTGCGCGATGCAGTTCCTGAGCCTGGGATGCTCCCGCTCGCGCCTCCGGGTACCATCGAAGTTCAGCCTCTCACCTCTAGTGACAGCCGCTGCTGCGCATGCGCCAGCCACACCCGCACCCCGCCCAGCACGAGAGTCCCTCAGGCAATGCCCCGCACAGTGTGACCTGCAGAGGCCAACCTATTCGGACTGTAACTGGAGGAAAGCCATGAAGACGCGCGGGGGTGGGGATGGTGATTCAACTCTTGTTCAACGCGTATACTGTTTTAGACACGGAAAAAAACGGTGTAATCGGCGCGTTTACAATGTGCTTTCCTTTCAATGGGTTAATTTGTATTAATTGACACCTTCTTTCCTTCCTCCACAAATATTTCGTGTTTGCAATAGTGTTGATGCTAGAGTGGTAGTGGGAAAGTGTGCCACCTAGCCCATGACTGTGGCCCGCAGTGCGAGGAGCAGATCTGGTGCTAGACAAGTACCTCAGGCCCCACAAGACTGGCGGACCTTTGCATTTTCGCAGATGCAACACTGAGCCAACCATCGAGCAAATGCCCGAAAATGTTGCCACATATGCGCCTGACTTGAGTCTAGTTAATTAATAGGTGAGTACACTGTTTCTAATAGCACCGGATTTTTAAGTTGCAAGGACTCCTCAATACGTGGAAAATCAAATATAAACACAAAGTCAGACAGTTTGTAAAACGCCCAAGCCTTTCTTATGCTTTTTTCACAGATACATTTCCATGTTCATTTTTAAATCCTCATTGCATGAGTTTAAATAAACAATGCTGCCCAATGTTTCCTTTGGTGAAATCGTTAGCCCGACCCCTCAAGCAATGTTGCTTATTTTAGGAACATACAGGAACATGCATCAACCATTTTTGCATGCGCAAACGGTGCGACAAAAATCTGCACTTTGGGCCCGCAAAAAGGTAATTTGCGATGCATCAAGGTTCAAGGCAACCGCAATTTGAGAATTCGCAATTAATTGTGATTTCTCGAATTGCGATTGCATTTGAGGAATCACATTTGTGATTCCTTAAATGCAATGCAAGAACCACTTAGGAAGAGAGATTTCGCTACTAGGGGGCGTACATTACCATCAAGTTGAACTTGATGGTAATTTTCAAAAACTTAGAAAAATGCACTACGGGCGTGGCCAGGCGGCGAGGCAAGATGGCAGCGTAAAGCGCAGCTCCGGAACTGGCCCCGTCTTAACATCTATCCTGCAAATGATCAGGCCCACCCAACAGCAGATTTGTCGGTCGGAAAGATAGCGGACACAAACCTGTCAACTCCGGTCATCGGAGACCGATGATCCGGCTACTGCGGAGGTGGGGCCTACCCTCAAGGCTCGCGCCGGGACCCACAGTGTTGCGTGGAACCAGGACAGATCTCCGGACGATTTGGCCTGCCTGAATCGGACCTAAGGGCGGTTCTCTGTACCGCTTGGGTCGGTTGTGCCCAGTTCCCCCCGCCCCCCCCGAGTTGCAGGCTGTGGTCTGTGGCCACAGTAGTGTCACGCGGCCTCACAGGGGCCCTCGACTGCACCAACACGGCCCAGCACAGTTCTGGGTCTATCTTTGTCTGGGCGGAAACGGGGCTGCATAACTCCCCTATTGTCAACAGGGGAGCGGTGGGGCCCATCACATCAGGAAGATAGAGGTCCACAGCTGCCAGGAGACACGATGCGGGCACACAAACTTGGGATGGTCGGGCGGTCCCTTGTGCTGCCACCACCTCTGTGACCATCACAGTGGCAGACTCCCTCTGGAGAGTGGATCAGAAGCAGACCAATTGACCGCACACAAGGGGCGCTCTGGCACTTTCATCATCTCCCAGCTCTTGGCTCTGTGTCGGCGATGGAGTGGCTGCTTTGCCGATGTGCCTGTAGTCCACAAAGGGGGTCACGATGGAGCGTATTAAGACCACAGGGGCCCGTGGATTGAAAGCAATGCAATCCAATAAATTGGACCGCTACACTATCCCAAAAGAAACGCAATAATCCGGGTTGTCAAGAGACGCAGTTTCAGAGTGCCTGGGGGAGGGGGAGCAAGAAATGTTACTGAAGGACGTAATGAATGCCATTACTGGTGTTAAGGCCTCCCTGTATAGAGTGGCGATTGATGTTAACCTCATCAGGCCCGACATTGGTAAACTGAAAGAGAAGGTCAAGCAAGTTGAACTTACCACTACCAGTTTCGTTAGTGATGTTGCACAGCTTCAGGGAGAGATTCGCGACCTCCAAGACTTTAGCAAACTTACCGATCTCAAGCTGGATAACTACGAAGGCCGCCTGCAACGCAACAACCTGCGCATCCTGGGTGTTCCGAAGAAATCGGAGGGGCAATCCCCTGACCTCTTGTTCGAGGACCTCATTCCGAAGCACCTGCAGCTCAAGGATCTCAGTAATTCTTTGTTGTTGAACGCGCCCACAGTGTCCAGGGCGGCCGTCCCAAACCGGGCGCTCCCCTGCGGCCCATGTTGGCATGTGTCTTGAACTTCAGCGACAGAGACGTTATCCTTCAAAACTCCAGGGCGGGTGTGCCCCTACGGTATGAAAACTCGGACATTTCCTTTTTTCCGGATTTCACGCAATGGGTGCAACGGCAGTGACGGTCGTTTCTATTGGTTAAACATAACGTTAGAGAGCGAGAACTGAAATATTCCATGCTGTTTACGGCAAGTCTTCAGATCGAGGCGGAGGGGAGAGTGTGGTTCTTCGAACACCCTGATGATTTAACTCCTGAGCACAAGTCAATTTTCAGAAATACAGGTTTCCCTATTATTATTATAAATGTGGTGATACTTCCAACAGCGTGGAAACTAACTCGTTTACTACGCGGAGCGAAGTGCCATTGTGTGGAATACAGAAAGAAAAGATGCATGAACTATGAATACACAAGGGAGATATTAATCCTCACTGAATCGAGTGGGCGCATCGCAAGAACTGAACCCCAATGTCGGTTGGAAGTATCACCACATTTGAAAGACTACGGAATTGCAGCATTAGCCTTGAGGAAGTCGCGGGAACAGACCCCCCAATAGTGACGAAACACGTGTTGGCATCAGCTGTATTGACTAATAAAAGAAAAGAACAAGGAAATAAACCAACAAATAAACCAGAAGGAAATGTTTGATTATTTGCCTGTATGATCAGAACTAATTGAATGTCTTGCCACCATAATAGGGAATCCTGTATTTTTGAAAATTGACATGTGCTGAGGAGTTAAATCATTTGTATATTGAGTCTAGGCACATAATTTGTAGAGTTTGGTGGTTCTCTACACCTTGCAGCACCGTCTCATATTATTATGTGAAGCTAATTTACATGTGTGAATTCCACTGATATGCACCAAGTAGCCTAGGACTAATACCACAATCAGGTTTTTCTTCGAACACCCTGAGGCCGCAGTAGACTGGATCGAAAGCCGAGGGGTGAGGAACCCAGCCGACCACAGCAGTGGTGAGCATGCGAACAGTCAACCGGCATGAGGCGGTGCCCGTTTAGCAGCGGAGTTCGGACTGAGTAGATGGGGCTGTGGGGGGGGGGTGGGCCTGGGCTTCTATTTTTCACAGTATTGGGGTTCGTGGACTCAACTGGACCTGAGGTATTTGCATTTGTGTGGGTTTACATTTGAATTTCTTGGGGCCAGAGTATAGAGCGCTTTATTTTCCCCCCTTTTCTCTTCTCTTTTCTTTCTTGAATCTTTTCTGGGGTGACAGGCACTCTGCAAGTTTTCAATCTGCAGTTCTAGGCCCAGAGTGCAGGGCAGCGGGGTGGGGGTGTTTTGTTATGTTTTTGATTCATTTATCACATCAGCGACTACTATTGCAACATTGTGTGAGCGAGTAGAAACATGTACTGTATTCTCAAATTGCATCATTTGCAATGGCATCAAGTTGGGAAGGTGGGATTAAACTGTTAAGTTGAAATGTCAATGGATTGGGGGACAAGATCAAACGTGGTGTGGTCCTTCAATATATAAAGCGCCAGGCCCCTGAAACTCAACCAGTTGGTAACGTGTGTAGGGCACTGCACAGAGGGGGTTATGTGCTGTTGGCCCATGCAGGTTTCACCACGGGCTCCCGAGGAGTTGGCATACTGATGAAGAAGTCCTTTCCCCTTGTTGTGCAGGAAACCTGGACGATGACAGAGGGAGATACGTTGGGATCTCGGCACTTGGGAGGGACACCCAATCACATTCCTATCTGTTTCTGTACCTCTGGGCCTCCAGGTTGTCACATTTAGGGACTTGGGTACTCTTTTAGTGAATATCCCTGAGGGCCTGTTGGTGCTGAGAGGAGATTTAATTTCTGTGGTCTCCGGCGACTTAGATAGTCATCCTCTAGCGACCTCGCTCGCTCCTCTAGCTCGCTGCCAGATTTCCTCGAGTCCATGGGGCTGGTGGACGCTGGAGGGCCTTTCACCCTGGCACTCTCCAATACACTTTCCATTCTGGGGCACATGGAAGTCTGTCTAGGATTGATTATTTCTTGATCCCTGCATCTCAAATTACCCATGTCCGGGAAGTTAAATATCTTGCTAGAGGCATTTCTGATCATTCGCCAATCTGGCTCCAATTACAAACAGGTGGGATGAGTGGCCCCCATTAACACGTGGTACCTGGGATTTGGCCCGAAATACATACAATGGGTGCAGCTACTATACTCCAAACCTCTGGCCCAGGTTGTGGTTAACAACAAAAAATCTGCCACCTTTGAGTTGGGTAGGGTGACTCGGCAGGGCTGCCCCCTATCCCCCTTCTATTTGCCTTGGCGCTAGAACCACTGGCAGCTTGGGTACGCAGGGACCCGATGATTCAGGTCATGCGCTGGTCTCCAGAATGGGAGTACCGGATCTCCCTTTACGCTGACAACATTCTCCTCTATTTGACCTCTCCGAGACAATCTTTGATCATGGTCTTAGATATCCTTACGATCTTTGGTAGATACTCCGGTTACGCCATAAACTGAAACAAGTCCCTTCTGTTTGTAGTGGCGGGTGAACTGCCGATCCCACCATGGGCTGTCCTATACAAACATGTGCAGAAGGCTTTAAATATCTGGGTATTTTTCTCTCATTAGACCCCTCCCTACGTTACACTAACAACCTGCGCCCCCCTTTCTCAGGCTGCGTAAAGACATTGACAGGTGGAAATCGCTTCCCCTTTCCCTGCTGGAGAAGGCTGCCCTTTTAAAAATGATGTCTCTACCCAGGTTCTTGTATGCCCTGCAGAACTCACTGGACCCGATACCCGCGTCCTATTTTAGAGAAGTAGAGGGCCTCCAAAGCGATCTATTGTGGAATGGTAAACCGTGTATCGCTCTCGGTAAGCATTCCATGAACTGGTACGACGGAGGCATCAGCCTTCCCAATATCAAACTGTACTACTGTCCTCCATTACTCACTGCACATACGCCCAACCTGGAGACCCGGGTTATAGTATGGATAGATGGCTCCTTTCTGGGGGAAACTTCAACAGAGCACTCTACTCTAAGCGCCGGCGTCACACACTCACAGGCCCCACTAAACACGCAGTGCGTGTCTGGCATGCAGCCACTAAAAGCCTCAGTAGGGGGCGGAAGCTTACACTTGCAACACCATTATGGGATCCTGAACAACTGGGTAATCTGTGGACGAGTAAGGGATTTGACAAATGGGATCTCATAGGCATCTCTCACATAGGTGATCAGTGGGAAAAATCAGACATTAAGTCATTTGCTGTATTGCAGCAACAGTACAAGTTGGCTGACTCAGAACACTTTTGCAACACGCAGGTCAGACACACACTGCGCACCCATCTACAGCCCGGGGCCACACCTCCAGAATCATCCCCACTAGAAGATAGAATATTGGACAGCTATATTCCTGATAGTACCATTTCATTGATATACAAAAAGCTGGTCAACAACATGTCGGATCCTCTCCGGGCACTTCGGGAGAAGTGGACCGGGGATGACATTGAGATGGACGATGAGGAGTGGCAGGAGGCTATCTCCTCTCCCAGAGTAGTGGCAATTCCAGCTCGTCTTTGACTTGTCCAACTAAAATTCCTACATAGGGTATATGTAATGGGGCCTCAATTGGTGCGGAGGGCAGACAAGGGAGACTGTAGACGAGGATGTGGCCAGTTGGGCACTTTTATTCACATAGTTTGGGAATGCGAACTGATCCAACTCTATTCGCGTAACATTCACAACATTAATAACACCGTCTTGTCCGCGCAACTCCGTGTGGAAGCTCGCAGATGTGTGCACAGAGCAATTTCAGGGGTGCAACAGGGTGTCCTTTTGACAGCCTTGCACCCTTGAAATTGCATGCGCAATTTGCGAGCAATCTCCTATTCATTCCTATGGGCCTGTAGGCCCATAGTAATGAATGGGAAGACATTCCTTAATTGCGACTCGCAATTTGCAGGTCGCAATTAAGGAATGTTTGGGAATCGCTAATTTTATAGCGATTCCTACATGCATAGGCTATTGCAATTCCTTAATTACGATTCCTTAATAATCGTAATTAAGGAATCACAAAATCCTACATTGGTGCATGTACCTGATAGCTTTGTAGGGCTGGCCTTTGGAGCAACAGCGCCCTGGGTGGAACACAGTTCGACGGCCCTAGGAGCTCAAGCCCATAGATAGCTCTTACCATGATAGTTTGGTGAGCCCGAAGCAGCACCAGCACAATCTTTTTGTTCCCCATACGCAGAACAGTTACAGTATTTTTCCATATTTTTGTTCTTTAAATGGAATAAATCTTGGGTATTCAAAGGTGGAAAAAATCAGGGGTTGAATTGCAGACAAAAGTCCTTTTTTTCCATTTTGTTCCAAATACTAAAGTAGTGATTATGCCAACCAACACGTGTTTCGCCCCCTGGCAGGCTGACAGGCTTGGGGCTTTTTCAAGACAAATACACCTGTATCCGTAATTGTGCTGGTAGGTCAGTATTAATCTGCTCATTAAAAATGGGCAGAGCAAGTTGCAAGTCGCTGCGCTTCAATTGCAGAGAGTCAGTGCTCGTGTAGTGCAGTCTGATCTGGCCTGTGCACCGTCCAGGGAGCAAATCACGCGTGTGCTGGCATGATCGTTCATGTTAGTATTTGGAACAAAATGAAATAAAGGACTTTTTGACCACAATACACACCCTGAACTTTCCCACCTTATACTTCAACATATTTTTTCCATTCAAGAGCGTAGAGACGAAGAGAGTGTGATGAAGGGTATGCACAACGTTATTGCAATTGAATGGAGAATCAGAGAGAAGGGTATGTTCAGGGCCAGACTGGCCATAGCAGGCATCCGGCATTTGCCCGAAGGATGGAAGGGTGGGGTCCATTTTTGGAGTGGTGGGGGGCTGGTTTTGTTACCGGGAGCCAGTTTTGCAGCAATGCTGCAATGGGTTTGCAGCAAAGCAGCAGGGCTGGGGGGCAGATTTGTTAAGCAGCAGTGCTTCACGCTTGCCCCATCCCTGGAGGTGGGGGCCTATCTGAGAAAAGTGCCAGGGCTGCTTTGGGTGCCCAGCCCGGCCTTAGTTATGTCTGTATGTGCACCAGCCTCTCTTTCCTGATGGTTTCACACCACAAGTAGGAGAGGTCTTGGTATAGGTACAAAGACCTCTGTACAGACACACAAACACACCTCGGCCTGTGAGATCTTACGATCATGACAAATGTGCATTTGAGTAGTTGCAGTAGGCTCTAAAGAAAGTGGCAGCAAGACTGCAAGATTTTACAACAGTAGAAGTGGCAGCAGTGATGTAGGGGCTCAGACTGATCACAGTAAGACTTTGACAGTATGACAAAGAAACATCATTGACATATTTGCAAGTGGATGCCAGTGACATGAAAGCTAGTGACAGCATGTGTGCTGACAAGGAATGTCACCTGAGTGCAGTGACGGGCATTTAAGCATTGCCTTCCCTGCAATGAGCAATCACTTAATAAGCTTAGCCTCAGCACTATTTAATTAATTTACCAGGCTCATGAAAACACCAACTTTTGTGTTTTTATGAACACTACCAGTAATCCGTTCAGCCCTTTTGACTTGTCCCTGCTCCTGATGAGAGGAGGAGGAAGAGGGTGGCCAAGGGGCCGCTCCAGTGCTTAATTCGTAGGACTAAGTGCCAGGGCTCACATCAAGAGGCCACTACAGCTTGCAGCACACATTGACCCTGCCAGTGCAGCTAATGCCAGTAACAACTTATACACACTATGAGGAGTAGGGAGTGAATGCACGTGGTGTTTGTGATATAATGTGGAAACATGCTATGTGCTTTAATACTGCTCTCACTCACACCGAAGTGTGACATGCTTTATCATAGGGCTGCTTACAAAAGACCCTGGCGCAGCCTACGCCTAGGGTGGAGCAATAGGGTGGGGCAGACAAGCACAACATAAAGAAAAGAAGCAATCAATCTCTCCAAAATGTGACTGGGAACAGTGGTGGTGAAGGTACAGAGTGGTGCATGTTAAAACTAACTCGGAGGTATCTATTTTATTCCTGGATCCCCTGGTCAGGGTTAAAAATGTGAAAGGATGGTGGTGCTGGGGAGTTATAATGTGCCCCTTATACCCCTCCTTACTGCCCGGTGGTCAACATGTTTCGGCCTTTACCATGTGCCCTATCTTATGGACACGTCGGTCTTCATCAGGACACTCCCTGTCCGAGTACCTGTGGTGGTACCCATTCCTCCAATCAAGGTTGTAGGTATTTTATATCCTAAATCTTACTCCGAGGAATTTCCATGCAAGACTCCTTGGGATATATGAGTTTACACCCGAGTCAAGCTCAAAATGGCGGTGGGCTATGAGAGACCTCTTGTAGTCACACTTACATCAAAGGTGGTGCCCAGTTAGCACCTGTTCTTTGAGGGGGAAGCTTGCACTGCTGATGCCCACACTGTGTATGGTCTGTGGGAGAGGGGCACCTGCACTGTTGCTGCTCTGTTGTACCTCTTGTATGAAGAAGGGTTGTTTTCTCAGCTGTAGCTCCATCTGTACCTGTTCTGTGAGGGAGAGACGCTTGCACTGTTATGACTCATCCTCCGCTGTGTACAACTAAAAGCCATGTGCAGTTGGGATATGGCCACGTGGTGGATAGGGTCCAAGATGAGAGAGAAATAAAATGGACCCCCATTGCCCATAAGAAAGGTGAAGTGTAGAAAGAAACAGCCTTTCCCCAATGGGCATACACTTATTAAACAAAATGCAATTTAGTTGAAAACTGCTATTTCATCCTGAAATGGCAATTTCTGAAAAAAGTCACTATTGCATGTACAGGGACAAGGAGAGTCTTAGCGGGAAAGAGGAAGGGGAATGAATGAACGAAGTGGGATTTATACATGCGCGACTTAGCCCCATGGGCGTTAAGGCGCCTAACTCAAAACTAGCTGAGAACACCAGGTGGATAGAGCTTACTGATACGCATTAATAAAGCACCAGGTTTTTAGAGCTTTCCTAAAGAGATCCAGTGAGGGTTGTGATTTGATCTCAAGGGGAAGTGAGTTCCATAGTTGGGGTGCCAAGATGGAAAAGGCCTTACTTCCCCATCTAACCTTCCTGGAGCGTGGAACTACCAGTTGGTTAAGCTCTGAGGAGCGTAGACATCTCCTCGGAACATATCGAGTAAGCAGAGAACCAAGCGCATCAGCTGGGCCAGCCATGAGGGCACGGTATGTAAGACAGAGGAGTTTAAAAGATACTCTCGAGATGATGGGGAGCCAATGAAGGTTCTTCCTTGCCATGGTCGCTGAGGACAGCCAGGGCAGGGCCAAAACAAATCGTGCCGCCGCATTCTGTACGACATGTAGGCGTTGCAGAAAGCCCTTGTTGGCCCCGGCATACAGTGAGTTAAAGTAATCAAGCCTTGAGCCAACAAGAGCGATCACAACCTGCTTGCGTGCCTGAGGGGAAAGGTAGTGAAGGATTCTTTTCAGAGTCCTAATAACACCCCAGCAGGTGGCCACAGTCTTATTGACCTGGAATTCCATGGATAGCCGAGTGTCAAAAATGACACCCAGATTCCTGGCAGATTGTGTGGGAGTGGGGCAGTTGCCTAAAGATGGAGGCCACCATTCTCCTGACCACATGTCCTGGTCTTTACCAAAGACCAGGACCTCTGTTTTGTCACCATTCAACCGTAGAGAATTGAGGATCATCCACTCTGCAACAAGTTGCATGCAGGACCTAAAGTTGGAAGCGGTGACACTCACAGAGTGGGTCAGGGACACCATAATCTGCGTGTCATCAGCGTACGACACTACCTCCATCCCCTGAGATCTTACTAGTCTAGCAAGGGGGGCCACGTAGATATTAAACAGGGTCGGACCCCTGTGGCACCCCACATTGCAAAGACTTAACAGGGGAGAGGAGATCCCCAAGCATCACACGCTGCTCTCTTTGTTGTAGGAAAGAGCTCAGGATACTAAGGGCCGGTCCTGTTACCCCTGCCTCCCTTAACCTAGATGTTAAAGTAAGGGGAGACAGGGTGTCGAACGCTGCTGTAAGGTCTAGCAGTACTAGTACGGTGGTTTGGCCCAGATCTACTTTCCGGCGTATGTTATCCGTGACCTTAGTCAAGGCAGACTCCGTGCTGTGAAGCTTTCTAAAGCCATGTTGGGACCCGTCCAAGAACCCCGAGGCATCCAGGAAGTGAGAGAGATGGCAGTTCAGGTGAGCTTCTAGCATCTTAGCAGGGGCTGGCAGAAGAGATATAGGTCTAAAATTCTGCAGGATCCCTGGATCCAAAGTAGGCTTTTTAAGCAAAGGTTTCACGATGGCTTTCTTCCAGGCCATAGGAAAGATACCCTGTTCTATCGCTCCATTCATTATTTCCAGCATGGGAGGAAGAATAATATCCCTACAGTCCTTTAGTACTTTCAAAGGAACCGGGTCCAAGGGAGAGGCAGACTTCATTCTATCCAGCAGAAGATTTACTCCATCCATGGAAAGCACAGGAAAGTGATTTAGAACTTGGAGAGAATCACCATCCCAAGATTCCAAATGTTTGACTCGAGAGGAGTCCTCTTCACTCAGGAAGCTCCTCTGAGATTGTAGAGCTAGATAGATGTCATCTATTTTTTTATAGAAGAAGTCCGAGATGTTGTTACATAACTCCTGTGAGACTACCACGGGGTCAGGAGCCTGAAGAGAGCAGAGAGAGCCCACGATCTTAAAGAGCTCTTTAGATGATGTAAGAGAACTAGTCAGGTTGGTGAAATACTCCTGTATCTCCTTAATGATTCTGCTTTTATACTCTCGTATCTGGCACCTGTACAGTTCCCGGTCAGTCGGATCCCAAGATTTACGCCAACATCTTTCCTTCCTTCTACATTTTTGTCTAAGAATCCTCAGGGTTTCTGTAAACCAGGGGGCTGTCGGTTTTTGTCGCGCCACATATTTAGACGAGGCGGGGGCTAGCTCATCCACTGCTTTAGAGATAGAATCGGCAAGTTCTTGCGCTGCCTCATCTACCACCCACTGAGATGTGATATTAACATTTTGAATAAAAGGGGCCAGCATCTCATTAGTAATATTCCTGAAACTTCTTTTGAGACAGTTCTTAGTGATAGCCGAGTTACCCTCCATACTGGGCGTATTTAGGTATAATGGTACTGCTAGATGATCAGACCATACTATCGGCAAAGGAACGCCGACTGTTAGCCTGGAGTCGTTAGAAAACACCCCATCAAGGGTATGGCCAGCCTTATGAGTCGGAAAGGATACCCTTTGGGCAAAATCACCTGTGTCCAAGGCGTTAACCAGGGAGGATGTATCTGTAGATGCCAGATCATCTAAATGAAAATTCATATCCCCAAGAATAGTGAAAAAAGATTTCCCAAAGTAAGGTTCCATAATTCTAAAAAGATCAGGGCAAAAGTTGGCTCTAGGTCCCGGAGGTCTATATACAAGAATTCCAGTGAAGGAGATCGATGGGGCACACACAATGCAGAAGTATAGAGCCTCAAAGGGATCCGAGGGAACTGATAAAGGTTTTACAGTACAGGAGAGAGTGGTCTTATAGAGAACTGCCAATCCACCTCCCCTGCGTCGCACTCTATCCAACCTGTGAAGTGCATATCTTTCAGGTATAGCCAGAAGAAGATCATGGCCAGAGGATTCAGAGGCCCATGTCTCGGTCACAAAGACCCAATCAGGTTGCCTCGCACTTACAAAGTCATGAAACTCTATGTTATGCTTAATGAGGGATCGTGCATTAATCAAAAAGCCCTGTCTAGATTGAGAGGTCGGCCGTCCACCGAAGGAAGGGGGAGCAAGTCTCCTACCAGCCTGTGTATTAAATTTAAAAGAGGATTTACACGAAGGACATACCGGTGCCTGACGCAGAGTCTCAGGGAGGAACCGATGATGGCATGAAAGCACAGGAGGTTTGAAAGACAGTAGATCATGTAACAGATATTCCCGGGGCAATGGGATGGACATATCCAAGATCCCAGGGTCCAGCCCGCCCTGCAGCACGTCCTCAGCGTGGACGGGCGCAGACGGGCTGAACTCTGGCGTAACTCCCGCGTCAATCAGGCGTCCCCGCTGCGCGTAACCGCTGCGCGTCTGCATGACTCTCTTTTGTATACGCCTAGCGTCCTTCTGACGACTAGAGCGTGTAGGCTGCCCGAATGCGCCGAAAAGCGGCACCGACCAAACTCAAGATGGCGCTGCTGGAGGGGAAGACGCCGGGAAGCGGACCCGCCCAAGGGAAGGAGAGGGACAGCAACACAAGCACATGGATGGGGACAGATGGAAAAGGATGAGGACAGAGAGTGGGATAGGAACCATAGAATGACGAAGAAAGACATGGGCATAAAGAGGGAAAGGGGCAGGTGAAGAGACAGAAGAACAGAAAAATAAGGACAGGAATAAAAGGACAGGCACAGATGGAGAGGAACAGGGAGGGTTGGGCGAGGAAAAAGGGGTGAGAATAAGGCACAAGAAACATGAGAAGAATGGTGACAGAATAGCTGGGAGATGGATAGGGCACCAGGAAAGGGAAAGAGAGAGAGGGATCGAGAGAAGAACAGAGACAGAGATAAAAAGGATGGGGCCAGAGGGACCGTAAGAAAGGGATAGAGAGTCACCTACAGGTCAGAAAGACAGAACAGGGTGGCAGGAACAGAGAGCCAGAGAAAGATGAACAAGAACAGAACAGAATGACAAGGGCATGGACAGAAAAACAGGGAGCAGAGAAGGACGGCTGGACAGAGACAGAAGGAAAGAATAGAGGGACAAAATCAGAAATAAGGGGACAGAGAGCGAGAGAGAATATGGACTGGCCGGTAGGTGAAATAGGTAAAAGAGTATAAATAAATAAAAATAAGGTTTGAAGTTAGTTAGGTAGGATTATAAGTATAAGTAATTAGGAGGAATTAGAGGAGTAGGTTAAGAGCATGTGTAAATGCCAAAAACAGTAGGCATGTATCAGAAAATAGTGTAAGAGTAAGCTGAAGTAAATGTAGGCATAAGAGTAAGGGTAGGAGTAAGAGTAAGCATAGGAGTAAGAGTAGGAGTAAGTGTTAGACTAAGTAGGATTGAAAGTAACTGTTAAAATAACACTATGAGTAAGTAGGAGCACGGGTAAAAGTAGGAGCAGGTATAAGAAAAACTAAGAGTAGTCCTAAGTAGAAGAAAGTGTAGTAGCACATTTAGAAGTAAGAGTAGGAGTAAATAAGAGATTCACTTAGTAGACATTGGGGTAAATTGCTGTCTTCAAAACAGCATATCTGCATTTTGTCACAAATCTGGTGACTCCCTAGACAGGTGGATGGAACTAGTTCCAACTGAGAGTCGCTCTGCTGGGCATGACGGTCTCTTAACCGGGATACAATAGGATGTACTCTGAGTCTCTGGGCTGGCCTTACGTCAGTCAGACTGGCTGACAGTCACTGTGCTGGACTGGGGATATCTAAAATGGGCTGGAATTTTGACATATTAGTGGTCCAGCCGGTATGTCACTGAGACATATGGAGATACTAAGGACCATATGTAGGTAATATGATTCGGTATTTAAGAATAGGTAAATGGGATGTAGATAAATATTCGGTACATTTTACCGAATCGGTAGGATTCGGTAATTAAGAATCGGTATTTGAAGCCATTCAGTATTACAGATTCGGTGAATACCGAACCTGTAATAGGGGGAACATTTTCAAGGGTGGCAGGGTGTCACATTGACACCCTGTTGCACCCCTGAATAGTGCATGGGTGCACATGTGGCACACATACTTGCCCTAAGGGCATGTATGTCTGCCACATCTCACTGTTGTAAAAGCAAAATAATTGCTTTTTCAAAGGTTTTCGATATTTACCACCAACTTGTAGTTGGTGGTAAATAACAAATACTTAACTCAGGAATGCACTAACTTGAGTGCTCCCTACATTACGGATTCGGTAATTTACCGGATCGGTATGTTTTGAATTCGGTAATTTACTGATTCATTTATTTACAGATTCAGTAAAATACCGAATCCAGGAATCATGCCACCTACATCTCAAAAGCCAAATACAGGTCGGTAACGGACAAAATTCGGTAATTTCGTCCGTTACCGACCGGTATTGGGCGACCTACATTTGGCCCTAGGCCAGGAAGCAGGAGGGGCATTGGTTCAAAGTAGTGGTCACTGGAGCCCTTCTGTGAACAAAAGAAGCCCTAGCCAGGTCAGAGCTGATCCTAGTGCCCTCTTACCAATTGCCATTGGATAATTACTAGAATATCCTAGGGCTCCTTCACCATAAACAAATTAGGGGCAAAGAGCACCAGCACACTTGAGTAGGTTCATGAAATGCCACAATCTTTACAGTGATTGCCATCAATTGCAGATGAAAAGTTAACAGAAGAATGAAATTCATCATAAAAATGTTTCTTAATGTTCCTTTTTTTTAAACTTATTAAGAGGGCCTAGCAGCTGCAATTTGCCAAGCGTCACTACTGGCTGAAAATATGCTTTTGCTCATAATTAGTTTATGCTTTTTAATGTGTTGCTCCAAGTCCACCACCTTGGAATGGTAAATAAAAGAAAAAACAAATGGCGTTATGATGCATGTGCACATATACAGGCGAGAATTAGGCATGTATACGTCATTAGCATAGGGACATGAGGCATACATGCACACGGCGATGAAGTATGCACATGTATACATCATGACACAATTTTTTGCCAAAGCTGTCCAGCATCTGCAAGAAATTTGTTTATTTGCTGATGCTGAATAGCGTTGGTAATAAGCAATGGCAAAGCCAATATGGCTTTGTTGGTATAGCAAAATGGTAAGACCTATTGGCTTTGCCAGTGGTTGTTTTAATTGAAAACACACAAACAGCCCCCCCCCCACACACACACAGATTTTGTGTATGGTGTTTCAACTACCCAGGTGGGGCAATGGATGGAGATTCAGACAGAAACATGGTGAACATTGCTAGATGGTTTGGGAAGAGGGCTGCCTGCTCTGAGAAAGAATGGGAACAATTAAAGCAATACTGGGCACTGATAGAGGCACTCAAATGGACAGAGTGTGCTTCCTGAGTAAAGAACTATTCATTTAATGAATGGGATACATCACAAGTATGCATGGTGTACATATTTTATTTTTCTCAATAAAAGTAGCTTGTATTCTGGTAAATTTTATTGCTAAAGGTTGGTTGAAACTTTTCATCAGTTCAAAGTTGGGAATTTGTTATTTTCTGCCTCTATTCCAATTCAAACATTATTAGACCCTCTTCCACTTTTTGTGTTGTGGTGTTGATTGTTTAATAAAATTGTATCGGCAACTGGTGCTGTATGTCATGAAGGTGGTGCAAAAGGGGGTGGTGATGGACGCAGCATCTGAACCAATCAAACACTCAAACCCAGTCAAAAGATCTGGGTTTGATCCATCACCGTTCTTTGGCCCACTCAGCCACCCCAGTTCAGACATGGCTATATGCAAATCAGTCTGACCCTGTGCCTCATGGGAACAGTCCAGCCCGAACTGCCAAGCCATGCCTTCCCTGGACCGGAAACAAGCTTGCGAGGACCGGTTTCTGGCATTCCAGCCGTCTTCAGCCCGGCTTGCTTGAATCCAGTGGCAAAGTGAGCAAGGGACTCACATCTGAGCATACCCTGCCACACTTATGGCGGCCAAAGCAGTACAAAAGGGGGGGGTGATAGACGGAGCATCTGAACCAATCAAACACTCACACCCAGTCAAAAGATCTGGGTTTGATCCATCACTGTTCTTTAGCCCACTCTGCCACCCCAGTTCAGACATGGCTATATGCAAATCAGTCTGACCCTGTGCCTCATGGGAACAGTCCAGTCAAACTGCCAAGCCATGCCTTCCCTGGACCGGAAACAAGCTTCCGAGGACCGGTTTCTGGCATTCCAGCCGTCTTCAGCCCGGCTTGCTTGAATCCAGTGGCCAAGTGAGCAAGGGACTCACGTCTGAGCATACCCTGCCACACTTAGGGCGAACAAAACTATACAAAAGGGGATGATGGACGGAGCGTTTAAGCAAATCAAACACTCACCCCCAGTCAACTGATCTGGGTTTAATCCATCACCATTCTTTAGCTCACTCAGCCACCCCAGTTCAGACATGGCCATATGCAAATCAGTCTGACCCTGTGCCTCATGGGAACAGTCCAGCCCGAACTGCCAAGCCATGTCTTCCCTGGACCGGAAACGTCAGACGTGAGTCCCTTGCTCACTTTGCCACTGGATTCAAGCAAGCCGGGCTGAAGACGGCTGGAATGTCAGAAACCGGTCCTCGGAAGCTTGTTTCCGGTCCAGGGAAGGCATGGCTTGGCAGTTCGGGCTGGACTGTTCCCATGAGGCACAGGGTCAGACTGATTTGCATATAGCCATGTCTGAACTGGGGTGGCAGAGTGGGCTAAAGAACAGTGATGGATCAAACCCAGATCTTTTGACTGGGTGTGAGTGTTTGATTGGTTCAGATGCTCCGTTCATCACCACCCCCTTTTGTACCCCTTGGCCGCCATAAGTGTGGCAGGGTGTGCTCAGACGTGAGTCCATTGCTCACTTTGCCCCTGGATTCAAGCAAGCCCGGCTGAAGACGGCTGGAATGCCAGAAACCGGTCCTCGGAAGCTTGTTTCCAGTCCAGGGAAGGCATGGCTTGGCAGTTCGGGCTGGACTGTTCCCATGAGGCACAGGGTCAGACTGATTTGCATATAGCCATGTCTGAACTGGGGTGGCAGAGTGGGCTAAAGAACGGTGATGGATCAAATCCAGATCTTTTGACTGGGTGTGAGTGTTTGATTGGTTCAGATGCTCCGTCCATCACCACCCCCTTTTGTACCGGTATGTCATGAAGGTGCTCACATATAATTCAAATAGTATGCCTTTCAGCAGCTTTGATGATAATTGCCAAAGTAGATGTTTTGGTTTGGCCATGTTAGGCGACCAACACGAAAAAATAGATTAGCTTTTGTTTCTTGCCCATATGAAATATTGCTTTAAATGGTGAGCCTGAACCTTTCCTTCAATGTCAGTACTCAAGCAGTAGTTCAACTGCACTGCACTGCACAGGAAGTGTGTGCCTCTTAGCACCAGGAAGGTTCAAGCCAATTATACAGCAATAACCATGGAAAAGTATGCTGGAAACCCTCATTTAGAATAAAGTCTGTGGAAATATCACAGTTACCAGTAGCAGTATCACAATTACTGGAATTATGATATTACAGTGATGATCCAGACTGTCGCTAAATGAGAGCCTGAAGCTAAGTGAATGGGTGATGAATGACAGTATGATTAAAATACAGAACCTTTACATGGGCTGTAAATCATTCACTCAGTCCAATGCCAATATGAATACTGTTAGAGTTCTATAGCCATAAATGCTAAATATAATAGTACTTATTTCTGCACCCAGTGTGTTTGGCAAAATCAGTTGGCACATCTTGGTCCAGAAATGCAGGGCCAATAATTCCAAGTTCCTTAGACTTCCACAGTGACCCCTATGCTCTGCCATAATTCCCAATGGCTGCTTAAGTGAATTCAGGGTAACAAAGGCAGCCATTTTCCTGTTGTGACTGGTATTTGTCTCTAGTATCTGGCAGGTAGCCACTATGGGGCATATTTACAAGCCCCTATTGCCACAGGAACATCATAAAAAGATAAACCCTTCACCTTATTTAGAAGGTGGCGCTAAGCCACTTAACGTGGCTTAATGGCGCCTTGTAAATAAGGCCCCCTTTCAAGCTACACTAAGGGCCCGATAGGGACCACCCTGCCGCCGCACTGCCAAACTCGGGGGAGGACTGCCAATCTTTTAATGACTTTTTTAGTAATTGGCAGGCGTTTCCTTTTCCGTTCCCACGGCGGTGCCTATAAAATAGGCACTGCAATGGGAATGTCAAAGAAAGTTCCAGCACAGCATGGACCCAAGAAGTCCATGCGTTGCTGTAACTTCTGGGCATGCACACAGGGGGGGCACATGTTGTGGCCCCTGTGTTCATCCACAAGGCATGAGCACAAGGGCCCCCTTTCTTTCCTCACTTCCACTGTTTTCATGGAGTAAAGACCTCTATGAAATCAGTGACGGTGATGAAAGTCAAAATATGCATGGCGTGACTGCAGCGGTCCCGCCATAGATGCCACAGAGTGGCATGACCACTAGGGTCATAATGTGATGTCACAAGATCGCCACTGCTGCGCCACCACGAGTCTAGTGATCCTTGGACCACCAGACTCGTAATCGGGCCCTTAGCGTTAAACAGGTGTGCAATGTATGTTGCAGTGGATGTTCTGCCGCAACACCAATTGATTTTGATGCTGTGCTCTATTTACAAGGGTGGCGTAAATAGGAGGCAGCACCAAAATTAAGACCAAGGATACCTCCAGCTAAAGAAAATAGAGCACCAGCTCTGAGTGCTTAAAAAATATAGTAGGTTTTCCTTGGGTCATGGATTAAATGATCCAGGAGACTTACTGTTTTTTTTAATGTGTTGGGGTACTGCAGCACTCCCTGCATCCCCAACCCACACAATGGTAATAAATGTTTGGTGGTGGTCTTGTCTCTTCTAGGGGCACCACAAGTATGAATATATTCTATTTTAAAATGCCTTAGGGCATTATGGTAGAGAGGGTAAATAAGGGAGACCACAATAGTTATAGAAGAACAATTGGTCTATTTAAATGAAAGTAGTTATATCAGCACTACATTACATTTTATGCAAAAGTAACTAAATTGTAGATGTGCACATACATGCTTGTGAAGAGAGTGAACGTCGCGAATGACACATGATAAGGTGATAGTGCCAGGGATAGATGTGAAAGGTTACAGCGAGGGACACAAGGGGTCCGTGTAGAACACGAGGTAAAGGCCTGCAGTTGCTTAATAAGGTCAATCAAGGATACAGAGTTGTCCCGGGCTGAGTCTGAGGTATGTAATGGATTGGCAAAACTGGGGCACCAGCTGAGGAGGAAAAGTGGAGGCAGTAAAGTGAGATGGTGAGCGCATCCACCAGAACTTCGATATGGGGAGTCTGATAGGGGGATAGGTGGTTACCTGTTGAAAAGCATATCCAGATAGAATCTGCACAATTCCAGACCCCATGCGGTGGGTCGATGGGAGTAAATCCAGGGTGGGGTGTCCAGAAAACGTCTGGGCCCGAAGGAGGATCAGATCGAGCTGTGGGTGGTATAGACGGTCACAATCTGGTGGTGAGTGCAAGCATCCAGGAGACAAAGTCGCACGAAGGGGTGGGTGTGGGGGTCATGCACAAGCTCAAAAAAAGGCTAGGCCAGCAGGGGAAGCCAGGTGTCGGCAATGAATGGTTCCCCCAAGAGGAAATAAAAAGTATGAGGTGAGGACAAAAGGGATGGTAGACAGATTGTTACTATGTTTCATTTGGAACGGAGTAAGAGGAGTAGCAAGGGCTGTAAAATGTATTTGTCTTACTTAATGATTTCCGTTTGAGACACTGTTACTTTGTTAAACATATCTACCTGGGTCTCAACTGGGCTAACGGGCCTTCTCCTGTTTTTGTTCTTTGTTGGGCATTATGGGGCACTCCTTCCTCTAAGCAGAGAATAATACTATTATTCTTTTTATAAAATGTATTTTGGGTGTCCCTGTGCCCACCCTCGTAACAAAATAAAAAAAACATTTAAATGCATCTTTATTCTTCATTCACCTTCTCAACTCCAGCATGGTTTTTTGGGGGTACTGCAGCAACTCAGCCCCCCACACCTACTTTCAGCACATGTGTTCCTTTTGAGACCGCATTTCTGCTTGTTGCAGCAGCGGTGTGTATTTAACAGCTCTGTGACTGCACAGCGGACAATAAGGACCAGCATATTTTTGTTGCTGGTTCTTCTCTCCCAAATGCTGTGCAGCTAGAATAAATGGTTATGGTGTGTTGATGCACCTGTCTTCAGGCTATGGAACTCATCATCCATAACAGGACACCACAGAGACGTGGAGGGAGGCCGTGATGCACAGTTGCACTTTACACCTAGCAGTAGATAAGAACATGAGAAGGGATGTACTGGTCATCTGAGCTAGTAATATTGTGTCCAGTGACAAATCAAGGCAGGTGGAAACACGTAAAACAGATCCATTCACTATTGTACAATGAAAAATTGAAGTATGTGACATTGAGGGTTGTATACGTTCACACTCTCTTGTGTAGCTTTCACAGTGTAGTTCAAAAGAGGAATATGATGTAGCTGTAATGTTATTACCCAACAGCCTATCCCAACCCTGTGGTTGCAGGGACGTTGCTTCCATTGATACAGCAGGTGCAGTGGCACCGGGTCCAGAGGTATGAGGGGCCCCTGAAACCTGATTATTGCTGTGTTTTATCATTCAAATGACAGCTGTGGGGCCTAGTTTCTTCTTTGCCCAAGTGCCCATGAAACCCTGGCCACACTATTGGGTGGTTGCTACGGATACCACAGCCTATTGTCCTGCACAGTTAAGGGCTGGATGGAAAAAAATGTTTAGTCTCATTACAGTGGGAGAATATAAAAGTATGCAACAATTACAGAGCAAATGTCCCATCATAATGTGTGCGTTAGTCTCTGTGACACTGAGCGAGCAAGAGTAAGAGGTGGAAATGGGTAACAGGCAGATCTTGGCCCAGGACCTTTTTTAAAATCTTTGAAAGGTGATTACAAACCAAATTTTGTAACTATATTGCTGACTTTATATATATAGCTTTATAGACTTTTAAAGCATTGTAATGGCATCTCAGGATCATTATTAGAGTTCACCAACAAGAACATTTGTCTTGTGTCCTTACGAGGGACATTTATGTGACCAAGCCAGAGATGTTAATCTAACAAAAACCACAGTGTGCAGTGCTATTGGGCAAAGGGTGTTGTCTCAGGCCTTGCCTTGTGCAATGTGCCTAGTGGAAGCATTTGCAGGCCATGCCCTGCAGCTATACTTTGCTTACTGTGGGAAAGGCCACAGGACATAGCGAGGAACATAGACTGTGAAATAGGAGCTATCATAACATCCTTTCAACTGAAGCATTACTGTGAAAACAGCAAGAGGATTAAAACCCCGTTTTTACTGATTTGATATCAAGCTTCTTAATTATTTTCCATAATTCATGGAAATTACGTCCCCCATCCATTATCGATTTCAACCACAGGGAAACCTAGAACATTTTATGTTATACTACAATGTAAAGAAGATAGACTGCCTCAGTGAGTTGAAATTGCAAAACGGTCCAGCAATTTAATTATTCAGCCAACCTCATAGTGATTTATTATCTTTTAGCAGTCCCTAGTAAGAAACAGATTTGACTGTAAATCAATAATAATGTCAACTATGTACATGGCTTAGCACTTCAACAAAAAAGACGCGGTTCTTTTATCAAATGGCCACACGGTGGCCCCCCAACCTCAGGCAATCATTATGAAGCAGCCTCTTCCGCAAAAATGTTAATGTGATTTCGGGCATTACGTCACATTTGTGGCACAGTAGCTGTAGCTCATCGGTCAAACTCTTAATTAGTCACTAACTCTTGTAGTCATTTTGGCTTACTCCTGATTTCAAGGAATGTGCCATGAGTGCTCCTGGCCCACACCCGACTTATTGTTTCAATCAATCAATCAATCAAAGCATTTATATAGCGCCAGGGGCGTAGCTAGAGCTTGTGGCGCCCGGGGCTATCCCTCAGATTGCCGCCCCTAGGGGGTGGGGGGTGGGGGGGGGGGGTAGTGGAGGGGAAAAAGGATGGCGAGCACTTGAAAGAGGTCCGAGAGACACGTAGCATCGCCGCTAATAGTTCTTCATCATACGGTTATTTTCCTGTGATCGGCTGCAATGTGCGTTAGCTTTTTTTGGTGATGTTTAGCGCACTTTCTTGTGAATAAACCCCTGTTGTACACACTGCTACAGCAAAACTGTTTTTAGACTCACCTACCTTTCCCTCATAGAGTTCAGTGTGCTGTCACTAATTAACTCATCCTTTCAGAATGGAAATCTGTTGGCGACTATCTACACACACTTGGTGGGCCTGGCTCACATACTTGAGAAGTCCAACAGCCCACACCCTCAATTCAAGATTGAAATCGCCCACCTACTCATATCTGGTATACATTAGGTGACTACCTCCAGAAGATACATTTTCCCATAAGTTACTGAGTCAGGCTCTATTCACTATTCTGTTCTTATGTCTGAATCAGCCAACTTCTGTCCCCTTCTACCGCAGTGCTTTGCTTGGCCTCCCTCTGCCCTTCTTCTACTGTCTCCTATCACAGCTATCCTTTCCACACCTCTATCCATGCCATAACACCCTGTTCATTGGTATTGACCACAGCTTTTCCTTTACTTAAGTAACAAACCTACTCAATATTTTGTTTCCTAAGTTCTGCCTGGATCTAATTCACATGACTTACTTGTGCTTAATACAGTTATATGTTGCTAACCTCTTGCACTAGATGGGATTATCATCTAACACCCACTCAGTCCTATTGAACATTTCTGGCGTCCTAACCCACCTCACTTGTGGTGGAACTTTTTTTCTGTGGTTCTTCTATACTTTATTAGAAGTTTTTAACTTCTATTCAAAGTTAAAAATGCCCAATAACTTTAAAAAAAAAAAAAATTCTATAGATATGACCATAACACCTCTTGATCAGATGTGACACAACTTATATTGACATTCTTCCGTCCTTGGTACAGTAAATCTACCTAACTTGGGCACCAGGCTTGGAGGAAATTATATCGCTTGAACTTGAACTGCTGTCTACTGTATCATAATAAGGGGTTTGTGTTGCTGATTTCTGATTCTGTACCAGTAAATTAGGATTACATATTCAGCCCCTATATGCATGTTCTGGAATTAACCAGGCATTATCCAGCAATAAATACCAGCAGATTTACCATAACAAAAATTAATGCCCATATCAGTATTTAAAGGCCAACTCGTAATGAGGACCTAAGTGTGACGCTCCAACTATAACTTGGACCCCATGTGTTTGTCCGTTTACTTTTCCACAAAGTTTTCCAGTTCCTCCTAGCACGTGGGCCAATTGACTACACAATGACCAACATTTATTTTCTACTCTAAACCAGTTGCAACAATTATGACATCTGCAGCATTAGGTTCTTAAAAGGCTCTTGTCCTGATGACTTTTTTCTCATCTGACCTCATTATGGTGATCCAACCCACATCTACTACTTCTAATCACCGTCAATGTAAAGACATCATCTAACCCTAGATCCTCTCAGAGGCCCTCGTTGTGAGTGGCGCACACACACATGCACGCACGCACACACACACACACACACACCGTTTGTTTGGAGATCGCAATTATAGGTGTTGGGATGGTCATCGCGCCCGGTTGTCACGATAAAATTTGCACCCTCACTAAATTCCAGGAATTGTGGATTTCGCTTCCACATGTTTAAGGTTATCTCACCAAACAGCTGTCACTGGCAATAAGGGCCCAAGTCTGCAAAAAGAAATATAAATGTAAAACTACCAAATCGCTATCCAAATGCTTTTGGCAGACCATTCACTATCACTGTAGAAAACTAGTCTCTGGAAATAATCCCCATGTACGCAAAACAACAGCAAAAATAAATAGCCTCATACCTTCAAATAATAAATACTATTTACAACAAGTATTTGCATTGCAATAGGTCTCCCATCACTGAAAGTTAGAGTTACTGGCATTGCATTATTATTTGCAGTGCCAATACCTCAAACTTCCACCAATGCGAGACCTATTGCATTGCAAATGCTTGTTGAACTTGTTTCGCTTTCACCATCACACTCATTAGCTTACAAATGTCAGCAAAAGTGCTGTTAGCTAAATACCAGGACTGACAGAGGGTGTCACACAAACCATAGGGGCACTTGTCAGCTATGTGCCAATACAAAAATGTTTGCTATCACATGGATGACTTCCGTTTCCTTTGTTCACAAACAGGCGCGTTTCACAGGGACTAATGTACTCCCATAAAAGCTGGATGCGATTCTGTGTGAAATGTGTTCTATGCTAGAACACGTACTCACTCACCTGGTTATCAAAGTCAAGTGAATAATTTATGTTTGCCATGTTCAGATATGTTAGCCTAAGTGCCCTAACGTGTTTGCTTGACTTTTTAAAGCATTACCTCTTTATTTAGGATTTTTAAAAGGCTGACCTTTCACTGTGGCAATCCCCCGATCGCCACTATAAAATAACAGTACCTACAGATAAAGGGATGAACGTACGGCTTTCTTGCCAGGGACTGGCACCAGTATTGAGTGCCAATTTTGTTCCAATTGGGAAATCAACATGTATTGATCTAGAATTTTATCACCGCCAGGCTTCTGGACCAGGAAATCTAAGCTGCAGACTGTGATTTGGCCACTTATTTCATACACCTCTGCGTCTGTTACCATAAGAGTTCAAAGTGAAGCCTGGAAATAAACTGACCGAACGCCACATGCACATTTAAGCGATTAGGAAGCTGTTCCATATTAACTCCACACACACACAGTGCACAATCAGATTACTATACTAACGCGCCCGGTACAGTTTAAAGTATTGTTATCAAAAGCACAATAACATACAGTTAATATAAAAGCACGACGGAACTTGCCTCATTGCCTCCCCATTTCTTCTTCCACTTTACTGCCTCCGCTCTAGGTCTGTTGAGGTGTAGGTCACTGGATGCATTTATGCACGTCACCACGTGCGTTGGTGCGCACATAGGCGGGCTCTGCTGCAGGATAAATGTTTGCAGGGCCGTCATTGGTAGCGCTTTCGCGCGCTACCAGATTGACGGCCTGGGACGCAAACATGAAGGTGCACTTTTAAAATAAAAGGTGCTGGTGGTGCGTGCAATGCAGTAGCATTCACACACACTGGCCCACCAACGCTTAATTATACTGCGCAACGCACTTTGGCTGCCAATAATAAATACTCTTGTGTTCATTCTGATTCCTGGCCACTCCCAAAATAGTGCCGCCTGGGGCGGACCGCCCCCCCCCCGCACCCCCCTAGCTATGCGGGTGTATAGCGCACTACTCACCCGGAGGGTCTCAAGGCGCTGGGGGAGGGGGTCCGCTACTGCTCGAACAGCCAGGTCTTGAGCTGCTTCCTGAAGGCGAGGTGGTCTTGGGTCAGGCGGAGGTGGGTCGGAAGGGAGTTCCAAGTCTTGGCGGCCAGGTAGGAGAAGGACCTTCCTCCTGTGGTGGCTCTTCGGATGCGGGGGACGGCGGCTAGGGCGTGGCTGGTCGATCGAAGCTGGCGTTTGGGAGCGTAGAAGTTGAGGCGGCTGTTGAGGTATCCTGGGCCTTGGTTGTGTAGGGCTTTGTGTGCGTGGGTGAGGAGCCGGAAGGTGATTCTCTTGTTGACCGGGAGCCAGTGCAGGTCTCTCAGGTGTCCGGAGATGTGGCTGCGGCGGGGGATGTCCAGGATGACTCGTGCTGAGGTGTTCTGGATCCGCTGGAGTCTCTTCTGGAGTTTGGCGGTGGTTCCGGCGTAGAGGGAGTTGCCGTAGTCCAGACGGCTAGTGACGAGGGCCTGGGTGACCGTATTCCTGGTCTCGGTGGGGATCCATCGGAAGATCTTACGTAGCATGCGCAGGACGTTGAAGCACGATGAGGAGACGGCGTTGACTTGTCTGGTCATGGAGAGGGAGGAGTCCAGGATGAAGCCCAGGTTGCGAGCGTGGTCTGTTGGTTTGGGTGCGCTGCCCAGGGCGGGGGGCCACCAGGAGTCGTCCCAGGCGGGGGGTGAGGATCCCAGGATGAGGACTTCCGTCTTGTCCGAGTTCAGTTTCAGGCGGCTGTTCGACATCCACTTGGCTACGTCTGTCATCCCTTCGTGCAGGTTGGCTCTGGCGGTGGCGAGGTCGTCGGTGAGGGAGAGGATCAGCTGGGTGTCGTTGGCGTAGGAGATGATGTTGAGGTTGTGCTGGCGTGCGATGGCTGCGAGGGGGCTCATGTAGACGTTGAAGAGTGTTGGGCTGAGCGAGGAGCCTTGAGGAACGCAGCAGATGACTTCGGTGACCTCCGATCTGAACGGGGGGAGGCGGACTCTCTGTGTCCTTCCGGCGAGGAAGGAGATGATCCACTCCAGTGCCTTCTCCTGGATTCCGATGTTGCTGAGGCGCTGCACGAGGGTGCGGTGGCAGACGGTGTCGAATGCCGCGGAGAGGTCCAGGAGGATGAGGGCCGCTGTTTCTCCGTTGTCGAGCAGGGCTCGGATGTCATCGGTAGCTGCGATCAGGGCGGTCTCGGAGCTGTGGTTGGCCCGGAAGCCAGACTGCGAGAGGTCGAGGGAACCGTTCGTCTCGAGGAAGGCGGCCAGTTGCTTGTTGACGGTCTTCTCGATGACTTTTGCCGGAAACGGGAGCAGCGAGATGGGGCGGTAGTTCTTGAGGTCGGTGGGGTCGGCTGATGGTTTCTTAAGTAGAGCGCTGAGTTCGGCGTGCTTCCAGCTCTCCGGGAAGGTGGCGGTGTCGAAGGAGGTGTTGATGATGTCCCGCAGGTGAGGTGCGATGACAGCGTCGGCCTTGTTGAAGACGTGGTGAGGGCAGGGGTCTGTCGGAGATCCGGAGTGGATGGAGTTCATCGTGCGGATTGTGTCTTCGGTGCTGATCGGGGTCCAGGCGCGGAGGGTGGTGGTGGGGGGTGGAGGTTCGGTCGTGGCGTGCGTCGGTTGAGTGCTGAAGCTGTTGTGTATGTCCGCGATCTTGTTGTGGAAGTAGGAGGCGAGGGAGTTGCAGAGGTCTTGCGAAGGGGTGATGTCGTTGTTTCCGGCGTTGGGGTTGGAGAGCTCTTTCACGATGTTGAAGAGTTCCTTGCTGTTGTGTGCGTTGTTGTCCAGTCGTTCCTTGAATGCGGTTTTCTTGGTGGCGTGGATCAGTTGGTGGTGTTTTCGGGTGGCGAGCTTGAGGTTTGTGTTTGAGTTCAGGACTAAACCAGAAGTCTAACAATAGATGAAGGTCACAGCAAACTCTTTGTGAATCTGGCCTTATGTTGAGTATGATGTAAACCTGTGTCTTAATTTGCAAAATATATTTTATAATATGTAAATAAAATGTTTCTTAGTTACAAAAGAACTCATTCACCCCCAGGGCGTCCACATCTGAAGACAATGATTATACAAATGTCTACATTTCTCTTTCTAACATTAAACTCTGGAAAGGGACTAGAAATTGTAGTCTTTTTAATTCCCATTCTGATGTTGTACTGAAAGCAGTCGCTAACATCGCTATCGCCTATTACCAACACAGGCGTAGCGATGGAAATATTCGCGCAAAGCGCGAATATCTCCAAAAACTAACGCCTGCTCAGACCAGTTCTTAGCCATTATATCCAATGGGAGGTGGATATAATGGCTAAGTCCCTGTTAGCGATAATGCGTGAATATCGCTGTATTCTCAGCGATATTCACGGATTTTGCCGCTTTCGCCGGGAATTTTATCGCTTTTGAGATAAACGTTGCTAATAGCATGTATCTCAGCGATAAAATCCGGTGATGCGCGGCGATAAAAAAATTGCCGCTAAGCCTACTTAGCGATAAATATCGCTATTTGATGATAATATGCCCCATACTTCTTTAACATTTCCGTTTCAATCAGACTATACCGCTTAATCCAGTGACGTTTATTAAAAGTAATAATATATACACATATGAACTTAGAAATATTTGATAATATTTCCACCCGGCCTTGAGAATGTTGGCATTACTGAACCAAGAGACACATCAGTTTGTCATGTGCTTTGTATAATGTCATTATACAGGGTACAACGTACTAGTCTATGTAATCATATACGAGAGTGATTTTACAACGACAACACTGGAAATAAGTGCTCTGAGGTGTTCTCAAATTAGATAGACAAGTTAAAATGAAGCCTGGAAGTTAAAGTATTGTGCTCATGATCACATATGTTGAAGTGGGAGCACAGGGTTCGGGCATACATTTGGGAGTTCAGCCAGTAGACGGATACCGCCTTCTCTTTCCAGTTTAACGCCAAAGAACACTGCTTCTAGTTATCAACTTTCAGGAGCTAAAGTAGTACAGTGTTTTAGAAATACACCTTTGACACATTAAATCCCAAATGCCCCATAATTCTTTCTAGAAAAACTGCAGCCATGACTTGGTATCAAATGTGGCAAAACACAAAAGAGAACACTTGCAAAGCGCATAGATGAAAGTGATCTGTTCTACAAAGTCTACGTGGCCGGATTTAAAGTTTGGCAGCTGGGGGTTTACTCTGTCAAGTCGCCATGATGGAGTCCCGGCTTGCCACATTCTTAGAACAGATGGACAGAATGCCAAACAAATCAAGCATTCGCCACTATGGGTTAAATATGTTGTTTTTTTGCTCGCCACGCCACCCCAGATTGGACCCAGACATAAGCAAATCAGTCTCGACCCTGTTCCTTATGGGAACAGTCCAGACCAAACTGCCATGCCAGGTCCTTCCTGGCCCTTAAACAAGCATCCTGGGACCTGTTTTGGGGTATCACCCCTCATCAGTCAGACTAGCTTGAATCCAGTGGCACAGTGTGCATGGGACACACATCTGGGCATACCTATCCACGTATGGCGACAAATGCAAAAAGAACAGATGATGGATGAATGCTGAGCAAATCAAGCACTCTCCGCCAGTCACAGATCTGGGTTATTTCCATAGTTTTTTGGCCCACCACGCTACCCCATTTTGGACCCAGCCATATGCACGGAGTCTTGACCCTGCTCCCCATGCGAATAGTCCAGCCGAGAGTGTTAGGCCAGGTCAGTGAACAAACTCCGGACAGCCACGCAGCACACAAGGACGCCATCCGCAACCACCACCACCTCATCAGGGCGGCCAAGAGGACCTCCTTCAAAGACCGCCACGACAACAATGCACACAATAGCAAGGAGCTCTTCAACATCGTGAAGGAACTCTCCAACCTAAGCTCCAACACCGACGACATCCCACCGTCGCAAGCCCTGTGTGACTCCCTCGCCACCTTCTTCCACCGCAAGATAGCAGACATCCACGACAGCTTCAACACCCAGACAGCTCCAACAGACAGCAACACAACAGACCCTCTGCACACCATCGACCACGACCTCCTGCTAGCCTGGGCCAGCGTGAGCATCGATGACACCATCAAGACCATGTGCACAATCCACTCCGGCTCTCCGTCAGACCCATTCCCGCACCACGTCTTCAACAGAGCAAGTAGCTCCATTGCATCCCACCTGCTCAACGTCATCAATCTCTCCCTCGAGACCGCGACCTTCCCAGAGATCTGGAAACACGCCGAGATCAACATCCTACTCAAAAATCCTAAGGCAGACCCAAGAGACCTCAAGAACTTCCGGCCCATCTCTCTGCTCCACTTCCCGGCCAAGATCATCAAGAACACCGTCAACAGACAGCTAACCTGATACCTCGAAAAAAACAGAATCCTGGACCCTTCCCAGTCAGGGTTCCGCAGCAACCACAGCACCGAGACTGCCCTCATCGCCGCCACCGACGACATCAGGACCCTGCTGGACAACAGCGAGACCGCAACACTCATCCTCCTAGACCTCTCTGCCGCCTTCGACACCGTCTGCCACCGCACACTACGCGCACGCCTCCACGCTACAGGGATCCGAGACAAGGCTCTGGATTGGACCACCTCCTTCCTCTCCGGCAGAACCCAGAGCGTCTACCTCCCCCATTCCGTTCAAAATCCTCCGAGATCATCTGCGGCGTACCTCAGGGTTCCTCCCTCAGCCCGACGCTGTTCAACATTTACATGGCCCCGCTCGCATACGTAGCCCGACAGCACAACCTCAACATATTCTCCTACGCCGATGATACTCAGCTGATGCTCTCCCTCACGAAGGACCCCATCACCGCCAAAGCCAACCTCCACGAAGGATTGAAGGCCGTCTCTGACTGGATGAAGACCAGCCGTCTGAAGCTGAACTCAGACAAGACGGAGGTCCTCATCCTCGGCTCCACCCGTTCAGCCTGGGATGACTCCTGGTGGCTGATGGCACTGGGGGCAGCCCCGACACCCACCGACCATGCACGCAACCTGGGAATCATCCTCGACTCAACGCTCTCAATGACCAAGCAAGTCAACGCCATCTCCTCCTCCTGCTTCAACACCCTCCGCATACTCTGCAAGATCTACAGATGGATTCCGACAGATACAAGAAAGACAGTCACCCAGGCCCTCGTCAGCAGCAGACTCGACAACAGAAACGCCCTCTACGCAGGAGCCCCGACCAAGCTCATCAAATGACTACAACGCATCCAAAACTTCTCGGCATGACTGATCCTCGACGTGCCACGCCACGGCCACATCACCCCCCACCTGAGAAACCTGCACTGGCTCCCCGTCAAAAAGAGCATATCCTTCAAGCTCCTCACCCACGCACACAAGGCACTCCACAAGACTGGCCCAGCCTACCTCAACAGACGGCTCTCCTTCTACATCCCCAACTGCCAGCTATGCTCCGCCGGCCTCTCACTCGCCACCGTCCCGCGCATCCGAAGAACAACCACCGGTGGGAGATCCTTCTCCCACCTCGCCGCCAAGACATGGAACACCTCCCACTGAGCATACGACAGACCCAAGACCTGCTGACCTTCAGGAGGATACTCAAGACCTGGCTGTTTCGATCAGTAGTGCCCCCCCCAGCACCTTGAGACCCTCACGGGTATGTAGTGCGCTTTACAAATGATTGATTGATTGATTGATTGAGGTCCTCTCGGGAAAAGAAACAAACATTCTGGGATGGTTTTGGGGTATTATCCCTCGTCAGCAAAGCTAGCTTGAATCCAGTGGCACATTGAGCACGGGACCCATGTCTGGGGATACCCTTCTCACTCAGGGCAACAAATGCAAAAAGAACGGATGATAGACGGAATGTTTCTGGTCCAGGCAGGACCTGCCCTGGCAATTCGGGCTGGACTGTTCCCATGGGACCAGGGTCAAGACTGATTTTCACATGGATGAGTCCAAACTGGAATGGTGTGGCGAGCAAAAATCACTGTGTTTTCAAGAATGGCCATTATTGGCGATGACAAACACCAACAACAGGTGCAAAAGGATCAATGTGCTGCCACTGTCTCTGTGCACACAAGACCACATTCTGGACACTCATCAGAATGGATTCAGTCTGTCTCCCTCTTGCTCTCACACTAGTCTGACTTCAACCTGAAGGGAATCCAGAAGATTGGCGTTTTCTATATGAGGCTGAATCTGGTTAGGTAACAGCCATCTGGCATCTGGGTTAATTTTGAAATGTGGTGTTACTATGTTTAATTTTGACAGGAACAATCCTTGCTAAAAAAAAACATTAATGAGGGTCTACTTGAATGATCAACTGTCACTGTCCAGAGAGGCATAACAATGTTCACTGTGAATGATTTAGTTCACGGCCATCAATTGATTCCCATCTATTTAATAGAAAAAAGATTAACTGTATCTAATCGACCGAACCTGCATACTACCATACCATTATTGATAAAATAGCAGCTTGCTTAGAGTAGACCCACTGGACAGAAAAAAGACCATTGTAGACTTTGTACATGTGCTGATGATGACCCTTGGATCTTGTCGACTACTAAGGATCGAAACACCACTAATAACTATGTGGTCCCATGAGACTGAAATATTGTGCTACAAAATGAAATATTTTTCCTAGTCTTAATGATCCTAACTGTTGATTTCCCCACTTTCATACATTTGTTAAACACTGTTATTATGTGTGGATCACATCTTCATGTCCTCTGAGCCCTGAAGTGATTCAGGCTTAATACAATCCTTTGAAGTACTACTGTGATAACAGAGATCAGTCAATATTTAAATCACAGGACAGCCTAATATTTTCGAGTATATGTCACGATCTCCACTATTTTGATCAAGTAATGTGCCCATGCATTGTCTGCAATTACAGAGTAAGTTTTACATTATTTTGCTGAAATGCTTACATTTGTTACATTTCTAAAAAAATAAACAAACAATTAAATCACTGTTATTATACACCTTGTTAAAAACTTATGTTCCATTTGGGTTTACTGTGTAGCCCTCCTTTATTTAACATGATTGGAGCCCACGAGGATTAGGAGTGTTATTTATAGAAGAAAGGCATGCTAATTATGTAATTTAGGCTTTCTCAACAGTACTGAAATGCTAAAGTGCCATTCACTGCACAAGCAGACTAGGTACATATCAGCATAGGTACCAGCTCGGAAAGTAATGGGCCCTGCACTCTTTATGATATTAAAAAAAAATCTTTACCAAGCTTTCATTTCTGCCACAGCCAATGCAGCACCATATAAGGGACATATCGAGTTTTCCCATGCTACACAGACTGTGATTGGGTTTCCTCAGAACAGGACTAACCTGAATTCATTGTACACAACCCCATCAGTACTCTGGGAGAACTAAGGGCCTTTGGGGGGCTGACATGTTGTAGAATCTTTGGTTGGAAGACCAGCGAGGTCAAGGAAAAGAATATCCCCTACCTTTATCTCAGGAACGCCAGGGGAAGGGTGAGCAGTCACCAAGCTTGAGCAGGGTCTTTCTTTCCAAGAGTCCTTGCTCATATTATATTAGAGAAATGAAGTCGGCCTGCCTTTGATGTTGCCAGGTTCTGAACTGGGATGGTGCAGTGAGCTAAAAAACGGTGATGGATCAAGCCCTGATCTTTTGACTGGGTAGGAGTGTTCTGCTTAATTCAGATACTCTGTCCATCACCACCCCCTTTATGAATCGTTTTGGCCACCATAAGTGTGGTAGGGTATACTCAGATGTGAGTCCCTTGCTCACTGCAACATCAGGATTCAAGCAAGCCGGGCCGAAGACGGCTGCAATGCCAGAATCCGGTCCCCGGAAGCTTGTTTCCTTTCCAGTAAAGAATTGGCTTGGTAGTTTGGTCTGCCCTGTTCCCATGATGCACTGGGCCAGGGCCAGACTAATTTGCATGTAGCCAGGTTCTGAACTGGGATGGTGCAGTGAGCTAAAAAACGGTAATGGATCAAGCCCTGATCTTTTGACTGGGTAGGAGTGTTCTGCTTAATTCAGATACTCTGTCCATCACCACCCCCTTTATGAATCGTTATTGCCTTTGATGTGGGCATGGCTTCAGCCCATGTGACTTCTCTTACCAGTTTAATATAATTTACAAAATTATGCAATTAAATAGATTAGCATATGGACAGATTAATAGAGCTCATGCGGTAACAGCTGTCTTTTGCCATCTTGGAAAACCTCCAGAATGTTTATTTTCTGGGATTGTTTTTACCAGAATTTGGGAGAACTGCTACATGGAAGGGGATTTCCTAAGGTGAAAACTTGGCTAGGGTTCCAAGGATGCATTTTCGTTTTCTTTAATGCTGTTTTGTTGTTGCTAAAATACTTTATGCAATATTCACTGAGGCTGGCTTGATGGTTGACAATAAGCACAATGGGTAATCCTTGAATTCCTCGCTAAAACCTTATTTTAACTTTTTAGGAACCAAGGCCCACAAGTACAAAAGGTGTTGGCGGTCACAAATGGAGAATCGGGCCTTTAGCGACCACTAAATAGCCTTTCGACATCTACTAATCCTATTTTGCGAGTCGGTAACCTATTACCAACTCACAAAATAAGGTTTGCGAGTCAGTATTAGGAAGGGGCGCGTCAAGGGTGTCTCTTCCTACTAGCGAGTTGCAGGGGGATGTATGAATGTTTTGCGATGGAAATGCATTCGCAAAACATTAGCCGTTTACCGCCTACTTCAAGTAGGTGGTAAGCTAGTCGCAAACAGGAAGGGGTCCCCGGACCCCTTTCTGAATGGTTGCAAAAATGTTTTTAAGAGCAGGCAGTAATCCCACGGGCATTGGAATGTTGGGAGCTCCCTTGAAGAAAACGGAGTGCTCCAGACTTCTATTGGCCAGGAGAAGCACAGAGCTCCAATGTTGTGGTTCAGAGCTCTTGCTGTAAACATAGGGCTCACGGAGCCCGTGGCGAATCAATCCCCTTTGCCTCTGTGAGGCCTTTGTTTTATTTGTAAGAACATTCTGTCCTCTAGTGGCGGAATGTTCTGATTGCCTTATAGCCTATCGTAGCTGGGCTATACTGGTATTAAAGTCCCGCTCCCTTGTTAAAGGCCCTCGCCACGCTGGAGCAGGCCTTTAATCGCTGGTATAGCCCACTAGGGCGGGATATGAGGTTTTATTAAAAACCGACCAGACATCATCAAACAAAGGGAGATTCCAGATGGCTGGGTATCAATTGCGCACAGTTGTGATGTAATCAAATTCAAGAAATCTGGTTGCTCCAAGGATATGGTAACAGCCACCCACCATATACCAGAAGGTATAGACAAACTCTACACCATTTAGACAAAAGAGAGAGGCTATATCCTGAGCATATTCAGTACAGTAATCAGTTAAAGTTCTTAATGAATCAACACCAATAGCCTTCTTAGTCTTCTTTTATTTCTTTAAACCTTCTCCAAGAACAGTCCTAGCCACCAACACATGTTTCGTCTCTTTGTGGTCTAAGCCACAGACTTCCTCAGGGTTAATATTTCACAATGTTCAAGGATTAACAGCAAAATTCGAATTATTAACAAGTGTATGTATTTATCATATTTCCAAGAACTTTTCAAAGTCCCGATCCATGAGAAAAGACAATGTAGTCTCTCCAGCTTCCTTCGTGTATCAAGAAACCATCAGGTACCCTTCAAAAGCAGCGTAGTCAAGAGCAAGTCAAGGGAATAGACGCCGATTCTCAAGGAGGGGGGGTAATTCTTCCAGCAATAGGCAGAGTGGAGAAGCAGGGGCTCTCAGAAGGGGTGAAAACACAACAAAGCCTCATTAACAAGCAAATTGTCTTTTAAAGACCTGTGAAGTACTCAGGTGCAGCTCTGTGTGTGCCTTGGAAGCTGTCTCAGCCTGGGTTGCCACACACGACAGGGGGGTCTGAAGCCCTCTGAGCCCAATGAGCGTTGCACGCCTGCAGGGGCCTCAGTTTGAAAAAGCCTCTCAGTTTTTTTAGTGCAGTATAAATTGTGACACACTGCTGTACCTTTTGACCCCGTCAGTCCACTGCTTTGGGACTAGTTTTACTGGCGAGGGTATGCAGCTGCTGTAGCCGCAAAGTAGCTCATTTTCATAAATTCATGTCAGATCTATAGGACAAATGTGTGGAGACACTTTGCTGAAAACGAACTTACTTCAGAAAGAGAACTAAGTGTGTTTATTTGTTGATACAACATTCTTTCTCAAACAATTTTGTAAAAACTGGACAGTGTGCAAAGTCCATCAGCGTAAAAAAAAGTGGACTGTTTATAAATGTAACTTTTATTTGCTCTTGTAATAAAATGGTGTACATGGAAATAAGAGTCCAACTCACTGATGTTAATCTGAATAACTGACACAGAGACAAATAGTAGGACTGTGTTTCTGATTTCCCTCCAAAAATCCTTATAACGATAGTGCTGTATGAAATGGTTGGTTCTCGGGGAGTTAACAGGCTCATGTCCTGTCATGTCAGCGACGATTTCCTGTTTACATTTCACATCTTTTACTTCATTTTGCACTCCCTTGGAGGTCTGGGTTTTCCAGGTGTGTTTCTGGACTTTTTTTTGTGTAACATAAATCTCTTGTATAGTGCATACTGTGCACTGTATCCCTTCTATTGTCTGGATGTGCTTAACTTATGGATGGATGGATGTTCATGCCTCGGTGTGATTGAGAGATCTGGAGTTGAGGCTGAATACAATGGCTGTCAGTGGGCCATGATGTTCACATTAAGGGCCTGATTATGAGTCTGGCAGTCCACAGACCGGCATACTCAGGGTGGCGCGGCGGTGGTGGTCAAGCCACAGTCACACCAGCGATCTAACTGCCCCATTACAAGTCGGGTGGTCGGACCTCCATTGCATCGTCGCAATTGCCAAGGATCAGACATCCCTGGCATTGGCACAGCAGTCTTGAGGCCGTAATATGCTTGATAAGACTGTCGTGATCATGCCAAGCCTGTTAAAAGTTTTCTGTCTGCCACAGTTTTCATGGTGGATCCTCCTCCATGGAAACCGTGGTGAAGAAGAAACATAGGGGGCCCTTCAGGGCCCCCTCTTGCCCGAGAGCCATGGGGTCCATGCTGGGAGGAACATGTTGTTCCCCCCTGCGTGCATGCACCAGAATATCTGCACAGCATGTAATGCACCAGTCCATGCCGTGCAGGTACTGCCTTTGACGTTCCCAGTGTGGTGCCTATTTCATAAGCACGCTGTGGGAACGCCAAAAAAAACACTCACCTGTGACTAAAAGAATAACAATCTAGGGGGCGGTACGCACACAGGTTTGACGGTGTCGGAGTGGGGCTGCAGCATGGCGGCACTGCCAAATTCGTAATCTGAATCTAAATGATCATTCAATTCTTGGCCTAACTGCAAACTGCAGAGGGCAAGGGCCACATAAGTGCCTATTATAATTCCCATTTCATGTGAAAGACTAACAGACTCAAAGACGGCAGAGGAAAGGGATGTGAAGAGTAGACAAGACACTTTGCAGACCACAACTCATTCCACAGACCATAGTAATGTTTAATTCAGACTAATATTTTCAAAATTGAAATATTTTCTTGTCAAATTATTTACACCACAAACACAAGGAATAGGGTCAAGACTGATTTGCATATGGCTGGGTCTGAATTGGGATGGTGAAGTGAGCTAAAGACCGACGATGGGTTCAACCCAGATCTGTGACTGGGAGTGAGTGTCTAAAAAGTTTTAGCGCTACGCCCATCATCTCCTTGTGTTTGCTTTCCTCGCCCTAATTTGGCAGGGTATGCCCAGACATGGGTCCCTTGCTCGCTTTGTCACTGGATTCAAGCTAGCCTGGCTGATGATGGGTACTACCCCATAACCGTTCCCGGAATGCTTATTTCCGGTCCATGGAAGACCTGGCTTGGCAGTTTGGCCTGGACTATTCCCTAGAGGAATAGGGTCAAGACTGATTGGCATATGGCTGGGTCTGAACTGAAGTGGCGAAGTGAGCTAAAGAACGATGATGGATTCAATCCAGATCTGCAACTGGGGGTGAGTGTCTGAAAACTTTCAGTGCTCCGTCCATCATCTCCTTGTGTTTGCTTTGTTCACCCTAAGTTGTCAGGGTATACCCAGACGTGGGTGCCTTGCTCACTTTGCCACTGGATTCAAGCTAGCCTGGCTGATGAGAGGTTCTACCCTAAAACCGGTCCCTGGATGCATGATTCTGGTCCAGGGAAGACCTAGCTCGGCAGTTCGGGCTGGACTATTCCCATGAGGAAGAGGGTCAATACTGCTTTGCATTGCTGGGTCTGAAGTGAGCTGAAGAACGGTGATGGATTAAACCCAGATCTGTAACTGGGGGTGAATGTCTGAAAGATTTCAGTGCTCCATCCATCATCTCCTTGTGTTTGCTTAATTATTTACACCAAAATCATTGTTGTTACTTATTTAGCAGATGCTGCTAACAAGCACTGTTAATAGCTCTGGCTTGCTCTTGGTTTATGTTGGTGCGTGATATGTCTGAATGCATTAACAGAAACTCAGAGTGGCACACAAATACTGGCCAGGTAGCGCACTGTCTGAAGCAAAGGGTTTTACTCTACATGTTTTAACCCACACACTTAATCACAGAAGCCATCCGTCTTGGAAAGGATTCCTGGGTACGTTTCTTTGGTAACACCCATTTTACAGACCTCTCCCACCCCCAAAACACATACACACACGCATGTACACACACACACACACACGCACACATGCACACACACACACTACTTTTCATCCCACTCAAAGAACTGGTGATTCTGTTGCCTGCCTGCCTCTTTTGCTGCACACCTTACTGAAATCTAAATGCTGCCCTTTGAAAGTAATCCTATGCAAAGTGAACGAGTCATTCACTACAACTGAGTTTACTAATAATTAACACTGATTTCCTGCCTAATCATACGCGACAATGCAGAAAACATTTGTAAATCTACCCCTTTGTTGTGATTGTCTTTTCCATTGCCACTTTGCTCTTTACTTTGACACAGAGCTCTTCTAGCTGAAAACAAAAGCATTATAAACTCATCACAACCAAAATAAATAATGAATTATCTGAGTTGTAACATGCTCCTTATGGCCTGCCTGGTCTTTGATGTGCGTATATAATCTCTTCTAGTTGATATGTCAAGATTAATATCTATCAGTGTATTTCCATTTCCATTTCCATTTTATTACATTTGTAACGCGCATAAATCACCCGAAGGTCTCAGAGCTTGAAGTCTCCCCCCTCCACCACCGATAGCGAGGATTCCAGAACATCCCACTCCAGGGTCGAAAGGTAGTATGGGTTGTCGGCGTTAGGGTCATAAAATCCTGCACATACAAAATCATAATTGGGGATCCCAGCCATGACAGGTCCCACCAACCTGAGCTATATGTTTTAGAGTTCAACAACTCCACCCCTGCACCTTTCCCTACGAGAATTGCCACTCCTTTAGAACATTCTACTTGATTGGAGGCTGTGTAGCTCTCCATCCACCTTAGTTTTGAATAGAGGGCTCTGATCTCAATCGCTGATAGTAGAGTTGCCTACAGGATCATGATGTGGGCCATATTATCCTCAACATAACTAAGCACCAATCTCTAGTTCCAGGTTAGGAACTGTATCTCTCTGCCTACCCCCATTTAGCTCCAGTATTTACACAGCCATCACTCCTACCTGTATTACAATTTATAGCCATAGTTGAACATAAGTACTCCAAAGATTATTTTTTTTCCCTATTCTCCCCACCCATTGCCCTGTCCCTATACCAGCCCTGGGAAACCCTCCCATTACTAATTGGCATTTTGAATCCCATATGAACATCCAACAGGAGGCAGACAGGTGAAAAGAGAAACTATGTGACTAAACTAATAGTGAGTACCCCTTCCCCAACCCGTCTCACCCCAGTCCACACTGCCCAGAAGGAATCCCATCATAGAGGAGCAACCTTGAGTTTCCTCAGGAATTTGTATATTTATTGATGAATTCAGTCAACGCATCAAAGTCTTCCAAAGTACAGTAGATGCACATTTGATTATTCCACGTGAGGCGGAGCATTGTGGAGCATTGCGGGGAATTGTAACTGTGTCTTGACGCTAAGTTTATGCAGTTCCTCCAATCTTCTGCCCAGCTCCCACTGGCGCTGATCTGTAGTCTTGCAAACAACAGACCTTATATTAAAGGTGAACCCCTTGCTGGTAAAAAGGACCGCATTTAAATGCGATATCCATGATAATCTTTTTCACCACATAGGAAAAAAAGTTTACCAGAGTCTTCCTGGGTTTTTGGTGCTTCAAAGTTTTTTTATGCTGGATCTCCTGCTCAAGATTGATGTTGGGCCTATCTTTAAGAACTGAAGACAACATTTGATTATTGTTTATTTATAACTTTTATATGGCGCAAGCTAAAACTGGTGGTATCAGACCGCTTTACATAATCGAGAGCAAGGCAATAATCCAATCCCTAAGTATATGACATGCAACAATCTTAGGTTGTTGTGATTCTATCTAGGACCCTAATTCGATATTCCCAATTTATGCCCTTATGTGGTTATAAAAAATAATATCCTTATAAAGGCATAAGAATCATATCCATATTTAGTAATAGCCAATGCAGTCCAAATACGGCAATTCTACTCCCATAGACTCCTAGAAAGTACAACGCGTTCTTTAAACAAACCAAGCCTCCAGCAGCCCGGGAAAACCCCCTGCTTTTGTTTTGATTTGCACAAGAACTCCTGGAGTCCAGAAAGAACTGTTAGTTCTTACTGACGTCTTATGTCCAACCTTACGTCAAACCCGGCACCTTTCAGGTATAAATATACCAACATTGCCTTAAGCAAACACACGGTGGTTTGGAGCAGAGCGGCTATCTACTTGCCCGACGCCCAGCTGATGCGAGAGCCGAAGGAAGCCGACCCTCCCATTTTGACGCACTGAGAGAGACGCTGTCTTTTTCTCCAGCCGAGAAAATCCAGCTCCGGTGTTTCCAGTCACCCTTGTGGGTTACTGGGAGATCGAGTCCTGAGAGAGAGATACAAGACCTCCTTCATTCTAGAAGCAAGGTACGGAGCTGACTAAACCCTTAAGAGAATTCTTGATTCAGATTCTTGGCAAAAACCAACTTAACTTAAACTGCAACTTACTTACTCCTTCCCAAGTATTAGGCTTAGGTCAGGTACACCGGGGTAGGCGTATCTTAGAAGCACCAGTTGAGTATGTTAGTCAATGTTTTTATGTATGTGTATATTTTATCCATTTTAAAGTATCATATGGCTAAGAAACCATATCAATGCTTTTACAGTATTATTTCATAATACTACTTTTACTGTACGCACTTTACTTCATGATAAGTATTGCAATTGTGGCAATTCATTTCTCTTGCATGAGAAAGAAGACTGCTCAATAAATAACACCTTTTTATTGAAAACGCCCGTCTCTCTCTTTCTTTGCACTCTGGTGAAACTAAGTACGCACGATTGACTGAGTGAAATAGCTGTCTATTGTTTTCACACGACTCTAGAGATATACTCTTTATTCTGAGGGAGCAAAGTTGTCATGTTTATGCGGTTGTCAGAAACTAATCCCTTCTTTTCTAAATCAGGAGTGTTAACTCTTTCCTGAACATTCGAGAAAGTTTCTAGTGACCTCTGAGCTAGCTGGCAAAACTAATTAAGTCTAACATAGTCAGTAGAGACCTAGATGACCTCAGTCCTACGTCTAAACTGCTGTTTATGTTATTCCAATGCGCAGAGCCTATTGGGAACATAGGAACTACACTACATGGCGCCCAACATTTGGTAAGGCGATAATCTAACGCAAGACATTAGAGTAACTCAGTCGTGCTTTTTCACACAGACCCCTTTTCCCGTAAAAACTCCAATAGACGTCTGGAGTGGGTAAAAGGTTAATATCCGCCGGAACTTAGTAGGAAGAGATTCCTATGTATTAGTTTTTGGTTTATTCAACGTTGAAGGATACAGTGTTCCAAAATATTGTGCACCTAATCTTTGTTCCCTTGAAACTTGCTCTGCAAAGCAAAAATAACTTTCTGTCAGTAAAATGCCGGAAGGTGACGAAGAAAGAGACGCTTTAGTGTCTCAACTGTTGTTAGATGACACAACTCTCCAACAGAATGACCCGAATGCTATAATCATTCCGGTCAATGTAAGAAGAACTATAACTCTTAAACTTATAGAAAATGGACTATCATCAAGAGGTGGTACAGTCATATTGGTGGTAGAGGCCCATGAATATTGGCAGACAGAGGTATTCTATTCATGGATACATTTTCCAGCAGCAAACGCTGTGACACAAGACTTCCACTATTACAAAATAGAGGAACCTCCGGATGAATACGCTCCTTTCGAGGATGTTGAAATCCCACTAACTTACCAAGAGCACCTGCTCTGGTTTAATGGTGCCCTAAAACATCAAAATCACATCACCAGGCTCGGTCCACTAGGTAGACCAGGAGCCACGTGGCCGGTTCTAGCCAGCTACACACCACATCCAGACATTGAAAAAATGTCAGACCGGGAACTTTTAGCTCAGCTAAAATTACTAATTAAAATACATAGACAATTGGTCCAATATGTAATGCGGACTTCAACAGTCCAACCAGCAATACAAATTCCATAGACCACCCCTCACCAGGGGAACACAAATAAAATCACACCACAGAATATACAATCAGCCATTGGCAAAATACCCGCCAAACGGGAACAAATTCCATTCTGGTTAGCTTAAAAAATCACTCAAATAGAGGCAGTGTTTCCTGATACTACACCTCAGGAGAAACACAGAATTCTGACTAGCTGCCTTCCAATGGGGATCGCACCACATGTGGAGGACTGTGACACTTGGGGCACAGTCTTTGCTTCAATTTACACAAAAACACATGGTGTTCCGTCCATGGCGGTTATACCAGATGTACTAAGACAGATTCAAAATGAATACGGTCCAGAACCTGCTTTAACTCTAGGTATGAAATTACTGAAAGACTTCAAGGAAGTCTCGTCTATATTCTTAGCCAACATAAAGGGAGAAGCAGCATCTGTGGCGATCCGCCAGAAATTGAAAGAAACAGATATAGCAGAACAACCTTTTGAACTTGCCAAAATCATAGAAAAATCCTATGAAGAACTAGGTAGAGATAGTTTGGGTGGGAAACCAGTAAAACCCCAACTAACTGAAAATCCTGAAAAAACATTTATTAAAAATAATCAAAACACTCCAAAAAAAGAGTTGGGATGGTAATAAACAATCCACTCCCAGCGAAAAACGATTCCAGTCCAGAGGAAGGTCTCCTCAACGGAGAGTTAGATCTCCAGGACGAGGAGGCAAGTCTCCCCAGAGGGAGCCCTCTGAGAAAAGATACAACCTTAGAGATAGGGATAAATTGATAAAACCTGATAGTTATCAAGATATTGATACACGTCCCTCTCGATCTTTTCAGACTTCCTCACAGAAATCGGAAAGAAGAGGACGGTCAGAACACAAAGGAGAACACGTCAAGTCCAAAGACAAGGAACCTGCTCACCAAAGTAAAAAATTACAATTTCCAAAGAAGAAGGTAGCTAGTATTAGAATAAAACATGCAGAGGATACTGAGGACACAACTGAAAAACGAGAGTGGGCCCAGACAGTGCTAGACAGCGCAGCAGAAGTAACCATAGCTCGCAAGATCCTGATGAATCTTCTGGAGACAGTTGACACGAATGAATACATTCAAGTGGAAACTGCAGACACCAGAGTTAGCAAACCTCATAAATTGTACAATATAACATTGCGTATAGAGGGGGACAGAACTAGGAAAGTAAGGGGTCTCTTTTGGGATAACCTTTCGAAGGGCTATGACATCCTTCTAGCAGAAAAAGACTGGCCACCAGAGTTTGTCAGGGAGCGCCCACATGACGAAGAAATGATTATGCCTGCCTTCTCAAATCATATTCCAATTCATAAAAAATATACATTTGCAAGACAATGGGCAGTAGCCCAAGCCCCTGCATTATATAAAAACCATGTAGGATGGGATGAGGATTCTCCTCACCATCAAATTCAGTTAAAAAATCAACCTACTGCAAAGGCAGTACCCAGTTAAACAAGAAGCTAAAAAGCAAGTCAGGGAGATCTTAGATCAACTTGAATATCAGGGGGTGATTGAAACATGCACCTCACAAATGAACAATCATTTGTTTCCTGTCTCCAAGCCAGATGATTCATATCGTCTAGTTTTGGACTACAGACACTTAAACTCCTGTTGCAAAACATTTGCAGTACAAAACTCACACAGTGCAGCACTAATGAATAACATTGTGCGCAAAAAATATAAAATAACATTAGATATCTCTAATGGATACTTTTGTCAAAACATTGCACCTGAAAGTAGGTATTTGACCGCTTTCTCAATAATGGGGTCACAAAAACAATTCTGTCGACTCCCACAGGGATTCAATAATAGCCCAGGATTATTCTCAGCAAGGGTAACAGAGTTACTACAAATATATGATGATGAGGCATTATCTTATGTTGATGACATCTATCTCACAGACGATGACCTGGAGACTCACTTAAAAAGAGTGAACACCATAATGCTTGGGTTCGCAGCTGAAGGGTACAAATTCAACTTTAAAAAGTCACGAATTGCTCATCTAACTGTCCTGTTTTTAGGATATGAATTATCAAGTGAAGGCGAATGCCTAGCAGACAACTTCTTACAGAAGTGTGCTGTACTCAAAAGCTCCAAAAACGCTGAAGAACTTACAATCAATACTAGGTTTCCTGAATTTCGGAAGAACATACATACTAAATTATGCAGAGAGGGTTAAACCTCTCTACGAATTAATTAAACCTGATTTCAAACCAATCAATTGGACTCAGAAACACACAGAAATGTTAAGATCATTACAAACAGACATGTTAACTAAAACAAAATTGCAAACACGCGAAAACGTACGCAACCTTGTAATCCGAGTCATCCCAGGAAGATGCGGATTCATGTACCTGACCTCTAATGAGGGAGAAACGGTACCAATAGCTTACAAATCACACTTGTACACACAAGCTGAAATGAAATTCAGTTCTACTGAAAAAATTCTAATAGCGGTTCAGACTGCTGTAGCAAAAGAAAGAGCCCTAGCCCAAGGCAAGAGGATATCTGTTTTGACTGCAGAATCAGCCCTTGAGGCATTAACAAGCCCACGCAATCTGAATGCTGTGGCACTAGATCCAAAATGGATACAATGGGAAAATTCTCTTGCTGCAGTAGACGTGAAGCACTATTTTGACCCGAAAATGAAAAAACTAGAAGATCTAGAATACAAACAAGAATATCCTCTGCCAATCGAAATTTTGCCTCTCGAACAGTACACATGTGTAATCTACATGGACAGATTTGCACAATACTACGATGTAGATAAAAAATCCTACAATGCAGCGTGCACGATTATTAAAGGTCGCTGGCGCTTAGGTAAATTCAGACCGTTAATAACAAAAATCACTCAGAAACTGTACAGCGAGCTGAAATAAGATCTTTAAAGATGGCGCTTGAAAATGCCGATCGCGAATTCCCGACACTAATAGTGTGCGATTCGCATTACTGCGTCCAGTCTTACAATAAGAGCATGCAGACCTGGATTCAAAACGGTTACAAAGATTACACAGGTGCCACAATAAAGCATAAAAAGCTCTGGGAACAAGTAGTTCTTTTGCAGAAAGTACTACGAAAGACTCACGTGATACATACACTGAGTCATCAACGTGATGGCGTTCACGTTGCAGGGAATTCATTGACTAACAGAGCCACAGCGGCAGCGGTTCAACCGGCTTCCGTAGTCACAAAAAAGCGTACTAAAAAACACATAGACGGAAAACTATGCTGGCGGTAAAAGCCTCATTAAAAGGCGACTATGCAGCATTAACTCTCGACTATCCACTCAATAATACATACATAATTGATGCAAACTCCGTTCCTTTTGCTCAAATCCCTGGAGTGGGGGATAGAGTAATTCCACACACGAACCGGAGGGCTTACTTGATTCAAGAAGCACACATGGGATTGGGTCTAAGGCACCAAGAGATCGTGAAATTTCTAAAAGAATTACAATCAGAATACTGGTGGCCGGGGATGAGCCTGCAAAATTACAAATTTGCAAAGGATTGTCCAGACTGCAACAGAGATCGCAGTTGTGAACCGGACCAGACTATTGCCAGGACTCCCTTATTAGAAAGCATCAGGCTATCTATACGCAGAAATCCAGCCGGAGAAATGCGTTCCCATAATTATTAAAGCTAGATTCACTTAAGATGTAGGCCCCAGTGCTCGGCTGACGCCAGAACTGTTATAAAAGATTTGCGAGTCTTTATCGGCACATACGCAATTGGCATGCTACATTCTGACCAGGGTCCCATGTTTAGCTCTCGAGCTTACAAAGAGGCCATGACCAGCATGGGCATTGCATTGCGGTACTCTTCTCCCTTCCATCCTGAGGGAAATGGGGTAGTGGAAAGAAAAAACTGTGACATAAAGCAATCTATAACGGCGAGGGTATTAGGTTTGGGTGATGGGTGGGTCAAACATCCAACAAGTGTCCAACGTAGTCTTAACAATCTGCCAAGAAATTCTCTAAAAGGTATCACTCCTTACGAAATATTGTTCGGCACTAGAATGCACATTCAGGACTTAGATTGTCACACTTCAGTGGTGAAAGAAAACGCCTTTGATATCAATGACCAATTGGCTGTTTTACAGGACTTAAATGAAACAAGAAGAAATCTAAGTAACATAAAGTTAAAGCCAACGACCACTGAAGAAAAACCACCTGTCCCAGCAAGACCTGTCTGGATTCCAAAGATTGGGGATCTAGTCAGAGAGAAGATCGCGGTGAAGAAGGAATTTGGGCCTTCTTACAGAAAAGCAGTACCTGTCTTAGCTGTCAGCGGAACTAGATCAGTAGTACTACCGCCCCTTGCTGGTAAAAAGGAGAACAGAATTGTATCCATCGAACTGGTAAAACCACAATCATGTGGCCAATAATAAGTAGTAGGCCCAGTTGACTCCCAAGAAATAGCAGAAGACCAAATCTTGCTACAATCCAAGAGGTTCAAACTGAGAGACTAATCACATTTGATAAACCTGCAGTGAACAAAAAAGGACTATGCAACAAAGCCAATGAACTTGTGTCTCTTGAAACCCAAATTGCAACAGTTCGTCAAGAAACACCTGTCTAAAACGATGTAGCATCAGACTATGTTAATGAAACAAAGAAAGATCCAAAGAGAAATGAAAATCCGGAAGCAATTCCAACAATTGACAGAACTGCATCTGGCTACTTCATCACTTTCGATGACTTTTCTGAAGATCCAAGCGAGCATGAAGAAACGCCAGCAACAAAAACTTTCAAAGAAAAAATGACTGAACTTTTTCACCAACTAAATGAAACATATCTGATTTCATCATGGATTGAATTTTGGATTGTGTTAGGTGTACTTTTCCTCCTTTGATATTTGATATTTATTAAAATTTGTATAGCGCGACTATCGCTCCGGAAGGAGCATCTTGGCGCTGAGCCCACAGAGAACCAGCAATGGAGAACAAGGATCAGATAGCTGCGAGGACCGATGAGTCAGACTGAGAGAAGATCCAGGTCTTCAGGAGTTTCCTAAAAAGGCTTTCTGAGGGGGCATGCCTAAGGTTGGGGGGGAGACAATTCCATGCCTTGGCAGCCAAAAAAGCAAAAGTTTTTCCACCTTTAGTTTTTAGTTTAATTCTGGGTACAGTAATTAAGTTAGCTCCTGAGGACCTCAGGCAACGAGTTGGAATGTAGCGCAGAAAGCGCTTGGTCAGGTAAGATGGGCCGGTATTCCTGGTAGATTTGAACACCGTGACAAGGAGCTTAAAAAGAATTCTCTTATGGAGGGGCAGCCAATGAAGAGTGTTAAGGGCTGCAGAGGCCGAGGACCTGCGGGGGAGTTTCAGAACAAGCCTGGCCGCTGCGTGTTGAACACTTTGCAATTTCTTAAGGGAAGATTTCTTTATGCCTGCTAGGAGGCCATTACAATAATCCAGCCGGGAGAGAATAAGAGCCACCGCTACTGATTTCCTGGCTGAGATGGGCAGAAAGTCAAAAAATTTCTTTAGCTGCCTGATCAGGCTGAAACAGTGCCCCGCAGTAATGCGCACATGCTCGTCGAAGCTAAGGGACGAGTCAAATTGGACTCCAAGATTGCGGGCTGAGGTGACCGCACTCGGGGGTGCTTCGGAGTTATGAGGCCACCAGTCTTTAGGGGAGAAGAGGATGCCTTTGCCTAGGGGTATTATTTCAGTTTTGGCACTGTTACATTTAAGATGATTCAGGTTAAGCCAGGAAAAAACTTGGGAGAGGCAATTTTGAAATCTAAGGGCAGCGTCAGGGTGTCTTTTGTCAATAGTGACGACAAGCTGAGTGTCGTCAGCGTAAGAAGTCACGAGGATCCCATGGGATTCAATCAACGTAAGAAGGGGTGCCATATATATATTAAAGAAGAGAGGGCTCAGTATTGATCCCTGGGGCACACCTGAGGTGGTGGGTCTTTCGCCAGAAAGAAAGGGGCCTAAGGAGACAGTTTGCGATCGATTGGATAGGAATGAAACTATCCAGGCCAGAGCGGAACCCGCGACACCAATCTCACGCATTCTGTTAATGAGAATGGCATGAGAGATGGTGTCGAAGGCCGCGGTTAAGTCGAGCAGGATGAGCACAGCTTGTCTGCCCTCATCCTGCAAGAACTTAATGGTATCCGACAATTCGATGAGTGCAGTTTCTGTGGAGTGGCCCGGGCGAAAGCCGGATTGCTGTGGATGCAGAATGCGTTTGTTTTCCACAAAAATTTTTAGTTCCTCGTGGACTAACTGCTCGGTGATTTTGCCAAGTGCTGGGAGAAGGGAGATTGGGCGCATGTTGGATAAATCAGTTGGGGATTTATTTGGTTTCTTCATGAGGGGCTTAACTATGGCCTTCTTCCATTCAGCAGGGACAGTGCCAGAATTAAGGGATTCATTAATAATGGCATTGATTGATGGGGTAACAACCTCGATGAGGTGCTGTAAAATAATCGGGGGACAGGAATCCGTGGGGGCTCCTGATCTGCAGGTCAAAATGGCCTTTTGTGTTTGTGCCAAAGAGACTGTAGTAAAGTTATTCAAAGAGAGAATAGTTGTGTCAGTGTCTTGTATGAGGGTAGGTGGAGGGGGGAAATCCTTATGAATGTTCTTAATTTTGTCAATGAAGAAATCTGCTATTTGGTCGCAGAGGGTTTGTGATGGGGGAATTTCAAGTGCCAGTGCCTTTGGGTGGGTAAAGGACTTTACTATGTCAAAGATGGTTTGTTGTTTCTGTTTGGCTGCGTCTATGGCTGAAGTGAAGAATACCTTTTTTGCTTTTTTTATGTTAGAAAGGTATTGTTTCCTCTGAAGAATGTATATGGATCTGGATGAGGGATCATAAGTCTTCCTCCACTCTCTTTCCAGGACCCTACACTTTAGGTGACAATCAGTGAGGGCCTGGGTATACCAGGGAGCATTGGGCTTCCTTTTGCCTTGACCTAATTTTTGGTTGGTGGGGTTGGAGTTGGCGGAAACCACTCCATCCATCCACAAATGAAAGTTTATAGAATCTTGTGATGCCTCTCCCTCGATAGGAGGGGGGGGGACAGAGGGCTGCGGGTTCAGCTTGATGCGCTCGGCTACTTTCTTCCAATTGATGGGAAAGGGGGTGGGAAAGTGTTTGATGTGCAGTGACGAAGAGGGTTTGGTCATGATGGAGAAGGGAATGAAACAGTGGTCTGTCCATATTTGCGGTAATGGGGAAAAGACATCTAGGGAAGCCAGGTTTGTGCAGATGCCGTCAAGTGTATGTCCGGCCAGGTGGGTAGGGCAGGAGACCAATTGGGAAAGGCCGAAGATCTCAAGTGAATGTAAGAAGTTGAAGGTGAAAGGGTCTGTGCAGGATTCCAAATGAAGATTAAAATCCCCGAGAAGGGTGAAAGTGGGATAGTGGGTCATGAGTGATCCCAAAGTCTCGTCGAGGGAGTCCAAGAATGATGTGGCATTCCCAGGGGGACGATAGACAAGTCCTCCTGATAGGGAGGAGGAGGGGTTGATGTGGATCACGAAGCCCATGCTCTCACAGTCCTTAAGGGAGGCCAGATCGAATGTGTGGCACCTGAAGAGTTTCTTAATAATGATAGCCAACCCGCCTCCTCGACCGCTGGGCCTGTCCCGCCTGAGGATGGTAAAATCAAGAGGGAGGGCAGTTGCCAGGTCGGGGTTAGAAGCATCGTGTAGCCAGGATTCAGTGATGAATAAGGCGTCAAGATCGTTAGACAGAATAAGGTCATGGATGTCTTGTCCATGACAAGCTAAAGATCTGGCATTAATAAGACCGCAGTTAAAGGAGACCGACTTGTGACGGGGAGGGGAAAGAATGGAAGGAGTAGGGCGTGCGGGTCCCAGAGATGACCTGCTGCTTTGGCTCATCATGGTTTTATGTTTGGGTAGATTCATTGATGGAAAATATAGTACAATTGACACAGCAAGTCAGAACATCAACTTGGTCCTAAAGCCTCACAGATCCTCTCACATCGAGAAAAGAGAACTGTCATCAGTGAACATCACAGCCAATGCAATACCCGGTGGGGTAGCATGGGACAAAACGGATTATGAAATCTATGGCCCGATTGAGCTCTTGAAATATCTACATCAATTTAAGGTTTCCTTAAGTGACTTTGTGACACCAAGTACTTTCTCTGATGATTGGGACTTTGAAAATATTAATAATATGATGTCAGATTTAGTAAGGTCAGCTAAATTCACAGAACATGATTATTTACAGGGTTCATCGAACTATGAAGAAATGTACTGTTTTAACCACTATGGTCATCACTATTTGCATAAATCTGCTCAACCTAGAAATGTTTTTAATTATAACCAATGGGAACATTGTCCAACTCTGCCAAAAGACAGCTCGAAAACATTTTATGAGAAATTCCTTCTCAGGGTTCAACAACAGTGATCCAGAAACATTTTATTTTAAAATGTTAAATAAGACAGGAATGAAAACAATGTTGACAAATACTAAATTGATTTATTCTGAAAAATGTTATGACAAAATGTCAACATTTGGTTTTGAATTTTGGAAAAACAACATTGAAACAAAAACCATCTGGGGTTCAAAAGACTGGCAGGTACAAGGTCTAGAAGCACTAATTAGAGCCTGCATGATCCCAGAACAGATAATATTCCTGAATGACACAATTCAGCAAACAACCTGTCTTGGTTTAGCCAAGATAAAAGACTTAAATAAACCGTCTATTCCAAAGCCCATACCTGATAGTAATAGCACTACAGATGTGGAGATAGACGTATCCCATATTTTACACCAAAACAGAACAAATCCTGATTGGAAAAAATGGTTGATCTGGCCCATAGACACAAATAACTGTCAAGATAGATTTCTGAACAAAACACAGGGGTTTAAACAGACCAGGCCAGACCCAAGATAATCCCAGAGACAACATCTAGGGATAGTTACAACATACAGTGTAGGGAAAGTATGCCTTGAATGGCTACAGAAATCCACACTGGCTGAAATTAAGCAACACTTAACTTTACTTAAAGACGGTGCTGACTTGCGAGATTTCATACTGGGACCTCGCAAACAGCATCAAAAACGTTTCATACACGCCGGTACATACGCTGCTTACAACGAAGCTTGGAAAGTAACACAAATTGAAACAGCTGAAAAAATACGAGAAATTGATTGTATAAATTTGGAAAAATCACTTACTGTAGTGGACAATGGGTTAACGACTCTGTCCTCCAGAATATATTCACTGGACAGCATTGTATCATCTGCTATTGATATAATAGAGCAGGACTTACTAATGTTACAACATGGTCAGTCCCAATTGCGTTCTATTGTACAACTTGGCTGGACGTTGTAAAATCTGCGTTCAGGGTACGTGCCATGGCGTCTAATTAACATAACGTCATTATTCTCTATCTTTAACCTTACTGATAAACAAATCAGTTTGGCACAAAAAGGAGCAGACTATACGATTCTGAGCATTGAAAAACTTGAGAGATTACCATTGACAATGTCAGAGAGACCTGTCATTGAATGGATAATACACAGAACAATTACAATTCCGATAATAACTTTCCAGTTTAAGTATTGCCAAAAATATATACCAGCAGGCCTGTATGAAAGGTTGGGTAAAGGATACATCAAGTCAACATGGAATTTACCTTATACACACAAATGTTATAGTGAAGGAAAAAAAGACGTATTCCTTAGTGGTAACAATTGTAAAAAATCACTAAGCGGTACACTTCTGTGTCAAGGTATTAACTTGAATGGAGCCTGCAAAGGTTCATCAAATAACCTTTCATGTCACTTGCATGGCACTCCTGCAACACAGATAGAGCCATTTTTCAGTCAGCTTTCCAACGGCAGTTACGTTCTAATAAGTGACCACAGCTGTTGTGGCATGGTGCCAGGAAAAGCATATCACATGAGCGTTACTTCCATGGTCACTTGCTGTATGCAAGTATTGTATCCAAACAGCAATCCAGACATGGAGGCGGCAAGATGGCCTTCTTTGAATATCTCTTCTATTCGAATTGATACTTTAAGCAGAATGAAGTCTATTCTTTTACAGACAACTGTGCCTTTAATCTCGTCCAAAGAGACATATGATCTGCAAGTCGCAAGGACAGCAGCAGAGATACATTCCCTATTATCAACAAATTGCCCCGTCCATTTTGTAGAAATGTTAGGTCAAATCTTAAACATGTTCGATACCAGTGGCATCGCACATGTATTTAAGACAATTTTTTCGGGACTGTTAGCACCCTTTGAAACAGTTCTGGGCATTTTCCCAAATTTTGTCCATTCCTTTTTTGGCGGCCTGCCTCTTCTTTTGGCACTCGTAGCAGGAATTTTATTTTTGATCCTTCTGCTCCGATATGGCAAGCCTAGCCACAGACAAAACTCCAGCTACGATGGAAGAAACGATCCTAGCAATACGCTACCGAGACCGAATCACTAGAGTCCTCGGATTCGCCCGACTAAGAGATCTGAGTACAACTTGGTTTCTTTCATTCAGACCAATCTGGCAATATTGCATCTTACCTGTGCTTCGATGTCTGCTATGCAGAGAAGAATGCGTGTTGGACATCTGTCTTACACTACCATCAGCAGTACCAATGGATATCGATACTTTGCTAGGTCCGGTAACGACTCATGCAACGTGTTGTCCCCAGCGGCTACCTATTCTGATGACGGCATTCGTTGAGACTTCACCATTACGAGTAGGTGGCTGTGAAGTACGAGAGGAAAGCAGCACCAAACAGGTACAACCTTCTGTGAGCATTGCTGATCAAAACATCGATGATAGCAATCATTCTCACATATGCACAATTTAAGCATTTTCGAACTTGGTCGAACTTTCACCTGATGTTGTTGACCAATTTTTCGAAAGCCTGTCTGATATGATGTTCTCTCCTAACAACGAGAATAGCTTTTAAAACAACGAGCACACAGCGTTCCCTGAACTCTGAATTCGGCGCCTTCAATTTTAATAAACAAAAATACTGAAAACATTTGGAACTATTTTTTCCCCTGAAAGCGAAATAATTTTTTCATTTCCAAAATATTTACCTTTTGTTCTGGCACATGGTACTCTGCTTAAAGTAGAACTATTCTTAGAGAACAGAGCTTCTATTTTTAGAGATACTAGAGACAATATTTTGCCTCTAGCACATGTACAGTATTGTATAAATATGTGATGAAATGGTCTCAACCTTCTTTTCTGTATTCAGAGCCATTTCATGTGTAATTTTCGCAAGTCGTTCAGACAATATTTATATTTGCGTTTCCTGAATGATAACACTGCTTGAAAAGCGTACAGTCTAAAATACTCATTTTCGTGTATATACCATACACCAGTGGTTCCCAAACTTTTGACTCCTGAGGACCCCCATTGAGTCACCACTGGAAGCCAGGGACCCCCAAGAAATTTGTGTGAGTTAAATTTCAAATATTAAAACAGTAATTCGAAAAAAATACTCGTGTGCACACAAAACAAATACTCAAAGTTCTAAGGATATTGGGGCCAGATGTACAACCATTTCATTTAGCACCTCGCAATTGGCGACACATTGCGAGTGGCAAATTGCGAGTCGCTAAATGAAATGTACAACAGTGTGTTTAACACTGTTTGGGATTCCCAATGGGTTCGCAAATTGCGACGTTCGTTAATATTTGCGAGCCCATTGGGAATGCCAGCCCTCAAAGGTATGGTGGCCTGCTGGGCTCTGCAGGCCACCATGTCTGGAACTGCTTTTAAATAAAGCAGTTTAAAAAAAAATGCAGCCCATTTACCATGCATTTAAAAAAAAAGAAAATAACGTTTTCGTTTAATTTTCTAAGGCAGGCAGAGGTCCCGGGGCCACTGCCTGCCCTTAAAAAATTCTTTTGCATGCATTTGCAAAAGGGAAGGGGTCCCCTGTGAATGCATTACCATCTACTTGAAGTAGGTGGTAATTGCGAGTGTTTTGGGACCGCAAAACATTTGTACATGGTTTTGAGACTCGCTATTTGGAAGGGAATGCCCCTTCCAAATAGCAAGGTGAAAAACCTATTTAGCGAGTCGCAAACAAATTGCGTCTCACGAAATAGGCAATGTACATGGCCCAATAGGTTTTTGCAAGCGCAAACGTGTTCGCGAACCCGATCGCGCATATAAAAACGGATTATACATCTGGCCCTTAGTATTTTATATTGAAGTAATAGCCCCTCTGTCACATGTATTTCATTTGTTTTATAGCATCTCTCATACCATTGTAGTATGTCGGAGCACTTTACATCACACACATATAGAGACATTGAATCATACATGTAAATCAGTGTGTATATAACATGTTTAAAGAGTGCTTGGTCTGGAAAAGCACAAACTCAGGATCCAGAACATAACACAGTGGCTAGCACTGACTTTAACATTAAAAATGTATTCCCACCCAAATAAATCTTTTTAGCAGCATCAGGATAATGAATAACTGGGAAAAAACATAAGTTACTAACTGGTACCATGCAGTTTGCAAGCAGCTCTTTGATGACAGTTTATAGGTCCCTCTGCTACATTACGACTGTCACTTATACAATGCACAGTAACAAAATAATCTCTGTGACAAAAGCAGTAACCACGAACCTATGCACATAAAATACTGCTTTTTAAAATGCATGTTACACGTTCTTTGCAGTAGGCACATTAACCCTCTGCGCTACACTAGTTAAGTCAAAGCTGCCACTGAACAAAACTCTCCTCACGCTCCAGCAGGTATATTAATCACTGGCATTATCTTGACACTTTTATTGTTGCTGGAAAGCTGCTAATTATACAAGAAACTTTTCGGTCCTTTGAAGCTTATAAAACTGTTGCCTACGGACCCCCTGGAAATGTGTCACGGACCCCTGGGGGTCCGTGGACCCCAGTTTGGGAAACACTGCCATACACCATTTCAAATGCAATTTATGTATTTAGGGGTGGGTTGGAAAACACATGCATCGTTATATGTTTAGTATTGCTTAGTATTTAGTAATGATGGACATTAATATGTGGAGTGGGTGTTGTGATTCTATCTAGGACCCTAATTCGATATTCCCGATTTATGCCCTTATGTGGTTTCAACAAATATTATCCTTATAAAGGCTTAAGAATCATATCCAAATTTAGTAATAGCCAATGCAGTCCAAATACGGCAAGGCTACTCCCATAGACTCCTAGAAAGTACAACGCGTTCTTTAAACAAACCAAGCCTCCAGCAGCCCGGGAAATCCCCCTGCTTTTGTTTTGATTTGCACAAGAACTCCTGGAGTCCAGAAAGAACTGTTAGTTCTTAGTGACGTCTTATGTCCAACCTTACGTCAAACCCGGCACCTTTCAGGTATAAATATACCAACGTTGCCTTAAGCAAACACACGGTGGTTTGGAGCAGAGCGGCTATCTACTTGCCCGACGCCCAGCTGATGCGAGAGCTGAAGGAAGCCGACCCTCCCATTTTGACGCACTGAGAGAGACGCTGTCTTTTTCTCCAGCCGAGAAAATCCAGCTCCGGTGTTTCCAGTCACCCTTGCGGGTTGCTGGGAGATCAAGTCCTGAGAGAGAGGTACAAGACCTCCTTCATTCTAGAACCAAGGTACGGAGCTGACTAAACCCTTAAGAGAATTCTTGATTCAGATTCTTGGCAAAAACCAACTTAACTTAAACTGCAACTTACTTACTCCTTCCCAAGTATTAGGCTTAGGTCAGGTACACCGGGGTAGGCGTATCTTAGAAGCACCAGTTGAGTACGTTAGTCAATGTTTTTATGTATGTATATATTTTATCCATTTTAAAGTATCATATGGCTAAGAAACCATATCAATGCTTTTACAGTATTATTTCATTTTTTGTTTGAATATGTTTATTGCATTTTGTCATTATACAACAGTACACATATGCAAGTATAGCAAGTAAAAGGCGCTGTTACTTAAGTCATGGAGTCCCAGAGTATGCGGACCATCCCACTCACATGGAGGTATGGCAGGAAGGAGCAAACTATATCGGTGCACAGTTAGACCGCATAACAAATTGGTATTGCAGTAGCTGTTGTGTGATACATTTACGTGCAGTACTGGCAGTGCCCAGTATTGATGCAAAAGAGCTTCTGCATTGCGACTGCATACCTTAAACTCATTTCGTATAGCGCTCAAAGTATACCATGACCGGAGAAACAGTGCAGGCGTTCACATTGGCATCATATTATACATTTCAAAATTGCATTTGAAAACTACTAACTATACAAAACAATTCCAGATATATAGGAAACCATAAACCAGGTGGTGTCTGTCAGCGGTCATGAGTGTGTGTGTGGAGCTGGAGATGCGGAGAGGAGTGTAATCCAAATGTGTCATAGCAACGGCAGTGTAATATTCGCAGGAGTCTTCACTTGTGCAGTAGGGTGTAAGGGAAGCGCCGTGGAGAAGGGGGGGGGCAGTGAGGAGGGAGAAAGGGAGGAGGGGGGGGAAGGCTGGGAGCGAGAAGAACGTTGGGTGTGTCATAGGTGTATATAGGGTAAACGCTCACACAATACCATTCCGTAGACACTCTTGGTGGTAGGCCACTAGGACACCATCCCACTCCAGCTCAATAGGGTACATCCGGAGTCCCGCCGTCTCCTCCCGGTGCAGTGCCACACTCTCAGCCCTCGCCCAAGCATCCAGTGAGTGACGCCACTGCACCGTTTGGGGGGGCAGACTATGTTTCCAACGCCTGGTAATGAGACGTTTCGCCGTAATCAGGCCCAGATCCCAGAATCTCGCTTGGATTTTTGTCTGCTTCGCCTTTTAAATAACCCCAACAGACAAACATCCCAAGTGTGTGGTAAGGTACCCCCCGTCGCCCCCGCCAAGGCAGTCGACACTGGGGTCCAATATGGCTGCAGCAGAGTGCAGGACCAGAGGACATGCAGGAACTGTGCGTCCACTAGTCCGCATTTAGGGCATCCTGTCGAAGTGAGTCCAAAGTAACGATTAATTTTGTCCGGGGACAGATACGCTCGATGGATCACATAGTACTGTATTATCTTGAAGCGTGCATTGCGTGGTACGTGTAGAGCCCCAGCTAGCACCCCTGCCCACTCTTTGTCTGTCCAGTCCCGTCCTCTATCAGCCGCCCATTTGTCACGTAGGCGCTGAGGGGAGAATTGTGTGTGCGTGTGCAACGCTTGGGCAATCCAATGCACAAGGTGAGAGCCATGTCCCATCACATGTAAGTATTGAATGAGCAGGTGTATTGGTGGTTCCTCTGTCAGCGGTCCCCAAGCTTTCGTCAGAGTGTGTAGTAGTTTCGCATATGTCAGGAACTGTCCTGCCGGCAGACCTGTGCTGACTGTCAGTGTCTCGAAAGGGAGCAATGCACCCTCCTCAAACAGGTCGCCCAAGCTCTCTAAGTCTGCTGCTCCCCAGCTGTCCAGTAGGGGCGCCGCTAGCATCCCGGATCCCCAGGGCGTGCCCAGCAGTGGTAGGTTAGGCGCGTACGGTTTCACCGCTGCAGTGAGTTTCAGGCTTCTCAAGAAGCACCTTCTCACCACCTCAAGGTGAAGTTGGCTCTGTACAGGTGACTTAGCCAAAGGATGGAACAACGCATGTACCTGCGGGACCGTCAGGATAGTCGTTGTCATGGCCGTATCACTCAAGTTACGTCCACTCAACCAGTAGGCTACCCATTGCAGCTGTGCAGCCAGGTAATACAACTCGTGATTTGGGACTGACAGCCCACCACTATCGGTCGCGTCATAAACGGTTTTTAAAGCCACTCTGGGACGACCTTTGTTCCAAATCAGTTGCCTATGTATAGTCTCTAGCTCGCGAAAGGTGCGAACCGGCACATATACCGGCAGGTTTGCATAATAGTATAGTAGTGTAGGCAAAACAACCGCGTTTGCCAGGGCAATACGGCTGGGCACACTCAGCGGGAGAGTATTCCAGAAGGAAACCTGCGCTGTAAGCGAAGAGATCGCTCTCGTAAGGTTGCCTTCCAGGAGGTCCGTGGGGTCGCGGTACACATGGACTCCTAGATAACGGAACACTGTGGGGTACCAGAGGAGCCGCTCGCCCATTACCATGACGTCACACTCCGGTACATCTGCTGCAAAAGAGTACACCCCCGACTTCGCCCAGTTGATGCGCAACCCCGACATTTCACCAAAACTACGGAAAATGTCCGTGAGTGCTCGGGGAAGCAGGTCAGGTCCCTGACATAGAGTAATAAGTCATCGGCATAAAGCGACACCGAATGCATCCCATCCATCAACGGGATCCCCCAATTCTCTCCAGAGGTGCGCAATTGTGCCGCCAGTGGCTCCATCATGAGCCCAAAAATCAGGGGGGAGAGGGGACATCCCTGTCTCGTGCCCCTGCGGACACGAATCTGATCTGAGAAAAGCTTGTTCGTTCGAACCCACACCACTGGTGCAGAGTAGAGGAGTTCCACCATGCGGAGGTAGGCTGCGCCCAGCCCAAATTTCTCCAGCACCAGCGCTAGGTAGGGCCACTCCACTGAATCGAACGCCTTCTCAAGATCAAGGATTACGCACCCCGAGTGGGGCCACTGGGTCACCGCCAGATTCTGTACTCGAAATAGCCGTCTAATATTGTAAGACGTGCTGCGGGTAGGGACAAACCCGTTTTGGTCCACGTGCACTAGGGTTGGGACCAGTGGTGCCAGTCTCTTGGCCAACGAAGATGCCAGAATCTTATAGTCCGTGTTAAGGAGGGCAAGTGGCCTGTAGGACCCCACACTCAATGCATCCTTGCCTGGTTTCAAGAGTGAGATCACATTGGCTTCATTGAGGGACAAAGGAAGTACTGCATCCCGCACCGCCGCCCCGTACACCCGCAACAGTTCAGGAATGAGAATGGTGGAATACGCCTTATAAAACTCCGCCGGTAGACCATCAGGCCCGGGGGACTTGCCATTCGAAAGAGAGTATATTACAGCTCGGAGTTCTTCTGCAGGCACACCTAGTTCCTCACACTGCGCATTAGTGACCGTCGGCAATAGGACTCCTGATAAATACTCAGCAATCTCCACTGTAGTGACTCTCAGGCGAGTACAATACAAGGATCTGTAGTGACTCGAAAATGCCTCATGGATGGCCCTCTGGGTGTAGACCACGTCGCCCTGTGTAGTGCGGATCGACATCACCGGTAACGTTTGGGTGTCTCTCCTGACCAGCCAGGACAAAAGTTTGCCAGCTTTATCTCCAGCATGATGCACGCGCGCAGAGTGTCCTGCATAATTCAAGTTCCTCAGTCTTTCGAGGAGTTGCGTGTGTTTTCCGCGAGCGTCTAGCAAGTTCGAGTCGTCCTCCTCCACTGCCTCCCGTTCACCCGATAGCAGTGTTGTCTCCAAATTTGTCAGTTCCCTGTCCACCTGGCGTCTTAATCCGGCCTGTGCTCCCAAGCAATGTCCCCTCACTACCACCTTGAATGCATACCATTCAACCTGCGGGGTGGGTACGGTATCAGTATTGTCTTCAAAGTACTGTAAGACACGATTCGAGAGCAGTTCCCGAAAGGGAGCATCCAGCAAGATATCCGGCTGGAGGCGCCACGTGGGCACCGGCGGGTGCGGGCGCACCCAGGCAAAGTCAAGTGTGTGTGGGTTGTGGTCCGAATGAGTGCGACCCAGGTAGTGGGAGCCAGTGACTAAGGGCAAGAGTTCGCTGGTCAGCATGAATCTATCGAGCCTGACATGTAACGCATGAGCGCCCGAATAGTACGAGTAAGTCCGTGTGGTAGGGTTGCGGCTGCGCCAAGCGTCAGTGAGATCCCATTGTGTTGCCCAGTCAGCAAATGTGCGCGACGTACCGTGAATTGTCGCATGCGCCAAAGGAGGGGCGGATCTATCCAACACAACATCTAGGACACAATTATAGTCGCCTCCTAGCAGAAGCGGTACCCCTGGCCATGCTGCAATCGCCGTCGATAAGTGTGTGAGGAAGCGTCCATGATCGACGTTGGGAGCGTAAATAGATGCCAGAGCAATGTGTTGGCTGTCTAGGTTGCCCTGAAGGAACACATACCTGCCTTCCTTATCTACGTTGCTATGTGTCATGGCAAAAGGGACCCCCGGGCGAATCCATATGAGAGCCCCACGCGCGAAGGCCGAGTAGCTTGTAGCATATACCTGACCCCTCCAGCGGCGGCGCAGGGTATGTGTCTCTGGTTCCGTCAGGTGCGTCTCTTGTAATAGCGCTATCTGTACCTGGTGCCGCTTGAGGTACGAGTACACCTGATAGCGACGTGAGGGGGTGTGCATACCGCGTACATTCCAAGTGCAAAATTTAACCACAGCCATTACAACATTTCTTCTCCTCCACCCAGTGCCCCCACCCACCCGCTGCACCACAAGCTATGACCCACCAGTTCAGATCATCACGGAATGTCTCACACTTTGCCCATTGTTTCGCATCAGCTCTCCTACACACATTAGGGGGAGGGGAACATTGCACCAGACCTGTAGCCACAAAAAACATAATAACAATGCCAAAAGGTCGACTGCAAACCATGCCGTCGTCCAAACGCTCTAATGAGCACTAACTGTTCGTGAGTTCAATAAGAAAGAAGGGGGGTTTCACTAAGCACGTATTTTAAATGCACTTATGATACATGCAGTAATGACATGGGCACTCCTCCCATGCCACAGGCGTCCAATATCGCACAGCCCAATGTCAGCAGAGGCGCCCTTTTCCAGGCGCCAACAAGGCGGCAATAATCCCGCAGCCACAGCAGTCAGTTCACATGGAAAGACTTACCATTGTGGGGCAGCATACCCACATCCCCCGTGTAGACCCACCAGTAACAAGGCCCCTAGCAGTCATGGGCCAACAGCCTGCCCAGCCTACAGGGCCAGCGTGTCCGAGACCAGGTTTCTCCCCAGTGCCCGCCAAGGCAACATCGTAATCTTCCCGGTCGACAATAAATGCAGGGGCACTTAAGTTGCAGGAAAGCGTCGTACTCCTTGTTGTAGCTGCCAGTGAGTCTGTAACAGTATTAATTTAGCAAATCAGCTGTCTGTGGTGTGACATCCGGGAGTTCAACTGATACCTGGGAGTCCGGTAGGCCATATATATATTCATCATCACTCCCCACGGCACTAGGACTGGCACCCGCAGCCGGGGCGTCCGGTTGTGAACCGCTAATTTCCGCCACTCTGCGGATAGCTTCCTGCTGCTCCTCGTTGCGGTGTTCAGGGGTAGGGCCAATGTTCGCCTCAGGATGCACCAAGCTCGCCATCGAATGTCTTCTGCGTCTGCGACGTCGAGCACCTCCTCCACGACGGGATCTCACGGGTGGGCCACCCGGGTCCGGGACAACTCCTGAGTCCAGCCAGGTCTCAGCAGCCTCCGGGGTGTTGAAGAAGTATGTTTTATCCTGTGCTACAACTCGTAGGCGGGCAGGGAATAACAGGGAGTATTCAAGTGCCATGCGGCTGAGTCGCTGCTTGACGTCCAGAAAGGAGTGCCGCTGCCGCTGTACCTGAATGGTATAGTCCGGAAAGAACATAATCGTGGCGTTGTCCACCCTGACCTCCCCTAACTTCCTGACCTCCCGCAGGACAGTGTCCCGATCCCGACAGTTCAGCACGCGGATGAGCATGGGCCGAGGATTGGAGCCCTCAGGGGGGGGTTTAGAGGGCACGCGGTGAGCGCGCTCTATCACAAAGTGCTGCGAGAGGGTACCTTCCGGGAGAATGTCTCTGATCCACCTCTCCATGTGCTCCGGCGCCTCCTGGGGCTCCCACCGTTCCGGCAGACCCACGATGCAGATGTTGTTCCGTCTTGCCCGTCCTTCCGCATCTTCCGCTCGATCCTCCAGGAATTCCACCCTGTTGAGGAGATTCTGTACATGCTTTATCCATCTGGGATATTTTGGGTGTCAGGTCTGTCACCGTGGTCTCCAGCGACGTCGTCCTCTCAGACAGTTTATTATGATCTGCTCGGAGATGCGTCATGTCTATAGCCACGCTATCAATTTTAGACTCCAAAGAGGCACGGGTCAGTTGCATTGATTCCTCAAGCCTTTCCATGGCCGCCAGCATTGTGTCCAGCTTGGAGGCAGTATGATCCGTCTCCGCCTGCTTCGCCATTTTACCCTTCACCTGTGTGTTGCCTGTCACAGCTCTCGTTTTAGGTCCCCCCGACATGAGCAGTCGCGACGTGGCCGGTTGGTTGAGCAAGGCAAAGAGACCCGCTGCGGCACAAGTGATGCAGGGCCCGGTGGAAGGGGGGGAGGGGCAGAGCCAGCCCAAGCAGTCAAGACAGGTACACTCCCAGGTCCACCCAGATCCCCCGTTTGACACGTGGATATCACTGTCCTACTCAAGCAGTTCGTAGCTATGATGGGACGCTGCATGCGTGAGCAAGTGATGTGGGCAGGGCAAGATGTGGGCAAGGTCCGCTGTTATTCCCACGCGGTGGCGCAGCAGGGTAGGGTCCAATTGCCTGGACAGATCAGGGCCAGTGGCGCGCCGTCAGGGGTACCTCCAAAGCAGGCCAAGCCTTCAGGTGTCGTCAGGGCAGCACAAACTCTCAGCCCCCTCCGCAGTGTTGGTCTCACCAAGGACCCGACAAGACGTCGCAGTCACTGTAAGTCAATGGGGGGGTAAGTCAATGGTCAATGGGCCATGTCGGGGGGACCAATGGGTAGGGGGGAAGCACCGCGGCTCACTAGCCTTCTCATCCCGCCCGGTTCTGACCCACACGATACCTGGGGACCTCCGAGTCGCCAGTGTCCGCTGCTCACCACCTCCGCCGCCACGCTGGGCCGCCGATCAGTGCTGCACTGGCCTCGCCTGTCCCCAGTGTCCCACGGCGGCGCCAGCTTCAGCGCGTAGGCCGCGTCCCCAGTACCGGGCAGTCTCCCCTTGCAGCGACGAATGCTCCAGGAATCCAGCCCTGCGCCTCAGTACTAGTAGGTCCGTGGGGGCGGGGGGCCGATTAGGTGCATCTCACCATGTTCTCCCAGCTCACCACCTGCAATCGACTGCCGCCCTCGGCTCTGGGCCTGTGTAGTAGGCCGTATCCCCGGGCTCGGTTAGTTTCAAAATCCGGTACTAGGGGCCACCAGTCTGTGTGTCCGTCGATAGAGTTCCGGGACGGCCAACACCCGGGCAGCCAGGAAGGCACTCCAATTAAACCCTCAGAGAAGCCTCCGGTCGCACCACTTGGTTGCTGCAGCGGGGGGGGGTCCACTTCCACACCGACCCGGGCACCGGGGCCCCGCGAGCCAGCAGGGCCGGTCCCGTTCCGCCGCACCGATCCCAGATGCGGCTCACCCAGAGAAGACAGAGGGTAGTTCCGATGGCGCCCAGCCGCTGCCAGGGGGCACAAAGCAGCTGCCCGCTCCGGTGGGCCCAGAGGGCCGGCTGGATCCCCGGCCTCGCCCAACTCCTCACGCCACTCCGCAACGAGGGCCGATCAGGCAGGGAGCGCTCTTCGTCACCGGAGCGGCCCGGAGCAAGTCAGCCGTCCCAAACTCCGGCAGTCAGCGGGGGAGTGCTTAACAGTCACTCGACAGCAGTTGCAAAGTGTAGCGGGCAAAAACTACGGAGAAATGGCCTGTGGCAGGGGAGTCTCTCTCGGAGCTCTACCCAGGCACGCCTGTCGCCATTGCGCGCTTAGCCACGCCCTTTACAGTATTATTTCATAATACTACTTTTACTGTACGCACTTTACTTCATGATAAGTATTGCAATTGTGGCAATTCATTTCTCTTGCATGAGAAAGAAGACTGCTCAATAAATAACACCTTTTTATTGAAAACGCCCGTCTCTCTATTTCTCTGCACTCTGGTGAAACTAAGTACGCACGATTGACTGAGTGAAATAGCAGTCTATTGTTTTCACATGACTCTAGAGATATACTCTTTATTCTGAGGGAGCAAAGTTGTCATGTTTATGCGGTTGTCAGAAACTAATCCCTTCTTGTCTAAATCAAGAGAGTTAACTCTTTCCTGAACATTCGAGAAAGTTCCTAGTGACCTCTGAGCTAGCTGGCAAAACTAATAAAGTCTAACATAGTCAGTAGAGACCTAGATGACCTCAGTCCTACGTCTAAACTGCTGTTTATGTTATTCCAATGCGCAGAGCCTATTGGGAATATAGGAACTACACTACAAGGTTCAAGTACAAATAACAATATATACACATGAAAAAAAAGAATTATGCATTGTGGGTAGAAACAATATGTACACTGAACAGAATTTCGGCCCTGAGAGTGGTTATTGATTGTGGACAAATCGCATATTTTGAGTCCAGAGAGAGAACAACCTTCTAGGCAAAAGAGGCAGACAAAAGAAAACAGACAACTGTTCAACAGGGTTAGACCTGAGAAAGAGAGACTAATAGAAACCAGTTCAAGAATTGCTCATATGTTCCAGTATTTGTTGAGGAGATTGAGTTTCAGGTCTCTCTTGAAGCGAGTGAAGGAGGGGTTGCATCGTAGGCCCGTCGGGAGAGAGTTCCATATGCTGGGCATGGGTTGATTTCTTTTTTAGTATGGGAGGAACGAGAAGAAGTGTGTTGGAGCTTCTCAGTGATCTGGTTCTTCCTGCTTTTGTGAGTTTGTTATCTAAATAGCCAGAGAAGTGTGAGTGAATGGCTTTGTGGGTAATACAGGCAGTCTTGTAATTGCATCTTCCTTCGATGGGAAGCCAGTTGAGGGTCTTGAGTGTAGGAGTGTTTTTTTCATAAGGTTTAATATCTGTTATGAGCCAGGCTACCATGTTTAGTACTGATCTGAGGGGAGCAAGGTGTGTTTTCGGGGTCCTGTGAGGATAGCATTGCCGCAGTCAAGTTTAGAGAGGACTCAAGATTGAACGACCCATTTGAAATCATCCGAGGGAATGAATGATTAGATTTTTTTTAGGTGTTTTACTGTGTTAATCGCTCTTTTGGCTGAGTTTTTGATGTGATCCTTCATTGACACGTTTTTATCCAAGGGGAAGCCGAAGAATTTAGCTGAGTTGCAAAGAGTGAGAGACAATTTAGAGCCTTCAGGTCACTGATCCAGTCTTTGATTGGAAGGTGGTTACTTTTGGGGTAGAACAGAAATATTTCTGTTTTGGTGGGATCTAATTTTAGATGGTTAGATTTAAACCAAGACTACATTTTTGATGTCCTGATATTCTTGGCATTATATTTTTGTATCACAATATTTCCTTTTCGATATTCCGTCTGAACACCTAAAAAAAGCAGTCTACGTTCAACTTTGAGATCACATCAATGCTAACCATCGCCTGCATGACTACCACTCTGGCATTTGATCATGCTGGAACATGGAGATGACTAACTTCGACATTATTAGTTTGCCCTCTTGACTACAGATAACGATAAACCCTTCCTCCTGATATTGCTGGACCTCTCAGCTGCCTTCGACACAATTGACTATCCTGAACTTATACGCACATGGAGCCTTGAATGAGATTGTTCTTCATTGATTCTCCTACTTTTCAAACCAACACCAGTTTGTTCACATTGGCACCTCTAAGTCACAAAAGATCCCTATCACTTGTGGAGTCCCCTAGGGTTCCACACTGTCTCCTTTCATCTACAGCCTTTACATTGAGCCACTTTGTGCTCTATTCACAGATAACAACATCAGGATTCACCAATGCCTCAAACGCTGCTTGCATATCATCCAGACCTGAATGCTCAGCGCCTAATTGAAGCTCAACCCAATCAAAACAGAATTCATGTTATTTGGCAAGAACAACACACAGGGAACAGTTCAAAGCTGGCTCAATGAGATAAACCTTGGAAGCTTTGAAACCCAAATTGAACGCCTTAACCGCGACGGCAATTCGCTGCGTTGCAGGGCGTTCCATTAAGTGGGAGGGCCGTCTCGGCCAACGGACGTGCACAGCACTACCGAGGTAGTGCTCGCGATGACCGTTGGCCGACGGGCGCACTTAAAGGGTTAACTGAATGGCTGGTCACTTGGATTTGTCCTAGATGTATACTGACCTTTAAGGAACACATTACTCAAAAAAGTCAGCCTCTTACCTGCTCTCATTTCTAAAGAATGTCAAACTGTTTCTTCCCGAAAGCAACTTCAGAATTGCCCTCCTACCCTTGCATCTAGTTGATGGTAATTCCCTACTCTATGGCCTCCGAGGTCAACCATTGGCATCCCTTAGGGTCATCCTACACACCACAACACATCTCATTAAAGCCCGGTAGAAATGTGATCATATCACCCCCATCCTGATGAAACTCCATTAGCTAGTCTTGCTGGCCCAACCCATTTTTAAAAGAAGCTGCATCATTAACAAAACCCTCACGACCATCACCCCTGCTTATCTTGCCGAAAAGCTCACCATCTCTGGTGATGGTCAGCTCACCCACAGCCACATACATACAACTTCAAGAGGAGATATACCTTATTAAATCAGCTTCTGGTAGGTCAGAGAGGCTGGTTAACATAGTGGACATTTTGGAATGTTGCATATTGCTCCCTCCAAATATCAGAGTTAAATTAGATTGTATTAGATTATTAATACTTTACGATAGGATTTTTACCTCTTTGTTTTAATCAAATAACGTTGAAAACTAATTACACATTGAGAAAGAGTTTCAGTGGCCTTGTTTACTTTCATACCACAAATCTAATTTATAAAAGCCATTTAATAGACTCGTCATTTCTAAAGAAAAAAAATACATCACTTTATGCTTGTTTTTTCAGATCGATTCGATTCAAAATCTTTATTCGGATTACAAGAAAATCCATAAAAGTACAGTCTTAAAATACAGTTCAACATATTCAAAATTACCTAAATGCAAATAAGTGTTTATACAGTACATATAATTACAAATAACAAGTCATGTATTTCCAATCTGGAGTACAAAAAAAGAAATCGATAATCATATAGAGTACAAATTGATTAAGGGCATTCCATACTTCTACGAACATTAAAAATAACTTTTAGAAAAGTACTTGTGCGGAATATGAGTTCATCGTTTTCTAATTTTAGGAGCATAAGATAGGACTGATTCAACGAAAGAGGTCTATATTTTTTTAAATATGGGGCTAAAAACCATTTAATATATTTCATATAAAACTTACACATAAAAAGGAAATGTAAATCACTTTGTTTACTAATTCCATCACAAGGACATGGAATATTTCCATGTGGGCTGTGTCCCAAAGGAAAGCAGAGGAGAAACTTTATCGTTCCTGCTCTCATTCTAAAAAGTAACGATCTTTCCCAACTGCACATTGGTAGTATCAGATACAATGGCAGTTGTTTAGTTGATAAGTCATTATTAATATAGGACACAACAGTTTGTTTCCGCATCTCTTCTGTCTATTTCCATTATAGAAAGCATATAATTCAAGTTGAACTTCCTTTTTGTCGGACCTCTTAATGTGAGATGGATTATCAAAGAGGTCTCCTCTATCTATGCTAGACAAACTTTCTTTTATGCCTCGAAGCCATGGAATCTTATTCCATTTGTCACAAGCTAGACATTCCCTTAAAATGTCCTGTGTTAGGCTAGCATAATCATTTACCCAGATAGCCAGCCAAAATAATACAGGCCTGGCAGCAATAAAATCGCTAATATAAGGTATATTCAGCTCTGAGTGGCAAATGTACCCTGATGATGAAATGGGAACCCCCAATAATTTCCTACACAGCCGATTCTCTTCTTTTTGTAAAGTGGGGGTTTTTGAAGAACCCCATATTTCGGCGCCGTAGGTTGCCACTGGTGTGCATTGGAGCCTATATATCTTTAAAATGGCTTTAGTTGCTCCAATTTTCCTTGGTTTGGGGAGGGATAAAATTGAATTTATAGCCTTTGAGAACTTGCCTGTGGTGTGGGCAATGTGCCCACCCCACAGGCCGCTCGCAGCAAAGACTATACCTAAATAAGGGAAAGTTTTAGTTGAGAGCAGCTTATCAGCTCCTATTGCAATAGAGTTCAGTTGCCTAGCTCCAGGCCCACAGGACATGATAAATGATTTTTTAAAATTTACTTTAAGATCCAAATTACCCATATAGAATGAAAAGTCCCTGACTAGTGCACGTAGGGCATTTGGTGTTAATCCCATGAGCACAGCGTCATCCGCATACAAAAGACAAGGTAATAGGCCTCCTTTGATTTTAGGTACATCTGAGGTAGCCATCTTGAGAGAATTGCTCAGGCCATGTATATAGATGATGAATAACAGGGGTGCTAAAACGCACCCCTGTCTCACACCTCTTTCTACACTAATTGGCCCAGAAACTGTGCCCTCCATGTCAATCCGAACCTGCGCCTTTGTATCTTTATGCAGATATGCAAGGAAATGTACCAGGGGGGGGGTCCAGGCCGCATGACAAAAGGATCAACCACAATTTTGACCTATTTACTAGGTCAAATGCGGACGATAAGTCCATAAATGCAAGATAAATGGGAGATGCCTTAGCTTTATTATATTTACTAATTAAAAGATTTAGATTTAGGCATTGTTCAATAGTCCCAACCCTGAATCTAAAACCCATTTGACAACGATCTAGTACCCCCATTTCCTCAGCCCAATCGTTGACTCTATTATACAGAACCCTGCCCATGATCTTCAATGTATTGTCCAAGAGCGAAATAGGCCTGTAATTTACAGGATCAGATCGCTCTCCCTTTTTGTAAATCGGCACTATTATACTTGTAGACCAGGATGCGGGTATTGGGACATAAGGTAAACTATTAAAAAGGTTCACAAAAATGTTTCCCCAGAGTTCCGGTTTATACTTAATTATATCTATTGGGAAGCCATCAGGCCCAGGTGCCTTGTTACCAAGGCTCTGATTAATGGCCATGGTGACTTCCCCCATGGTGATTTCTAAGGGTTCCAGCGTTCCTTGGGCATAGTCTTCTGTATTAACTCCAGAGCTAGCGTATATTCTAGAAAAATGCAATTCCCATTGCTCACTTGCTATAATACAGCTAGTTGGAGTTAGTTGCTTACCCATTTCACGCATCTTTTTAAAAGCAGGCCAAAAGGTTGTACTGCTCCCTAGTGCAGCAGCAGTTGTTAATGCCTCCCATTGCTCAACTAATAGACCAGCCTTCCTTGAACCTATAGCTATTTTGTAGTTTTGTCTGGCGGCCCTCACATCCTTTAAACTTCTGGGTTTACAGTTTAGAGCTCTGCGAAGAGCTTTATTAGCTGCTGAGCAATGGGAATCGAACCACCGTGGCTCAGGGGTAGTCAATTTAATAGGGACACTTAAAAGGGATTTTATAATTTACACAGTTTAGAGAAGTCTTTTACTATTCTTTGATGGTTCTCATCATCCAAGGAGCAGGATTCAATTAACAGACCATGGTTACTTATGATTGTATTTGTTACTTGGCCACTATCTATCCCTCGCCATTTTAGTCTTAGATTATTAGTTGAGGTCACAATGTCCCTTGCTCCCAGGAAGCGTGCAAAGGCACTAGGGGGACCTAAGCCAATGTTAACCTCCAGGGCATTGTGATCACCAAAGGCAGTTTCAAGAACACCAGCCTTCTTGACTCTATCTATTAGGTCAGAAGACATAAAGATATAGTCCACTGTACTAGAGAATTCTCGTCCTCTGAAGGTTGGAATATAGGTAGATGGCTCTTTTTTATTGACCTCCATTATGTCTGTTAAAATGTGTTCTTTAAGAAAATATTCTAATTCTTTGCCCCGTTTGTAAGCCCTATCTGTTTGTACATTATCCCTTTTGGATGTTATAAACTTTGCATTAAAATCTCCTGCTAAGATTGTCCTAGTGCTCACCTGATTATGTGATTTTTCCGCTATTTTTGATAATTCCCCGAAAAGATCTATATAATTCCTATTCGGAGTTGAGCTAAAATCATTGTTATAGAAATTAATTAAATAGTATGGAAGCCTATAAGTATACTCAATTATCTGGATGTTTGGGTTTTTAGAGGGGATCAATTTTATGGACCCTCCTATGTTTATCTTAAACCCTATTAGTAAACCTCCTATCGGACGGCCAAAAACAGGCATTTCGGCCTTAATGCAATAACAATGGAAGCCTTCTATGTGTACAGATGTCAGCGCCCAGGTTTCCTGCAGTAATATTATATATTTATCTGAGATAACCTTTAGCCATTCTGAATCGGTGACCCTTTGCTTGAGTCCTGCAACATTCCAGCATTCTTTAATGATCAACAAGTTTATGAAGCTTTGTTTCTGATATCTTTTTTTTCGCCAATAATTTAAAATCGTAGTGGGCTTAATTCACACTTTTTTGGGTGCCTAAGTTCTACTTGGATGAGCAAAAACAGCACTTTGCAACGGCAAACTCCACATATCTTAATTCGCTGAATCAGACTATATGGTGCAATACTTTCTAGGGTAGCGTGCCTGCACTTTTTAACAAACAGGTAGTCTGGGACAGTGAGTACCAGTGCTTCAAAATTTCCATTCAAGCACTGCACATATTTCATACGGGGCAATTTTCAGGATTTTCAGAGGCTCTCTGTCTTTCCAATGCTGTCAGATTACGAGGAATTCGCACGATAAATACCACACAATTACGATTGTTGGCAATATAGCATGGATTTTGATGGTTATTGCATCAAACTTTTTATTTCTCAGCAAATACCTTGGCATTTTTACCCCAGTAAATTTCGACAGGTTTAACAGCAGTTGCTGAACATTTAGCAATTAACTGGGGTGCTCAAAATGAGGGCCCAGAACTGTGCTAAGATTTAAAAAGTTCGAAGCAGCATAAAGTTGTGGGAGAGACCATGTTCACGCACTTGGGGGCATATTACCAAGGGCAAGTATCGCCGCTTTTTCGGCGAATTGTGCCGAGAAAGCGGCGATACTGCTAGAGCCCTATTAACAAGGGCATTTTAAAGACTGGCGCAAGCCCACTTTGCATGTCGGCGATAAACATCGCTAATGACATGCAAAGTGGGCGTTCCCATGTCCAACCACATGTAAAATATGGTTGGATGTGAGAACACCCTATTTTACCTAGGCAGGCGTTGGGAGAGGGAGACCTGCGATAAATAAACTCGTTTATCGCAGGTCTCCCAACGCCTGCTCTGACCAGGTGTTAGGGCATTGATAACATGGGGGAGTGGATCATAAAGCTGAATCCACCCCCCCATATTATCAAGGCACACATTAGCGCATGAAAACAACGTTTGTTTTCATGCGCTAATGTGCCATATCGCCGACTATCGCCAGATTTCAATTCACCTGCGTGATGCGCATTGATAATTGCGCGCTAAAACGGCGATGAAATCCGGCGATTGCTGGCGATATGGGGATGTGCGTTGTGCGTTTACTAACGCACTTCTTGGTAATATGCCCCTTGGTTACGACACATGAGATCTGAAAGGAAGTGACTTGCAGCAGCATTAAAGGAGATTGTCAAATGCATTTCATCTGACACGGTGTATTCAGTTGCAATGTAGCATATGCTTCTATACAGGCTGCTAATATTGGAGCACATGTGCACCTCTGGTGGGTGGTATCCATGTGTACTGTTTCTGAAGATTTCCATGCCACACAAAAATAAAACAAGGCAATTTCTACTTGCACCATTGTGTTGCTTGTATAACAGCGTATGGTACAAATCGTATTGTACCAGGGCAAAAGTTGGATCAATGAGAAAGAAGTGACCAGGCTTGAAGCTTGAAGCAAAATATTTTTTTTTCTTCATTTTAATAATACAAACACAGACAATACTGCAATATCATTTTGCTGTTTTTTCCTAAATGATTTTTAGATTACAGTCTAACTAATTTAGGTAAAATAATTTATGTGCAAAAGTGTGTAGCATATCTGCAAAGCAAAAGTCCCACCACAATCCAATTTCTAACTTTTTTGGCCCAAGTTTCACATACCGTTTGTATATGGACTTGCTTTGTTTTATTCCGCAGCACACACTCAGTAAATTAGTGCAAAAACAGTTTTACCCTGCTTCTTGCCCCAGTTCAAAGTTTCTGTAATATGGCCCAAAGTCTGAAAAATGTATGTGCTGCTGGTTTGATCTTGATATGCAAATGAACTGACAGAGCACATACCTAATATTGACAAAGTTGATTGTGAGGGCAATGTTCTTTCACCGAACCTTGAAAACGTTTGCTTTGCCTTTGTCGCCAGTATTGCTTGTCAGTGATTTCCTAATAATTTACCCTTGTTATCTTCCTCTCTCTCCCAGTTCTGTGCCTCCATATTGCCTAGCTTAAAAAAACACCAAAGTAAAGAGACATTTATCATGTTAAAAGATTGGGGCTGCCTCCTTGTTTATGCAACTTGTGTTCTTTATCAGTTTAGAGAACACAGCTGTGGGAATACCATGCCAATATTTGGGAACGCAACCACCTACACCATAAATCTCATGCCAGTTTCAAATCTCTAAATTTACATGAATTCCATGTTGCTAGACTCCCCCAGTCTGAACGCTTTCAGTGTGTGTCCGTGCATCGGAAGAGAAGAGTTCTCGAGATGCTCCCAGCTGAGAGACATGGGGCAGAAGGTATTAAGATGAATAACAGAAGCTTTGAAACATGCTATGGACCACCTTTACCACACATTTGCTCATCATCTAAGAATTGGTGTCCTTCACATATGAATGCACCTCAGACTGAAATGTAGGTTTTATGTAAGAATATCGATCACCAAATTACTATGGTACCATCATGTTGATGTCAAAATATTGCCTTCAAAAATATAGACTTTACTAGGGCCCGATTCACAGAACTAACTTAAGACAAAATCCTAAACTTACTACCATTTTGGTATTCACAGAAGGCACTTACTCATTTTGGTATTCACAGAATGCACTTATTCATTTCGGTATTCACAGAAGTTAGGACTCCTAACTTTAGGACTCCTAAATGCCTTCTGTGAATACCGAAAGTCTTAAAATTAGGATTTTTCTCAATTTAGTAGTAGTAAAGTTAGGACTCCTAACTTTCGGACTTCTAAATGCCTTCTGTGAATACCGAAAGTCTTAAAATGTTTTTTTTCTCAGTTTAGTAGTAGTAAAGTTAGGACTCCTTACTTTAGAACTCCTAAATGCCTGCTGTGAATACCGAAAGTCTTAAAATTAGGATTTTTCTCAATTTAGTAGTAGTAAAGTTAGGACTCCTAACTTTAGGACTCCTAAATGCCTTCTGTGAATACCGAAAGTATTTAAATTAGGATTTTTCTCAGTTTAGTAGTAGTAAAGTTGAGAAAAATCCAAATTTTAAGACTTTTGGTATTCACAGAAGGCATCTAGGAGTCCGAAAGTTAGGAGTCCTAACTTTACTACTACTAAATTGAGAAAAATCCTAATTTTAAGACTTTCAGTATTCACAGCAGGCATTTAGGAGTTCTAAAGTAAGGAGTCCTAACTGTACTACTCCTAAACTGAGACAAATCCTAACTTTAAGACTTTCGGTATTCACAGAAGGCATTTAAGAGTCCTAAAGTTAGGACTCCTAACTTCTGTGAATACCGAAATGAGTAAGTGCATTCTGTGAATACCAAAATGAGTAAGTGCCTTCTGTGAATACCAAAATGGTAGTAAGTTTAGGATTTTGTCTTAAGTTAGTTCTGTGAATCGGGCCCTACATTATTATAAAACATTGGATTCTTTAATCCCTGTATACACGTCAGTCTCTATTTATAATCGGAGACTAGTGACGCACCCAGTTGCCAATTATAAAGAAAAGAAGTCAGAACTCAACAATTATAAGTTATTACACTCAAGTTCTGACATCAGAATACCTGCTGGCAGAGCCAGCAGCCAGATGAAATGTAGGTCAGGGCAGGGAGCATAACTGAAGCAGTTTAAAGCAACGAAAAGTGAAACATACTGTTTTTCTTCTGCTCTATTTTAATAAATTACAATGACAAGCAGAGAGAACATGTTTATTTTTGCACTGCTTAGAGAAAAGCTAGAATATTTATGCATGTTTCTACACATTCCAAGCTATTGTAACTTTTGTGAAAAAAACTGATTTGTATTGAACTGCTTCTAATCTCTGTTTGCAGCAATTGTCTAACAAGTTTTTGATGTGTTCAATTTAGCAAATATTTGAAACGGCAGCCGGGTTATGGAGGATTGCACTGCCAGGACAAGTCACAATGGTACCAAAATATTGCCCACCACATTAACCAGGATGTGATGGCCGCCATATTAGGACTTGGGACTTAGGCCCACGTCCTAGAAAAAAAACAAATTGTGATGCAAATTCACAGAAAATCCACAATTGTGCATCAAAATTGTAAAAAATCCTGCAAATCTTTTAAAGAAATACCCCCCCCCCCCTGTGTGCTAGGTTCCTGGGGTCGACATGAACTTTATAATTTTGTGATGAGGGAGTGTGGTCCCCCTTAACCCCGGGGGCCCCATCTATCAGGGCCACTGTAAAAACAAAGTTGGGATTGGGGATTCAGCCCCCCTCCTGGACCCTACTTTGGCCCCGGGGACCCCATCTTTGGGGGCCCAAATGTCAATAAAAGGAGAGCGGGCCATGTGCCTCCCTCCTTGAAATTAAAAAAAAAACCCAGGAACCGCACCCCCAGGGTATGTCTTGAACTAATTAAAAGGGATGGGGTCATGTGGACCCCGTCCTCGAGCCTTTAAAGGCTTCTGGGACACCTTTCCCAGCTCAGTGATTATGTCCTGAGGAGCCCACTCCTGGGACAAAGTAGTTTTCCCCGCCGCACTACGTCGGGCAGGGAAACATATGTTTGCACCCGTCTAGTGAGAACATTTTTAAACTTGCCGTAAATGAGAGCAAACATACAAGTTTGTTCCCAGGTGGTAGGCGGTTTAAAAATGCTCCTGATGAGGGAGCAAGCATAATACAGCTGTTTTCTCCAGGCAGGAGCAATATCAGCCCTGCATAATGCGAAGAGCCGGCTGGTGCCGCAGGGGTCCTGGAACTCCCTATGTGGCCCCCAACGTGGTACTTGGTGGGTGCCCCGGGTGTGCAGCGGGGCAGCAACCTATAGTGGAAATGCCCCGGGGATGGTGTCCCCGGGGCTAAAATAGGCTCAGGGAGGGCGGCTGCACAGTCCCCCTCCCCTTTATAAGCGCATGCTGACCCGGAAGATGGGGTCCCTGAAGCCTAATAGGGCTCAAGAGTGAGCTCCTCCCCTTTTTATTATATTTGGCCCCTGATGATGGGTTTCCGGGGCTTAATGAGGCATGGGAAGGGTTGCCTCCTGGCTTTATTGAATTTGGTCCTAGGTGATGGGGTCCATGGGGCCTAATAAACCTCGTGAAGGGGGGTACGTGCTCCCTCTCCCCTCTTTTATTATATCTGGGCCCATGGATGAGGACCCCGGAGCCTAATGCGGCTTGGGGAGGTGGGCCCTTGGCCCGCTCCCCTTTTTTACATGAATTTTACCCTGGGGGATGGGGTCCCCTTGGCCTATTGTGGCTCTGGGAGGTGGACCCTATGGCCCCTTTCCCCTTTTTAGTTGAATTTGATCCCAGGGTTGGGGTCCATGGGGCCTAATATGACTAGAAAAGGGGGGCCCAGTGGCCCCTCCCATTTTGTATTGGCTCTTGCGATGGACTCTCGACCCGGATAAGGCTCAATTGGGGGGCATGCGGTCCGCTCCCCTTTTATGTTCAATTTGGCCCAGGAGGCTAGGGCCCCAGGAGCCTATTAAGGCTTGGAAAGCGGGCTGTATGCCCCATCACCCTTAATATATATGTTATGGCTCCAGGGGATTGGGTCCCCGGGGCCCAAAGGCCATCCCTTCACCACCTCACTAAAGGATGTGTGTGGCATGGGGTTGGCAGCCTGCGGGTGTTGGCTGCCTTCTGGTGGTTTGGCTTAAGCCAGGCCCTATGGCTAACCTCCCTGATGCACAAGGCTGAAAGTCACTCGTAGTGTAGGTTTGGCTGACTGGGAAGGTTTTGGTATCAGGGTCTAGCCACAGGCCAGGTCCTGTTTCCAGCCTCCCGCCGCGCAGGGCCAAAGGCCATGTGCAGCATGAAGCTGACTGCCTACAAGGAGATTGGCATTACGTATGGCAATAAAATATTACTTTACGTTAAAAAAACCTAGACATTTACTGAAAAAACAAAAGGTTTATAGTTAGGTGAAATGTTTAGTAACAATGTATAGCTTTAATCTCTGAACACTACAGAAAACATCAGTTATAGTTATAATTAGCTCAAGTAATTAAAACTTGTGCCTTAAGGTAACTATAAGTCGTGCCCTCATCATGCAGTGCTAATTACCTCACATATTACATCACTTATGACATCTTCTAGGACATCATTGATATTACTGCAACATTTGCAATGCAATTATTGGCACAGTTTTCCCATTAGTAATTTTCTTACAAATGTTGCAAGCCCCAACCTCATGTTGAACAGGGCATTGATGAATTGGAGTTCCTGAGTCAAGAGAAGATGGGACTTGCTGAGATTGAGGCTGGAGCCATGATCCTCCAGAAACTTGCAAACCATCTGTACAGTGTCTAGACCCTTAAGGAAAGATGAGGCAGAAATTAACGAATCATCCAAGTAGGGGAACAACAAGATACCCCAAAACGCAGCAGCCCCACTAGATGAGCTGGGGGTTTAGTAAAGATTCTGGGGTGGAGGCAAGGCACAAGGGGAATGCACAGAATTGGAAGTGTTGCCCAAATGCAAAGAACCTCAAACACCTCCAAAATAACAGATGAATGGGAATATAAAAGTAAGCATTGAAAAAGACCAAAGAAGCAAGGAAGGAGCCAGGAGAAATGATAGGTAATATCTTTTATACACTCACCATTATGAATCTCTGATGAGGGATAGAGAGATTATAAATCTTTAAATCCAGAACAGGATAATACTCTCCAGTGTTTTTTTTTCAACTAGAAACATGACGTAATAGCAGCCAAGACAAACTTCCTCCTCTGGAACTGGAATTATAGCCCCCTTTTGGAGAAGGTTGAGAATCCCTTACTGAAGACAGTGGAACATTCTGAGGATTTTGAAGTGTCTGTGTAGTGATGAAGACATCCGGTGAAAGGGAAGAAAAGGGAAGAAAATGTGACGGTGAAACCGTCTCTTAGTAAATGGAGCTTCCAAGTGTAAGAGGCATTCCTTTGCCAGATGGACATTGAGTCACCCCCCCCACACTTAGATAGCCATGCTTTAGGGGTATCTGAGGGGGTTGAAAGAGTGGAACTGATAAAAGCTCAGAAATCTTGTGAATTGTAGAAGGAGCTTTAATGTACAACCATCAACAGGTACAAGTTACAGCAAACTGATTCTTCAACAATTGGAATGTAATCATTCTATTAATGATGTTATCAAGTATGACACTCTTAAAGATACAGCAACATAACACATCCCCTATACATAATAAAAGAATAAAATGAATTCTTTGCTAGGAGATAAAAATAACAACAATAGAAGAAGATCATATAGTAATAGAAAATTATTAATGCATCACATAATCATTGAACTTCTTGGGAAGCTGTAAAGAACTCCTAGGAGTATTTCTCTGGTAACTAGTAGAGAGAGAATTATCAGAATTGTTGGAGAGACTGGAATTATCATTGAAATGACTCCTAACATCATTGCATTTGGTTAGTTTAGACATGTTCCAAGTGCAACCATTGTTTAAGGTGACAACATTTTTCCTAATGGAAACAATGGTGAAAGGACCAATGAAGTTCGAAACACCCATGTGACCAAATTTCGTTTTTTTCACAAGAACGCTGTCACCTATGTTCCATTTCTTATGTTTGACAACCATTCTAGCATCATAACGTTGTTTATACTATTATGCTGATAATTTGTCAATACTTCTCTCCTCCTCACTTCTCTTTCAATGCTGTTTCCACTAATCTTCTCTGGAAGCCAAGTATGATTGAGTTTAGAACAAGCTAATCTACCTCTCAAGGCTTCAAAAGGAGACCTCTGCATGACAGCATTGGGAGTCGTGCGGTGTGCCCACCAAGTCTCCCTTAAAACACTGCTAAACGAAATCTTGGACTCTAAAGCCCTCTGTGCGCAACTTTTCAGAACCCTATTCATCCTCTCCGTGAGACCATTTGCTTGAGGAGAGTAAAGAGCTATCTTCTGATGAATAATACCCAGGCTTTTCAAGAAACTATCCATTTCACTAGAAGTGAATTGTACTCCATTGTCAGTGAGTAAAAACTTGGGAACACCCTCTGACCCAAACACACCTTTTAAGAATTCAATTACAGTTCTGGAGTTAACTATACTCATGCATTTGGACACTACCCATTTAGAAGTGTAATCAACCAATAATACAACATATCTCTCATGTGAGGGCATAAGTTCAAATGGACCTGCAATGTCTAAGCCTAATTTTGTCCAAACAGCAACAGGAACTTCAACAGGTGACAATGGAGATTGATTGGTGGTACGTGACTTGTCATTGATTGCACACAAATGACAATCTTTGACTACAGTTTCCACCATGCGATCCATTCCAGGCCACCAGTATCTTTCCCTGATGCGAGCCTTCGTAAGATTTCTACCCAAATGTGCTTCATGAGCGAGATTAACAACTCTCTCTCTTAAAACACTTGGAGGCACAACTCTGTCCCCCCTCATTAAATTGTCTTGGAAGAAGGTTAAGTCATCCCTTACGGACCAAAAAGGCTTCAACACACTCTCAAGAGTATCATAATCTGGCCAACCATTCCTGATAACATTCCTCAGAAATTGAAAAACGACATCATCATCAACATTCCGTGACCATTCCTCCTCGGAAATGCTAGATTCCAAAATCCAATTTATACAGGTAGCAACCTCTGTAACACAATCTCTATCAATGGGAAGACGTGACAAGCAATCAGCATGCTTATTGTTTAACCCTGGAATATACTGTACAATAAAGTTGAACTCTTGCAAACCTTCACTCCATCTTTTCAACCTTGGTGTCATATGATCACTTTGATGACATGAAAAAATTTGAACAAGGGGACGATGATCAGATTTGACTACAAATGGGATCCCCCATAAATAAAATTTGAAGTGATATATAGACCAAAATACTGCCAACGCTTCTCTTTCGATACAAGAATAATTATGCTCAGCTTCCTTTAAGGCTCTTGAAGCGAAAGCAACAACAACTTCTTCACCATTAACAACTTGTGAAAGCACAGCGCCTAACCCTTTAAGGCTGGCATCAGTTGTCAAAATGGTTTTGAGTTTGGAGTCAAAATGACCTAGAGTTGGCATCTCACCTATTTCTTTCTTAACCAATTCAAAGGCTTTCTCGCAATCACTAGACCAAGAAAAATGTACCCCTTTTTTTTAAAAGAGATCTAATGGGCTCAACAAGACTGGCAAAACCCTTGACAAACTTGGAATAAAATTCCGCCATTCCTAAAAATGACTTGACCTGATCTTTATCAACTGGAGTCGGTGCCTTAACAATGCTCTCAGCTAACTCTAATTTGGGTTGAATTCCATCCCCAGAAATGACATGTCCTAAATATGTGACCGATTGTAGACCAATACGACACTTTTCTTTCTTCACTGTAAGTCCACTCTCATTTAACTTATCTAAGACAGATCTTAACACTTTGTCATGTTCACACATATCTATACCATGAATCAAAATGTCGTCCTGAAAGAACATTACATTGGAGAGACTGCCCAAAACCATCTTCATCACTCTTTGAAAACACGCGGCTGCCGAAGCTAAACCAAATGGCATTCTTAGAAATCGATAAGCTCCCAAGGGTGTAACAAACGATGTTAAATGCCTGCAATCTTTATATAGAATAATTTGGTGGTAAGCTGAAGAGAGATCAAGAACACTGAATATCTTTGCACCTTTCAACATACTAATACTCTCAGCTATGTTGGGCAATGGCTGTCGGTCTACCCAGATCCATTCATTCAATTCGCGAAGGTCCACACACATCCTAATCGATTTCCCACCATCCTTGGGTGCAAGAACCACTGGACTTAACCACTCAGATGATTCAATCTCTTCGATCACTCCTAAGTTTAACAATTTTTCAATCTCAAGTTTAAGCGGCTCCAGCATCATGTTAGGTACTTTCCTGACTTTGTGCACACATGGTTTGGCAGATTTTTTAAGGATGATTTTTGGCTCAAATCCCTTTAAGCACCCCAAATTGTCAGAAAAGACATTTGGATAATCATCAAAATATCTGTCTGACTCGTACACAAAATCTACTTGAGAAGGAAGAGAACTAGAAAGAAAATCTTCCATCAGCATGACTTGATTTTTTGGATCTTCTGCTCCCAGATTAAGAATAATCCCTAAATCATGCTGATGTCGCCAACCAAGAAGATTGTCACCTCTGACGGCTACATAAACCTTTCCAGATATACTCTTACCACTGAAGGAAATATTAGCTACAGTGTATCCCAAAATCTCTATTTTTGACTTATTATAACTAAGAGGAGAGATATCAGGAGGTAACAGTTGAATATTTTCCAAACCAACCACTTCATCCCAAATCTTATTTCCAATTAAAGTAAAAGGAGACCCAGAATCTGCCATAAGTTTAAATACAAATTTGTCAATACTTCTCTCCTCAATTCTTACTTCACAGAATGGCATAAACATATGTTCTGTGTCAACCATTGCACCATTAACATTGGAAACAACAAGTGTACGTACAATATCAGAGGTAGGTTCACTGATTTCTCTCTTTTTACCAGACCTACATACGCGTGCATAGTGTCCTTTGATACCACAGTTATTGCAAATGCTGTCTTTTGCGAAACAATGAGGGAAATTTGAAGTGTGAGAAAAACTCCCACATCTGAAACAACGCATTTTTTGGTTACTTATAGGACGTTGTTGGCGAGAATCACGTTCTTTAGAGACATTAGACTCTTTAGAAGAAGAGCGATTTTCAAGAGTGTTTTTCTGGGAAAACGTCTTTTGGATAGGTTTGCCCTTAGAACTTACACTGACTTTAGCAACTTCTTCATGGCACTCACCTAATAACTCATCTTCTTCTAACATATGTACAGAGTCAGGAACTTTCTTTTTATTATCACTAACAGTGTGACTATCATCTTCTTTATTTTTCCGTATTTCTTTGACCCATGTAGAGGTGTTCTCCATACCTTCTACAATATCTAAAGCTTCTTTCAACGAAGGATTTTTGGATAACACCTTCTCTTGAACCCTAGAACTGTTCGTACATCGAACAAGTTGATCTCTAACAAGAGATTCAGATAAATCCCCAAAATCACAAGTACGTGAAAGAGTTTTCAGAGCTGCAACATATGTCCAAACACGTTCACGAGAACCTTGGACACGAGTAAAGAATCTATGTCGTTCTAAAACAACATTAATTCTTGGACCAAAATATTGTTCTAACATAGTCATAGACATTTCGAAAACATCTGCAGGCTCACCATCAGCCCCACCCACTGGTATACTGTCCATACTATCATAAGTATGTCTTCCTTCAACTCCTAAATTGTGTAACAGGATGGCTTGTTTTCTAAAAGCTGAAAACTTTTCTCCACCAATAGCAACTAAGTATGAGTCGAACAAGTTTCTCCATCTCTTCCAAGGAAGAATGGGTTCACCCTCCTCTGAAAGGAATGGTGGTGGTTGCGACATGCTAGATGTAGTAGCCATAATGAAGAGTAATGCACTATACCACTACTGTTGCTAATGTAACACAGAATGAATAACCTCAGATATAAATACTTCAAATATAAATAGGCTGTGGTAATTTCTATAAGATATTTTGGTCTCTAAAGAACAATTATGTGTGAATTACAATATAGTAAATAAATAATGTATGATGGTGTGTATCCATGTAGTCCAAACCCTAAAGTGAAATTGTAAATGTGCAGTTGTGCACAACAGTGCTTGTAATGAATTGTTGAAATATTGTCAAAGTTTAGTGATGCCCATCCATGTGGAGTTAATAACAGAGTAGGTAAGAAAACAGAAGGTTAAAAGTAATTAATGCACAAGTAGTGGTCCAAAAATACACAGCTGTGTGTATCAGCATTGTTAATTGACATGCAAAACGTTGCTGCACCTTAATGTTGTGATAGTTACCAAGGGTACACTGCCGAGTGTATCAGCGTGGTGAAATCAAGTAAAATGCGCTGCCGTGCGCATCGGCGTAGCTATGGTAACGAAATGTTATTAAAGATGGCCGCTGTTTACGTGGTGACGCTGCGTGATGGCGTTGCACAAGAGGTCAAAGTTCTACAATGCGCGAGCAGGTGAGCGAGCAAACAGGCATTGTTATACACGCGCGATGGCACCTGCAGTACACGCGATGCTTCACCATGAAGCTTCAAGGAAAAACAAAGTGTAACGGTAAGCGCCGAGCGCCGCTTTGTTGAGCAGCTGAGCGCCGAAACCTGTTTTCGATCACTTTGTTTGTTTCTTCAAAATTTGAGCGCGATGTCCAAATGAGGCTCGATGTTTTCCAACATGAAATAATCATCCAAAATAAAAAGTAAAAGATAACAGTCAGCTCAACTTTGTAAGTTCGGTCTTAGTTAAATCCATGAAGGTGCAGATGATAAAAATTTTAAAAAGGAAGTGAAACCAAGAAATGTCTGTAGAAATATCAATCCAAATCGACCAAAACCAAAGCAAATCCAGTGTCCAAAGTGTAGTTCAATACTCAAAACGAGATTTGAGCAAATCCAAAGTCCAAAACGAAATTCAAAAGATAGGGGAATTGATGGTTGTAAGTGCTTGTCCCCAATCAAGCCTTGGTCCTCGTCGCCAGTGATAAAAGCTCAGAAATCTGGTGAATTGTAGAAGGAGCTTTAATGTACAACCATCAACAGGTAGAAGTTACAGCAAACTGATTCTTCAACAATTGGAATGTAATCATTCTATTAATGATGTAATCAAGTATGACACTCTTAAAGATACAGCAACATAACAGGAACATTGTTGTCTGGACTTGTTGCTGGAAGGAGTTCCACGACCACATCACCTCCCACAAAAGTGCTCAGCTATTCTATTCAGAGCAGTGGAGATTGTCCAAAAGCTTGCTTGAATCCATAACCTCTACTCCTAGAAGAAGGCTTCAAATGCATACGATGCTTACAGTCCTCCACTGACTTCTTCAAAAGTTTCTACAGCTGAGGACCAAAGAGTTTTGAACCAATTAAGTGGACTAAGATGACTTTAGCGAGCCTTCCTGATAACTGTCCACTCTCCAAGAACACATCCAGATGTGACAGAACCAGAAACTGCAGCAGCTAATAAAAGGTGGCATGAGAGAGGAATCGCAGTTGCTGCTCCATACTTGATAGCCTTGTGTTCACATCCTCCCCCTGCTGCTGTTTCTCTGACAGAGCTTGGAAACCAGGGAGCAGAGACAGCAAGGAGAAGGTAGCGTAGGCTCCTGCTTTGATGGGAAGATTGGATAAGGAATATGCTCCTTTGACTGCATTATCCCCTTGATCACTAGGTGAAGAATTCTCCAAAATGATGGTTCCATTAGAAGCTAGGCCAGTATTTAAGAGCCCACATTAATATTGCTAGGAAACTTCCTGGAAGTTGAAGAAAGGATTCTTCTTTGAAAGGAATATTGGAAATCCATACTATAAAACGTCTGCCTACTCCTTGGATAAAAGGCCCCATATAGTCTTATGTACTGGAAGTGCGTCAGACTCCTTTTCCTCTGCTTGATGAATAGTCACAGGAATGCCAGATTATCTTTAGGGTGGGTCAATATTTCCTTCAACTCAGACCCCTGTTGAATCTGCCCCTCCTTTCTACATTGTCTGACCCATCTGAGTCAGGATCTGGTTGAAAAGAAAATCTTGGAATTTTGGCAGTAGGCTGGCTCTCTCTGGCAACAAATACAGACTCACAGCTTTATTGATCATACTCCGAAGTATGGCTGAATCCATTCCAGATATCTCTTGAGAGGCTGATGTATTAGCAGGAGCGTCTTCATCTGAGCTGGACTCAGAGACATTTCTTCTTTTTGTAGCTCGCATCCCCTCCATGGTGCCTCACAAACAGCAGCCATAGGAAAGAAAGCAAGCCTTTTGTTAATAGCAGTCACCACTCCCTGCATCTACCTGTTGCATAGCAACAAAGTTGCGCAACGCTATGGGAGTAGGAAACTGCAGCCATCATAAAATAGACAAGGAGTCCTGAAATGTTTTTGAAAAAGTTACCATCAGGTAGTGGCTGCCTCCATAACGCTTCGCAGGGGAGGCAAGCTGAATTCCTTAATATTTATTGAAAAATAAGGATGTGAGACCAGCTTCCTGACTCCACCGGTGGGGCAGTTTCACACCATAACAAATCAAACCACACCCCGATAAAAGTGAAAGATAGTGGCTGCCTACCAATCGCTGTGGGGGGTGGCAACTTACCCAAAAAGAGCAATACAAGAAGATGATCAGCACACACTTATTTCCAAACATGAATCAATTTTCTAAAATTATTATTCTCATCAAGTCAAATACAAGAAAGACATGTATTAGGCTTTTTTGATAATCCTTTATTCTTTTTATTCTTCACGGTGCAGCCAACGCTTTTTGTCCCTTCGCGGGACTTCTACAGGACTCAGTCACATGATACTTTCTTGTAATTGCATATTGTCTCCGATGTTCAACAACATAGAATTCTTGTTCTGCTTAATTAGCTGATGATTAGTGGGTCCAGTACTATAAAAAAAAACTATTTTTTTTTGATATTTCAGGCCAATGTTGGCCACCGCATCAATAGTGCGCGGCAAGACGACCGTCCACCCCCTTCAAGTGGTCTCTGCAAATGGTATCAATAAGAGCAATACACCTGGGCCCATATTACAGAAGTACCTCCGGGCGCAATGTGCATTTGTGCCTGCTTTGTGCGCCCAGTGGTCACTTTGGTATCACAGAAGGGGCCACAGACACTTGTGCAGCCCCTTCTGTAATAAATATAGAGCTGGTACATATGTTATACCAGCGATATCTCAAGCAGGTGTTCCCTTATTTGCATGGAGTCATGGCCCCATGCAAATGAGGGAATCTCTTTACATCTGCACCAACACCATGTAATAAATGCGGGCGCAGAGGTAAAGTAGCTGTAAAAAGGCGCACTTAAAATGCGCCACAAAAAGGTGTTGCACTGTGAGTGCGTCCCCTGATGGCAGCACTTTGGAGGAGGCCAAGGGGATCCTATGGACACCCCAGACATCCCCTTGCAGGCGGGTGCAGTCACTCACTGCACCCACCTGCAAGGGGATCTCTCTCCCTTCTTTAAAGCGCAGGTGGGTGCCGCCTGCAAAGTGAAACAGAAGTGACTTTGAAGCAGGCACTCTTTATTTCACTTGAATGCACGATTTCATGGCCGCCCTGAAGGGAAGCACATTCATCCTAATAGGGCATACTTTCCCTGTTTGCCACAGTTGCCCCTGTTTGAAGGTGCACCGTGGCTCAAACAGGGAAAGTGCACCCTATACATAATCGGGCCTCTGGTGTCAGCCGCTAGAGCAGGTCAACATACATAATAACAAATAACGATGCAATAAATATGCATAAATAAATGAACCTACATACCTCATTATGGGTGACATCTTACCACATACAGAAGACAATACAGTCACATGAGCCAATTTTTATGGTTCATGTGATAAGAATTCCCTGTGGGGGCAATATTAGATGGGAAAATAAATCTGTAGACAGAACATGAAGTGCTCCCAGGCTAGGACTGCGATGAGGAAGATGGAGGAGAAAGGTAACTTTACTTTGCCTGTTACACTTTTTTTCAAACTTTCCTTTATTATGTCATTAAAAATAAAATAAAAACATAATATTGCAGTGAATTCACCTGTTCCTATGCACAGAGACCACAAAGGAATATCTTCTTTTCCTGGAAAGTTCTCTATACATTTTTTCCAGGTATTTTTTTATTTTCATGGGCATTTTAAATGTGTAGTTTATTTCTGCATGTTTTTTTACTGCTGACATTTATAATAAAAGGAGATATCTGACAATATAAAGTCTATGTTTTATGTACTAAAATCAAGGCGCAGGCCTTTATATTCAGTTATTTTCTGACTGTACTTGTGAGGCCTCAGTTTTTTGGTAGAATGCAAGGTGTTGTGTTTCTTATTATGTTCTATAGTACACTGGCAATAATCCATAGAATGTCATAACATTCTCCCCTTCACAAATTAGCATTCAACGTACTAGGAAAAGGGCTTGCTTAGAGTAGCACAGCGAGGCATGCAGGACGAAGGACAGGTATTCCCTGTAGCTGATTGGCTCATGGTCTCATTTGTGCTAGCCCAATGACAACTCTGAGGAAGAGTTGGGAAACTATCCTGGGTGGCACAGGGGAGTTCCTGTTTGATGTTCCAATAAAAGGCAGTGAGACAGATCTATAAGTGCACATTGTGCAAGAACCCAATGCTGTCACTCAAAGAGAAGTAAGTTAATGGAGGTGGAAGTGGGGTTTCTTTGTGCCCCATACGGAGTGGTGTGGTGGCTGGAACAGAAAGGTGAATGCCAGGCCAATGTATGTACAATGTATGTAGTTTTATTAAATTCAAAATGTCTTGCATAGAGAAAAACAGTTTTTTCACAAATGAACATACAGAGGCCCCTAAGGACGCTGCTAACTCTAAAGAACCATGCACTGGCTGTGGAGACTGTAATTAAGAGGTCTCAGGTGTGTGCTTTACAATCTCTCATCTGATGGATCTTTTTAAGTTGACTGAGATGCAAAGGGAGTTAGCAACAATAAAACATTTTAATCTTTGTGAAGCTCATTTGGCCACACAATAAGGACCGTGAATCAGTCATTAAAGTTAAGTGGTTTATTGCAAATTAATAATCAAACAAATATATATGAATATCAAGAGAATATTAAAAAGATACAGAATTACAGTTGACAAACTGAAATCTCGCAGTAGGTTCAGTCTCAGAAGGATAAGGTATGAAATAATCACAGCCATAACAATACAGAGAGCATGAAATCAGTGTTACATAAATAAACGTATTATCCCTCCAAAACATAAATAGGTTCGAGAGTCATCTAATCAAGATTCTTAGGGCCAGATGTAGGTAATTTTTATTTACCGACCTCTTAAATACCGAGTCACACCGACTCGGTATTTAAGAGGTCGGAAAATAAAAATACCGAGATGTAGGTAATTGCAGATGTGCAATTACCGAATCGGAAACAGTCGGTAATTTCCGATGTGGTAAATACCGACCAGTTAATGCCCATGCATTCCTATGGGCTTTGAAGCCCATAGGATTGATTGGGCATATACCGGTCGGTATTTACCACATCGGAAAATACCGACTGTCACAAGGGTGCAGGGGGTGTCACTTTGACACCCTCTGGCACCCCCAAAAGAGGCTCGGGTGCCATGTGGCAGGCATACCTGCCCTAAGGGCAGGTCTGCCTGTCATATGGCATAGGTGTGCATGCACACATGTGCATGCACACCAGAAACGGTATTTTACCATCAAGTAGTATTTGATGGTAAAATAGCGATGTGGTACTGCTTGTGGGACTCAGAAGAGTCCCACCTACATACCAATTGTCCGGAATCAGTAATGATACCGACTCGGTATTTTACATACTCGGTAAATTTACCTACCGGTAAATTTACCGAGTCTGTAAATTACAGGGACCTACATGTCAAATTGCTTTTACCGGGTGGTAACGGCCGAATTCGGCCGTTACCACCCGGTAAAAGCCTACCTACATCTGGCCCTAAGTTTAGAATAAGGATGGTTTCAAGGATATTCAGAAATGTGAGGTGTCAGCATGGTAAAGACCCCAGTAGAAGCCTTTTCAGAATTACAATAAGTGTTTAGCACGAAGCTTCACACATGCAAGAATCAAAGAAGCACAGAGGGATGTGCCCCTACAAATCTAAGGGAATCTGCTCTAACTTCTAACAGCAAGTACAAGAATCAAAACAAATAGAAACTTTAACACTCGTATCTCTTCCCACCCTACCAAGACCCAATCAATTCCATCCTCATGTTGTGCATTTTCAATGTTACCAGACTTTCCCATCCCACAGAACATGGCAAGCTACTGCAACCTTGAACATTCCTCCGTTCCTGATACATGATAAATAGGAGGTTTCATCTGCTCATTAGGTCTTCCCTTTCTTGCCATGATTCCTCTTATCAGAAACTAATACAGACAACAATACTCTTTTTTCTAGGTAATATAATCTTGAGAATGCACCTTGATTATAATAGACTGTAAACCGCGAATACATGTTTACTTAAGCAAATATAACTTGAAGTGTAAATGTAAAAAGTGAACTAAGGAAAGGATACATGATTAATGTTTAAATTGAACATTAATGTACACAGTTATAAATCTCTAAGTTCCACAGTGAATACCTTTTAGTAATGTCTTAAATGTGTTACACATACAAATATTATTCAGGCACACAATAAATATAATGTCAGGTGCACATATCTAATTGCACTTCTGTGATGAGTAAGGGTGGAGCCTAAATGACGCCTGCTCTAAAACTCTCTTTGATGGCGATGTTAGCCATCACAATAACACACATATGAATCCTTACCAGATGAGATCAAGTCAAAACCTTGAAGTTTTCAACAACTTTTGTCTAGTATTTTTGAGGTGTTTAATTTGATCATCAAATCTACACTGAGTCTCCTCAATTTCTACATCCTTTCTCACTGTTCCCCACCTCTCCTGTACTTCTCTGTTTGCCTTCATGTACTTGTACCCCTTAAAGATTACAACCAGAGATATTGCACAAAGGGCAATTATCACAAGGTGCCTCAAAATGGAACCAAGCATTCCACGTCCAAGGTTTCCAAACCATTGCCTACTACAGCAAATCCATTTCAATTGCTTCCCATGCACCTGTTGCTTCTAATTCCTTCTACTCTGATTTCAAATTAGTAATGTTCTTAATATATTTCTTTAAGTCCTTGTCAGGAATATAGGTAGAGCACTGCTGGACCTTTATCATCCTACATACTCTGCTCTCTTTCTCAAGGAAGAAGTGTAGCACAAGGTGGTTCTGCAAAACCATGGATCTCATAGCTACCATTTCGGTATCTACAGCCAATAAGGAACTTGCTGTACTTGTGGCCAATTTATCCACTATGGTGGACAACTTTCTAATCTTGAGATCATTCAAGTTTACACCTACAGATGGATTCATTGCACCAAAAGTGTCTCCCTGAAGTTCAACTCCATTATTACCTTATTTACTCCTAGCTTTTGCATCCCACACAGGATCATTGAAATGTTCCACATGATAACTCTTTGGGATCCCCACACCTAAATAACATCTTGCATACCATCCCGCAGGCAATTTATAATATGCATGCTCCCCTCAAATGAAATAAACTCCAGAGATGACAGGATCTTGTCTTCCCAAAAACAGAAGCCAAACACCTACATACTCAAAAATCTGATCACAATAACTTTTACCCATGTAAATAGTATTAAAGGACAATTTGCCTCTACTCACACATAATTTTATTTGTGTTGCTAATCTAGAAGTAGTGCAGGCATAACCCCTAAGTTTCAATATTTTGCCTCTTCTGCATCCCATTGTCCTTTATATGTTTGATCCCTTCCTGTTTCCCCCCTTTCATTTATTGCACTATTCCTGTCTTCTGTCACATCCAAAAATGTCTTTTCAACCTCAGATAAAAAACATGTTAAATTGTGTCTATGAGCATAAGCCATCTCCAATGTCACTTTCGGTCTAAGAAGACTGTAAACTGTGTCCATTGTCTTAGAATGAAAATGCTTGAGCAGAGGAACTTCAGGAAATACCACATCATAATTTGAATAATAATACTGTAAATGTCCTGTTCCATAAACCACACTTAACAGATGTCTACACATAACACCATATGTAAGAGAAATATTTTGATAGGTAATTCCCTTTGATGCTGATGCAGGTAACTGCATACGGGCATCTCATACAGTTTCTGGCATCCATATGACAAAGTATTCGTAAAGCAACTTAAAATAAACATTTGGATCATAATCTCCTCTAGATGCATTGACATGCAAAGCTTTATAATCTAGTGCGTGCAAATTATCATCTGTAGGAAGTGGGGCCTTAGTAACACTAGGCTTAAGCTCAGCTACTGTGGAAAATGTAGGTAAAGATAATCGCACAAGAAGAACAATTTGTGCTACAATCACAACTATTAATAACCCTGCTAACATAAACCCATACTCATTGTGTTTATCAGTTTCCATGACTTCTATAGAATCATACCATTAAACAGTAAGTTTAAAGTAAGCACATTTCTTCAGTGTGCTTTTACTGATGCAGATGACAATTAAAGTTCACCAATCACGTGATGCAATTATTTATAAAGTCTTCCCTAGCCCTACTCCTCCTTCTAAAATCACACTCTTAGGCTCCTTCAGCAGCCTCAAGCCTAGGTAATCTTCTTAATTCTACTTAACAAAGTTTTTCAATTTTCTTCATTCGAAAGCGCATCTCAAAGTTCAGTCTAAAAATCAAGCAAATGAGGATTCGTGTCACTCTGTTCCATGGCCAAGTAAAGTCAAAACACAGTTCATCCACAAGCCTAAATTCACGGAGGTTCAACTGGAGTTGCACATTTAATCTCCAGCTCCCAAAGGTCTCTCTCTATTTCATTTGCAGCAAAGTATGTCCATTCAAGGGATGAGTACCTCCGATATGGCACTAGTTATTTATGAGCTCCTGAGTATAGGTTGTTCACTCTCACTGTCAATCTGGCCAGAGTCCTCAGTATCCTATGGGACAGTACTCAGTTCTCGCTCCATATGCACTCTTAATCTCGCTTCTTGCCTTCTCATCCAATGGTCCGCAGTTTATACTCAGGAAGACACAGCACTAGGCCCTCTGTCAGTGTCTGAGCCTGGCTCAGGTAGCGGTTCAGGCCAAGACTCCTGAACTGTCACTTCATCAAAACACCTTCAGGCTGAGTATGGGCTGTCACGGGCTCTTGCTGAATTTCAGTACTCTGTGCACCCTCTTTTTGCAGTCTCTCAGTTGTGGGTTGCACTTCAGGGAGAGGTACATTAAGAGGACACTACACTCTATGATTGTGGGTCGCATGAATTTATACGGTCCACACCATCTAGAATTTAAACATGTCTTCCGTATGTGTTTCTTCACCAAGACCCAGTTGCCCGGACTCTCATGGCACTGATACAGATGAGGTAACAGTTTTACCTCATCAGGAGATGCGGTAACAGTTTTATCTTGGCATGACACAGAAGGGACCACATCAGCTAGTCCCTTGCAATAGTCAAGAACCATGTTATTTGTCATGTTCACAAGCACATTTGCAGGTACTGCAGGCAATCTCGTCGTTCTCTCTTTGATTATCTTGTGCAGGGTAAACAGTTTTTTTGCTAAAAACACTGTGAAGACTCATTAGGACAAGAGGCAAAGAGCCTGGCCACTTCAGAGATGTTAATACACACACTTTGGCCAATCTGGCTTTCAACGTACCATTGACCTGCTCCACTATGCAAGAAGCCTCTGGCTGATAACTGAAATACAATCTCAGCTCCAGTTGTAACGCTGCACACATAATTTTCAGGACCTCAATATTGAAATCAGTCCCTCGGTTTGACTCCAGTGAAATCAGGAAACTGAACCTTGGTATGAGCTCCCCACAGGAACAACTTAGCTACTGTGAAACTGTCATTTCTTTTAGTTGGGTAGGCTTTCACCCAACACGAGAAGATGAACCCAATCACAGGAACATATTGCAGTCCATTGCATACAGGTATCTCAATAAAGTCCATCTGCATTCTGTTGAATGCCCCCCTGATCTTTGTATATGACTCAATGTCATGTCACTGGAGTCCTTTTCCCTGCATTCATCTGCTGAAATTCAAAACATCTAAGGCACAATACTTCAGTCACCAATCTAAATCATGGATTAAACCAATGCTGCTTAAACAACCTAACCATGGCATCCGTCCCACTATGTGTGGGCCCATGGAAATGTCATGGAAATGTCTTTCGCCAGCGCTATTCAATCTATACGTTGAACCACTCACGGAAATATTACAAAAAGCAAATATCTCTTTCCACATGTATGCAGATGACAATCAGTTGTATATCAAGGTTGTATCAACAGAAGAGATAAAGACAATAAACCATGCACTATCAAGAACCCTTCAATGGCTAACCAAGAATCACCTGAAACTAAAACCTCAGAAAACCGAATTCCTACTGATTTCACCGCAGAAAAGCAAATTAAAGACAGCAGAATGGGTCAACCTTATCACTGCTCTGAATTGTACTCCAAAGATTGTCGACTCTACCAAATCACTGGGAATTACTCTAGATAAAAACCTGAACATGTTAGCACATATCAATACAATGGCAAAAAACGCCCGGTTCCATTTAAGCTACTTGCGAAAACTTAAACCTTTCCTGAACAAAACAGACCTTAAAACTGCAGTTCAAGCGCTGGTCATCTCAAGGATCGAATACGGATGCACTACCCTGGCTGGGCTCCCCAAAATCACAACAGCCCCTTTGAAAGCCTGTCTTAATGCAGCCACAAGGCTGATTGTGTGATCCCAAAAATTCGACCATATCTCCCCTCACCTGAAAATGCTAAACTGGCTGCCTTTCGAAGCAAGAATTCAATTCAAGTTGGCATTCATCACCCATAATGCAATCCATCACAAAACTCCAGGTTACCTGGCTCAGAAACGTACACTTTCCAGAGTTAACCGACCCTCCAGGAGCAAAACAGACTTACTTCTGAAACCGGCTCGCTTCTGCAAGAAAAAGACTTATGACCGAGCATTCTCAGGAGCAGCACCGAGAATTTGGAATGCACTCCCACCAAACATCAGAAGAATCACATCCATCGCAACCTTCAAAAAGGAAGCAAAATCATACTATATGAGCAAATTTCTCCCATAAGACTAATTGGACGACTGCTTGTATATAAACTGCTCACTTGTCTATAAACTGCTCACTTGCACTCATTGCTCCGCTATCCGTGGGATGGTACAAAGTTTATCCTGTTAATTAGGTGTGCCTTGGTTATTTAACTACTGACTGTATATATGTTTATATGCTATACTGAAGTGTGAAACAGTAATGACTGGTTTTGTCCTCTAATGTTCTGGTTTTATCCACTAATGTACTCGTTTTGCTGAAACGCTACTGTAAAGCGCTCTGATACCCTACACTGGGTCTTGTTCGCGCTATAGAAAACACTAAATAAATAAATAAAAATTAGGAACAACATGCTGTCTGGCAATAATGGTCTACCATCTACAAAAACCCATAAATCATCTCCTTTCACACATCTTGCTCTGATCTAACTCTGTTGTTCTGCCTCTGGCACTTACTCCTGCAATCTCTTGACTTCCTCCCAGGTATCAGTTGTTGACAACAAAAGGTTATAGTTGGTCCCACCTTCAGATCCATTGTCATATTCACCATTGAATTATCGTGACCCATGAGCACAGTATTGTGCAACCTCATCCGCGTAACGGTTGCCCACTGTCACGTAATCATTACCACTGTGATGAGCATGACACTTTACAACTACAATGTTTGCAGATCAGGGATCCAAATGATGCCATAACTCCTCTTTGTGACCATGACTGTGAAATTCATGAACAACACCAAAGCCACGATGACTATACATAAACGCTGTCACTTTGACATGTTTAGAGACACAGCAAGCTCTAGTAAGAGCTGTCACCTCCACCACTTGTGCAGAGAACACCCCTCAAACCCAGGAGGCTTTGACTAACCCTGCGTAATCAGCTCTCAGGTTTCCGTCATCGTCTCTAAAACATGACCCATTCACAGTCTGTAAACAGACTCTACCAGTGGCTAATCCCGCATATCAGGACTTGGCTTGGTGCCTAGTTCAGTGACATTGAGACAAACATGCTCAACCTCCCCCTCATCATTTTCATTCTCCGAGAGAGGCATTCGTTTGGCAGTAGTCAAAGAAGTACATCTTTTGAGGGTGACATTTTCAGTAGCAAGTATAATCTGTTCACATTTTGTTAGGTTTCTGTTTGTTAAGTGTTTTGTGTGGGTGCATGTCAACAAAATTTCAACTGAGTGGGGCACAAGAACCATTAGAGGATGTCCCATTACAATACTTCAACGCCGTTCTATGCTGACACCAACGGCTGCCAGGGCTTTAAGGCACTCAAGCAGCCCTGTGGCCACAGAATCAAGAGTAGCAGAGAAGTAGGCCACAAGTCGTCTCGCATTTCCATGCATTTGTGTAAGCACTGAGAGAGCACAGCCCCCCTCTCACTGCAGAAAAAAGTAAAAAGCTTTATTGTAATTAGGCATTCCTAGTGCCAGGGCATAACCAAGACTTTCTCTCAGCTCTAGGAAGGCAATCAACCAGTTATTGTCCCATGGTATTGGATCAGACACATCCTTGTGTGTTAGCGGATGTATGTCATTACAACGCAGTCTTTACACTGCGATACCTTTACGACGCGGTCATCACAACGCAAGTCGTTATAACGACTTGCGCTAGAGGCACTGAATTTAGGAATAGTATAATTTACTATTTCAGCTCCAGCCTACGTAACAGTAGGGAAGGTGTTGGAATAGTAAATCATACTATTCCTTAGTATATAGCACCATCCAGCGCAGATTGTTGTAACGACTTGCGTTGTGATGACCGCGTCGTAAAGGTCTCGCGTTGTTAATTCTGCGTTGTAATGGTTGTCTCCCATGTTAGCCTCTGTGAATGCTTGGCCACTAGGGAAAAGTTGGGTATCCACTGGCGACAGTAGTCCACCATTCCCAAAATCATCCTGACTTCTCTATGGATGGTTGGTGGATTCATTTTTGAGAATCGCAGAGATTCTTTCTTTTGGCAACTTCCTCACTCCTTTCTCAATGTGATGTCTGAGATACAGGACTTCCTTCTGACAATACCGCAACTTACTCAGGGACACTTTATATCCATTCTCAGTTATGTGGTTCAGCAATGCAATAGTATCTTGTTTACAAGCTTCCTGTGTATCTGATGCAACCAGAAAATCTTCTATGTACTGCAATAGGACTGAGTTACTGGGCATGATTATAGCCTCAAGCTTCTTTTTAAGGATCTGATTAAAAATTGAGAGGTTTTCTGCATACCCTTGTGGGCCTCTGCACCATACCAAAACACGGTTCTGGAGCCAGAAGGCAAAGAGGTACTGACTGTCTTCATGCAACGGTACAGAGAAGAAGGCCTGACACAAATCGATGACAGTCAACCACTCAGCCTTACATGGAATTTGAAACAAAATCACTGCTGGATCTGGTACCGTGGAACAACCATGCGGTTAATCATTTGCAGGTCATTTACTATGCGGAACTTACCACTAGGCTTATGAAAGCCCATAATGGGTGAATTACATAGACTCCCCATTATCTCTTCATAATGTCCTGTTGTATCATTGACTCAATCACAGGTAATCCTAGCAATTGTTTCACGGGTTGGATTATACTGTGGGGTTCTCGGGTCAGAATTTGGTTTAGCAGTTATGTGAACAGGGTCAACTTCTTTTATAAGACCAATGCCTTTTCCTGAAAAGTCCCAGATTTTAAGCTTCACTGTATCACTGAGATCCAGTGATAAATCATCATTTGTCATCAAAGGATATACCCCAAGATCTTCCCTGACTCGCCAATTTAAAGGCAACATCTTCATTATGGGTTCGCAACTCTACTCCCTTTGGGCTAGAATAGATAGCGCAGTTTAATATGCAAAAGAGATCATGTCCTAGTAGGCTCACAGGACTTGAATCACACACAACAAACTGGTGATTCTGCTCAAATACCCAATTTTACAGGTACTTCTTTTGTTACAGGGTTTGTCATTTGCTTATTGGAGACTCCTACAACTTGAATTCTTTTTCCTGAGAGGGGTAGGTTTGGAACCTACACTGTTCTAACAGTTGAACAGGTAGCACCAGTATCAACCAAGATTGATGCGGGTGGCCATTCATCTCACCTTCTACCAATGGACCACTCTAGTCTACCTCTAAGACAGTGCCAAGTATGCAACCTTCCTTTCCCCTCAGGCACCATCATTGTGACTGGTCAGAGCCATTGTCCTCAAACACCTCTTACATAGGAAATTGCTGAAATGCATTCTGATTTTGAAAGGAATGCTGATATAAATTTTGGACTTGATTTGAATTGAATAGGGGGCCATTTGCATTTTGCTGCTGCATCGACGATTGTGGATCCTGCATCACTGGAGCGTGGGGTATATTCAAATTCTGCATTTTCAGTCCTGGTTCATTCTGTGACTGTACAGGGTTATTACTCTGGGGCTGTGTAAACTGAATTCTGAGCCTGGTTCTCATTCATCATTCTTTCAGGATTAAGACAAAATTCCTACTTACAGTGCCCTAACTTATTACAATAGTGACAATGATTCGATCTCTTCAAAGTTGCCACATCAATCCCAGTACTCGGGTCAATTGGAACACCACAACCTCTACATTGTTGCGGGTTGCAATTTCCACCTTGTATCATAGAAGTTCCCAGCTGATACACTCCTTGCATAGAACCAACATTCCCAACAAAAGGTTGGCTCTAACTTTCTCTATGTGCTGCTTTCATCGGTGCCACCATTAATTTCTCCTTCAATTGCTTCTGCTTCATTTCCAATTCATCACTACAATATTTTGCATTTTCCATTTCTGCAAAGATTTAATTCTACTTTAATCTACATCATATTTCTGAGCTAATTCAGATTATTTATTGGAAGCTTCTCCTACACGTCTGGGAACATCTTTACACATGAATACAAGTTCATTCTCTAGTTAGGTATCTAATCTGGATTGATCAAGGGTTCTTAATATCACTTAATCCAGTTCCAACTTTAGTTCGACCACATCCACTGCATTTTCCCTCGCCAGGGTGTGAATTATTTTTTTGCCTATTCCTGAATTTTCATTTTCTCTTGGCGACCCATTGAAAAATCGAATCAAATTATCTAGTGCTCAGGAATTAATACCATTCTGTACTACGAAGGCCTTGGGCACCATTCTATCTCTGGGACTATGGTTGATGACACTCTGAGCTGAATTCCAAAAAGACATGTCAACATTTTGTAATCTTTATGTGGACTCTCCTACAAGAATAAATCATATTTGATTTATGGTTGATTCTGTAGAGGCAACATGAGGGGTATTCCCCTGAGTTGGGACCAAAGGAGTTCATAGGAGTATTAGCTGACATATCCACTCCAGTAGGGACTGTCAAAGTAGGTGCCACGCTTCCGACTTGGGTTTAAGCAGAAGCACTGCAGGACTAATAGTGACCAGAACATCAATGGGATCTGGGACCTTGGGAACAGTGGAGTTAACAGGAGCACTAATCCCTGTACTCCCTCCCATCAAATTCTGACTTGTATTTATTTGTGCGGTGACTATTCCAGAGTTCCCTTCAAAAACTGCATCATTCATTCCTTCAGGTTTGGCCATATTATATGGGGTGGACATGTTGATAACAACAGATCTAGGAAATCATCACCAGAATCACAATCACTACCTTCATCTCTATTCTCTGTTTTTTTAAAATCTTTTTCTCCTCTTTACTTTCTCTCCTTTTCTTGAGTTCTTCACTAGTCAATGCTGGGTATAGTCTAGTTCCCTCTATTTCTATTATATCAGTTCCCCATCGTTGTTGTTCTGCATCGCATCAGCACAGCTACTCACTGCCTTTCTGACTTTTCCCTGATATTTTTCCCTTTGCCTAACACGAGCTGCAAGCTTCCAAGCATTAAATGCTTCAAACTGCGTGGACCTGGGAGGTGGCCTCATTTTGTACAATACCCATCTCTAACTTTCAATGATTCTCAAATTAAATGTATCATAACATGGAAACATCAATGCGCCTTCTTTCTCAGTGATCTTATGCCATGGACTCCGCCAAATACATATGTGAAGGCCCACATTTATGGCTACATAACGACCTACTGTGGCTTGGGTGGTGTTTCTTCCCCCTCCTGAGCAGGTATCCATACATTTCTCCAAATTAGATTTCATATAGCCTTAAAGAATTTCATTTTCCCACAATAATGTAAACAGTCACAAATAGGATTTAATTTCAAACAAGAAATTGTTTCTTTTTGCCCACAATTCTCGTTTAATGTTAACAACCAATAACTGAATGGCACTCAATGACGTAACAACCAATAACAGCATGGCACTAATGCCAACTGTCTATTCTCAGCTTGGCAGACTTTGACGTCCTTCTCACTTCTCACAGCGGCTCACCCTTTACAATTTTTCTTTGAATATTGCAATACAAAGACAACAACAAACACTAAGCAAATCCAACTACTTTGTCTGATCCACTAAAGAATCAATAGTATTCACACAAGAAATGGTCCAGAGTAATACCTTTCTGCCTACTCTGACTCACACTCGGGTGAGACCTTGGCCAGCGAATTAGTGTAGCTTCACCCCTGTGCAAAAGGATGTATCACACCAACCACACCTTATTCTCACACAAAGACATTTGTCCCTCTCTCAATTGTGTAGCCGACAACATCTCACAGCTAACACCACCAAACTCAGCAATTATAACACAGTGTTTTCTACACTGATGACTAATTACTACCCCGTGGTCTTAGGCTGTGTCAACCCTGATAATCTGTTCAACTTCTTTGCATTGAGTGCTTCTACATCCACACAACAACCTAAAACATCACCACATTTCGCCATGCAATCTCCACAAAACACCGCAAGCTAGGCATAATGATTTGCAACATGCTACCCTATTGATTCTCACTCCTCTGCTGTTACAACTCTCTCCCGAACTGCTGGAATTCCACCAATCCCCCAACTCGAGACATGGGCTTTAAGGGCGTGGACTGGTTTGGGGCAAGACCAGGCTCTCACGTGGATACAGTAACTCCCTCTATCTCAGTAACTAAACCATCAGACAAGCTACCAACTGAAAACGCGCAGGTGTGTGCTTTACAATCTCTCATTTGAGGGATCATTTTAAATTGACTGATATGCCAAGGGAGTTAGCAACAATAAAACATTTCAATCTTTGTTAAGCCCATTAGACCACACAATAAGGACCAGGAATCAGTATTTAAAGTTAAGTGATTTATTGCAAATTAATATACACAAGTATCAAGAAAATATTAAAAAGATACAGAATTACAGTTGACAAAGTGAAATCTCACAGTAGATACAGTCTCAGAAGGATAGGGTATGAAATAATGTCATCTACAACTATACAGAGAACAAGAAATAAAAATAGGCATTCCATAAAGAAACTCTGATTTTTGCTCCTAAACATAAATACCTTCTAAAGTCATCTAATCAATGTTCTAATTGAATAAGTATGGTTTCTAGAGTGTTTTTTTAAGGACATTCGGAAATACGGGAAGGTGTCAGCATGGAAAAGAGTCCAGTAGAGGTATTTTCGGAATCAGAATAAGTGTTTAGCACAAAGCTTTACACTTGCAAGAATTTATTTATTTTAGTGTTTTATCCACTTGGATGCTAAGGCATGCTCATGATTTACACTAAATTTCCATTGAAATCAATGGAAACTCCATGACGAGTTACCCTTGTCATTAGCACTGAAGGGGTTAAAGAGCGCGAACTTGACCTGTGAGGGTATCAGAGTGCTTTACAAGGTTTACAAAATAGATTTACAGGATTGAACAAAAAGGCTTAGAAATACAGAAGTATACAAAACGATTGAAGAAGGGCAGGGGTGCTGAACACATAGGGGAATAGAGGGACACGTGCGTGTGGCTACAATTACAGTTAATCAGTATAAAACCCTACCCACAGTTTCTTGGTGGAGTGAGTAGGTGATCTGAGGAAAAGGCGATAGTCTTAGATTAGTCAGGCTCTCTGTGGTGGTTAAAGGCAGAGATTAGGCGAGGAATTTGCCCATGAGGAAAGTTTTGGCCTCTTTTTTGAAGCGTGCCAGAGAAGGTATTCTTCTGATGGCGGGTGGGAGAGAGTTCCAAATTCTTGGTTCGACCCTGGAGTAGCCTGATTGTAGGTTTTTTTCTTCCCGAAAACGGGCAGGTTGGAGCAAGAGGTCTCTGGCGGATCGGGAGTTCCTGCTTCCTATAGATACCACTAGTTTCTGTGCAAGATAAGCTTGGGAGTTTGCGTATAGAGCCTTGTGTGTAATGCATGCCAGTTTCAGCTGTATTATGGCCTCTAAGGGGAGCCAGTTCAAAGCTTTCAGATGTGGAGAGATGTGGTTGAAATTCCTAGTGCCGGTAAGTAGTCTGGCGGCCGCCTTGAGGCAGGCTTTTAAAGGTGCCAGGGAGTTCTAGGGTAAATCCGAGAGGATGGAACAGCCATATTCCAGCCTAGAGATGACTAGTGCTTGGGCTGCCATTTTTAGGCAGGGAGCATTGCTGAAAGGTTTCAGCTTCCTTAGGTAGCTCAGGTGGAGCCTGGCTGAATTAGCCATCGAGTTAATGTGGTCCCACATGTTTAGGTTGCAGTCGAGGATTATTCCCACAGATTTGGCCGAGTTCACGATGGTCGGTGGGCAGTTTAAAGCTGTGATGGCCTTGATCCACATCTGAATCTTTGGGTTGGCTTTTCTAGAGGAGATTAGGAGAAATTCGGTTTTCTTTGCGTTGAGTTTGAGTTGGTTAGAGGCGAGCCATTTGACGGTCAGTTTCAGGGCCTCATTCAGGGAGAGGATGTCCTCGTGCAATTAAATTTTAATGTATATCTGGGTGTCGTCCGTGTACATATGGTAGGAGATGTTAGCGGTGCGAAGTACTACGGTAAGCGGCTCTAAGAAGAGATTAAAGAGGGTGGGGGACAGGGTTGATCCTTGAGGGACTCCAACCGCGACTGGGGAGGGAGCTGATGGATTACCGTTAATTAGGAATCTCTGTGATTGGTTGTGGAGGAAGGACCTGAATCATTCTAAAACAGAGCCATACAGACCCATCCTGAGTCTGAGGTGTTTGAGTAGTTTTTCATGGTTGACCGTGACGAAGGTCGAGGCAAGAAGGATTAGAAGGCAGGTTTTGCCTTGGTCTAGGGCTTGGAGGGCGTCGTCCACGATGTGGAGCATGGTAGTTACAGTGCTGTGCCCCGGTCTGAATCCAGATGGGAAGTCATCGAGTAGGTGGAAGTTGTTGATGTGTTGACTTCGTTGCTGTTGAACACACTTCTCTAACACTTTGGCTTACAGAGAGATATTGGAGATAGGTCTGAAGTTGTCAGGGGAGGCTGGATCCAGTGATTTTTTTTTTTAAATGGGGAGGACTTGGCCGGCTTTCAGAGAATCAGGAATCGATCCATGTTGGTGAGAGGCATTTATTATTGCAGTCCAGCTTGGATCAATGGATTGGGTGGCAGCAGCGAGGCAGTTGGATGGTAGGGGGTCATTAAAGTGATTATTCGGGTTTAAGGTAGAGAGGATTTTAGAGACAGAGTCTTCGTCATAAGAATAAAGGAAGAAGACAGGCCTGTACACCTTCGAATCAAAGGGAATCTGCTCTAACTTCTAACAGTGAGAACAGTAATTAATACAAACAGAAACTTCAACAACAATTGTATGTCTTCCTACCCCACCAGGAACCAATCAATTCCATCCTCATAATGTACATTTGTAACGAGTGGTGGACAGTGACCCTCTACAGTGGAGGGGCGTCGAGGGGGCAGAGTGCCAAACCCAGTGGTAGGCATAGCAATATATCACATTGCTTTAGATTCAAATGCCAAAGCCTTGAATGAGAGTTCTGGAGTTGAGACTCAAGGCAATGTGAGTTTCTCACAGTGCCTGTGAGTGGGGCAAAAAGATAATTAAAATGGACTTACCCATGCTATCCTCTGACTTTTCTTCCATCTGCTTGAATGCTATCAGAGCAACAGCTCCTAATGGAGCCTCAGCCAACTACCTTCTCCAAATACCGATGCTGCTCTCATGCTGCAGATGAGCAGCATGAGAGCAGCGCCAAGATTGGCTGGAGTGGGCTGCCTCGAGGCTCCAGCAGGCACAGGAGGCCTCAGCCTGCTCTCCACCCAGCTGTCTGAGACAGCTAGGTAGGGAGGTTTAATGTGCGCATGTCAGGCTGGAAATCACAAGACAGTCATCCAAAGTAACATGAGTACTTTAAACTAGAGTCAGCACCACTCCCCTGCTGCCAGTCAGCAGCAAAAGCCCACCCTCAAACTGCTCAGGCTCGGAGCAGTGAAAAACAAAATGAAATTTTTTTTATTACCTTTTTTTCAACTTTGCTGCTCTGGCAGTAGGAGGGTGACGCTCCTTCACCCTAATGGGGGGCTGCCGCTGTTTGCAACGTGACATGACTTTCCCATCCCACAGAACTTGGACAGTTACTGCTACCTTGAACGCCCTTCCATTTCAGATACACAATCAATAGGAGGCTTCATCTTCTCACTAGGTCAACACGTTCTTTCCAAGCTTCTTCTTCTCAGGACTTACTATCAAGAAACTAATACAGACAAAGATACTCCTTTCTCTAGTGAATAAAATCTTGAGAATGCACCTGCAAAACAAAGAACACGCTAACTAAGCAAAATACATTTTGAAAAGCAAGACCTATAATCACTCTAACTTTGACTAAGCATTTAGGGCCTTATTTATGATGCCCTTACATTGCCGTTGCCTGTCTTTTTTTGACTCAGCGACGGCATAAAACATGCGCCACACTGTGCCATATTTAAAAAGGGATGCATCTAGGCAGATGTGTGACTTTCTAAACCCCTGCGCTACATTACACCTGATTCAGGGTATAATGTATGCAGGGTTGGTGTTCCTGCGCAGAAAAGGCTAGTAGAAGTGTTGCAGTGAAATCTATGAGATTTCACTGTGACACTTCTGCAGCCTCACTGCGTCAAATCCTTACTCCTGCTTGAATCAGGCGTAAGGAGTGACGCAGGCCTTTTGACATGGGCCTTGACCCATGTGAAATGACACATTGCTGGAGTTGCGTCTGTTTCCAGTCAAACTCCAGCTATGCGCCATTTTTGCGTTGACATACACGTCAGGATTCCTGACGTATCTGTCTGTCCTTACGACATTCATGGTGTTGCAAGGAGGGCGCACTGAAAAGTGTTGCATCACTGTTTTACTGCAGGAATGCAACACTTTTCATAAATGAGGCCCTTAGTGTGCACTGCAATTTCATGGTTATGCATGTCCATGTGTAACTTCCAATAGATTATAAACCATACATACATGTTTACCTAAGCAAATCTAACTTGAAGAGTGAATGTAAAACATGAAAAAATACATGATTCATGTTTAAGTTGAACATTAGTGCACACAGTTCTAAATCTCTAAGTTCTACAGGGAATACATTTCAGTAATGCATTAAATGTGTTGCACAATTTAATATTATTAAGGCACAAAGTAAATATAATGTCAGGTGCATATATGTAACTGCACTTCTGTGACATGTAAGGGTGAAGCCTAAATTACGCTGCACCCCAATTAACAGATTTTAGGATGGGAGCATGACAACAGTTATTTGTATATAAAAACAGGGATCTTGGCAGAGGAGTGGTTCAGAATATGTGTAGAGAAGAGCTCCCTGTTTATCCTAAATTTGTATTTTTTTTAAAAAACTGTTAGAGCTAATAAGAGGTGTTCCAAGGCTTTCTTTGTCTTTTAGCTATTTTGCTTGGAGCACCAAGTACTGTAGGCTGCCTTTTCTGATTCTGGTGTTACTATTCATTGAAGTTACAGACGCCTGGCATGGGATTCCCTGAGATTCTTTATTGTGTAGCTTGTGTCATGACTTGGAGAAACTTCATACACTAGCGTTTTTTAACCTGTGTTCCGCAGATCCCTGTGGGTCCGCAATGCCTACTCAGGAGGCCTGTGACTCTTTAGAAAAGGAAGGAATTAATTAAAGTTGATTAACAAAGTACATATACATTTAAAAACTAATTCTAAAATGTTTTTTTTTTAATTGTTGTAAAAGAGGAAATTTGAAATTAAAGGCTAAAAATTAAGTCTGTATCCTTATCTTGAATTGTGGAAGCAGCTCAAGTACCAGAAACAGAAACTAGTATGGACAATATACACGCACCAAAAAGAAAGCATGTATTAAGAGCAAAAAAGACCAAGTAGTATGTTAGAGAGCCTGGCCTACTGTTTCCTTATTTTTGTTAATTAAATAGTATATTTTGTAACTTGTAGAGTTGCTTGATGCAAGCTTGTTTCTGTATTTTTTGTATTGTTTTGAGAGTCCCATCATAGAATTGTTTCAGCTGGGATCCCTGGCTTCCTGTAGTTATTCAGTGGGGTTCCACAGAATTCAACAATAACAGAAAATATATATTAGTCATGTATGTAAAGTATTCAACGAATTACTTACCAGTAATTTTAATTACCCCTTGGAAAGTCCTCGTCATCATAGTAATAACGTTTGAGGCCGTCTTGCCTCAAACAAGAATCACTTTGCCAAGTTTTTTTTAATATAATCCCTCCCCACCACACTCACTTCCTGGTGTTGCCAAGCACATATAATAGTGTCAGAGGAAGGGAGGGAGGGTGCGATCCTACTATGATGAGGAGGACTTTCCTAACTATAATGAAGATTACTGGTAAGTAACTAGTTCATTACTCCCACGGAAGTCCTCCTCGTCGTAGTAATAACGTGTGATGATGTACCCAAGTGCAAGAAAAGAACATCACAGACATATGTTGCTGAACCATTTACAATAATTAATTGTGTCGTTCTCACCACTGATTTACCAAAATTGACAGTATCTCATGAGAACAAATTACATTTCTAATGTGACAGAAAATAATTGGAATTAGCCCTTGTATACATTCTGCATATCTCCTGGAGGCAAACCCCTCCAGTCTCAGCCCAAGAAGTAGCCACAACCATGATAGACATTCCATGACATACTCCGACAAACCCTACTGCAGGGGCTTGTCTTCGACCTCATGGTCACAGGTTCAAATCCCGGCGGGTCCACTCAGCCTTTCATCCATCTGAGGTTGATAGAATGAGTAACATAGAGTTGAGTAACAACAAACATCTGTTATTCAGCGCCAAGATAACGTAGTGGTGACCGTGCGCTTTACAAATATATATATATATTCATATACATAAATCACAGAAGGTTAGGCCTGACACATCTACTGGTATTTTGTTCTTAGCCGCCTTTTTACCTCTTCAGACTGCAGAGAGATTGAGAGATTCAAAATGGTTTTGTCTGCTTCAAATACTCCAAAAGAGTTCTTCGGAAATCCAGGGGAAAAAAAATGTTATCTAAAGACTAGAAAATGGGAAGAATTGTTTCCTGAGAGCATTGAAAAGTAGATTGGACCGTAGGCGGAAACTTAGGATCGGCTTCATCACAACCCTATATCACAAAATTGGGAGCCCCTGCTTATAGGATAAAGGTTCCTGGAGCAGTTCAGCAACTATAATTAGAAATGGCTTTCCCTGGCAACCTGTCTATTCAATTCAACAGCTCAACACAGTCACATAAACAGGTACATATGCGGCAGAGAAGGCACAATAATCAATCAATCAATCATGCCATTTGTATGGCGCACTACTCACCCGGGAGGGTCTCAAGGCGCTTGGGGGGAGGGGTATGCTACTGCTCGAACAGCCAGGTCTTGAGTTGTTTCCTGAAGGCGAGATGGTCCTGGGTCAGCCGAAGGTGGATGGGGAGGGAGTTCCAAGTCTTGGCAGCCAGGTAAGAGAAGGATCTTCCTCCGGCGGTGGCTCTTCGGATGCGTGGTACGGCTGCGAGGGCGAGGCTGGTGGACCGTAGCTGGCGGGTGGGCGTGTAGAAGGTCAGGCGATCGTTGAGGTACTTGGGGCCCAGGTCGTGGAGAGACTTGTGTGCGTGGGTGAGGAGCCGGAACGTGATCCTCTTGTCGACGGGGAGCCAGTGCAGGTTCCTCAGGTGGCTGGAGATGTGGCTGCGTCGGGGCACATCCAGGATGAGTCGGGCAGAGGCGTTCTGGATGCGCTGGAGTCTTTTCTGTAGCTTGGCTGTGGTTCCGGTGTAGAGGGCGTTTCCGTAGTCCAGTCGGCTGGTGACGAGTGCCTGGGTGACAGTCTTCCTGGTCTCGGTCGGGATCCAGCGGAAGATTTTGCGAAGCATACGCAGGGTGTTGAAGCACGATGAGGAGACGGCGTTGACTTGTCTGGTCATCGAGAGGGAGGGGTCCAGGATGAAGCCCAGGTTGCGTGCGTGGTCGGTTGGCTTGGGTGCGGTGCCCAGGGCTGGGGGCCACCAGGAGTCGTCCCAGGCAGAGGGCGAAGATCCCAGGATGAGGACTTCCGTCTTGTCCGAGTTCAGTTTTAGGCGGCTGTCCTTCATCCACTCGGCGACGTCTTTCATCCCTTCGTGTAGGCAGGTTCTGGCGGGGTCGGGTCTCTGGTGAGGGAGAGGATCAGCTGGGTGTCGTCGGCGTAAGAGATGATGTTGAGGTTGTGCTGGCGTGCGATGGCTGCGAGAGGTTTCATGTAGATGTTGAAGAGGGTGGGGCTGAGTGAAGATCCTTGCGGGACGCCGCAGATGACTTCTGTGGCCTCGGAGCGAAACGGGGGGAGGCGGACTCTTTGTGTTCTTCCGGCGAGGAACGAGATGATCCACTCCAGTGCCTTCTACTTTAGCATATGCTTTCTTTATTGTTTGCTATTTGTTGATTTATCCTCATAAAATTATTCACACATTCCATTGAAAATGTAATAGACATTGTATACATCTTATCAAAATTGTACAAAGACACATTATAATGTCATTACAGGTGGATCGTACCTGAGAGAGGCATGCTAGTGCAATAATTAAAAACTCGACCGACATAATTTATGGAATCTTGCTGCACCTCTTTTGGCGGGAATCCCACCATCTCCCTAATATGCTCCAACAGTTCCTGAAAATGAACACCTCGAATGTATATCTATTTCAAAGCTGAAGCCGGTGTCCCTCTGAGACAGAAGCAGGAGCAGGAAGTGGGAGTGGAGAGGAGGGATTATATATATTTTTTTTAACTCGATGAAGCGAGTATGATTTAAGGCAGGACAGCCTCACACGTTATTACTATAACGAGGAGGACTTCCATGGGGGGAAAATGACTGAAGTAAGGTGCATTCATCTTGAGCCTTTAATAAATAAAGACACGACCAATTTGCGTAGCACTCTAGACATATAAATCCGCAATAGAATGGGTCCTTAATATTGTGACAGCTTCAAGGAATGTGTTACAGATCTATGAGATATAAAATTAGATGTCATTTAACGTGTATGTGTTTTTAACCCAAAAATAAACAGATTTTTGTGAACATAAGGGAAATGTGGAGCGTGTTACAGCAAAGAACGAGGAACAAGTCGAAGTGCTACACACGCTATCCTATGTATGATTTCCAACATTGTGACCATACTTCTTTGTGAACGTTTGGTAATGCTAACCACGGGCCCTTTGCAGCGAATACAGAATTCTTTATGTTTCCTTTACCTACACCTTGTAGCTTGCTATCCGTGTAGCCAAGTGCCCAACATAGTAATACATTTACATATGCTACATACAATGCTGACAGGTAAACGAGCTGATGCGTTATCAAACTAATTCTATGAATATTTAAATCAGGGAAGGCGCAAGCGGAAGTAGCGTGAAGTGGAATTTCCATTGACTACTGCTTTATGAACACAGCCATTGTTTGAGGGGTTATATATTATAAGAGAAGGAGGACAATCCCGCGGTGCATCACCTCTCTGACCGGATCCGCCCGCTGCCGGGGGCGGAGTCTGCTGAGTGGCGTCTGCCTTATCTCTTCTTTTGCAATTCTGCGGATTCCCGTAAAACCAGGCTCCTGGGGGCGGTCTTTGGGTTCAGGCTCTTTATACATTCCAGGGATGCTGATTTTCCAAAGAAGCGCCTCTGTGGTATTTTGAGAGAGGTTAAATATTAAACCTGCGTTTCGTGTCCGAAAAGAGCACCGCTTTCATCACCACAGAGGAACGGAATTCGCCATGAAAGCGCTGCAGCTGCTCTGTGTGCTCCTCGGCCTGTCCCTGGGCGTCCACGCACTGGCGGTGACCACTGTAAGTTCGCTGTTCTTTGCAACGCCACAACTGTACTGCATTTAGCATCTAAATAGCGCTTCATAACGTGCATTCTAAAACTGCTGTTAACTTAATTTGGGGCCGCTGGTGTATTGCTATGTGTAACGCTGACACTTTCTGGGCTCTTGTGGAGGATTATTACTCTCGAAACATGATGGAAACGCTGTATAAATTACAGGAGGAGTGCGTTCTCCAGTCCACGTCGATCGGTTTTATTCTTGCGCGTACTACAAACAAATCAAGCATAATTCCTGAAACATTTGCTTCTGCCAGCCAGGGGGCAGAGGAATGGGGATTAAATGATCCGCGCGGAAGGCATCACAGTCATGCATTACATATGTAATATTGTACAAGATTATAAAGATAAAGAACATAATAACGATTTAGTGAGATATACCTAGCTATGGTTGACGCAGTCATTGGAATGGCATAGGCGCAATTTTCCAAGTCTAGCAATATTGTTTCTGTGTTCAGGGGCGTAACACGGACCCCTGCACCCCCTGCGGGGCAGAGGGGTTTCTAATCACATTCTGAAAGAGCGGCCTATCATCCTGCGCTACACCATTTACTGTGCACTGCTGTCCTGAGGCAGAGTAGTACAAAACGTACTTGGCGGTACTGTAACACATGGATTAACGAGATGGAGGTTCATTGGCAGAAGTGACCCTCTTGTGAGTGCCTTGGTACTGCAGCTGGGGTGTGTATTGCAGATCTGTGAACAAGGTGCGTTGGCAGACCTGGTTGTAAGCAGTGCTAGTCATTTTTTATGTACATTGAATTACTAATTGACTGTTGTTGTAGTCAGCTTTAATTAGCCGGAGAGCGCTATCGTGTCCAGGACATGGGCACTAGGACCCTGGGACAGCGCGAGGGCGAGGGGACACCGGACACCACATCCGGTCAGGGGGTGGAGAGGAACGGCACTCTGATGCTGGACCTCGAGGCAGGAGGTAATGAAGCAAGCATGATGTGAACCAACAAATAAAGGAATACCTGCAAGATGCCCATTGTGTCCTGTGTGAGTTCCTGGGTGGTAGGACACGACAACTGGCGACGAGGAGTGGGATGCGGTATCCAGCGCAAGAAGAGGTAGAGGCGAGGCATCATCAGGAGGCCAGCAGCGACGTGGAAAAGATCGTGATCTAAAGAAGGAGCCCACCCTGGATCACAGTACAGCGAAGAAGAAGGAAGTGCTGGAAGAAGACGTGCAGCGACGTGGGAGCCCACCCCAAGCGCTGCAGAAACAAGACCAAGTGAAGCGGTAAGCGCCGAGGCAAAGCGCGAAGACTTAAAAGAATTGGCGCGAGCTCTCGCGAGAGTCTCGGCGGCCATCTTAGAAACAGGCGGGAGAGCCAATAGGAACAGAGAACAGACGGGCGGCCATTTTAAAGCCAGGCAGAGTCCCGATTGGATGGGAAAGAACGCGAGAGCAATGGCGGCCATTTGTAAGTCAGGCGCGGGAGCCAATAGGAAGCGAGGAACAGCGCAGCGGCCATTTTGTGGCCAGGCAAAGCGCGAGAAAGGACGAAAAGTGAAAATAAGTGACAAAAAGGGTGACTTAAAGAAAATTAAAGGAAAACAAGAAGGAGTAGTAACTTAAAGGGACAAAAGAAGTGGAAAAGACAGAACACAAGAACAACAAGTAGTGATAAAAGAAGAGAGCAAAAAGGAGTGTCAAAAAGGGTAATTTAAAGTGATGTTAAAGGGAAATAAGTGACAGAAGTGACCTAAAAGGATAAAAAAAGGAAGAAAATAAGGATTAGGACCTCGGAGAAGGAGGTCGGAGAGAAATAAAGAGAAAAGGAGAAGACAAAGAAATAAAAGAAAGAGACAAAGAAATAATGCAAGTGAATACAAGGAAAAAGAAGGATAAATAAAAAGGCAAAGAGCAATAAGGCAAAGGAAGATGATGGTGCAATAAGAAAAGAGATTACCAGAGGATAACAAAAGGACAAATAGAGAAAGAGAAAGAAGGAAAGAATATATACACATATAAGAAAGAAGAACAAGAGAGTGGAAGAAGACAGACAAGGCTAAATAAAAGACAGAAAAAGAGACACAACAAGGAAAAGAAAAAGAAAAGGAAAGGAAAGAGAGCAGAACAACAAAGAGAAAGAAAAGGACAAAGATTGCACAAGGACAAAGAAAGAGCAAAGGAGAAGGTACAAGGAAGTAGAGAAAAGAAGAAAGAAGAAAGAGGAGTAAAATAACGAAGAGGAGTAAAATAACGAGGAAAGAAGGGACAAAAGAAAAAAAGAAAAAAAGGACAAGGAGAGCCTAGAAAAGGCTAAAAGGGCAAGGAGAGCCTAGAAAAGGCTAAAAGGACAAGGAGAATAACAGAAGAAGAAGAAGAAAAAAAAAAGGACACAAAAGGGACACAAGGGAAAAGGACAAGGAGAGCCTAGAAAAGGCTAAAAGGACAAGGAGAGCCTAGAAAAGGCTAAAAGGACAAGGAGAATAACAGAAGAAGAAGAAGAAAAATAAAGGACACAAAAGGGACACAAGAGAAAAGGACAAGGAGAGCCCAGAAAAGGCTAAAAGGGCAAGGAGAGCCTAGAAAAGGCTAAAAGGACAAGGAGAATAACAGAAGAAGAAGAAGAAAAAGGACACAAAAGGGACACAAGAGAAAAGGACAAGGAGAGCCTAGAAAAGGCTAAAAGAAAAGGAGAATAACAGAAGAAGAAGAAGAAAAAAAGGACACAAAAGGGACACAAGAGAAAAGGACACGGAGAGCCTAGAAAGGCTAAAAGGACAAGGAGAGCCTAGAAAAAGGGGTAAAAAGGAGCAACACGAAAAGACATACCGCAGGAGAAAGAGCAGCAAAAAAAAAAAAAGAAAGGACAAAAGACATGCAAGGGGAAAAAGGAGCAACACGAAAAGACATACCGCAGGAGAAAGAGCAGCAAAAAAAAAGAAAGGATAAAAGACATGCAATGAGCAGAGCGGACAAGCGACACAAAGGAAATAAAGGCAAGAGGCACCTCAGGGCAGGACCAAAGGTGTTGAGTATAGGGCTAGGACGAAAGGTTGAATATAGATGATAAGACAACAAGTTTTCCAAAGAGTCACTGGCGGTGACGAAAGTGAAAGGATCGATGATAATGCCTGCCCACGAACAACAACGAATAACAAGAAAAAGATATAATTTCAAGGACAAAGAAGGCGGAGGAAGAAGAAATGGCAGCGACAATGGCAGCCACATGGACGGTGGAAGATAGAGGATAAGGAAGAGTTGGAGACACTAGATTCATGAAGAAATGTAGAATGACAAGTACTCTCTCTCTCTCTCTCTCTCTCTCTCTCACTCCCTCTCTCGCTTTCTCTCTTTTCTTTCTTTCTTTCTTCGTTTGTTTTGCAACAAGGGGGGAGATATCGTGTCCAGGACATGGGCACTAGGACCCTGGGACAGCGCGAGGGCGAGGGGACACCGGACACCACATCCGGTCAGGGGGTGGAGAGGAACGGCACTCTGATGCTGGACCTCGAGGCAGGAGGTCATGAAGCAAGCATGATGTGAACCAACAAATAAAGGAATACCTGCAAGATGCCCATTGTGTCCTGTGTGAGTTCCTGGGTGGTAGGACACGACAAGCGCCACTTTGTGGCAGACTGTCACAAGCCCTGGTTATGACTAGGTCGACCAACTGGCGTGGGTGCAAATTCAGGACGGTGGTGTAAGAATTCAGGACAAAGGGTCAAAATTCAGGAAAAAACTTCAAGACAAAAGGTACGTTTTACATACACATCAGAGGAGGTCGCGCAATAGTATATAAGTAAGCCCATCTATATCCAAACATATTCAACCATTTGCAAACCCATACATCATGTATCCTTCCATCCTTCATTTCACTCATCCATCCCTCCATACACACTTTCACTCATCCATCCATCCACCCTTTCACCCTATCCATCCGTACACTCATCCATCCAGCCATTTACTCTTTCACCCATCCAGCCATCCTTTCACTTGTTCATCCATCCATCCAGTCACTCACCCTTCCACCCATTCATCTTTTAAGTCATCCATCCTCCCTTTCTCTCTCCATTGACCCTTTCACTTAGCCATCTTTCCTTCCATCCATCCACCTATCCTTCTACTCATCCACTCATGAATCCATCCATTGACCCTATCACTCATCCATCCTTTCACTCATCCATCCATCCATTCACTCGCAACATCCACCTATTTGTTCATCCATCCATCCTTTCACTCATCCATCCACGCTTTTACCCTTCCATCTACCCTTCCACCCTTCCATCCATCTATTTAACTTTTCTTTCATCATCCATCTACTCACTCATCCATCCATCCATCCATCCTTTCGCTCATTATCCATCCATTCACCCGTTCATTCATCCATTCACCCTTTCACTAATCCATCCAGCCATTAACACATTCCTGCACTTATTTACTCACCCACCTTTTCACATTATCAGCTGAGCATTTGCCTGTAGAGTTGCAGACGGATGTATGACGTTACAACGCATGCTATTACAACGCATGCCTTTACGAAGCAAGTTTTACAACGCAAGTCGTTACAACGACTTGCGTTGGGGGGCGCTGTGTGGTAAATAAATAAATAATACCTCTCTTTTTGACTAGACATATATCATAACAGATAGCTCAATAAATAAGAGTCAAGATTCGAGGTAGTAGGAGTTTCGCAGGTTTATTACAGCATAAGGACAGGAACAGGACAACCTGCATAGGAATAGGATGACAGGGCCCAGCAGCTGCTGGGGCTGGATCTGGGATGAGCGCGCTGACTTTTAATAACAATACATGAGCATATATACATAACGCAAACACATAGCATTACATTGCAGTAGGCGTAGCAGTGGGTGGAGCAGAAGGCGTGACGCGTAGCAGTCGCGAAAGATAAGGGCGAAAGTAGGTGTAACTGGGCGTATACATAGACATGTGATGCAAACGTAACAGAATATGTCATGAATGGGGCGGAAACCATGGAGGGGGCTACCTAAGGAGCCGGGACCTCTAACCTGATGGTGCGCGCAAACTAGCAATGACGTATCACTAGGAGAAGCTGGGGGCTACGAACTCTGTGCTAGGAGCAGAGACTGAAGTCTGGAGAGTCAGGGCGACATGTACCTAAACAGTATCTAGTATCTGATGTTTAGAGAACATGTTGATATAAACTAGAAGTCAGGAGAGGAAAGGCTAACTTGATTCTAAGACTGGACCATGCATTATTCTACATGTAGTGCGTGATGAAGAATATTAAATGACCATTAAATGCAGTATTTCTCTAACGTGGAGACGTGAAGGCTAGACAATGATGGAAACTATTGATGCAGTTCAGTAGCTTAGGAATGCAGAGAAGGAGGACTGAACTGATAACTGGAACTATAACATACTTTTGGCAGACTCAGAGACTGAGCCAGGCTGAGCCGGGCACTGCGAGGCAGGAAGTAAGTGAAGGGTCGAGGATACAGGTGGGGGCTGTATCGCTCCTCAGCGAGGCTTCAGGAGACAGGAGCTGAATCTGGTGTCCAGGCCCTTTTGAGGCCTAGAAACGGGGACTTTATAATAGAATAACGTGCACACTGAGAAACGTGGCAACGTAGCTTTACATAGGCCTGATATTCGTAGTATTCACGAGGACTGGAAACTGGCATACTAGAGGTGGACACAACTGTAATTGCGTCATTAATCGGACATGGGGAATGCATATGCATATTTAATCATGCACACATAACATATGATGGATGACACGTAGGGACACAGAACATGGCAAAATTTACTTTTCCACATTCCCTCCTTGTCACTACGTTTCCATCAGGAAACATCAATATTCATGATACCATCTATCATTTCATACAGTATCATTTGCTCGTCTCGAATTATCCTGGAACGGGATTTAGAACGGGGCTTGGGACTAGGAATACAAGAGGTAGCACAAATGCCGCAAATCGCAGGGCCACATTGTATACAGAGGCAGCAGCTAAATATGATCGCTACTGCAATACCTAGAAAGGACAATATTTTCCATCCCCATGCGGAAATTATATTCCAGAACCAACCGGACCATGTCCAGGTGCCTGGATCTTGGTGTAACAGATGGGCAATTTTATGGAGTCTGGTTATAGCTGAATAAACAGACGGCGCGTTATTTGGAATGAAAATGCAGCAACTAGATCCGATGACTCTACAGGCCCCGCCCCTATCGGCCAGTATGACGTCAAGGACGAGACGATTCTGTAAAACGACAAATCTCATAGCAGATTGCTCTTCGGTTAAGTTACCTAGAGCAGAGGCAGTCTCATTTACTACAGCTTCAAGGGTTCTGGTTAACCTACGGATCAGTTTACTATTCTGGATAGGTCCTATAAAGAAGAAGAAACCTCTGTTGAAATCTGTATACTGTTCTAGAGCAGTTTCAGTATAATCGACAATTGGGGACTCCCTTTTATGTCTAACGTGTACTAGATGTGTATTCCTATGATAATCAGGTGGGGCTAGGAAAACAGGTGGCAGTAGGAAGGCAATGTAACAGGTTCCCTCCCAATCGAGGGGCAGACGAACATATGCAGTTTGACCACAAATAAAATAAGAATGACGTGAAGCTTTGAAAATAGATTTCCCACTGTCACTATACTTGACAATAGTAGTACAATCACTATGTCCTACGTGTATGGAACCATAATTACGGACACATAATTCGCCTTTGACTGGTAGTACTGAAATAGCAGGTAAGTCTGGAGTAGTATCAGACTGAACATTCAGGACCATGAAATTCGAAGAATAGTTTCCTAGATTATATACTTCATTTTCTAGATCTAAACCTGTTCTGTGGGGAAGACCTTGCTTGTCTGGAAAACATGTACTGTTAAGAAAAGACATATCTGTTGAGGATGACGTTAACGTGGACCATGCTCCACACGAACCATTATGTGAAAATGGATAAGGAAAAAGTGGCAGAACTCCCTTCGGTGTCTGGAAAGGGGGGAGTCGACCACACACCCAACAATTAGTGGTATTGCTGGACTGGTGTGAGTAATGTAACATGCGGATAAATGAGTTATTTCGCATAGCGAGGCGGTAAGAGAGTTCATGAGGGGGCAGGTCACTAAACGTGTGCTCTACTGTAGCATTAGCAGACTTATTTACATGAAGAACTGGGAAATACAAGAAAAATGCATAACTGGTGCAGGAAATCATAATGCTGAGAAATAATATGAAACATAGAAAAACGATACATCGGATTGAGTTTTGACTAACTCTCTCACTATGGGGGTCTATTTTATACATGTCAGAAACAGTCTAACCGTTTCACCTAGGGGAGGACTTAGACAATCAAACTGACTGACTTATTTTACTAGACCGGAGTTTGAGTTTATACTCCTGTTGCGGAGTTTTCTCTAACAGGGGAGGGGTTGTAGCAATGTCTTTTGCGGGACAGTCCTTGAGAACAATATTTTGGCAATCCTTCAAATCCTGGGAAATGTTCTTTAAGACGGGTTTCAGTCCATTAAAAAGTTTGACATGAGAAAGGTGTACCCAGCCTTTGCGTCCTTCCAACTTCACGGCTGTACGGGTGGTGAGGAGGACCTGTCGGGGCTCTTTCCAACGAGGCTCCAGCGGACTTGATCTGTCAAAGTTGCGGACCATCACCATGGATCCTGGAACGATTTCATGCGGTGCCACCTCGGTATTGTCTGGAAATGCGGCAGCAACCTGTGAACGACATGAGTTGAGGGCAGACATCAAGGAAGCTAGGTAATCTGTCAGCATATTACTTGAAACATCGGTAATACTTCGGGGTCTAGGAGTACCCCACATGTTAGGGGGGCGGCCAAAAACGACCTCATACGGGGACAGACCTGATCTGGAATGTGCGACCATGCGCATATAAAATAAAGCGACTGGTAGAGCTACTAGCCAGTCCACACCTTTTTCTTTACACACTTTGGCGATTCGGATTTTCAGGGTCTGATTATGTCTCTCTACGAGACCGGCTGCTTCAGGATGGCGTACACAATGGAACTTCCACTGGTACCCTAACAACAGGGAAACATGCTTCATGAGTTCAGATGAGAATGGCTGGCCGTTGTCAGAATATACGACTCTAGGGAGTCCATAACGGGGGAAGAACTCACGAACCAACTGCTTGGCAGTGGTCGCGGCTGTGTAATCTGGAACTGGATATGCTTCTGTCCACCTGGACAAAGCGCATACAACTACAAGGACATACTTGAAACCTCGACATCGCTCCATCTGAATATAATCCATCTGGAGGACTTCGAAAGGGTGGTCAGGGGGCTGGAATCCACCTTGTTCCACCGGGACACTTTTACCTGGATTAAACTGACAACATATCATACAGGTACGGACTTTCTGCTTGGCTGCAGCTCGTAAATGCTTGTTGAACCAAATGTTCTGGATACTGTCTAACATAGCTTTTTCTCCTAAATGTGCTGGACTATGTGCGGTATTGATAATGACTTGAACCATAGAGTCGGGGAGAAACCATGTGGCTCTACCCTTCGTTAACCATCCTTGATCTGTCTGGACCCCTCCTTGTTCGGACCATTTCTTGATTTCTTCAGGAGTAGCATGTAACTGGATATCTATGACATCTTGTGTAGGGTCCTTAACTGTCATACATGTAGTCGGATCTGGAGCATGTGTCTGTGTCGGATTAACTTGAATGTCTGGAGTCTGTGCTGTAAGCTTGGCTGTGCGATCTGCTAGATCATTACCTTGGGAAATAATGTCAGTAACTTTCGTATGTGCTTTGCACTTCATGATAGCAATAGATGTCGGCAAGTGTATGGCATCTAACAGAGCTTGAATAAGGAGACCATGCTGAATCTTGGTTCCATGAGAAGTCATGAAACCTCTCTCCTGCCAGAGCACTCCGAAGTCGTGTACAACTCCGAATGCGTAGCGTGAATCTGTGTAAACATTAACTCTCTGGTTCTTGGCATGTATACAGGCTTGTGTCAGAGCAACTAGCTCTGCTGCTTGAGCGGACAGGGTATCAATACGGTGTGTCTCTATAACTTTAGTGTCAGTAGTCACTGCATACGCAGCGACTAGTTCTCCTGTACTTGTTCTCATACATGAACCATCCACATAAAGTGTCAGGTCGGGGTCTGGTAACGGAATATCTGTCAGATCTTGTCTTGGCTTTGTCGTAATGTTAACTACTTCCACACAGTCATGTGTGGCAGAATTCGAAGTAACTGATGGTAACAGTGTAGCAGGATTTAAAATGTTGCAGCGTCTGATTTCTATGTGAGGCTGGAACAGTGTCAATTCATAACCTGTTAAACGTGCAATTGTCAAGTGCTGAGTTTGTGTTCGGTTTAAAAGAACTTCCACAGAATGTGGAACTTGTACTGTCAAGGAGTGTCCTAAGACTATGGAATCACTTTGTCTGATAGCTAGGGCTGTGGCTGCAACTGACTTGAGGCACGCAGGCAGAGCCTGGGCTACAGGATCTAATGTGCTCGAAAAATAAGCACAGGACTTGTATTGTCCTGCTTGATCTTGTGTGAGAACAGATAATGCTGTACCTTCACGTTCAGTAACGAAAAGTGTAAAAGGCTTACTGTAGTTCGGTGTTGCTAGAACTGGAGCTTGGCATAGGGCTTTCTTTAACTCATTGAAACTAAGTGTATGTTCAGATGTCCAAGGGAGGACAGTCGATACGGCTGCCTCCTGTGTCGTTAACTGTATCAGTGGTTTGGCTAGAAATGCATACTGAGGAATCCATTGTCTACAATAAGAAGTAAGGCCGATAAAAGCACGTACCTCCTTCTGGGTCTTGGGCTGAGGAAGACTCGCTATTAACTGGATACGGTCTGGTGTCAACTGCCTACCCCTCTTGGACAGTAAGTGTCCTAAGTAGACCACTTGCTGGACACAGAATTGAAGCTTAGAAGGGGACACCTTGTGCCCCATCTCGGCTAGGAAATACAGAACTGTCAGTGATGCTTGCTCGCAAGCACGTTCAGAACGGGCTGTGATCAGTAGATCATCGACATACTGGAGCAGGGCAGTGTCAGTTGGCATGTGAATGTTGTCAAGTTGTCTCTTAAGTGCTTGACTGTAAATACTAGGACTTTCTGTGAAACCTTGAGGAGCTCGTGTGAACATATAGCTCCTTCCATTTAAACAAAATCCGAAAAGGAACTGGCTGTCTGGATGAATAGGAACACTGAAAAATGCGTTCTTGAGGTCTATGACAGTGAAGAACGTGGCTTCGGAATCAATGGCTGTCAATAGGGAAGAGATGTCTGGGACAACTGGGTACTGCGGAATAATACATTTATTAAGCTCTCGTAGGTCAATCACTAATCGATATACTGGGGGTGCATTTGGATCAGTACGTTTCATGACTGGAATGATCGGAGAATTACATACATTGGAGTCAGTTTCTACAACCACTCCTTGAGCCATGAGCTCGTCAATAATTTTGGATAAGGCTGCTACAGCCTCAGGTGGCAATCTGTACTGTCTGATTCGTGGTAACACTACACCTGGCTTGAGAGTCACACGATAGGGTGTGATTTGCATGTAACCTACATCAGTTGGACCTTGCGCCCATAAGTGCTGCGGAACATTAGACAGTCTTGAATCAAAATCTCGTAATACATAGTGACCCTTGAAGTCACGTAGGAACAATCGTATTCCCTCTGGGGAACAGCATATAACTGCACCTAACTCTTTCAGTGTCTTAATGCCTAATAGGTTTTCTGGACATGACTTAGTAAGTAACAGATCAGTAGTGCGGGACAATGGACCTACTTCTAGAGAAACTGGTTTTGAAATCTCATTTACGATAGGTTTTCCTGAAAATCCAAGGGAAACATTTCTTGAGCCTGAGAGCGGAGCCCCTGGAACTTCGGCGTGACTAATTGTGGTCCTACTTGCCCCTGTATCAATCAAAAACTTTCTGTCTTTCCCTAATACTTGACTGTGAACATAGGGACCTTCTTGATCTACAGGTATCTCGATGAGAGGCAAGCCTACCTCCCTCTCTAGGCTGTTTCATGAATACTGCTGGTACTCTGGATACTCAGACTGTGCATACTGGTACATCTGCGATGTAACGTGCTGTGTTGCAGCAATAGGCTGCGGTGCGGTAACTGTCTGTGGTGCATTCTGTGGCTGAGGAATCTGTGAAACTTGTCCTTGTCTAGGCGGACGTGGTCTTTCTTTAGTCTTACCAGTAGCTATGTTGTGTTTCAGAACTGCACACTCATTTATGAAATGACCTGGCTGTTTACAATAATTGCAGTTCCCTTTAACGGGAGCTGCAGGATGACTGGCTTGATTCGGACCCCTCTTCTGACTGTCTTGAGGAACAGATTGTGCAACTAGTACTTTCATTTTCGTATCTTTCATACGTTTTCTCTCGTGTTCTTGTTCTTCTCTGATTCTATTCTGGTGGTATTGAAGCATCTGCAACATCTGGGACGGGGTATTAGCTTGCCAGGTACTTTCGACTTTCAGAACTCGATTTTTAATTTGTGGACTTGAATTCTCGACTAATTTAGTAACAAAAAGGTGAGGGTATGACTCACTACTTGTCTTGAGGCCACTGTTGATGCTGAAACATTTTTCAAATCTAGAATAAAAATCACTAATATCCTCATCTTGCTTCTGTTTACAGGCTGAGATTGCATCCCAGTCTTCTTTTCTAGTTGTCAATAATCTGGGTAAAACTTGAATCAATAATTCTGGTAATTCTTTACATTTATCTCCAAGACCGGTACCTGGTACTCGTGCCTTGTCTTCAGCTTCTAGGACTGCCCAATCGATCTTTTTCTCTCCCACCTCCCATTCTTTTTCCTTGAGCTTTTCATACACACCTGCGGGCAGCAGAACCTTTAACATTTTAATTATATCTGGATATGTGTATTCTCCCATACGGAGCATGTCTTTTAATTCTCTATGGAACCCTGCTGGATCTTTGTCATGACAGGGAATTAATTTCTTCATCTCGAGGAGTTCCATCTTTGTAATTGGAGTGTAAACAAACACTCGCTGCATTTCGCCACCCGTTCCTTTGACTGGGTGGACTTCTCGTAACGGATTCTGTCTCTCCATGTAAAATGGTTTACTTTCTGGAGGTGAGACATGAACAAAATGCGGGTTCAGAAACGTTCTATATTTGTGACGCTGTTCTAGAATGACACTAATTAAATCGGTACCTAGACCTTTCCATCTATACTGGAGTAACTCGTTCAGGACATCATGTAACGGACCTGGATCAGAGTGTTGACCCTCATACAGAGTAATGAGGTGCTGAATCATATACATACCCACCAGTCGTTGTTCGGCTGGGGACATTTTCAGAAACATTTGTGCCACTATTTCGTCTGGAAAAGTGGTAGAATCAGTAATCCATCGGACTGCTGATCGGGCTAGTTCTTGTTCATGCATGGTACTTAACTCACTGTAACCGATTCGTGATTTCAGAATGTGATCGGTAGCTTGGAATACTTGTTCTAGTGAACCTTGTTCTGGTGCTGGAGAATGAAAAATAGACTTGTGTTCTAGGCGTAAATGGCGATCTGGAAATCTAGATTTTCCTACATACGCTATTCTGGCGGAATTCTCGTCCTCTATCTCTTCAGTATCAGAATTTCTTTCTTTCTCGCTTACTTGTGCTGCTTTACGTTGTTCGTGTATCTTTATTATTTCTCTACGGATTTTCTTGTACATACTCTCCATAGCACCGACGGTCTTGTGCTTACCCTCGGCTATATTATCACTCCACCTTGTCAGGGTTTTCATTTCGCCTGGATCTTTAGACGGATAATCTTGTTCTCTTATTAGACAATTGATCAGAAACTTTAATATCATGAGCTGGATCTCGGCTTTCCTTTGAGACATGGCCTCGCTAATACTTTCTGGATCATCCCCTGTACGGATGAAACGATATATTCGGTCTAGATCTTCTTTCATATTCGGTAAGGTGACTAGATACTCGGCCACCTTTCTTACGCGGAATGAATATAAAACCATATTATCCTCGCCTGGGACTGGATCATAGCCGCATTCGGCAAGGGATTTTCTTATTTCTGCTACAGTCTGATGTCTAGGCGTACGCTGTGACGCTTGTGCATGTAATTCGGATAACGTTAAACGCTTGTGTGGCGGCGGGGTTTGAGGAGTACCTCCCCCTGCGGCCCCTAAACTGGAGTCGTCTACTGAGGCTCTTCGTCCCGGCAGAGTGGGAAATGGAAATGCAGGCTGGACTTGTATGGCGGGCTGGACCGGGGGTACCGTAACAGGTACTCCGGTGTCTGGAGGAGCGGGAAGTGCCTGATTTACAGGGACTGGTGGAGCGCGAACAGGATTTGCATATTCTGGGACTGTGTCGTCCAAATAGGACGAAATAAAAATATCAGCTGCGGTCTGTTTGTGACGTAGCTTGATCGGAACTAATGGTGGCGGTAAATTACTGGATGCCTCTGGGGTCGCTTTTGGCAAGCCCTCGGCAAAGAGAGGATACATACCCCTATTAAGGGCATGCCTCTGTCTGTCTGACTGTTCGGCTTTGACTTGTTCACCAATCTCGATTAGTTCTTTTTCTTGTGCTCGTTCTAAGGATTCTCTACTTAATTCTGACTTTCTGATTTCTTTTTCAGTTCTTTTATGAGCTTCTTTACGCCATAACTCGATGGCATCTTTCTGTGATTGTCTGGCTTTCTTTTTCCATAATGCTTCTTCTACTCGCATGATGCACTCGGCATCCCATGTACCCGATACGGGCCATCTATACTTTTCTTCTAACTGTTTGGTATACTCTACCCATAAATCTAGATACAATATGGCGCTTATGCCATGCTTCTGATACATAAAATGACCTGGACTGTCCCTCGGCGGAACAGGAACTGCTTCTTCTAACAAACCCTTTCTAGTTTTTAGCTGACGTAATCTCGAAAAGAGAGACATTGTAAACTTGAATCGGAACACAATACAGTACACGAGGAACAATAACAACTGGGAAAACAATTCAGGCATACCACGACATTGGAAATACATTGAACAACATCATAACATAACAGTTCGGACAGAATATTACCTGGAATACTGAGAACAGAAACACAAGAATTTCTCGAGAACGGAACAGACTAGAGTTACTGGATGCACTGCTGAAACAGTACGGAACATACCGGTCCCATAAAGGGACGCATCAAGACCCGTATCCACCTAGGTGAACACTTCGTTTGTGAGTCTGTGTACCACCAACCCACGGACCAGAGTCAATTTAGATTGACCCTGTCTAGATACTACCCCAGTAATGGTACTCACCGGGCAGCAAGAACGGAAAGCCTCGGACTGGACTGGACTGCTACGACGACGGACGACGAACTTCGGACTTCAGTTACGGGTGGGCCTCCGGATACCTCGGACCTTGGACTCTTGGCTTGGGCTCTGGTCGGGACTCGCCGCGTTCCTCCACCGTCTCGTTTGGATGCTGGACCGCCTCCTCCGTCTCCTCCGCGGGCCTGAGGGATACTTGAAGCAGAAATATCTGCCGGTGCGCAGAAGAGTTCCGTCACGACTGCAGAGGGTCAGGGGGTCGGCGTGGCTTCACCGACGCGTGGGGAAAGGGCAAGTCCCTATTCGGGCGCCATTATGTGGTAAATAAATAAATAATACCTCTCTTTTTGACTAGACATATATCATAACAGATAGCTCAATAAATAAGAGTCAAGATTCGAGGTAGTAGGAGTTTCGCAGGTTTATTACAGCATAAGGACAGGAACAGGACAACCTGCATAGGAATAGGATGACAGGGCCCAGCAGCTGCTGGGGCTGGATCTGGGATGAGCGCGCTGACTTTTAATAACAATACATGAGCATATATACATAACGCAAACACATAGCATTACATTGCAGTAGGCGTAGCAGTGGGTGGAGCAGAAGGCGTGACGCGTAGCAGTCGCGAAAGATAAGGGCGAAAGTAGGTGTAACTGGGCGTATACATAGACATGTGATGCAAACGTAACAGAATATGTCATGAATGGGGCGGAAACCATGGAGGGGGCTACCTAAGGAGCCGGGACCTCTAACCTGATGGTGCGCGCAAACTAGCAATGACGTATCACTAGGAGAAGCTGGGGGCTACGAACTCTGTGCTAGGAGCAGAGACTGAAGTCTGGAGAGTCAGGGCGACATGTACCTAAACAGTATCTAGTATCTGATGTTTAGAGAACATGTTGATATAAACTAGAAGTCAGGAGAGGAAAGGCTAACTTGATTCTAAGACTGGACCATGCATTATTCTACATGTAGTGCGTGATGAAGAATATTAAATGACCATTAAATGCAGTATTTCTCTAACGTGGAGACGTGAAGGCTAGACAATGACGGAAACTATTGATGCAGTTCAGTAGCTTAGGAATGCAGAGAAGGAGGACTGAACTGATAACTGGAACTATAACATACTTTTGGCAGACTCAGAGACTGAGCCAGGCTGAGCCGGGCACTGCGAGGCAGGAAGTAAGTGAAGGGTCGAGGATACAGGTGGGGGCTGTATCGCTCCTCAGCGAGGCTTCAGGAGACAGGAGCTGAATCTGGTGTCCAGGCCCTTTTGAGGCCTAGAAACGGGGACTTTATAATAGAATAACGTGGACACTGAGAAACGTGGCAACGTAGCTTTACATAGGCCTGATATTCGTAGTATTCACGAGGACTGGAAACTGGCATACTAGAGGTGGACACAACTGTAATTGCGTCATTAATCGGACATGGGGAATGCATATGCATATTTAATCATGCACACATAACATATGATGGATGACACGTAGGGACACAGAACATGGCAAAATTTACTTTTCCACAGCTGGATAGTGAATAGTTTAATTTACTATTCCAACTCCAGTCCCCGTGGATAGTAGGGAAGGTGTTGGAAAATATTCCCTATCCTAGAGCGCCCCCAGCGCAAGACGTTGTAAAAGTTGTGTTGTAATGGTTGCGTCGTAAAGGTACTTCGTTGTAAAAGTTGCATTCTATAGGATGTTCCCCGTTGCAGACAGGGGAGACCCATCAAGAATGTCACCCTCGCTTTAGTACCTAAAGTAAGGGGTGGTGTGGGGGTAGGGTTCACTATGCCCCTGCACATAGGCAATCTGAAAAAGTGAAAGTCATGCATAATGCACAGTGCCATGCCATGAGGTGACTGTAACATGGTTTTGTTTCCAGGGCTTTAAGTGGGATGAAAAAAGGGGGAGGTCTCTCCAAAGTGGGTGTTGGATGTAATTAAGGGTGTGGCTTAAAACACTGATGCTAAAAATCTGTGGTTAGTATATTGTACCGCCCGACTGGTATTTTGCCTCTTCTGTCATTGTATCCAGATATATAACACAAGTAACGTTACACCTACAAGATGTCAAAGGTTGTTAGTTGCATAAAATAAAAATGCAGCAACCATGGCTTTGTTGAATATAATATTGAAAATGCACTTTTCTAAAATAATGAGACTGAAATAACTCTAGCCCCTTCTTTTTAACGTGTTTCACCAGTTTCTTAGAATGAACTGGATTCTCAGGTAGCAGCACTGGCATTTTAGCACATTTCTTCCATCTGACAGAATGTGCTGCCCTAGACCGTGGCAGGAGCACACCATGGAGTAACACTCAAAACTGGCCCATTGTCATTCTGCATGTGGCAATCAGCCGCAGACAGAATGACAATGGGCGGGGTGGGGGCTGCTCTTGTGCTCCCAGGAAGAGAGCAAGGCGGCCCCATTAGGGTGCTGAGGCTTAATGCAGGGAACAGTGCTGTTCCCTGCAATGTCCAAAATTACGGACTAAAGGCATCCGTAAAAGTGATCCTCACGGACAACGGACGTGAGGTCCAAATTACGGATGGTCTGTAAAATTTACGGACGGTTGTTCACCCTAGTGATGACAATTAAGTGCGGTGCTGAGCACCGGAAACCACAAGCTCAAATTAAGCACTGGCCGTTGTGAGGATCCTGCTACTGGAATCGCTTGGGACAGTACTGCAGGACATGGCTGGGAGGCATTGCCAGAACTACTTGTGTGTACGTTTTATGTGAGGTTCACTAGAAAGGGTTTTGGCTCTGCACACATGTTGGGAGCCAGAAGTACATGTTTTGATTGGACAGAAATTGTGTGCTTCCACAAAAAAGTGCTTGGCCTCAGCAGCTGTGGTCATCGTGTTTATTTTTTACAGTTGCCTAAACTTGAACTTTCATGGGAACACACATGACACTAGAATACAATTAACGTGTCTTAAATAACTGGATCATTTATGTTGCTTTTCTCTTGCATCACCACAGATGGGAGGAGGGCAGGACTTTTAGGTCTGACTTGACAGTGCAACTTTCACCTGACCTTTTAATCTACACCAATAAATATTCTACAGTTCTTTGCTTCAAACACAAATACATATCTATTCCCAAGCTATTTCCCATGCTATTTACTTGGAATGCTTCACACTACCATACAACATTCCTTTGAAGCCAGACCGATTGGCATCGCCAATGCTTATTTAATATTATATAGTGCAAACTCGACCTCAAGATATTTGAGTGCTTTACTTGAGCACCAGTTACACAAGGACACATTAATTTTTAGGCACAGGGAGATTAAGTGATTTGCCCAGAATCAAAGGCTTGAGAGCCAACTCTACGTTATGCTATGTATAAGTGCACAACGCACACCAAGACCTCTTAGCGCTGTTGAAAAAAAGGACAGGAATTATGGAGAGTAAGGTGGTAAAAATAATATGGAATTTTACTGATTAAAAGGTAAAGTCCTGAGATTTTTTCGGACAGAAATAAAGACGGGAGCGCAGGCAGTTTTAATGGAAGCTTGTTCTATTCTTTTTCTGCAGCACCAATAATTTCCTGTCACAAAAAAAAACCAGTTTAAGTCCTTTAAGTCCTCGAGGCATCCAACAACCAGGGTACAAGCCATAAAAAAATAATGGGTGAATAATAGTCATTTAACATTCACGATGACGTCACAGGAAGCGATGTTATGCCCTATCATCATCCTCACTTAAAAAGTGAAGGACCTATTTTACAATAATAAATTAACATAATCACACGTGACATTTTTGGTTTTAATTTTGTATAAATCATGTAAATTTTCCCACATATTATTGTGCAAACATGGTAAAAAATTGCTAGGAGCAACAATATTTATAGAGAGACAAATCTTGTTAATTACATTTGTACACTGCTTTCAGTAAGTGAAATATTATGTGGGACTCTGTATGCCCATGTCCAACCCTGACTTCATCCTTACCAAAGACACTTGGTCTGATGCACACATAGAGAGATATTACTGGAGTTTCTCTGTTAAGAATGGGTAAGAAGAAGAAGAGTGAATTATGTGATGAACAATTGCCAAGTGTTTACTCTTTTCCTCATAAGTAGTCAATGAAGGTGTATTGGAATGGGAGTGTCTCGAATTGCAGTAATTAGGGTGAGTTTATGCAAGAGGAATTTTAACTGTAATTTGTTGATCAGAGACAATGTGAGGTAGAATTTTCCTCAGTCCCTGAATTTGCCAAAAGCAATGCTTGCCACTTTAGAGATCCTAGGTGTTAGAAATTGGGTACTGTTTGACTAGGGTATGAGCCCTGGTCAAGCAGAAACCACAATCCTGGCTAGGGTAAGAGGCAGATAAACCCTAAATTAATCTGTGCTCACCCTCTGGTAGCTCGGCACAGAGCAGCCAGGCTCAACTTGAAGGCAATGTGTAAAGTTTTTGTGCGACACTTCAAACAGTCAAAACAGTGAAAACACCACCCAAAAAGATCCCACACCAAGTTTAGAAAAATAGAGTATATTTTAATAAATAAAATAAGACCAAAACCACAAATTTCCAATTAGTAAAACCGGAGTTATTGAGTTTGAAAGTTTATAGTAAAATATAGCGCCAAAAAGTACAAGTTGCTATCAAGAGATATCTGGTTGCGCTGGACATCACAAGTTCAGTCCGACCACGATAGAGCATGGGCTGGCTACACGGACCAGTTTAGGCCCACTTAACAAAGTACCTTAAACCCTGGTTGCGGAGCATTGTGTGGATCCAAGGCGAAGAAGTGTTGTGCAGTCGAAGCGATGCCTGCATTGCGAGGTCCTGTTGCATCATCGTCAAGGATTCTGTTGATGGGGCTTGCAATGCGAAGTCCGCGCATCAAGGATGCGGCATGTAGCCGAGGCGCTGTGACGGTTCTGATGAGCTGCGGGGCTGCGATGCAGAGGCCAGCCATCGTCGGCGAGTTGCCATCAACAAGAGATTTGAGGACTTGGGTCGGAGAAACGCCGCGCTGTTGGTGATGCATCAGTTCCGAAGAGGCATGGGGTGATGCAGACCTTCTGCGCCTGGCTCAATCCACGCAGCAGCAAATCAGTCTTGATCATGCTTCCCATGAGAACAGTCCAGCCCACACTACCAGGCCAGGTCCTCCCTGGACCAGAAACGAGCATCCTAGGACAAATTTCAGCGTAACACCCTTTATCAGCCAGGATAGCTTGGATCCAGTGGCATGGCGAGCACGGGACCCACGTCTGGGCATTCCTGTCCCACGTGGGTTGACAAATGCAAAAAGAACAATTGATGAGGCTTGTTTTTCGTGTCCAGGGAGGACCTGGTCCGGAAGTCCGGACTGGACTGTTCTCATCGGTAGCAGGGCCAAGACTGTTCAGCATTCCATCCATCAATTGCTCTTTTTGCACTTTCTAAAAGTGGCATTTTCTGAATTATTATAATATAAAATCCAACTTTACCATATGTTAGGATTTTAAATTAGGATTCCAGAGAGACCAAACATGACCCAATTTAATCTTCCCATTTGTAAATTACACTTACAAAATCTAATAAAGTAATACCAATGTTAGCCAATGAGAGACATAGGCCTTGCTGTAGTGAAGAACGAATTTAAGAGTTTTTCACTACGAGGGCATGAAAAACTTTAAAGTACACGTCCTGCTTTTTAAATACATTGCACTCTGCACTCTGGGCTGTCCAGTGCCAACCCTAGGGATGATATATATGCATTAAAAAAGAAGGGTTGGGCTTGGCAAGAGGGTTTAACTTTGTAATGCAAAGTATTATCTGCACACATAAGGTCAAAGTGTGTAGAGAGTTATGCTGTCTTTCGCCATATCATGTCATGTTATCTTTTTTTGTGTAGGACATCCTACAATTCCTTTGGTTCTATACTCAACTGGGAGTCAGTGGAAGCCTTTAAACCTCTTCATCAGGGGTGTAACACTGGCCCCCGCATCCCCAGTGGTGCGGGGGGGGGGGGGGGGGGAGGCATCCAGTTGCAGCACCCTACTCAAAACACCCACGCGGACCCAAGAGACCTCAAGAACTTCCAGACCATCTCTCTGCTTCCGTTCCCAGCCAAGGTCATCGAGAAGATTGTCAACAGACAGCTAACCCGATACCTCGAAGAAAACAGCATCCTGGACCCCTCCCAGTCAGGGTTCCGCAGCAACCACAGCACCAAGACTGCCCTCATTGCCGCCACCGACGACATCAGGATCCTGCTAGACAATGGTGAGACCGCGGCCCTCATCCTCCTGGACCTCTCTGCTGCCTTCGACACCGTCTGCCACCGCACACTACGCACATGCCTCCACGATGCAGGGATCAGAGACAAGGCCCTGGAATGGACCACCTCCTTCCTCTCCGGCAGAACCCATTCCGATCCGAAGCCTCCAAGATCATCTTCAGCGTACCCCAGTTATCATCCCTCAGCCCGACACTGTTCAACATCTACATGGCCCGCTCGCACAAGTCGGCCGACAGCACGACATCTACATAATCTCCGACGACACTCAACTGATCCTCTCCCTCACTAAGAAACCCCTCACCGCCAAATCCAACCTGCACGAAGAAATGAAGGCCGCCGCCGACTGGATGAAGATCAGCCGACTGAAGCTGAAGATGGAGGTCCTCATCCTCGGCTCCAACCCTTCAGCCTGGGATGACTCCTGGTGGACTACCTGAAACAACGACACATGGTCGTGACTCCGAACCAGTAAGGCTGAGCCCAAGCTAAGTAAACAACAAAACAAATGCCAGTACCGGATACTACTTCACTATTTTTAGAAAAGACCTATACGAAAGAAAGCATAAAGGTCAGTTTTTTGTTTACGTCACTAGTTTATTTATTTATTTTAGCACTAGTGGAAAATTTTATTTTATTTTCTAGAACAACCAACTTAGTTATGGTGTATATGCAATTAGATCAAGGAAAATTACAAAAAAATATATACACATAATTCATACTGTACAACACAATTTGCAAAATGTACAATACATCCAACCTTACACACTGGCCAAATCATTCATCCATCCACAGTCGTACAAAACAACAGTACAAATCCTCAGGGTCTAATGTCAAAAAAATGTATACTTTTGTGGTTCCTATGTACATATATACAATTGCACATGATATGATTGAAACTTAATGAGATTCATAGGGATTGATCCTATTAATACATCCTATTTATGATAACTATTTTAATTTTGACAGAAGAACCCCAAAACCGGGTCGACGCGTTTCGACCTCCCCAATACGGAGTTCTCCTCAGGACCAACAATCTTAAGAAAGTGAACAAAACACTCCACCACTGGATGTCATACAGATGGTAGACAGCTATATCAAAGTATTTATTGTCATGTCATGTGTTTTCAACATTTGTTTTCAAACCGGGACCAACGCGCCTGAAGTTTAATCGCACGCGGTCGATAGTGACTGATGTTGTCTCCTCTCTGGTGTATTGGCGTGGTGTGCTGTGTGTCCCGGTTTGAAAACAAATGTTGAAAACACTTGACATGACAATAAATACTTTGATATAGCTGTCTACCGTCTGTATGACATCCAGTGGTGGAGTGTTTTGTTCACTTTCTTAAGATTGTTGGTCCTGAGGAGAACTCCGCATTGGGGAGTTCGAAACGCGTCGACCCGGTTTTTGGGTTCTTCTGTCAAAATTAAAATAGTTATCATAAATAGGATGCATTAATAGGATCAATCCCTATGAATCTCATTAAGTTTCAATCATATCATGTGCAATTGTATATATGTACATAGGAACCACAAAAGTATACATTTTTTTGACATTAGACCCTTAGGATTTGTACTGTTGTTTTGTACGACTGTGGATGGATGAATGATTTAGCCAGTGTGTAAGGTTGGATGTATTGTAAATTTTGCAAATTGTGTTGTACAGTATGAATTATGTGTATATATTTTTTTGTAATTTTCCTTGATCTAATTGCATATACACCATAATTAAGTTGGTTGTTCTAGAAAATAAAATAACATTTTCCACTAGTGCTAAAATAAATAAATAAACTAGTGACGTAAACAAAATACGGACCTTTATGCTTTCTTTCATATAGGTCTTTTCTATAAATAGTGAAGTAGTATCCGGTACTGGCATTTATCATGGTGGACTACAGCACTGGAGCTGCCCCGACACCCACCGACCACGCACGCAACCTGGGAGTCATCCTCGACTCAACACTGTCCATGACCAAGCAAGTCAACGCAATCTCATCCTCCTGCTACAACACCCCCCGCATGCTCTGCAAGATCTACAGATGGATCCCGACGGACACAAGGAAATTAGTCACCCAGGCCCTAGTCAGCAGCAGACTCGACTACGGAATCGCCCTCTATGCCGGCGCCCCGACTAAGCTCATCAACAGACTGCAAAGAATCCAGAATGCCTCTGCACGCCTGATCTTCGACGTCCTGCACCGCGACCACATCACCCCCCACCTGAGGAACCTACACTGGCTCCCTGTCGACAAAATATTCTCCTTTAAGCTCCTGATCCACCCACACAAGGCACTCCACAGGACCGGCCCAGCCTACCTCAACAGTCGACTCTCCTTCTACGTACTCAATGGGAAACTCCGCTCCGCAGACCTCTCACTGGCTACCGTCCCACGCATCTGTAGAACCACAGCCGGAGGCAGATCCTTCTGCCACCGTGCCGCCAAGACCTGGAACATCCTTCCCCTTATCCTACGACAAACCGAAGACCTGCTAACCTTCAGAAGACAACTTAAGACCTGGCTGTTCGACCAGTAGCAACAGCACCCCCCCCTTCCCCACTCCCTCAGCGCCATGGAACCCTTGTGGGTATGTAGTGCGCTCTACAAATTATTTGATTGATTGATTGATTGATTGATTGAGTGTGCTGGCATCGTAGCGGCAGCGGTCATCGTGGCGGGCGCGGGGGCCAGGGGTTCTGGCGCTGGGCACGGTCGAGGCGCGGACGGTCGCAGACGGGCTTGCCTTAGGCAAGCCTTCGGCGCGCAAGCGGCGCGGACGCGCAGCAGCCGCCATATATGGGTAGGTGGGAGGGAGGGAGGAGCAGCTGGGAGGCGGGTGGCAGGGGCAGCAAATTAGCAGTCAGGGGGGTGGGGCCTCGGGGACGCAGCGGCAGGACAGAAGCAAGGGAACAGAATCCCGGGGGCAATGGAGGGGTCAGTAGGAGACAAAGGCGCAGAGTCACGGGGGCAGCGAAGGGGACAGAAGGAGAAAAATGCACAGAATCACAGGGGCAGCGAAGGGGACAGAAGGAGAAAAAAGGCACAGAATCACGGGGGCATCGAAGGGGACAGAAGGAGAAAAAAGGCACAGAATCACGGGGGCAGCAAAGGGGACAGAAGGAGAAAAAAGGCACAGAATCACGGGGGCAGCGAAGGGGACAGGAGAAAAAAGGCACAGAATCACAGGGGCAATGAAGGGGAGACAGACAACAGCAGTCACTGACATCAAAAGAGTGCAATACAATGGAATGACAATTGACAAACAAACCTAAGGCCTACCATTGGCCACCAGGGATGAGGCGCAGGTGGTAGCCTGCGGGTGGTGGAGGGCTTCGAACTTCCTGAGCAGCGGCAGCTGGGGCACGGACACACAGGCGGTGCTGTGGGAAGGGGGAGCGACCTACCTGGTGGGGTCAAGGGTCGCTGTCCTCACCACGCAGCGGCCGGCCTATATTGGGAGGTGGGAGGGATGAGCAGATGCTGGGAGGCGGGAGGCAGGGGCAGCAAATGGGCAGTCAGGGGGGTGGGGCCGCGGGGTACACAGTGGTGGGAACGGAAGACAGGGCACAGAATCCCAGGGCAACGTAGGGAACAGAAGGAGACAAAGGCACGGAATCACGGGGGCAGTGAAGGGGACAGAAGGAGACAAAGACACAGAATCACGGGGGCAGCGAAGGGGACAGAAGGAGACAAAGGCACAGAGTCACGGAGGCAGCGAAGGGGACAGAAGGAGAAAAAAGGCACAGAATCACGGGGGCAACGAAGGGGACAGAGGGAGAAAAAAAGGCACAGAATCACGGGGGCAGAAGGATAAAAAAGGCACAGAATCACGGGGGCAGAAGGAGAAAAAAGGCACAGAATCACGGGGCAGAAGGAGAAAAAAGGCACAGAATCGCGGGGGCAGCGAAGGGGAAAAAAGGCACAGAATCACAGGGGCAGAAGGAGAAAAAAGGCACAGAATCACGGGGTAAGAAGGAGAAAAAAGGCACAGAATCACTGGGGCAGAAGGAGAAAAAAGGCACAGAATCATGGGGGAAGAAGGAGAAAAAAAGAGGCAGCGAATGGGCAGTCAGGGGGGTGGGGCCGCGGGGTACACAGTGGTGGGAACGGAAGCCAGGGCACAGAATCCCAGGTCAACGGAGGGAACAGAAGGAGACAAAGGCACGGAATCACGGGGGCAGTGAAGGGGACAGAAGGAGACAAAGGCACAGAATCACGGGGGCAGCGAAGGGGACAGAAGGAGACAAAGGCACAGAGTCACGGAGGCAGCGAAGGGAACAGAAGGAGAAAAAAAGGCACAGAATCACGGGGGCAGCGAAGGGAACAGAAGGAGAAAAAGGCACAAAATCACGGGGGCAGCGAAGGGGACAGAAGGATAAAGGCACAGAATCACGGGGGCAACGAAAGGGACAGAGGGAAAAAAAAGGCACAGAATCACGGAGGCAGAAGGAGAAAAAAGGGCACAGAATCACGGGGCAGAAGGAGAAAAAAGGCACAGAATCGCAGGGGCAGCGAAGGGGAAAAAAGGCACAGAATCACAGGGGCAGAAGGAGAAAAAAGGCACAGAATCACGGGGTAAGAAGGAGAACAAAGGCACAGAATCACTGGGGCAGAAGGAGAAAAAAGGCACAGAATCACGGGGCAGAAGGAGAAAAAAAGGCACAGAATCACAGGATCAGAAGGAGAAAAAAAGCACAGAATCACGGGGCAGAAGTAGAAAAAAGACACAGAATCACGGGGGCAGAAGGAGAAAAAAGGCACAGAATCACGGGGGCAACGAAGGGGACAGAAGGAGAAAAAAAGGCAGAATCACGGAGGCAGAATATGAAAAAAAGCACAGAATCACAGGGGCAGAAGGAGAAAAAAGGCACAGAATCACGGGGGCAGAAGGAGAAAAAAGGCACAGAATCACGGGGGCAGCGAAGGGGACAGAAGGAGAAAAAGGCACAGAATCACAGTGGCAGAAGGGCAAAAAAGGCACAGAATCACGGGGAAGAGGGAGAAAAAAGGCACAGAATCACGGGGGCAACGAAGGGGACAGAAGGAGAAAAAGGCACAGAATCAAGTGGGCAACAAAGGGGACAGAAGGAGAAAAAAGGCACAGAATTACGGGGGCAGCGAAGGGGACAGAAGGAGAAAAAGGCACAGAATCACGGGGGCAGAAGCAGAAAAAAGGCAAAGAATCACGGGGCAGAGGGAGAAAAAAGGCACAGAATCACGGCGGCAGTGAAGGGGACAGAAGGAGAAAAAGGCTCAGAATCACGGGGGCAGAAGGAGAAAAAAGGCACAGAATCACGGGGCAGAGGGAGAAAAAAGGCAAAGAATCACGGGGGCAGCGAAGGGGACAGAAGGAGAAAAAGGCACAGAATTACAGGGGTAGCGAAGGGGACAGAAGGAGAAAAAAGGCACAGAATCATGTGGGCAACGAAGGGGAGACAGACAACAACAGTCATGGACACCAAGAGAGTGCAATACAATGGAATGACAAATGACTACCACGGGGCACCAGGGATGAGGCGCAGGTGGTAGCCTGCGGGTGGTGGAGGTCCTCGAACTTTCTCAGGAGCGGCAGCTGGGGCAGGGACACACAGGCGGTGCTGTGCTGAGGGGGAGTGATCTACCTAGTGGGATCAAGGGTCGCTCTTTAGTGATTTCAGAGCGGGAGGCATTGATTAATGTCCTAATCATTACATTTAGGTAGAGGGAGAGAAACATCACGTGCCCACCCAGTCAGGGCTTGCTCTATATGAGTGGCGCTCACCAGCACATGCTCCATAAAATCCCGAACCATTCCAATTCTGTCCGCCATTATAGTAAAATCCTCAAGTGTTGTGCTTGTTCTCAATATCTGGAATGATCGGACCAATTTTTGACCTGAGTCATATAAACACTGTTTACTCAGCATAGCCTATTCTAATCCCACATTGATTTTTTATGTATGGTTTCTGTTTTTGTACATTGATTGGATGTACTTTAATTGATATGCAAAAGTGGAGCAGGTTGATCATATCTGACGTATACCTCCCTAGACAAGAGTTGTACAGGTTAACCCATTATAATAGTCCAGCTTTTATGTTCTCATAAAACTATGGAAAGGTTTCCCTATATAAAATTTTTAGGAGAGTCAGGAGTATTCACCCAGAGTATTTAATGCTTTTTGATGCATTTTGTCTTATTCTTTCATGGCTACATTCTTTAGCTCCTATTTAGTCATGCTCATTTTGAAACCTGACACTTCCAGAGTAATTCTGAATATCGGTAACAGATTTATCTAAGTGCAGGATCACATAATTCACAAAGCTGTGCATTACCTGCTCTAACATTCCTTTTCTACATATTTTATCTAAGCATTGCCCCTCACCGTATAAAATAAATATGGAATTGTCATATCAAAGAGAAAAAGTAATAAAGTAAGAAGAAAGGTATTTGGTGTTTAGGCAGTTTTGGGGATGTCTTCCATGATAAATGGTCCGAGTCTCACTGTGGAGCTCATAAAGTATGCATGTCTCATGCAAGTAAGTGATTCCATAGGCCCAAATTACGTAGTGGTCATTTTTGCCAAATGGTAGCCCCCACTGTCAGAGACTTTTTAGGTTCCACTAGAGGCTGTACTACTGACACGTTTAGTTTTCAATATTTGTTGTATAATTCTTCCTGCATTAGCAACGGTGTTTTTAACCGCTAAAATGTGGGCGAGACCTGTATCTACATGAAGAGCATAGATTGGTTTAATCTGAAAAGATCAATTTTACATATAAGTTTTAGTCAGAATGGTACATTTATTGTTAGACAAGTGCTGAACTTTGTACGTAACCCTTCAACTGTAACGGATATTTCACAAACATATGTTTTAATACGTTTGATATCAGTATAGCATTGGTTTTAAACATTTGTATTTTTATTCAGCATGGTTATTAGAATTTCCAAATTAATTTGGTTATATTTGTGTATGACAATTGTTACAATTAGTTTATTTTTTCGCATTATTGCAAACATTTACTAAACTTTAATAAATTAAATGAGATTTTTTGTATTTGATTTGGTCTAATCTGCTAGCAACAATCTTATGTTAAAGGTTAACATCCTTGTCTATAAGTGCCATTGGTCTCTAATCATATAGATAATACCTTACCTTCTAAATGACTTGAGTTTTTGGTGAGAGGCTTTATGAAGAAAGGTATAAAAATCTCATTAAAACATCGAAAATCCATTGTGTTATCTGCTTGTCATAAACAACAGCAACATAATGACTTTTAGCACTTCAATAGGGACAGGTTCCTTTGGTTACGCGCTTTGCGTGTAGGGTAAGTGAAGAAGATATAACTCATCGAAATGTCTACCTCGGATCACTAAATGTGATGCTGCCGCAGAATGTAATTTACTGTACAATTTCCAAATTCCATTCTTGACTCATCCTTGGTTGGGTGAGCATACTCATTATATTGTTGAGCTTTTAGCCTGTGTGCAACACGTACTGATTATGTTCATTTAACTAAAATACTTTTTTAACCACAATAATGCATGCTCCATGTTGTTAGTAAGATTGGTGCTCATCTTTTCTCAGTTAGAAAATAGCTTGGAGACTGTCTGCCATTTCAGTTCAATTCAATTCAATTCAATACATCTTTATTCGGTTTATCAAAAGCCATAAAAGACACATATTAATAAAAACAATCATAATGAGCATACATTACAAAGATTAACAATTCATTCAGTTCTTTAGAATACATAAAATAGGTGAGATCTTCAACAAAATATTACACAAGTACTATATAAAAAGTAAAATCTACTCTGCAGTATTTAACTTATTGCCTGCTGTAAAATGCTAACTACAGCTAAAGAGATCGCCACTGACTTCAACATTTTCAGAATAAAAGGGCACATACACACTGTTTACTCTGTCTGTCATGGTGGTGGAGGACATTACCTCTGATACCCTAACGTAATCTGTGCCCATTGAAAGGCACTGCTGTCACGCAACTTCCATTCAATTTAGAAACATTTTGGTGCACATCTGCCACTTTGACTGCTGTTCACCAAGCTTTTTAACATTTTCTGTTTTTAAAAAACAGAGTCAGTTGAAAAACAAATCTGTCACTCACTGCCAGGTGTTTCCTTGCCATGAAGGACAGAAAAAATAGACATCACACCATCCACCCTAAAAAGGGGGGATGGTGTAATGCCTCTCCTCTAATGCCTCAGCTCTGTCAAAGGAAAGGGCTCCGTTGACTGAAAGTTTATGGTCTGCCAATATCTAAAAGAGACAGGCGGACAGAGTTTGGTGGACAGAGTACTCTGTTGCGTTCAACACATAGTACCTTGTCTGGCAAACACTAAATCAGGCCCTATATCATGTAAGCAGGGCTTCTTACCATATTTACAATTCAAACTTGTGACATGATCCAATAGAAGTGCAAAAGGAAGATGCACAATATAAAAGGAAGAAGTGCAGTGCTAGATCCTGTCTGTCAAAATGGCTTCAAAAGTTATATTCAGAGGGATAGCAATACAGATTTCAGGTTTTCCTACCTACAAAAAATAAATGCTTAATTTGTTAACTAATCCTGACTATAGACTATCAACTACGGCTGTTTTATTAAGGTAAGTGTTTATTGGTAAGTAGAGATTTGTTGTTCTTAATTCACATCTATGTACTTTTACAGAATCTATTTATTTTCAAGGTGCATAGATGTGGAATTAAGAATGCTAAAGCTATACCTAACGACATACTCTTATCCGGATGATGTAGTAGAAGTTAATATTCTGCAGGAAATATTTTCGTAGATTAAACATTTTGAATTTGGTTTTCCGACATACGACCATCCTTTTCTATTCTTCTTTTTCTTAAGACAATCAGCTTGCATTTTGCAGAGAAGAGTGAGCTTTGAAAAAACCCTATGTTTGAAATATTCCTTAATGTATATTTAGACAACAAAATAAATCAATACAATGAAAAATTTTAATAATCAAGAAATTGTTGACATGAGCATTAAAAACTATAGTAAGTGCTGTCAAATAACTGGAAAGTTTAGCAAATGCTTCAAAACATAGTCATTTTTTATGAATCAGAAAGCAAAAATCTTCAAAACTTCTTCTGACAAATAAGTTTCCACTTTCCATGAAATAATCATTTGTGGTGGTAATTTATTTTGTGCTCTGGCAAGAGTTACACAATCTGTTATTGGATGCGAAATTGTTATCAAACTGTAATTTGTAAATGAGTCAACTTTAAGGACAAAGCAGTGGAGAAACAAGGCAAAGCTTTGTTTGGCCAATGCAATGTTTTAGGGTGATATATTCAGGCGGACATGCTTTTCAGTTCCCATTTGGACATAGTTGCTATTATTATTTTTAGAAAGTTTAGTTGAAAACCTGTATTCTCCAGGGTTGTTCCTTCCAGTGGATCCATTGGGTAGGTTGCTGAAGGACTTATCTTTGTCTAAAGTCACCACTAAAGCCGCACTTCTCATAAATGTGATGACATATGTAAAAAGCAGGATTTTCCTGGGGGTATTTACTATTTATCAATTACACATGCTCAATCTTGGTTGTTTAGAGACAATATTAATGAATTCAATTTAAAAAAAAGCATCATGCTGCTATAAATCTTGACATCCAGATAGTAAACATTAATTGCACAACATAATATGCAGCCTTTGAGCTCTTTTCTTGGCTTTGCTATAAGTGGAATTTAAGGTTCTACTAATGAATCCATTACAATGCCTATTTTGTTGTCAAAAATTGTTCAATACATTGAGCAGTTTTAGCCATTTTCACGGAATTACAATATCATTTTGCCAATGTTGTCTTTCTGTGTGATTGGATGTGATTATAATCTTAGGATAAATTCTTTAAATTTAGCCACTTTCGCCATCCTTTTAAGTAGCCTAAGTCAAATTCTAACTCTGATTTCTTGTATATATCACTGACTAGCCATAGCTCTCAATTTATTGGTCATTTGAACAGGGCAGACCCACTTTAGGCCTGCTTAATAATACCCATTAGTAATATAAATCTTGAAGGAATCTACACTCGTTGAGGGTGCAGCCTAGAACTATTCTCATTAGTCAAACGTTTATTGTGCAGTGTACCGTTTCCTATAGCATATATTCATACTCATGAAATATGAAACCAGACATGATCTATCCTTTCAGAGTTTGTTGAACAAAGATTTTGTTGGCCGTGGTCTGTCATAAAGGTGACTTTGTGTTGCTTCAAACAATTTGCTCAAGATGCCAATTTTAGTTTGTTATCTGATACGCATTTGATGGTTCCAATTCAATCTCATGTAGTATTCCTTGATTGAGTATTTTCTGGATGCTATTTGATGATCCTAAGAAGTATTATTTATAAACAAGATGGTATTAGTCCATTTGTGAATCGATTGAGGTACTATCAGTCACTCAGTTCTAGGCAAGTTTATGAAAAAAAGTGTCTGACTAGTCATTTTTATAACAACAACAAATATTAGTACAATAGTACAATCCAATTTCTCAAATCCATATACATAACTTTTATGTAAAAGTCATATGATAACCTAGGAAAAGGAATGAAAAGTATTCTAAACATATTCATGGCAAGTGAAAATTATTACGATATACATGTTATGGTATGTATTGTTAATCAAGTCCATAACGGTCCTAATGTACAATTTATTTCCCTAGGGTCGGGGATGGATGAACCCCAGTGGCAATCATTACTTGTTTTGATTCTTTTAACTGATTAAGTTCCATTTTCAGGGCATCATATTCATATGATGTTATGAGTATCTTAAATTCTAGATTACCATTATGGAGGTTGGTAACTCTATATTTCATTGACTCGGTGATGAATAAATCAAAATAGCCAATAATGTAATTCCTCATCTGTGTTGAAACCTGACTTTAAGTTATTGAACTTTAGATTTAGTTCACAGTCACGTTTTCCTTAGGATCTGTTCTGGATTTCCCCATCAAGGGTGTTTTTTGGCTATTATGATCCCATAGAAAGTATATGTTTGTTGATACAGATGATGTTCTACATAATGTTCGACCAGTAGTAAAGTTTTATCCCTTTCCTGGATGTTCCTATAATACTCCTAGATATTGTTTTTTAGTGGTCTGATGGTGTTTCCTATGCATGTTTTGTTGCAGGGACATGTGATATTGTATATTGCATATGTATTTTCAAAGTTCATCCAGTCTTTAATATGGTATTGTTGTCCATTGATTGTGAATTCTGTTTTCTTTTTTCTGAGTTAGCAGATTGAACAGATTTGGAATGTATAGAAACCTTGCGGTTTTGTCTAAAAAGGTCTTGTATCTTTCATCCATGTAGAAAGATCAACATAGTTTTTGTCACAGATTAGGGGGCCTTTTGAAGCAAATCGGAAGGGTTGTCTTGATATTATCTTGGATCCGAGGGTTATTACCCAGTAGTGGCCAGTGCTTGTACATTATTTTTCTGATGTGACGCTGGCCATTATTTTATTTTGGAATGAACCGGGTCTGTATATGGGAGATCCTAGTTTAACATGAATCTTGTAAGGAGTTGTTCTGTTAATCAGTTCAACATCCTGCAATGTTAAGAGTCAAGAGTGATGGATCATAAACTCTCAGATGCAAGGAAGATGAAGATAATCAGTGGAGGCAGAGCACAACATATTAGAAGGGTGATAGGGAATGTTGAGATGTTGCGAATAGATAAATGTCTTCTTGAAAAATGGCTGTAACAGAAGCATATAGTTTGGAACTTGGAGCATTTGGCAATGGGGACACAATGCAAGTTCAAAAGATCAAGGGGCCACAGAATCAGACATTCCCAAAACTTGTATAGGTAACTATAGATTTTCTATTCTTAATTCCACAGTCAATCCCAGAGAGTTGCAGCAGCAACAGAAACTGGCAAGATAGACTAGACACCCCATGACTGTAAGCTACTCAGGATACTAATACATGTAGGGATGTCTTAAGAGTCAAACTCTTACTGAAAAGGTTTTTGGCTAGGAAATAGCAATTCACCTAAGGCCTTCATGGTGTGAAAGAATGTGACCCATAACCAAGAAAAGTTGGGTTCTGGTGTTTAAGGCTCAAGAGAATCTAATTGGAGGAGTGAGCCCAGGCTCCTTAACCTAAAAAAATATCTTGTCTGATGTCCTGTAGGATGGCACTCATGCATATATGTATTCAAAACCCTGACCAAAACCTTTGACATAGTCTTGCACAATCAATGAAACCTCTCTTTCCATCATTTGTAAACTAAGGAAGGTTGGATAAGGTTGTTAAATGTGTACCTACAGAACGATCTACCATTAGTTTTCTTAGGAGGGTTGTACCTCTGGCTGAATTTAACATACTTGTAGCCAATCCCTATTTGAGGCAGACCGTAATGACTTTATTGATGTAATCAGAAAGAATTTGAGCATGCTCACAGGTAACATTTGAAGAACTTTGATCAAAGGATGGGAATGAAATATTTGGCTGTATTTTAGTTGTTGAACTTTATAGGGTGTCACTGATTGAAACTGCAGCAGAGAAGGGTGGCGTTTATTGAATACAAAAGCTTCCTAAAAGGACTCAGATATGGCTTAATTCTGCCATTGGGGTAATATATTTTTAAAATAGGGA